>NW_026695224.1:28510230-29197313 GCF_021218885.2 Marmota monax
CCACCACCGTCTGTGCCAGGGCCCTGGCCTGGTGCTCCCAGCACCCATAAACCCTCAGGGCCTCCAGCAGGAGCAACTCTGGGGAACCTCAGTGTGGAGAAGCCTCCGTGTGTTGCCTGCTGGGAGGGAGCAGGCCCCCCACCTCCATGCTGCAGTGCACTGTTCAGCTGGACACTGGTGCTGCCCAGTGCCCCTTCTTGTAAAGGCACCTGTGAAACTAGCTGGGGGGCCTCCGAGGCTCCTCTGGGAGGATCACTGTCCCAACAGTTTCCTCTCCCTCCAAAAGACCGTTCTCCTTGCTTGTCCCCTGCAAAGGCCACCTTCAGACCGTCTGGTGCAGGTGGACACATGGCAGGTCACATAGCTTGCCACCACGTCACCATACCCGGATCTGGGGGAGAGTTGAGGTCACCATCCTGCAGATGACCAAGCAGTGCTCGGGAAGGCTAGCTAAGCACCCGCTGGAGAAAGCCCTTCTCTTTACAGAGAACTCTCCAGCAGGGAACACTTTCCTGCTTGGGACTCCAGGGAGTCAGATTGTCTCAGAACTCAGTTTTTCAAATTTTAGGAAGTTGCCATGCTACCCAGTGTGTGTGCATCCTGAGGGGTGCGGCAAACCTGGGGCTCTTGGAGGACCGTTTTTTGTAAAGAAAATTTTATTGACAGACAGCACTGCCTGTTTGTTTACATAATGTCCACAGCTGCCTTTAGCTGCCTTGGCAGAGCTGAGGCCTCAGGCTGGAAACCGTGTGCCCAGGTGGTGGCGATTATTCACTCAGTGGCCCTCTACAGAAGGTCTGCTGAACCGCGTACCTCGTAACACCCCTGGAGGCAGCACATTGCAGTTAATCACAGGAGGGTCTCTGCGTCACAGTGAATATTCACACACACCAGGAGGAGTAACCTGGGGTCAGCTCTAGCGAGTACCCAAAGGCTACTGGGAGGCCTCTCTGAGTTGAGAGCCTGGGCTTTCATAGGGTCCTTTCCAGCTCTGATGTCAAGGGCCAGTGGATACCTAGAGCCCAGGGAATAAGTGAAATGTGTGTTTTACGTACGTGTGTCCTGTTCTGTTATTAGCACCGTGCTTGTCAGATCTGCACCAGACCCTTGCTTTGAGCCAAGATTGATAGCCTTTGAGCTGGGGCCCAGGTACCCTGTCCTCTGGCTGGGTATAGATGGCAGGCCCACTGGGCCAGTGCAGAGTACCCTGTACACGTTGTCTGTCCTGTTGGGTGGGCTTCCAGATTGTTCTTGATGCTGACCTGGGAAACTGGCTCAACACCTGTCGATGCCACGCGCTGACTTTTGTGGAAGCATCTGAGGGCAAAGGTGCGTGGCCCTTCGTAGTCTGGTTCCAGGGGCTCACCTTCCTTGATGCCAAGGCTCTTGAGGCAGGGCGTGTCCCCACAGCAGCACTTACATACACTCCAGAAATATATACCCAGTAGTCCTTTAAATGCATTCTTAGATTTTTCTTTACTGAAGCTCTTTGTGATGCTTAGTTTAATCAGTCAACACATATTTAATAATCCCTTGCTCTGGGCCAAGTATGACACACAGTTCCCGCCCCAATCTTGCTGGAAGATAAGGCTAATGCATTGGCAATTCAGAAACAGGGAGTGTATTCTGCGACTGGGGACTCTGTGGGATTCTGTGTATAAGATCATCTGTGCTAGCTTCCAATCTTAGTTAAATTTCAGTATCGGCATTTCCACCAAGTCTGCACCATCACAAGCTAAGCAGCAGTGTCGCAGAGCCATGGCACGGACTCCTTGCCCATAGGCACAGCCACTCTCCAAGATGCTTGTGGGAGAGCTCAAGTTCCAGGCTCAGTCACAGACCCCAGATCTCTAGATCATGGCTACCTTTTCTTTCTTCTCCAAGTCCCAATAACCGGTAGGTGTCTCAGATATAGTTGTTGATAAAAAAGGAGGAAAGGAATTCAGCCTTAGAAAAGCAACATTGGGGTCTTCAAGGGGGTCATAGTTGTTAGCCTCCACCCCGCCTTCAACTGGATTTCTGTACTTTATTCTCTGGACCAACAAAAGTATCAGTGAGACTAGTTATAAGGTCCTTGCTTAGCATCTGGATGGCCATCTTTAGTGACAGCTGCCATTTTAAGGAAAAAGATTCGCTTTCCCACCCAAGGGCCTTTCTGAGAAAGGCTCCCCACTCCCTCACACCAACCAACCTTTAACCACCAGCATTTCTGATTCCTGAGCCTCCCCAATCAAAGTCCCAGAACTCAAGCCTGTTTTGCCTCTTTCCCCTAGAGAGAGAGATGGCCTTTATTTGTCAGCTCTGTCAAATAAACTCTTGTGTGCATCTCTACCTGGTCTCTTTCATTTCTTGCTTACCCACGTCTCGTTCCTTGCTCTCCCTTCACTAGTCCTCTGCTTTCTGCGCTCTCTCGCTCTCTCTCTCTCTCTCTCTTCAAAAATTATATAAACAAGTCTGAAGTTTGTCTCAGTCTCTTACGGCTGATATAACAAAATGCCTTAGGTGGAGTGGCTTAAAAACAGCAGAAATTTATTTCTCACAGATCGGAGGCTGTCAAGACCAAAATCAAGCACCAGCGGAGTTGCTGCATGGTGAGGTCCACAGATGTCCTCTCTTGCCATTTCCTCACATGGTGGAAACAGCCAGTGAAGGAGCTCTCTGGAGCTTTCTCTACAAGGGTGCTAAGTATATCCATGAATGTTCCATCCTCACGATCATTAGGTCCCTGTCCCAACCTTGGGGGTTGGGCTTTCAACATAGGAACTTGAGGGGGACACAGATATACAGACCTTAGTAACGTTTCAATCTGCCCCCCTCCCCCTTTTAAGAAGGGAGTGGACATGATGGGGGAAGAGACAGAACGGGCCTTGATGATATGGACAGCCTGGTCAAACTATTCTAACATGTACACTGCCAGATAACATTCTGGCCATTTTGTTTAATTTTCCTCATCGATTGGTCAGTTCATTTTACAAAGCTGATCAGAGTTGCGGTTTTGCTGATTTGCCCAATGACCTCATGGAATGGATTACTCATGCATCACACCCTATGCAGTGACTCTGAGTAAACACAGGGGGCGTGTGTGAGCAGCCATAGGAAGAGGCAACTTCCATTTTATCTGTGTTCTGAGGGGGGTGGCGAGAATCCTTGAGGCCTGTCACCTGTCCCCAAGCTGGTTATGAGTCCCCCTGCCACGTTTTGTGTTCCCATGGCAGGCACTTTAGTCTCACATGGCTCACATCCCATCCCACCCAGTGGGCTCCACCATAGATCCCATTAGCACTGTGCTGCCTGAATCCCAGGAACTGGGTTGGTGTTTATTTGGAAAGTGGAATGAAGCTGCCTCGCTATATTTTGACCTTTCTGTCAATCAAAATACTAATCTACCTTTGTACAGCACCTTTTCAAGTACATAGTGCTCATCTTTATAGCAACTATGAGTCAGAGAGGATTTTTAATTTTCACTTTATCATCATCATGTCAATAACATTAGAAATTAATATTTACTGAGCTTTGAGCTAGACATGGTGTCTTGTGCTTTGCTATCCAGTTAGATTTTCATGCTAATCCTTCGGGAGTATGACTGTCTGTTTTGCCCATGAGGGAAAGGATTCTTGGAGGTGTGTAATGACTTGCCCAAGAACACAGGGCTGAGCAAGGGTGGAGTCCCTGGTCTCAGCTCCCAAGCCCTTCTCCTAGGCCTTTCCCATCCTGAATGGTAAAGCGCGGTCCCCCGTCTCATGGTATATTGTTTGCTTAGTCCGCCATGACAAATACCACAGACTGTGTTGCTGAAACAACAGAAATGTATTTTCTCACAATTCTGGAGCCCGGGAGTCCAAGACCAGGGTGTCCACAGCGCTGAGTGCTCCTGAGGCATCTCTCTGGCTTAAAAATGGCTGTCTTCCCCCTGGAACTTCACCGGGTCTTCCCTATCTTAATCTCCTTTGCTTATAAGGACATCACTCAGATTGGATTAATGTCCACCCTAGTGACCTTATTTTACATGAACCATCTCCTTCAAGGCTCTGTCTCCATAGAGTCACATTCTGCAGTACTGGGGGTGAAGGTTTGAACAGACAAAGTTTGGGGAACACAGATGAGCCCAAGAGACCTCTTCTCACAGAGAGCCAGGGTAGCCCCGGGAACATCTGTATGATTTGTGTGAGAGCCCCTCCACCTCCTCCCTGCCAAAGGTGGGCCTTGGAGGGAGAGAAGGAAGCTTGGGTCACAGCCCCAGGGCCTGCATTAGTCATGACCTAACACTGATAGACTTTTCCCTGGTCCCTTGGATGTGCCCAGCTGGAGCTGGGAAAGGACACACCCCAGGGCAGCTGCCCAAGCAGAGCCTTCCCTGGTCTGGTTGATGGCAGGGAAGTGTCCCGCACCTCTGGATGAGTGTGTGCAAGCAGGAAGAGCACACCCTGCCCGAGACCTTCAGTGCATCTGAACACGCTGAGCTGGAGTAGCAGCTCCTGCCTAGGTCCCAGGAAAGCCCAGCGCCACACCCACTTTCTTGTGTCCCTTCTAATCTCAGTTTCTTGGTTCAGTTTATGAATATAGAAACAAAGAGTTGATGGTTACAGCTAAGAAACAAACAAAATAACACCAGGGCAGAGTTGGGCACACAGCTGACCAGGATAGCATACTTACTTGCTCACGATGAGAAGGATAGGTGATGATAAAGGATATCGCAGCTTTTGCTTTCTGAAGTGAGATCTGAGAGCCTGGCCTACCCAGGGAACCTCAGGCCATTTGAACTGGGCATGTAGGAGGGCTGTCTGTCCAGGCACTAGGAAGGACTGGCCCAGGGCTTTTTGCAGAGAACCTGCTGTCTGTCTGGGTGTGGAGTCTCTGGATGGTGCCACAGATCCACGAGAGCCTTATGGTTTTGCACGTTTCCTCCAGGAAGCCTAGTGCAGAATTTTCTGTATCAGCTGGAAGCAAACAGAGAGCTTGGGGATGTGTGAGACCCAAATTTGTCCCCAAAAGGGAGAAGGTAATTGTATCATTGGCAAAAATGCCTTTGTTAAATATCCTGCCCAGCCTGGACAGTGGGCACAGGGATTGTTTCACATCTGTCCTCACCTGATCCTGGACCAGTATCCTCACAAGTAGGCGTTTGGCGCCACAATTTAATATTTATTAAATTTCCTGCACTTGTCCTGCACAAGAATATGTTTGGGATTTTTTCCCCACCTTGGTGTTAGTGAAATGCATATTTGCATAGAAATAATCTGTAGGAGTCTCATTTTCAAGTATGTCACATTTATAAGTCTCATTACTGTAGGGACATATTTTTGGATATGGATGCCACCTCTATTTCTTTGATTTCTCTTGTCCAGGTTACCACACCTGGATTTATTTGATTGGGATTTGGTTTCTGAGCAATTTATTTAACCAAATTGTGTTTCTGGAGATTAAAACATCTCTCTGTATCTTATTTTTGATTCTTATTTTTTACTTCACAATTAAAAATAATCCTATCCAAATGTTGTTTGAAGCTTCCTGTTGAAGGGAAAATAGATGGCCTTTCTCCTCCTATCCCTTCTTCTACCCCACCCCGACCCCTGTAGTCCGCCATTTTTCTTTGATGATGCTGAGTTTTCATAGCAGAGTAGAGGCAAGACCCAGATGGCTTTAACTCACACCTGAAAAAAGCCCAGGTCTGTGGGACAGCACAGTTGATGACAGAATCTGGCGGCCAGGCTGGGTGGACTGTGGCTCACCTGGCCTGTCATCCCGATTAGCTAGGCTTCCCGTGAACCGAAGTGACCAGCTTGTCTTCTCTCTCACCTCCCTTCTCTTACCTCCTAGAGGTCCCCCTTTCCCTCTCTCCCCACTGGCTGATCCTCTTTTCCCTTGGATTTGCTTGTTCTTCTCGTCCAGCTGTGTCTTCCCCTCCACACCAGGCCTTCCACTTTTGTCTTACGTCTGATGACCTGGGACCTGGTTCTTACCGGCCAGCATCTAACTGCCACTCATCCCTTTGCTCCCATCTCTTGGCCAGCAATGCCCAGGTGAGTCCTGGCCCATCCTAGGCTTCCCAGGACAGCCAACCTGCGGGAGTCCAGTTGTCTGTGTGAAGCACACCTGCATTTATGACATGATACCTGGGCAACAGGTAATTCTAGCAAAACCTTGAAAAGACAGGACTGTTTGGATGAAGCACAGGATTCTATTTTTCTTTTCTCTCTCCTTTCCCCCATCCTGGGTTTCTAAACTTATGCTCTCAATTGAAGTAATGCACCCCTCCTAGGATAACAGCTTCTGTAGAGGTGAAGCCCTGGGTTTTCTTCCTCTCTCCGGCAGAGGGATCCCGAAGTGGCCCCCTGTATGTCTGCACCCTGTGTGTTCCCCTGCCCTGGTGTGTGGGTGGGCCTGTCACTCACTCCCACCCAGAAGAGCATGGAAGCTATGAGGGACTGTCACTTCCTTATGAGGCTACATTCCCTGGCAGAGTGGAGGGATTCGGCAGGTATCATCAAGGTTGCAAATCCATTAGACTCCCAGTTCATGAGACAAGACATCAATCCTTGATAATGACAGAGTTCAGAGATGCCGCGTCCGGCCAAGGGAGCCGAGTCCGGCGAGGGACGGCGAGGTTAAAAGACACACAGGACACCAAGGTTCTTCATCCAGGAGTCAATAATCTTTATTGCTAACACACCTTTTTTTATACCCCAAGCAGCAGAAGTGGAAAACTACCCAAAAGCAGGAGGGAGGGGGGAGAAATTTAGTTTCAACATCTATTATTGTCAGGTACCGAAACCTCCCTTAACAATAAGTCCATCAGACCAGAAAAGGTCAAGGCATTCCCGTGGGATACATATGTCTCAGACGGATAAGCAGGAACAGAAAAACCGCAAGTTCGCCATGGCCTTGTGAGCTGGCCACACTGGCATGCAGAACAAACTAGTGGAGGTAGGGCTCCAGGGGCCAAGGTGGACCTGTTGCCAACAAGTCCCCCTCTTTTGTTTTTTGCATGCCAGTGGGAATCAAGTAGCCCCTGTCTTAGGTCGTTCACAGCCCTTGCGATGCTTACCCGTCTCTGGGAAGGCCCCGATTCCCTGTCTTAGGTCGCACAGCAAGCGTGAAAGTTGCCCGTCACTGGGTACTACAAGATCAGCTCAAGGTGTTATGACCTATCAAGACATTATTGCGGTGAACGCTTAACCGTCTCCACCTACGGGACCCACGACCGTCACCGCCGAATGGCAGATGTGATTGGACCGAGAGATTAGACAGCAAAGATCCTAATACAGGAAGGCAAGAGGGAGAGGTATGCATAGAGAAAAGATATGGCAGGAGTTCTTCTTTTAAGGAGGACACTCATCTTCGGATAGGTCTGAAGTATATCTCAGAGAGGCGATCATCCATCTTCAAGCGTTGATAGTGAACCTGTATTGGCTTAGAGGCTAAGATATTAATTTGATCCTTAATGAATTGTACTATCTTATTTACAATGCAGGGTCCTATTGCCACTACTAGAAGGAGGCCTAACAATGGTCCCAATAAGGGAAGAAGATAAGGCAAAAATCCATTAAGTCCAGTCCAGAGAGGGTTCTCAAATAATTCCCTCCTCCTTTTTTCTAGGTCTTCTTGGAGTTGTTTAATTTTTGTGCGAACTATGCCAGATTTGTTAGCATAAAAACAGCACCTCTCCCCAAGGGCTAAACAAATTCCCCCTTGATTGGCAGTAAGCAAGTCTAAACCCCGCCTGTTCTGAAGAACTACTTCTGCTAGGGAGTCTATCTGGTCTTGTAAGTCTTTAATGGTTCCCGACAGGGTTTGCACATCATCTAGGATGATGTAGGATTGGAACTGTTAAGTAAAGAAAAGGTAGTTTCTAGGATATCTAATGTATTGGCATCTAAATCAGGAAACTGGGATTTGGGCAATATCAAGGGGTGGTATGTAGGCTTAGGGATCTCCGGCTTTAAAAGCTTAATCACCTGAAGGTGTTTGATAGCATCAGTGGGTCCCCCTCCATCAGAGACTCCGATGGGGGCCTGCATGGGCCAGCAGGAAGGTTTACCCACGACGCCCTCACATCCCGCCTCCGTTAACCGAGTCGTGATGCCTTCCCCTCCCCGGTCACCAAGAAAAGGAATATAATTATAAGTGGTCCCCCATTCTCCACGGGTGTTAGTTAGGATGGCCTCAAAATACTGTTTTCCTTGATTATTAACACAAATTGAGGCCGATGTATAACAGGAGATGTGCATTGCCGGGGTGTAATGACAAGTGGCGGAACAGCTTCCAAGAGTCTTGGTCGGATTAGGGACAACAAGTCCGGGCTTATTAACACATACCCATTTTGGTTGTTTAAATCCTCCGATGTTTTCATTGAGTTCAGCCGCCATGTAGGCTACTTTAGTCCCACAATCAATGCTCTGGATATAACCAGAGGGGGCCGAGTGCTGGGGCCCTCCCTTACACTCACAAGGGGCTCCAAAAAGATATTCATGAATATTCCCAGGTGGGGGGTCAAGCCCTCCTTCAGCAAACCTGTCCAGAAGGAATGCCACAAGAGGGGTCCAGCTCATGAGGTGTGTCTCGGCACTCACTTGAAGGGGTGAGAACAACAACGGCAGGATCAGCCATCTTGGGAACTTCATTTTGTCTTGAATTTTCATTCACCGGTCTGGTGCAGCGCTCCGGGATCCAAATGGGCTTCTCAGTTCCTGGGGGAAAAACACATACAGCTCCCCTCACTCTAGCTAAGAGTGGAGCCGGGGGTTGCCACTTTCCAGTGGATAAATCTTTCCACCTTATTTGAGCATCTTGTACAGTGGGAGGGGAAAAGTGGCGTTGTGCAGCCGTGCGCCCTCCAGTGTCAGTGAGTAAAAAATTTAAAGTAAATAAGGTTATGCTTAGAAGTGCTTGTGGTCCCTGACAATTCCGGTATATCTCCCCCTCTTTTGTTTTTTGTAAATAAGTTTTTAAATGTTGATGGGCTCGTTCCACGATAGCTTGTCCCTGTGGATTATAAGGGATTCCAGTCTTATGATTAATTTCCCATTGGGTGCAAAACCGTTGAACCGCCTGGCTTACATATGTGGGACCATTATCGGTTTTGAGGCATCGTGGGGTGCCCATGGAGGAAAAGGCTTTTAGAAGATGACTGATTACGTCCTTAGCCTTCTCTCCAGTATGTAAGGTGGCAAAAATGAAGCCAGAATATGTGTCAGTGGAAACATGTATAAAGGAGAGCTTACCAAAGCTAGGGAAGTGTGTAACATCAGTTTGCCAGACATCATTAGGTTGTAGTCCTCTTGGATTAACTCCAAGGGAAGGAGAATGAATAAATGGTGCACAGGTTGGACATAATGAGACAATCTGTAAAGCTTGGTCTCGTGAACATCCTGTGTGGAAGCGTAAAGACTGTGCATTTAAATGAAATTTGTTATGGAATTGTAAGGCCTTATCATATTTGGTCGTCACACAGGAAAGGCCAACAGCATGAGTAGCAGCGTCTGCTTTTGCGTTGCCCTCTGACAAAGGTCCAGGGAGCCCTGAATGGCTTCGGATGTGGCCAATGTATAAAGGATCTCGTCTAGCCCAAATGAGAAGCTGAACTACCTGTAGTTGTTCTGTGATGGTGGATTGCTTTTCAATATATGATGCTGTTTCTATGACTAGAGCCAGATTGGCTACATACAAGCTGTCAGTATATACATTAAGAGGAATAGAACTATAGACTTTGAGAGCTATGATTAAAGCTTCAACTTCTGCCTTTTGGGCCGACTGACCTGACACAGGTTGTCGGAGAATTTGAGATCCATCAAAAACGACAGCAAATCCATTTTTGGCCCCATCTGTATATACAGTTTGGGCCTTTGGAATAGGTTCCCTTTTCATAATCTTTGGGAAGATAATGGGACACCTTTTAAAGCCCTCCAAAAGTCTATGTTTAGGGAAGTGATTATCAATCTGACCCTTGAAGCTGCACAGGAAAAGACACCAAAGGTCATGTTCTTGTTGTAACTTGTGTATCATATCTTGAGTGTAAGGTTGAATAAGTATGTCAAAGGTTTTTCCAAACAATGCATCACCCAAATATTTAGCCTTCCAAATTAAGTTAATAACTAGCTCATAAAAGGGAGTCAATACCCGGGGGTTAGAAGCCGGCAAGTGGACCCAATAAATGGGACCCGTTTGCCAGAACACTCCTGTGGGAGTAATTTTAGAAGGTAGAACTATAAATGACAAGGGCAGAGAATAATCTATCTGCGTAATCTGCATGTCCTGCAGAGCCTCTTCTATTAGCCTCAGTGCTCGTAAGGCTTCTGGTGTAGGTACTCTACACGACGTAGGAGAAGGATCTCCTCGCAAGAGGTCATACAGGGGTTTGAGCTCTCCAGTTGGAATATGAAAGGACGGGCGCAGCCACTGTATTTCTCCGAGGAATGTCTGCCACTGATGTAAAGTTTTGAGCTGATTTATCTGGAACTGGGGTCTCTGGGGAAAGATTCCTATGTTATTAATGATGTATCCCAAATAATTGTAAGGGTGTTGAAACTGCACCTTTTCGGGTGCTATGACCAGCCCTGCCCCTTTTAGAAGGGATTGGAGGACTTCATAAGATTGAAGAAGCCTTTCTTTCTTGGGCCCTGCCAGTAAGATGTCATCCATATAATGAATGAGGTAGAGCTGTGGGAACTGCTGTCGAAAGGGTCGCAAAACCTCAGCTACAAAATATTGGCACATTGTAGGACTATTAGTCATCCCTTGAGGTAGGACAGTCCATTCATACCGTTGGTAAGGTTCCCTAAAGTTTGTGGAAGGCAAGGAAAAAGCGAAACGCTTTCGGTCTCGTGGGTCTAAGGGGATAGAGAAGAAACAATCTTTTAAATCTATGACAATAAGATGCCAATCCTTTGGGATCGCAGTAGGAAAGGGTAGCCCTGGTTGTAAGGGTCCCATGGGTTGCATAGTTTTATTAATAGCTCGTAGGTCCTGAAGAAGTCTCCACTTCCCAGACCCCTTTTGTATAACAAAAATAGGGGTATTCCAAGGGGAGGTAGAGGGCACCACATGTCCTAACTTAAGCTGGTCTTGAACTAATAGGGAAGCGGCCTGTAATTTGTCCTTAGTTAGGGGCCACTGTTCTACCCACACAGGGTCATCTGATAACCAAGTAATGGACAGTGGAGGTGGCCGCACTTCAGTGGCCCCTAGGATAAATTTCCCAGTCCTCTCCGGTCTCTTCCCCGCCGGGTAACCTGTTCTGCTGGATCCACGGGTGATATTTTGCCCTCATGTCTCTTTCCTAGTCCCCTTCCAGGGATCCATCCCATGTCTAGCATTGCATCATTAACAAAGTCATTATTTCCTTTCAAAGTCTGGGTAGTGAGAATAGCCCCCATTTGATGAAGCAAGTCCCTCCCCCAAAGGTTCGTGGGGAGTCCAGTCACCACATAGGGCTGGAAATGGCCACTATGTCCTTCGCCATCTCTCCATTTTAAAAAGGAGGCACTTCTTTTTGGTCGGGTCTGTCCTATCCCCTGTAATATGGCCGAGGGACTCTGGAGGGGCCAGGCAGGTGGCCATTGTTTTTCAGAAATGACAGAGACATCCGCCCCCGTATCTAGTATTCCCTTGAAAGCCTTGTCCTGTATCTCAATGGTCAGGTTGGGACGCGAATCCAAATGAGCTACCCAAAAGGCCTGGGGAGTTCCAGTGGAGCCAAAGCTGCCGTCGCCCCGGGACCCACGGAGGGCGTGCCCAGGAATGGAAGCTAAGGGTAGCAGCAGCAATTGAGCTATACGCTCCCCGGGGGGAAGAATAACAATTCCTTGGGTAGCTTCTACTACTATTTTTATTTCTCCCTGATAATCAGCATCAACAACCCCCGTAAGAATCTTCAAGCCCCACTGAGTTGCGCTACCTCGTCCCAACACTAGTCCCACCGTCCTCTCTGGCAGGGGTCCAAAAACCCCAGTAGGCAGCGTCTGAGGTCCCATTTGGGGAGTTAATACCGCTTGGGAGGTGGAACTGAGGTCCAGTCCTGCGCTTCCTGGTGTTCCCCTGGGGAGTTCCCAGATAGAAAGGGGTTGGTCAGTGGGAGGCGGCGGAGACGCCCACTCCCTGGGGCACTGTTTCGTCCCTGCATTGCCCCGTACACTTTGGCTTCCGGGGCCCGGGGCGGGCCCCTGCTCCCGTTTCCCGACGGTATTGGGTTACCCTGGATGTCAAATTTTGACCTGCACTCACTGCTCCAATGATTTCCTTTATGACACCGAGGACAAAGTCCAGGCATCCCTCTGCCAGCACCCTCGCTCCTTTCCGGGCAGTTTCTCTTTATATGTCCCTCTTTCCCACACTTAAAACACCCCTTAGAGCGGGTTCCCCTGTTATCAGCTTTTTGCATTCCAGTCTTAAGGGCAGCAGCCAAAACCTGACCAGTAATATGAGGCCCATCTATATCTTTGCATGCTCGAATCATGTCATCTATACTTTTGGCCCGGGAGGACTTAATAGCATTTTGGCAGTAAGTGTTAGCGTTTTCATATGCCAGTTGTCTAATAAGTGGCATAGCCTGTTCCAGATTAGGGAATATTTTTCCAGCAGCCTGCATTAGGCGGGCTATAAAGTCTGAATAAGGTTCAGAGGGTCCTTGAGAGATCTTGGAAATTTTTGCTTCAGTCTTAGAAATGGGCAGGGCTTTCCAGGCATGAACTGCAGCTGAGGCTATTTGAGCATAAACACCTGGGTCGTAATTAATTTGTTGGCCTATGGTGGCATACTGCCCAGTTCCTGTCAACATTTCAGCATTTCGCCGTTGATGGCCCGCATTCAGGTTAATCTGAGCCAGCTCGCGGCACCTTTCATGATATTCACTTTTCCACAATAAGAAATCCCCTCCAGATAACACAGCCCTGCAAAGTTGCTGCCAATCATTAGGTATCAGTTGACTGGCTGAGAAGGACTCGAAGAGGGTCAATGTGAAAGGGGCATGAGGTCCATAATTAATGACCGCCTCCTTAAGCTGTTTTATGTCCTTGAAGGCTAGGGGGACATGGGCTCTGGCCGGCTGTCCATCAGCATCGGCGTTTTCAATCATTGGAAAAACCTGAGCCGCTCTAGAACCCCAGTGGACCCCCGCCCGTCTAGTAGGGGCGTCCTCATTCCAATCAGGATTATAGGGAGGAGGTGCGGCAACTGAGGGGGCCCTAGGCACCCTCACATTTGCCCTTTTAAGGCGATGTTCTAGTTTCTCTATCTCCCTTTCTAATCCCTCCTCTTCCTCAGAGAGAGAACTGAGGTCCTCAGGATCATTTTTGGGCTTAGAAATCTGGAGGTGTTTCTTACCCCCTGAGCCCGAGTCCTCAAGAGGACCCTCATCCTTTAAGGATTCTGCCATTTGCTCTTCCTGCACCTGATTAAGGGCCTGTTCACATTCAGCAAGCTGATCCTTGATCTTTACTTTATCTGTTAATAAAGCATCCTTTACCAACCTCCATAAGGAAAAGGTGGCAACTGGGACACTGTCCGAGCCCCGGTCCCTCAATAATTTCTGAAGGTCATGCCTCACCAGGTCCCAGTCACTATTATTAAGAAATCCTCCTGTCAGAAACCAAGGACAAGCCTGGGCAATAATTTCAACGAATTCGGTTGCAGTCTTAGTTTTTATTCCTGTTCCTTGTGTATTTAACAGCTCTTTCAGTTCGTTGGCCAGACGAACCTTCGCTGTTGAGTTACCCATGGTACGTACCCTGTCTCTTTAAAATATCTTTAAACCAATCCTCCCCCTTCTTTCTTAGAAGGTGAGCCCCGTCCGCTTACCCCTGCTTTCCGGATCTCGGTGGGACCTCCAATTGCCGCGTCCGGCCAAGGGAGCCGAGTCCGGCGAGGGACGGCGAGGTTAAAAGACACACAGGACACCAAGGTTCTTCATCCAGGAGTCAATAATCTTTATTGCTAACACACCTTTTTTTATACCCCAAGCAGCAGAAGTGGAAAACTACCCAAAAGCAGGAGGGAGGGGGGAGAAATTTAGTTTCAACATCTATTATTGTCAGGTACCGAAACCTCCCTTAACAATAAGTCCATCAGACCAGAAAAGGTCAAGGCATTCCCGTGGGATACATATGTCTCAGACGGATAAGCAGGAACAGAAAAACCGCAAGTTCGCCATGGCCTTGTGAGCTGGCCACACTGGCATGCAGAACAAACTAGTGGAGGTAGGGCTCCAGGGGCCAAGGTGGACCTGTTGCCAACACAGAGACTCTTTTGTCACTTTTGGCTGTGAAGGAGGGAGCTGCCCTGTGGTGAAAGGACCATGTGGCAAGGAAGTCCAGTCGGCTTCTGGGAAGTAGAGTGCCCCAAAGTAGCCAGGCAGGACACGGGAACTTCAGGCCACAAGGAAACAACCCTGCTGACCACCTCATGGGATGTCCCCAACCAGGCCTTGTAACCTCGTGGAAACAGGTTACAAGACAATGAATGTGTGTCAGCTTTTTTTTTTTTTTTTGGGGGGGGGGTGGGGGGAAAACTGGGAGTGAACCCAGTGGTACTCTACCTCTGAGCTGCAGCCCCAGCTCTTTTTGCGAAATTGCTGAGGCTGGCCTCGAATTTGTGATCCCCCTACCGCCCAAGTCACTGGGATTACAGGCATGTAATCTGAATGTGTGTTGTTTTAAGCCACTAAGTCTGTGGCCACCAGTTACATGAAATGAATGTAATGAAAATGAATACACTTGGCATAATAAACAAATAAATACCACCTCTCACTGACATTTGGCTGTCAGCAAATTTTAAGTCACTCAACAGGCCTCAGATGATGGGCTCGTAAGAAAAGAGTGTGGGACAGATTCTTCTTACCCAGGGGATGCCTGAAATCACAGATAGCACCAAACCCCATATCGCCTGTGTCTCCCTACACAAACCTACCTGTGATAAATTGTAATCTAAAATTAGACATGATAAGAGATTAATAATAGCAACTAATAATAAAAATAGAACGATTATAATAATATGCTATAATAAAACTATCAGCATTACCGCTCTTGTGCTTTGGCGTCATTGTTAAGTAAAATAAGGGTTACTTGAACAAAAGCACTGTAGTAGCATGACAGTGGCTCTGGTGAATGAGATGGCTGCGAAGTGATTAGAGGGCAGGTAGCGTATACAGTGTGGACACACTGGAAAAAGGGATCACTCACATCCTGCATGAATCATGACAAAGCAGAATGGTGAGGAATGGCAAACGATTGAGAACATGAGACTTGTTTATTTCTGGAATTTTCCATTTAATATTTTCAGACCATGGTTGACCACAGGTATCTGAAAGGGCAAGAAGCAAAAATCTCATAAAAGGGGAGTACTTCTGTGTGTATTTTGTGAGAAATCCCTATTTTCTCATGATTTTCAAGAGGAAAATAATAGTCCTGAGCTTCTTGTGGGCATTGCTGAGACACCTCTCCACCTATAGAGTCACATGCAGGCATGAGGTTGGCATTTTACTTTGAAGTTTCTGAAGTCTTGTTTTACTTATTTACTTATTTTTGAATCCTCCACGGCACCCCCCCCCACACCCTTCTTTCTTTTGAGCGTGGAACCATGTTCCTATTTGGAAGGCCCCGGGGCCCCAGCATTATGTACTGAAAGGCAGGAGTTTCTCGCCAGAAGACCTGGTGGGGCTGTGTGAAGCATCCTCGGCTCTCTCTGCTCACCCAACCTGAAATAATTGTCTGTGTGTTCCTTTTATTGTCACCTCTGAAACAAGATGAACCCACCGTCTGCTCGGGAACACATTAACTTCTCTATCACATGAATACCGACTCATATCTTATTTCCCACTCGCAGTGAGAGAACCATTCAGCTCTCTCCCTCACAGGACAATACCTCTAATAGCTTTGGGGTATTTCCTCTTTGGGGCTGTTTCTGTATAAACAGGCTAACCTCATAGCATGCTGCACTCATCGAACTTGGCAGAAATTCAGAAAATCACTCATTTCCATGGCAAGCTAGGTGCCAGGAAAGGGGGGCGGGGGACTCACTCTCAATGCAGAGAGTTTTCTGGAAGGTGTCCTTCATGAACGCAAGATGTCTGTCCTTTGGAATTTGCAAGCATCCTGACTGGAAGTTATTTATTGCAGAAAGACGCAACGACAAGAAGGTGCTGTTCGCCCTGCAGCTTCTGCCTGGAGTCCTGAGCCTCAGAGCAGGTGTCCTAGGGGCGCAGCTTTGATGGCTGGCATGGGTGCGAGGTGGTGTCCACCTGGAGGGCGTGCACGTGGCCCTGACCATTTCCCCTAAAGGGAAAGCGCATCGTGGCCCCGCACAGCCCCATGACTGGCCCGCCAGTCCCTGGACAGAGTCCATCTTGGTGAGAGCTGTCCTCCATGGTGCCACCTCGATCACAGGTCCCCAGCTGCAGAAGCCTTGACTCCTGCTCCTGCGTTACTAGAGCATGCCCTGTCATGCAGTGGGGTCCTGTGCTTCGTGGGGTCCCCCTAAGCCTGGGTGACAGGGCCCCTCCCTGTCCAGCATTAGCTCCATCCCCACCACAGGGTCCACCACCTCCTGCTGTGGGACACTGCCTTGTTCTTTTGTTTCATTTCTCTTTTTTGTTTTGTCTTTCCTCCTCCTTTAGCCCCCCCCCCCCGCCCCCGACATCGCAAAGTGCAGTGCGTTACCATGATTAGGGGGTCACTTTCCCTTTTTCTGTAAACCCCGCTGGACTGGTACATAGAGTAGGCGACTTCCCTCACCAAGTTTCGGGTCCTCCCAGGCCCTTCTTTTTTGGGATTTGTTTGCTACGGCACCTGTCCCAGGAGATGAACCCCAGAACCTGCCTGGACACACGGCCTGGGGTCCAGTCCCAAGCCAGGGAGAGGACGCTCAGCCGGGGAGAAGAGCTGGCTTATGCGCAGCCTCAGACCTGGACTGGGCAGCTGCCTGACCTAGTGCACAGCGGCTGCTCACGCACAGGAGGGTGGCCTCTCCTGTGTGCCTGTGATCATAGCCCAGGTGGCCAGCAAAAAGTCACCCGTGACAGCAAGTGTCCTGGTGAGCTCACAGAGAAAACAAGCACAAGGAGGTGGAGAGAACTGGACTCCCCAAAACAAAAAAGAATGCCTGGAGGTGTGGACACAGGGGAGAGAAGAGCGCTTGACCCCTTGACAGGTTCTAGAGGGAAATAGAATCGAGGCCGTTTCCTGGGGAAATTCTGAAAAAGAAAATGATGAAGTAAATGATTTTTGATATTAGAGAATACAAAGTGGGACCTGGTAACAGCATCATATGGCTTCTCCGTTAGCCCATGATCCCTCTCTCTCTCTCTCTTTCCTTCTCTCTTATATTTTGGGGTTCTGGGGACCCCTCCCAGGACCTCCCACATCTTAGGCAAGCTCTCCACTGCTGAGCTGCCTCTCAGTCCCTATTTCATTTGTGAAAAGGTTTCTGGACAAATCTAAGGTGCCCGGGACACTGTGTGGTGGTTTCAGGTGCCTTGGGCTCTGCCAAGAGTGAGCAGCCTTAGGTGGCATCGATGACCTAAAATGTCCCTGTCCCAGGAGGCGGGCATATGGAGCTGGCGCTGGGCCAGCCATGCCCGAATCACGTTTTCTGTCCAGGGAATCGGTGCTCAAAGCACGGCTGACAAACTCGAGTGTGCCCTGGAGGGAGTGGCATCCATGACAAGGGCCAGGGCCAGGAAGGGCCTAAAGGAACTGCATACATTTAACCCACAAAGACACAGGAGTATCAGGTGTGTCGAGTGGCTTGAGAGGACTCTCAGTGGCTCCTAGAGTGCAGAGGACCTTGCACACATTTATTCCCCTTGCTGGGGACCCAAGAACAAAGACCAGATGCTTCATCACCTTCTGCTGACACCCCTGGGGTGCCCTGGGCACAAGCTGTGGCTAAGGGCCTCCTGCTTTTCATACCCGAGGCCTCGCCCCTCCTTGGTCTTGGTGGCCCTAATGCCCCACAGGTTCTTTCTTCTCCGTCTCCTCGTGCATCCCGGCCCCAATCAGAAACCTCACTGTTTGCTTAAAACTGCAGAGCCCCCGGCCCCAGTGGCCATTCCCGTGCTCTTGGCCGAGGCTTTGGGAGCGCGTGGGCGCAGGGAGGCTATTTCTGTCCAGCTCCCGAGGGGATTCTGAGGCAGCTCTGAGCTGAGCTCACCCTCCCCGCAGGATGGCCGCCTCCTTGAGGATAAGACCCAGGTTTGCTCCTTTTCCCATGCGCCTCCCCATACAAGGATGATCACACCAAACACACAGACATGCGTTGGGTGGATTTATTCCAGCCATCCTTTTTTTTTTTTAATAGCTTTCTTTGTCTGGAACTTTGCAAAATAAACCCCGTAGCTGCCCCGTGCGTTGTGAGCAGCGTGCTAGAGAGGAATTCACTGTCGTAAACTGGGGGTTGATTTCTTGGCTTCGAGTGGGCTGTGAATGGAAGAGGGGAGACCCTTGGAAAAGGACTGTTGATGCTGGGGATCCCCTTCCAGCGGGTTCCCTGAGGGATTCAGAAGCTGGCTCTTGTGAATCTCCCATTAGCGATGGTCCCAGACCCTCCGCGCTGTGCATTTATCTTGCAAGGGGCATATTTAGGCGACGTTGCCGGTCCATTTTATCTGCAGAATTGCTTTCCATTCTGAGGACTTTTATATAAGTATTCCCTTGAACCTGTTCCAAAAAGTGGGTTTTTAACCCAATAGACCATAACTGCAGGGTTTTATCGTGCATACATATTTCAAAATGTGAATATAAGTAGATTTAGCAAAGTTAAAATAAAATTAAAACTTTTCAAAGGGCAGCACTGCTTGCTCTCCCATGTTGGCCTTCTCCCTTTGGGGTTCTGACGCCATTTAGAAGACTCTAAAACAGGAAGGCTTTTTCTCCTGGGTCTTTTTTTTTTTTCTTTCCGCAGGGATGGGGATCAGAAAACACTGGTGAGGTCTGGCTCTCCCTTTGTCTCACCGCGGCAGCCGTGCTAGCTGTGCGGGATGACTCTAAGTCTGTGAGTCGGTGCCATATATAGCAGCAGAGTGGGGAAGACTTCCCACAGGCATCTTTGCCTCCCCTGTGCCTCTCTTCAAATCCCTTCTTCTGGCAGAAGCTGGAGTCATTTTTTCTAAAATAGAAATCTCATCTTGCCACCACCCTTCTTCACCACTCCCCACAGGGCCCCTTCACGGGCTTTTCTTATCCCATCTGATGAAACATCAAAAGTCTTGCCAGGCCCTGCAATTCCCCTGCCAGACTCTGTAGCCTTACCTCCCCCCCCACCCTTCCTGCCACAGGGCCTTTGCATAGTCATTATCCCTACCTTAAGTGGCCATCCCCTCCAGAGGATGAACTGGATCATCACTTTCTCAGGGTGGAGGAGAGATTCCTTGATCACCTGGACTCAGTCAACATTCCTTTTTCAAAAGCAGGCACTCCCTTCCCCTCCCTGCCTTCTTTTATCTCCACAGTGCTTGTTGTCCCTCACTTATGTATGTGTTTATGGTATTTCTCCTCCCTCTAGGCCTTCAACTTTATAAGGGCAGAGATTTTAGTCTATTTCATTGCTTAGCTATCACCAGGCCCACAGAGAGTCCTTAACAGTCAAATGAGTGGTGCACACCTGTAAGCCCAGTGATGCAGGAGGCTGAGGCAGGAGGAACACAAGTTCAAGGCTTGAAAACTTTGTGAGGCCCAAGCAACTTAGTGAGAATAAAAAATAAATAATAATGCTGAAGGTGTGGCTCAGTAATAGGGAACCCCTGGGTTCGACCCACAGCACCAAAAAAAAAAAAAAAAGTGGAATGGATGGGTGACATCATGACATCTGCCCCTCACCAGGCTGCACCTTTCCCAAGGCCCAGCACTGTCCTCCTGTTTTGCTCACTGCTGATGTGTGGGAAAGACTTACCATGGCTGTTGCCCTCAGAAGGGCACTGGGTGGACATCTGGGAACTCGGATTTCCATAGAGGAAGATTGTCACCATTCCCAGACTGGTGATGGTAGCTCACTGTGCCTCAACTGTATAGCAGTGTGGCTGGTGCTAGGGAGCTGCCTGCCTTCCTGGAGGCCAGGGTTTAGGGACATGCTCGACAGAGAAGCCTGTGTGACCATCCCCTGGGCGGGGATGAGCTTCCCTGGTGGACGACACTTTGAACAAGTTTCTGTGACTCATCGTGGGTTGGGGGTGGCGATGCAGTGGCCCAGGTGACCACACCTGGCGAGGACTGTGGGGAGCTCACATCTGGCTGCCTTAACACTTCCCCCTGAAACTTCCCCTCTCTGATTTCGCTCGGTGTCTACTGTGGTGAATATTAGCTACATGTAGGACCACAATCTGAGTCCTGAGACCCCAGGGAAATCCCCCAACCTGGGGTGGCCTTTTGGATGCTGGATGTTGTGTTCCCAGGTCCTGATTAGGACCAGACCTCAAGAAGACATCTACCATCAGCTGTATGAACTGAAGAGGCCACGCACGGACCTCGCTTTGAGCAGTAGACCAGGCCAGCCCGCGACTTCTGTCCACCTCCCTCACCCAGGGTTCTCCCCGGGTGGCCCCAAGGTCTGGCCACCCTCAGGCAGTCGCTGAGCGAGAACTGGATGCCAGAGAAGCAACTGCTCAAACAGTGTGGATGGCTCAGCAGGGCCACCCAACTGTGCCCAATGTGGGAAGTCAGCGCAGAAGGACGATCTGTCTCCTCGGGAGCTACGTTGGCAGTGTGTAAATGATCGTCCTTTATTCTGACATCGTGTCCCACAGGCGTGTTCAGAGCTAAACATCCTGATTTTATGAGATTGTGACCATTGGAAGAGGGGGACTTGCACTCTCCCTTCCTCCGCACGTCTGTCTGCTTTGGGTTTCTACATCTGTCTGTTAGGAAATGACAAGGACAGGTCGTGGTGGGTGTCTGCTACAACTCCTCACTTGGGAAAATACAACAGAGTTGGCGACCTTCCCCTAGATCTCCTCTCCCTCTCCTCTTTCCCTTTCTTTCAGTCTTATTGGTCCATAAAGTCAGAAGCTGGAGACCCCATTGGCAAAAGCAGTCGCTTGGTCATAGAAGCTGAGAATCTAGAGTGAGAAGGGCTGGTTGAACTCCACTTCCCCCATCAAGTCCTACTGGCAAAGGTCCTTCTTCTTTCCACGCTGTGTTCTTCTCTGTGCCATGGGGATTTTTTGGAGGGAGTGAGGGATGAGGAGGGGTCCCCTGCAGGAGGTAGCCTAGCACTTGATAGGCTGTGTCTGAGGATCAGGACTGTCACCGAGGTCTCCTGATACCGTATGTGTGGCTCCTTTCCTTGGATTTACTCTTCCTTGTGCTGCAGGGTGAAATAGGTTGAGGGCAGGAGGGGAGCCTTGGGAAGGCCGTGGGATGGCCCCTGGGCCCTCTGCATACCATGGAGAGGTCCCTCCTTCTACACTTGCTCACTTATCCATCTGACAAAACAAGTGTAAAGAACAGGAAGGACCGTGTCAGGGAGGGACCCCACACTTACCAGCCCATTCATAGCCGAGGAGAGGAGAGCACAGGGGTCACACTGCCCCTCAGGAACCCCATGAGGAATTCCCAAGGCTTCCTCATCCCCTCTCTGCCTCCTCCCCATCTCCAAGCCACAGAAAATGGCTCTGCAGCTCTCGAGACTTTCAAACAGAGCCAGGAGTGCCACACTCTGCTTTGGTCCTCCCAGTGTCCCCGGGACGTGCTGCCCCTCCAAGCGGGCTCTCGCCCTTTCACTGTGTGGTTTCTGATGAGAAGGCGGATAGGCCTCTGGCCTCTGCGTAGCCACTACAAAGTGCCCTGCTTTTCATAAACAGATGGCTGCAAGTCCTGCTGCTCAGGAAAGCCACCCGTGCGCCCGCTGTGAGCTTTCATGTTCTGCTGTGAAGCGGGAGTGGGGCTGGCAGGGCCCTCTTTCTTCTGCTTTATGTGTGATTCATAAAGAGCCGCACCCTGCCCGGGCTCCCAAGCGCATCAAACAGAGGTTGGAACCCGTCTCCTTTTCTACTTGGGTGTAGGTCACCTGGGTGAGCAGGGAAGGACCTTCCTGGGAGGTTTCGTTTCAGGTTTCTCGTGCCTGAGTACCATTCCAGCTGTGCCGACCAAAGGGCCACGTGTCCTTTTGGTAGTCTGACTCTCTGAAGGACCCAAGAAGGCGACCCCAGACCAGGAGGCAGTCAGCCCCAGGGACTGGACACTGCGTTTCCTCACGCCATCGAACGCTCCTGAGCACTACACAACCGTACTCGTCTGCACCAAAGACCTTCCTGCATTTGGAGGAAAGTTTTCTTCTAGTAGAGATTCACTTGTTTGAGTCTTTGCAGTCTTTACTTTAAAATGTGAGTGTCCTGGGGAACTGGAACACCATAAAGAGCTGTCAACTAAGAGCTGACAGTTTGGTAGCGTGGGACAAGCATCTTGTTACAAATGGATATCGAAATACCCGAGTTTTAAAATGACACGCCTCTGCTCATATTTTTAAGTCGTCTTCATAGTATCTTACAAGTGAAGGCGTAAAAAGCTCTAGGGACGGAATTGGATTGGGTTTCGCACATTTCCATCATCCAGAGGCAGCAAGGCTGAGGCCTGTGGTCGGGGTTCCGCTCTTGACTGAGCCAGCCTGTGCACACACATGTGGGTGGGCTGGGAATGCTGCATTTTTAATGAGGAGGAGGAACAAGAAGCCAGATCAGAGGGGCCTGTGAAGGTGCCCATTCATGTAACCCTTCTGTGCCATCCAGCCTCAGTCCAGGATTCCACTGGAGGGTATGCGGGAGGCAGACGCATCTCTGTGGCACCTGCCCACACACACAGATGGGGACCTTGCCCAGGGTTGCTGATTGCAAGTCGGATTTCAAACCTAAGTGTGTCTGCGGCCAGAACAGCTGCTTTGCTGCTTGGCACCTGTGGTCCAGCGTGGCCTGGTGCCGGGTTTATGGGGTCGCTCTGGGCTACCAGGAGTGGATGTGGGAAGCCCCTTCAGTACTCAGCCTGTTGGATGGACGCCTGTCCCTTTGACCCATCATTGCCCAGGCAGGCTGAGGAAGGGCGACAAGTGGCCTTTGGTAGGTCCTGATCAGGAGACCTCTGCCGCAGCTCCTCTGGGAGCAAGGCAGGAGCTCTTGTGATATGTCCTTGACACCACGCAAGGAAAGCCGCCCTCCCTCCGGGGAGCAGGGTCAACGTGGGAGTCCACAGACGGAGAGGCCACACCTGGGTGCCTTTGCCAGCTGGGTTGCTTATTTTCTGTGGACCCAGGACCTTTCTGGTGACCTTCTCCTTTCTTTTTTCCTCCCCCTCTTTTTTTATGGGCACATTATAATTACACCCCATAGTGGTATTTGCTATGTTTGTGCCTGTGTGTGACTTGACAGTGTAATTTGTCAATGTGGCTCCCCAGCACCTCCCTGTCCCTCTGTCCGTCTCTTTCCTCTCTCCCTTGGTGTCCTTCTGTGTCCACACAGACACCCAGCCTTTCTCTGCCTTGGTGTCTCTATCTACAAAATGAGGATACTGACGGTGTCTTCCTTGGGGACACCATGGGAGGGCAAAGGGCAGAAATGCCCACCCAGCTTCTCCTGGGACGGCGCCCATAGGGTGAGGGCTCAGATCTCGGCACCACCAGTGTCACCCCGTGACTGACATCTTTCTTGTCCTCCTCCTCACCACAAAAAGCCCCGCATGGCAGTTTGCCCTTGCCCTGGGCGCCCCTGTGGAAGGCGTCCTCCACTCACACGTTGGCCTTCCTGTGCATTCTTCATCGGTGGCCACTGCAGGGGACAAAGATGCTTCGGAAATCAGGTCACAGAGGAAAATGCCTCGTATTGTACAGAACCAAGAGGTGGCCATGGAAGTACAGAGGCGGCCCTGGCCTAATTGTGTTGAGAATGTAATTCCGTAACTCATTCTGCCAAGGCGGAGGTGGATGGGCGCTTCCTGTCCTGGCACCACGCATTGCCCATGTTTTCCTAGGAGACACATCTGCACTGCAGTAGCCATTAAAGTGCTTTGGACAGGCCCTTGCCAGGAAGAGTGTGGGACTCCCGTTAATGAAAGGTGGTACATTAAAATGGAACCCTGTTGTTATTGATGGGGACGAGGCATGCTCCAGACCAGACGAATACTCTAACGACATGTAAGGCAAGGGAGGGAGCTAAGGGCTCCTGAATGCCTACTGTGTGTCGGTGGCTCTTCAGGACACCTTGGGGACATCACTGTAGAACACCTCATGCAATAAAGCAAGTCTGGCCTCTCTGATATATTAATATATTTAATCATCGGTGTTAAAGAAGATTACAACAGAGGCACCCGGTGGATTGGGGAATAGTTGCTGCAGATGAGAAGCTCTTTGGAGTAAACTGATACTGACTTAATGAGGTTTTGCTGTGTGTTGTTATTTTCTCCTCCTGATGGAAAGTGCAGTGGCCGCCCTCCCCACCCACCACGCTTGGTCCTTTGCCTTCCTAGTAATGATCCCCTTTCCTCCTGCTCCGTGGGAACTTTAGTAACCAATGGATGGATTTCTTTTCTTTGTAGCTTCTGGAATTCTAAGAGGGTCACTGAACAGTAACCACTCAGTTACAGAAGTGTGAAAACAAAACCTTGTCCAGGAGAGTGAACCTGGAGGGGTCTCCCCACCACTCCAGAGTTGTGCCTTTGTTTCTGGAAGAACAACAAGAAGCAGTTGACCTGGCCCGCATTTAACCTGGCTGCTTCCTCCTGGTGCCAGCCTTAACCCAACCATTTGAAGGATTCATAAGACCAATCCAAGGGCCTGGTGTTGGATAAATTTCTTACCCGGCCATAGAGGCTTGTGGGGTTTGGATGTGCCCAGTTCTTTGTGCCCAGTTCTAGACGGAGGCACGGACCTGTCTGAGTCAGGCTGGTGGTCCTGGCTGTCCAGCCCCTGCCCATCTGAGCGCATCCAGAAACTCCTACTAATAAAAAATCAGCAGTACACATTGAATGCCCATCCTGTCTCCTAGGTCTTCTCGCCGGTCCTCCTGGTCTCTGTGTGATGGTCTGTGCCTGCCCCCACATTGTGGATGAGGCTTTAAAGGTGCCTATGACTGGTCTACTGCCATATTGCTTTTTGGGATCTACCTGATATTTAAAATCAGATCTGTCTGGAACTTTCTACCACCTAACCCTCCCTTAGTCCATGATACGTCCTCAGAGCAAAGAAAAAAAATGGCTGGAGAGATTGTTCTTCTGAAGGTTCCTTGATGAGTGGCATAGAGCTCAGCCTGCAGCAGTGGGTGCTCGGGCCCTTCTGTCTGGAAATACATTGAAAGACCCTTGTCGGGGGCATCAGAATGGAGCCATAGGTGGGGCCTGTGGCCTGGGAGATGTTCTTCCTGCTGAGGGCCTGCTGTGATGTGTGTGTCCCCACCTTCCCACCTTGGGAGCTTACAGGGGACCATGTAGCTGGTATCAGCATTAGTGACCTGGTCCCCAAGTGGAAGATTGGTTTCCTTGCAGGCCTTCCTTTCTGAGAGGTGAAGGGTTACCTGCCCAGTTCCACCAGGTGGCCGGGGAATCTCTTGCCACCTTGTACCATACCTTGCACGCACACGGCGTTTGGTTCTTGTTATGGTTGAGATACAAGTTGTCCTCCAGAAACCACGTGTTAGACTGTGCAAGAAAGTTTAGAAGTAAGTGATCCTGAAAGAACAGCCTTAACCTAATCAGTACATTTTTCTGCCAAATGGATTAACTGGGTAGTGCCTGAGGCGGCAAGGGGTGGACTGGAGGAGGTGGGTCTCTGGGGGTGTGCTTTTGGGGCATATGTTTTGTCCCTGGTGAGCAGAGCCCTCCGTCTGCTTCTTGTCCTGAGCTGCTTTCCTCTCCTGCCATGATGTTCTGCCTCCCGTTGGGCCAAGGGCAGTGAAGCCAGCTGTCTAACTTTGAGCCCTCTGAAGCTCTGAACCTTTCCTCTTCTACAATTGTTCCTGTCAGGTCCTTGGTCCCAGCAATCCCTCCCTGGCCACTGCCTGCTCTATGCGCTCCTCCCCTAGGGCCCTCTCTCCCCTCTCCCATGGAAGCTTTCTATTTTCTTAGAATAATGCCCTGCCCTTCCAGGCACTACCCTGAGCACAGTGTCACGTGTCCACTGATGGCCCAGGGAGGTGCTGTCACTGTTCCCATTTTACACATCAGCCCACCTGGGTCTTGGCAGGGTACAACGACCTGCCATGTTTCCTAGACGTTGGACAGTCAGGACCAGACACAGGAGGCAGCCCGGGAGTCTGAGGCCGAGGGCTTCTGAGTCCCAGGGCAGAGAGCTTCTGACCCCAGCGGCGCACCAGAGACGTCCTGTTCCTCACCTGTGAATGAAAGCCCAAGGGGGCCAGAGGGGTGACCCATGCTACCACCTCGAAGTTCCTCCTACAGGTGCTCAGAAGATGACAGTAGGTTCTGCTCAGTCATTACCTCCCCTTCCTTCAGGGTTCAAAGCTTGAAAACCATGAGCCCAGACAAGAGTTGGGAGGGAGTGGGAGGCGGGCAGAAGGTGCTTATGAAGCAGGTGGCTTCTCCAAGACCCACCTTTCCCCTTGGATTCCAGGATGACCCTCAGCAAGAACAAAGCCTTCCACACTGTGTTTGTGTTTTTCAGGTCTGAGTTTCTCCCAGGAGATTTTTCTCAAGGAAAAGGCAGAGAAGCCCCCAAACCAAGCCGGAATTGAATGCAAATATGACAATAGGAGTCATCCCAGACAGAAAAAAAAAAAAAGGCTCCTTTTTAATTAGAAGCCTGGAAGGACATACCCTTTAATTGCTGTGCTTGTAGTGTCAGGGCTATCAATATCGGAGCCTCCTTCATTAATAAATTGGCAAGTCAGAAAGCGAGGGCGAGGGAACCCCTCCCTCCAGCCCCTCTCCCACCCCAAGCTCTACTTAATCAAAGGCAGACTCAATCAAACGGGAAAAGAACATGTAAATCAGCCGCATTCATTCTGTGGCCAGAAATAGGCAGAGGGAAGGGAACATGAAAGGAGACTTCATCCCCCTGCCTGCCCGCCCGGCTCTGTGAACCCCAGCAAGAGGCAGTTAAACAGCCCCTCCGATTGCCAGCGACTCCGGGAATGCCTAGGTTTATGTATGGATTAACACCGTGATAGACCCTGAGTAGCAAAAGAAGAAGACTAATTACCTGACAGAGCTCCCCTCCACTCGCCTGGGTCATTGAAATTAATTTCTGCTTTCAGGCTTGGCAGAAAGCAGCTGCAGAATTTCAGTTCAATACTCAAATTAACGGGGAGCCGAAATTATTTCTCTGCACAGGCGGCATTAGAAGAGTGGGTTACCAAATAGATCTTGATGGCAGACACCAAAGAAAGGATTATTCCTCCCTTTTCATCAAGTGCCTGGAGTCCTTGGGAAGCGCAAAGGGAGGGGGAAGTAGAAAAACAACCACCAGTTTATTGGAGAGTTAACACTTAAATGCTTTACTAAATTGGGCGTGACATCCCGTGACATCCCCATGGAAGAGCTCTCCTGCCCCCCAAACAATTGACAATTTCTTTCCATTTAACAAAAAAATAAATTTTTAAAATAAGCTAAAGAATGATGATCTATCTATCCATCCATTTGGATCTATCTATATATAATGGATATATAAGGGTATATAGAGATAGATAAGTATTTATATAATTGGATTTCTAAATCAAGAGGTAATTTGTGAGTGTCTATTTTACATCCTGTGTTGGGAGGAAGGTATTGGCCTAGGTCAAGGTTAAGGGAATGGGGAGAGGGAGGTAGAGAGGAGGTATGGGGCAGGGGATAGGGGTCAGAAACCCAGGAGTGCCTGGAGTCCTTGGGAAGTGCAAAGGAAGGGGGAAGTAGAAAAACAACCACCAGTTTATTGGAGAGTTACTTCCGTCCCCAAGGTCACCTCTCCGACCCTTCATGTTGACTTTATTTTCTTGCTCACGTCCCTCTCATTGCTTCCTCCTCTCGGGCTCCCTGATGTCATGTCTGCCTCGGTGGAGTCCCATCAGCTTGCTGAGCGCCACGTTCGCACACCAGGTCAAATCCCGTGCCGCCCAGGCCCACTGTTCTCGTGTGAGTTGTTTCTGTGATTCTGTTGCATCAGGACCCACCTGATGGTGGAGGTGCACAGCCAAGCTAAGTCCCCGTGTTCTTGCTATGGGTTTCTGCCAGCTAGACAGCTCTGGGATGGCGGGAGTTCCCACCTTAACCACTGTTCCTTTTGCTTCTGTAGAGGCTCTGGGGCCACACTAAGATGCACCACGGGGGACCCCTGGGCATGAGGCACCCTCATCACAGATGCAAGAAAGTCATCTTTTCCTAACTCTACCCAGTCCTCAGCATCAGGAAATAGTTTAATAATCCACCAAACGATGGAATTCTACTGTCTGAGTTCAACTATGTCACTCATCCTATTTGATGTAAAACCCCTAGGATTATGGCTTTTACTATTGAGCATCCCTAATCCCAAGCTCCAAAATCTGAACTGCTCTGAAATCTGGAAACTTTCGGGGTGCAAACATGATGCTACCTCCGAAACATAAATGAATTTCATATTTACAACTGGGTTCCCTCCCCAGGGCATCTCGTGTGCCAAGTATACTCATCTAACAAAGCAAAATCAACCTTGACAAGTTTTTGTAAGTAATGAAACTGAGGTTTGAAAAGATCTGTGACCAGCCAAAAAAACAAAACAAAACAAAAAACAACAACCCAGCGCTAGTTGGGGTGCTGCGGGGACTTGAACCCCTGTCTCTGTGCTTCTGTGAAGTACGCTGCCAAGTCGCCCACGAGTAGCAATTAGGCCCCTTCCAACATGTCCAGCCTAAAACCTGTGACCTCGAGGCAAATGACTCCCACATCTCATTACCACTCCCCTGAGCCACCCAGTCCCCAGTAGGATGGGAGGTTAATCAGCCGCGTACCGGATCTGCTTATGAGGCTGTTTCATGTACGATTTTTATATCTTGGCTCCTAATAATGGTCCCATTATAAATGATTGTCTCACTATGATATACTGGTTCCTTTCCTTCTAGGAACTGATTTAAAAGGAAGCCCTGGACTTCTTGTGCCTGTAGAGTTTATTCATACTGCTCTTTGCTTGCTCAGCAGCCCAAGTGATAACGGGGGACAGCCCCCCTCCAAAAAAAATATTTTCTTCTCAGCATGAGGCAGTTGCCATAATTAGTCACCTCCAGTTCACTTGATGTCTTGGTAATGCCTCATTAAAAAAAAAAAAAATTGTTGTTCCTCCCTACCCCAAGCTGCTGGTCAGATGTGGGGTGCTGCTGGACATGGTCACCCCAGAGTGTGTCAGCTTCTTCCTCTTGCAAACGAACATTTCAGTTATTTCTGAACTCAGTTCAGAAAGAAGGTCATGGTGGACACCAAGCTTCAGGGTGTATGTATGTTTTTAAACCAAAAACCTGGCCCATTTATCCAGCGATGATTTATCTAGTGCCATTATAGGTCAGACCTGAGAACATACTGCTCGATCCACAGGACAGAGTATATGAGACGAAGGCAGACCTGGAAAACCTGGAATGCATATTAGGACCATGGATAGGAATTCCTGAGGGAAATTGTAATTTGTGGAAATCTTCAGTCTAGTTATTATTAATACATGGGTGAACTTTGGTTCTCTTCCTAGAGAAGAGAAAGTTTAAAATCAAGGAAATCATGAAAAGAGTGCTTTGTTTTCTCACTAGTTGGGTTGCATGGAAAAAAGCTCTTTAAATTCTTCTTCTAATCTTAAGCGACGTACGCTCCAGTCACAATGATGCACTTACTGTTCTTAGCACACGTCTGTCTGAACCCTCGCACAGGGTCTCCAGAGGCAGGCAGGTCATCTCTCTGCCCTGGTTTGGCTACCTGCTCCTCATCCTGCCTCTTCAAAGAGGCCAATCCTGGCTGCATTTGTTTCCCGCTGTGTTAGTTTCCATTTGCTGCAGTAACAAATGACTCCAAGTAGGTGGCTGAAAGAGCGTGAATGTATTCTCATGTGATTCTGGAGATGAGAAGTCCAAAATGGATCTCACTGGGTTGGAATCACTCAGTTGTATGAGCTGGGCTCCTTGTGGAGGCTCTACAAGACAATGTGTTTCTCTAACTTTTCCAGTATCCTAAGGTCACCTGTATTCCTTGGCCCATGTCCCTCTACTCCCATCTCTAAAGAAGCATCTTCGAGTTCTTCTCTGACTGCCCTCCTCCTCTTCTCTGTCTTTTTAGTACTGCTGTGATTGCACTGGCTGTCCTCTCCAGTCAGCATAATCTGCCCACGTCTTGAACGTCAGCTTACTGTGCTCTGCACTGTCCCCTTGGCCATGGGAAGCAGCATAGTCACAGGTCTGAGGACTGGAACATTCTACCTCCCTCCGTGTCTTCCCCAAGGACAGTGAAGGCCCTTGGCTCTCCACCACAGCCCTTCTTTCACCTGGTGATGCTCATCACAACTTACATATTTTAAATTTTGCTTTTTTGGTTTATTTGATTTTGCCGGCTTCTAGAACTAGAGCACAAGTTCTCTGAAGGCAAAATCTCCTTCTCTTTATCTTCTTTCAATCAAAATTAATTCAGCTGTAGCAGTCAGGCTGTCTTGATGGTGAGAGAAACCTTGCTCAGCTGAAGCAAGAAAGGGGTGGGCAGGGTGAGCAGTGGGCATTCTCACCTAAGAGAAGAGTCTAGGGATGTGAGTCAGGCTCTTCTGGACCCAGGCACGCACAAGAGGCTGTCAGAATGGACCCCTTCCCTTTGCTGACCAAGGAATTTCTTGAGGGTGGTGAAGCCATGACACTCCTGAGTCATAACCTGGGTGGCCTTGACTGGTCGAGATACGTGCATCCTTGATTCATCCTTAGGAAATGATTGGACCAGTATAAGTCACCAGCCACCATGAAACTCCAAACCCACGGATGAGGACTGTGGGAAGGAAATCAGAATGCTTTACCAGGAGGGGATGGACGATGGCCAGACCCCAGGGACAGATGAGGAGCACCTGCATCAGGCAGTCTTGCAAACCTTCCCCACCTCGGAGGCCAGCTGGTTCCTCTGGTTGCTTGTCTTTCTACAGGTCAGTGCACGGATCACCACATGGTTAGACCAGAGTGCCCCCTGGGCAGCACAAGATGCAGTCCTTTGCCAGGCACAGTTGGTTCTATTAGGGAATATTTCTATTCCTTTCAGACATCCACACTGTGTCAACCACCATGCCTAGCCCGATCTCCAGTGTATCCAGCCTTCACTGCCATTGTCCTGTGAGGATGGGCATATCCCATTGTGTAAAATAACAGTGACTCTTTCCTGAGTGCATCCCAAGTGTTAGATGTCACTTGTCACATCAGAACACTCGCTGTCACCTCCCTTACTCCTCACAATCAACTAAGGTTTAAGCCCAGGCCTATCTGGACCCCAAACAGAAAATTTTAAAAATAAACCAGAATGCTGCCTAAGGCCGGTTACACAGAACAGCATATTTCTGATTTCTGGGGTTGCAGCGTTTTCCCCTCCAACTCTGAAGAGCTAAAGTTTTCCATTGTCTTTTGCTAAAAATGTGACGTTCATAATCACTTTGGCAGAATTTCATGTGAACGGTGAGCTTTCCCCTTCCCTTGGCTCTGGCTTGGTCTTCTCTGCCATTCGGCTGGCTCCTGCTACCTTCCTACCCTCTTCTACCTCACTCATATTCACCCAGAACAGGTGTGTTGCCACCTCAGAGAAGAGGAAGCCCGAGAGCAAATCAGTCAGGCAGGAATTAGGTTGAAAGGTGACTGAACAATTTCCACCTCCCAGGAGTTCTAGGAATAACGGCTGTCTCTACAGGGTATCAAAGCCCCACTTTCCTCTCGAATTCATGCATATTCCCATACAGGGGTTTATGGTGGTGGGCCCAAGGCTGTGGGGCCTTCTGGAATGATGCGCTTGTAAGGAAGCCTGCTGTGTGGTCAGCTCCCCTAAAGTCTTTGCCGGGGGGAAAAATTTCTCTCACAGTCCTTTGTGTGGGCAGCTCTGGGGTAAACAGGTCACAGTCACTAGATAATCTTGCTAGTAAGAGGTGAAATGCACAGATGGACAAGGGCCATGCCATGTTCAAACAGAACTCTGACCAGATTCTCCAAAGCAGCCAACCCCGGAAGCCAGACCAGACTACAGCCTGTGCAGTAGGCAACCTGGAACTGTCTGGATTTGGACAGTAACAGACTTCTCTCATTCTGTCCCCACTTCCAAGTCAGGACCAACCAAAGAAAGCCACAGGTGCTTCCTGAACTGATCTGCAGGGTGCCTGCCCCCGGTCCTCACTCCCATGGTGTCCAGCTGGGGTGCGCCTGAAGTCTTTTTTCTCTCTCAAGCTTGCCCCTCCCCTTAAGACCTCTCAGTCCCTCCAAACACATGTGGTGGCAGCTGAGTAGCTGGTTTCAGCAATAAGTGGCCCTTATTATTCTTGTTGGGGTGGCCTTGGCTTATGTCTACAGGAACTTTGCACTGGGTCCCTTTCCCCACGAGATCTTGTGATCTTGTGATTTAATTATTTTAGGTATTGAGTGTCCCCAGTGTCCAGGTTGGGTTCACTCATCATCTCATGTGAGCCTTAGGAAAACTCACAAATATGCTCACTGCCGGCATCTCACGGGTCTGGTTAATGGATACACAGAAGAATAAACTGACCTGGGCGTCCCATGCGATAAGCCTCAGCAGAGCCAGATCCAAACTCACATCTATGGTGAGTCTGAAACCCTGGCCACCGTTTTGACCCACCCCACTTACCTGTCGTTTGATTATAATTTATGTGTATATCCTTCACAGCAAGTAGCACTGGCTAAAATGTCTGAGAAGGAGGGAAACAGGGGAGAGGGAGAAGAATAGGAAGAATAAATGCAGATTGAGAAAAAGGAATCCTTTTAAGTAAGTTCCATAAAGAGATCTCATTCTTTTTTAAATTACTATATACAGTGGCCCTGGTGTTTCAGGACATGGTTTGAAGTTGAAGAAGTGCATGTTATCTGCATAGCACTCTGTTTTTCCGGAAGAGCCCATAGTTAGTTCTGTAAAATACAGGTCATTTCTCCCTTGAGTTTCATAAACTGGAGACGCCACCCACTGTCCACATAGAAGCAGGCCTGGTTTTGTCCCTTGTGTTAAGTTGGTGTTCTGGTGACCTCCCTCCCTCTACTGTCCACCATGATGCCAACCTGTCTCTCAGAAGTTTGATGTTTTCCTTGCGACTCACCCCAAATCTAGGGGCTCAGCTGTGTGACTCCAGGACACTTGTGTGCAAATGCATTTTTCATGTATAGGTTGTTCACTGTGGTCTTTGGGATTGTGTAATTAGCATATGTTGTCATAGTGATGTATTTATTATAATGGAGGTGTTCTCAGGAAACCAGATTTAATAGTTTTAAATCAGAGGCCAACATGGGTTTTTAGGAATCCCATTCACAGTAAATTTCATGCATGGTGAAAGGTTATAGAATGGGTTTCCATGGCACGTCTCCCCTGTCCCACAAATCTCAGCTGGCCTCCGCTCCCCGGTTTTGCAAGCCAGCCATCTTGATGTAGACAGAAAACTTCAGAGTTTATTTTAACACCAACATGGCACATCTTCCACTGAAAACGGAATGGGAGAACCAGGCTTGGCTGTGGGGTTTATGTACTAAATCCTCATAACAATACGATTGTCCTTAATGAAAGGTCTCCTAAGCCTTGGTCTTGGATTCTGGCTTTTCTTATCCTCAGTTGATAGCCCCTTGACTGCCAAAGACATTGCCCATCTGTTCAGCTCTTACATTCATGAGGTCGTTGGACCCCCCAACCTAAGCCCAGGTCCCTGGCATCCGTCAGTTGGTATCAGGAACATGTAGTGGTTTCTTACATTATAAGCACTAGAGTAAAACTGGTGTATACCATCTTTACTTAAACTGCTCTGTTTCATGTGGTGCATCCCCAGCATGCTTAAACAGGAAAGGCAGGGAGAGAGAGAGAGGAGAGAGAGCAAGTGCCAGCAAGCCCCAGGGTAGGTGCAGAAGGCTGTGGTTCCTTTGTGTCTACAGAAAAGATATAACGATTGAATTAGACTCTTAAATATCTATGGATGTCAGGTTGAATACAAGCAGCTATTCAATGTTTTACTCTGGCAGGAGAACAAGGCCCCTGGAGGTGGGAAGCCACGCAGGTCCCTGGAAGTGTGAGCAGATTGTTAACACTGTGTCAGAGAGGGGCTGGAGTGGCGCCAGGCTCCATCCTTCCTGCCTCCCCTGGTCCAGGGCTGCGCTTTTGCCTGTGCCTCTTCCGTGATTGGCACTTGCCCCTTTTCACCAAGAAACTCAGTGCTTGTACATCCAGAGGCCCAGCTCGTGTCCCCAGGCCATGTCCCCTGCCCTCCCCCATTCAGTGCAGGTGTTAAGCCTCCGGCTCCGCTGAGGAGTGGAGCTGCAGCACCCCCAGACCTGGAGAACTTCTTCGCCATCAAAGAGCTGGTGCTTTGGAATCCGACACAGCAGAGTGCGAATCTGGGTTCTACCCAACTGGCTGGTTGGACTCGAGCCTTGCCCCTTCTGTGCTGAAGTTTTGTCACCTGTAGAGCTGGATATACTGTCAGCACTCGCCATATGGAGTTGGCTGTGGTCTAAGCAGAGCGCCAGGCACAGAGATGGCCATTGTTGTCAATTGCATTATTCTTATCATATTTCCATCAAGGTCAGGCCTGAGATGACTAGATTATTGGCATCCCAGAGACTGTTGTAAAGGAAGTGTACGTGGGGCCTTGTGATAAGCCAGGTGTCTGAAGCCAGCTTGAAAGCAAGGATCCCCTTAACTTAAAACATGCTTAGAAGCCACGTCCCGTGGATGCCAAATGCAATGGCAGAATTTCAAGGGCCATCAAGAAGCCATAACAGTTACCAGATCCCTCTGCTGCTCGCTCTCCTCTCAAGTGCTGCAGGCATAGCCCTTTCTCTACCTGTCTGGGGCCTCCCTGTGTGGCCTGGACAGATGCTGCCATCGTCAGCCCCAGCCAAGGCTGCCACCCCGCAGGACTCTGGATTTATCGTGCCTCGCGCCATGGAGCTGGGGAAAAGGTGCCTGGTTCCTTTTCTTTTCAGATTCTGATTTCTCTGTGATAAAAATAAAGTTGGCAGAAAAACAGATGTTTCTTATTCACGCATTTACTTTTTTTAGACTGTGAATTCCTTAACCTTTCTTGACTAATGACCTAAGTCAATTACTTGGCTGGACAGGCACAGAATCTGATTTGACTTTTCCCCCATCAAGACTCTGGAGTCCACACATGACGTTGAAAAATGAACTCTTGCTTTCTGATTTTGGTAGTAAGTGCTGTACATGGAGGAAGAAGGAGGAGAAACAGAAGAATTCAGAAACCTAGCTAGAAAAAAAGTTTAAATGTCCTATTAATTCTGCTGCCCTGAGATTGTCACTCTTAATGTTTTGCTGTGTGTTCTCTTATTTTTCTGAATGGAAGTATTCTAAGTTGGGCTCAATCTTTCTATCAAATAAGAATGTTTGTTGTTAAATGTTTCTTGAAAAATGTCTTAATGATTTTTAAGATTGTACCATATTGATAAATTTTTATTTAACAATTCCCCATTGTTGCAAAGTTCTGCTTAGAGTTTGGACACTCTTTTCAAAAATAAGACTCAAGTTTATTTAGGATATGTTTGTTAGCCTTATATGTTTTATAAAAGTAAGTATAGTAGTTGTGAGAGGCTGCTTTCTAGTCTCCTTTTTTTTAAAAAAAATTAGTTTCATTTAGTTATACAATGACAGTAGAACTCATTTATGCACTTTGATATGTCATACGTAAGTGGTGTATAATTTCTCATTTTTCTGATTGTAAATGTGGTAGAATCACATCGGTCATGCAGTTATATATGTACATAAGGTAATAATGTCTGTTTCATTCTACTACCCTTCCTTTCCCCATATCCCCTCCCTTCACTCCCCTCTACCTAAAGTAACTCTTTTCTTCCCTAGCACCCCGCCCCCACCTTATTGTGAATTAGCATCTGCATATCAGAAAAAACATTTGGCCTTTGGCTTTTTGGGATTGGCTTAGATATTCTCTAACTCCATCCATTTACCAGCAAATACCATAGTTTCATTCTTCTTTAAATCTGAGTAATATTCCATTGAATACACACACACACACCACCACCACCACCACCACCACCACCACCACCACCACAACCACTACATTTTCTTTATCTACTCATCTATTGAAGGGCACTTAGGTTGGTTCCATAGTTTGGCTACTGTAAACTAAGCTGCTATGAACATTGACGTGGCTGTATCGTGGTAGTATACTGATTTTAAGTCCTTTGGATATAAACTGAGGAGTGGGATAGCTGCAAATAACTCAATCAATAAATGGGCTAAGGAACTTAACAGACACTTCACAGAAGAAGAAATACAATCGATCAACAAATATATGAAAAAAAGTTCAACATCTGTAGCAATTAGAGAAATGCAGATAAAAAGTACTCTAAGATTTCATCTCATCTGGGTTGAAATGGCAACCATTAAGAATACAAGCAACAATAAGTGTTGGCGAGAATGTGGGAAAAGGCACACTCATACATTGCTGGTGGGACTGCAAATGGTGCAATGTTCCAGAAAGTGCTATGGAGATTCCTCCAGTCTACTTTTGCCTCCCCGGATGACAGCCTGGCTGTTCACCTGTGTGCTTGGGTAAGAGAGAGACCTGAGGCCCAGCTCTGGCCTGTGAGTATGGCGGGTGCCTCTAAGGATGATCTCCCATCCTAAAAGAGCCACAGGAAAAAGAGGGACTCTCTGCCTTCTCTGGGCAATGACTCAAGTGGCCTTTCAGCCTGAGAGGAGACTTGCCTTCAGGGGGCAGAGGAGCAGCTGGAAGGGACCTGGGTTCATGATGGCATGCCAGGGCTGCTGACTTAGCCATGCCCATGGCCTTCCCGCCTCTGGCCTTCCCATAGTCATAGAAGAAGTGTTTTGAGTTGGGTTCACTCAGGTGCTGTTACCTACAGAGGACAGGTCTCTAAGCACTTAGGAGGTGTGAGCAAACACCTTCACACTGCAGGATGCCTACCAAAGGCCAACAGAGACTGGAGAGGTCAAGGCTTGCTCAAGGTCAAGTTCTGGGAACCCAAGCATAGCAGACACTTCTTTTAGGTCTTCTCTTTATTACTTATTCAAAGTGCCTTCCACCACCCCACATGGAAGGAAACTCAAAGGCCAGGGGCAGAGTGAGAAGGCAGGAGTCAGGGTGGCTTCAGCCCTTGGCCCAGGGGCCTCCCCCAGGGGCCTCTCAGTCTCCTTACTGGTCAATGGAGTTGACATGCCCATAGGAGAATTAGGAGAAGTGAATCCCTTCACAGAAATGCAGATGACCACATGGCTATCCTTGTCATCGTTATTCATTCACACCCACAATTCTCATCAGGCACTACTATGTGCCAGGTCCTATTTTAAATGGCAGCAAGATGGCATGAACCTAACAGATGGTATTGCTGCCTCTGTCCTTTTTATATTCTAATGAAGTTGACAGAAAAGAAATAGCACATTGGAAAAAGGGCCTAAAGTTCCTTCAGATTCTCATTTCTTCATGACATATGCAGTGTTTTTGATCATCAGTTATTTTTCCTAACTGTCCACGATGTATCTCTCTTCTTCTGTGTATGTATAGTTTCATGTAACACATTTTTTGTAAAACATGTGAATATAAAATATGAAACATTACAGGTAATATAAATATGAAATATATAAGTATAAAATATAAAACATTTATATAAAATATAAATATAAAAATTTTGCATGAAAATAAATTTCTTAGCCTTTCTTAAGGAAAACCCCAAGTAAATTGTGTAGTTGGGGACATTGTGATAGAAGTTTTACTAGTGATTTTACTCGATTTTTTAGACATTTTTTCTTCCGTTGGGTTCCAAGTTCCCCCAGATGTTGTGGTTGTATTCCCTGCTCTTTGAGTGTGTGTGTGTGTGTGTGCGTGCGCGCGCTTGCGCTTGTTTCAGTGATGATCTAGAAGATCAATCAACATCTAGGGTCTTGCAACTAAGGGTCGCCTGCTCAGAACGTCAGTGTTTGCAGAGTGCATTGCTAGTTATTTTGACATGACTGTATGGCTTTTCCCAAGTCTTCTGCAGCCTTCACATTCAAATTCTTAGGCAGATTCCTCCACATAGGGGTCCTTGTCCACCTTATGTTACACCCAAGGAAACCAGGACCCAGTCATAGTGTTGAGCACTGAATCTGGCCTCGCCCCGCTTCCTGTCCCATGGTCTTCTCTGTCTTTGCTCTGCCTGCCTCTCAGGGTGGTGGGACACGGGCTCTAGATTTGATTACTTAGATCAAGCAGCTTATGAAATGCTACAGAGCCGATGCCTTCCCTTCCTGAGAAGTTTATATAATAAAGTTGGCTTGATCCCCTCCACTGTATCTTGAGGGAACAAGTAAATTAAACAAGTAATTATATCCATAATGTTTTTAGAAGTTAGAAGATTTAAATATATGAATCTCATCTGAGTGTGCAGCCTTTTGTCTGCGGTGTTTCCTGCCAAAAGATCTCTTGACAGGAAATAAACATTAAAATAATCTTTAATCCCTTGTCTGGTCTATTACCATTAACAATTGATGCACTTTAATTTTGTGGGATTTTAACTACAAAATGGAACGGCTAAGTAGTGATAATTGGGTTTGGAATTATACGGTCATTTATATCAACAGAGATGCAAGGGGCTGGGAGGAGGGTGATTAATTATTTACTATTTCCTGGCTGTGGTTCCTATTATAGAATTTTCTGATATGTTCTGCTGTGAACAATTATCACCAAATGAAAGTAAACAAATCTGTGAACTGAAGCCTTATTTAGAAGTCAGACTCTATTGAGTTACGTGGGCTTGATTTTCCTGGACTCTGTGGGCTGGGGGCGCCCCTTTTCTCACGGTCCCACCAGCTCTGTTTGAGAGTGGTTTATCTTTGTGCATCTTAAACTCCACCATGCTCAGCCGGGAGAAATGCCATGGAATCTCTGCTCTACTTCCAGACAGGCTTGGTGAGGGGGTGAGGGCGCGGTTGCCCTTCCCTCCACCTGTCTTTCTTCATCCCCTAGGGCAGGTCCGGGTGGGAGTTAGCCTCCTCTTGCTGTTCCTCTTGACACCTGTGTCTGTGCATGGCTTGGGCGTGTCTGTCAAGGGCAGGGCCACACTCTGTGCTTGTCTCTCCATCCTCTTTCAAGGACAAATCTGCATTTATCAAGCCTCCCCAGGATCGCCCTCTAGGATCGCCCTGTCCAGTGCACATTTTCTTTCTCTGTCCGTCTGGGAGCTACAGCACATGTCCCTCATAAATGGCTCCTTCCAAAGCCAGCAGCTAACATTCTCAGGCAGACTACCTTGCCACTGGACGATGAATGAGTACCTGACATGGGGGGGGGGTGCATCCTGGGAAGCAGGGAGACACACCAAGGGAAAGGCTGTGAATTCATGCCTCTGACCTCATGGCCTGGTCCTTCCTAGATTCTGCAGTGTTAGGGCTTTGGAGCACGTTTGGCGATCGGGACTTGCCTGAGTTCATGTCCCCACTGAAGTCCAGAAAGAATGCATCCCCTGCCTGCAGTGCTTCAGGCTAAATGAGCAGTGCCATCACTCCTCCACTGGCACAGCTGGACACCGGGTGGCCGCTGGGGCCCTCCCTCACCCACCCACTGTGGAGTTGTCATCTTTGCTGTCTTGGGTCCCTCCATTTGGCCATTTCCATCATCTTCTGCAGCTGGGCCAGTGCGTAGGTCCCCTCTGCCCTTTGCCTCTGGGCTGCTTGGGCAGGTGGGAAGAAGTGACGAGGCCCCGGAGCTCAGGGGTTCCTCCTCATCTCTCTCCCAAGCCTCTAGAGGAGCCTGTGCTTCCTGACTCTGGCTCCCAGGACCCTGCAACAAGCTTGTTGATCACAAAGTCTAGGTGGCTCCCCACCCCTGTGGGAACACTGATGTCACCAGAGAGAGAAGACTGAATGAGCAGTGCCATCACTCCTCTCCCAGCAGGAGAGTTGTTATTACCTTGCGGAATAAGTGATGGCCACCGTGAGCCCATCTCTGAAATCCCACCTGCACAGAGGTAACGGATCCAGAGTCCAACCTGCCTCTGCCCTTAAGGCGTGAGCCCCCAACAGCCAGGAGGTCTTTGCTCCAGGCTGTCTGGCCTTGATGACAGCCCGTGGCGCCCGCTCTGTTACCCCACATGTGATTCCTACTGGACATGGAGGCCATCTTGGGTATGCTGGCTTGGGAGATGAGCACAGGGCTTCTGAGGCGCCCTCCTGTGGGCCAAGCTTGACTCCAGATTTCATTGTCATTATTATTTAATAATTATTATTGTAAACTCGATTTCTGTTTTATCATCATTGACCAGGCAGTGTGTGCAGGTTGGAGGTGATCTATCTCCTTGGGAAGAACCATGTGGCGCGTGATAAGTTCACTTATTCTCATCTCAGAGAGTGGAGCTGGGCCAGGCGATTCTGATGTATCTCTTTACACCAGACCTTTCAACCTCGGCACCACTGACGTCTTACGCTGGGTGATTCCTTGGTGTGGGGCTTGGCCTGTGTCTCGTCAGCCACTGGGTAACACTGCCACCTCCACCCACTGCATGACCGTAGCACTCCTCCTTCAGATGTCTGCAGACATCGCCTAACGTCCCCAGGGTACAAAGTCAACCCCGTGGAGACTCTCTGTATTCTTCTGTACACCTCAGACTTTCCCCCACGATATGGTATTTCTTAGCAGTGCAATGAACTAAGAAGCAGTGAATGAAACCAAAGTAATAATAGGAACTACTCATAAGAGATGTCCATTATGTGGCAGGCCCTACTTGGTGGGGGCTTGGCCTGTGCTTGAACTAACCCTGAGGACACTATCAGAGATGACACCGAGCAGAGCCAGGAATGAAACCCACTTCTTCTGGTCCCATGTTCCGAGCTCCAGCTATGGCCCTGGTGGTCCTCAAAGTGCGGTCCTCCAGCCTGCACGTCTGCGACCCTGGGGGCCCAGAGAACGTGCTTCTCCCAGGCCCAGCCTGCCACAACAGGGCCTTGGAGTGGGGACCAGCAATCGGGTTTAAACAAGCCCCTGGGGGATTCCAGTGCACCCCCCAAGTTGGAGAATTTCTGATCCAACGTGCAATGTGTGGAAAGCCAAGAAAGTCTTCAAGATGTCATTTTTCAGTTGTCAGACATTTAATCAGTTGTCAAACGTGCGTGAAGCATGCCTGGCTTACGAAGCACCGTTCTGATCTCCAACTCCACAGGTGGGTCAGGGGAGTTCTGTTTATTCTTGTAAAAGACCCTTCTCCCTCCTCTTTGACCATGCCAGAAGAATCTGAAAAATGGCCATGTTCATACCTTTGCCTATATAAAGACAAAAGTGTCACACCAGAGACAAACTGAGAGAGGTATTTTCATTCTCCAAGCCCCTCTTATCCAGATGTCCTCCAAGGCCGTCCTTCTTGTTTCCGAAGAGCAAAGCCCTGGTGCCATGGCCTTCTCTGCAGTGGCCCGCTCATCCCAAGAGCCTTCACTACCAGGAGCGTAACACACTGCTGATGATCATGTGCATAAGTAGGTTGTTAGTTGATCTTCGTTTCCAGTTACTTCACCTCAAAACAAACACATCTCTCACTCTTGTGCCACAGGAGTTGTCAACCTCGGGGGAGGTGCTTGCTCTTCTCAAGCTGTCAGTGTTCCTATTTCAGATGGCCCTCCCCCGCCTGCTACTACTGTGAACTGTGCTTTAAAAAATACAATTAAAGACGATGTAAAATGTCACCATCAGCAGGAGAGCTGTTATTACCTTGCAGAATAAGTGATGGCCACGGCGAGCCCGTCTCTGAAATCCCACCTGCACAGCAGAAATGGGTTCAGCTTATTGGAGGAGATGGGTGTGGGCTGGGGAAACAGGGAACCTGTGGCCCTGGCAGAGGCAGGCTGCACACAGCCTGCAGGATGGGAAGAGGGTGTGGCTTGCAGCAGGAACGTAGTGACTGCCATCAGAGGTCCCCATTTCTTCCCAGATAATTCTCAAAACCAACCAGACCTTCTTAGTCCTGGGAAAGTTTTTATTGTGGTTGTTTTCTTTCTTCCTTTTTTTTTTGTGTGTGTGTGTGTGGTTGTTATTGCTTACCCCCAGGCTCCCCAGACACTGGGAGGAAATAAACCATAAAAGGAATAGTAGCGCACTGTTAAACTTTCAGACCTTTCCCTAAGATGAAACAACAACAACAAAAAAGTCCTCATTCCCAAATCTCTCTCCAAAGAAGCTATCATTAAATGTTCCGGTGTTTTTTCCCAGGAGTGTCATATATACTCACCACCAGAAACAAATGCATATGGCTGGGCTTGGGGTATGCTCAGTGGTAGAGAGCACTTGCCTGGCCCACATAGGGCCCTGGGTTCAATCCCCAGTACTGGGGGGTGGAGGGGAGCCATTGTATATATGGCTTTAAAAAATTCATGAAACCGAGACATTTAAATACATTTGTTCATTATCTTGTTCTTTTCATTTCACAGTGTCTTGGAGATGACTTGGTGGTGGCACATGTCCTTAAACAGCCTCATGTGCTATGGCTGCATAAACATTCCCATCACGAGGGTGTGCTGTAGCTTATTTCTTTATCCCTTCATGAACAGACATTTAGGTGGAGTCCAAGTCTGGCTGTTGCCCTCAGTTCAGTAACGAACATCCCTGCACACATTTGCTATCTACCTGGGCAAGGGTAGCAGATGGGATTTCCCGGTGGTGGAGGTACAGAGTGCCCGGGATGTGCATCTTGGAGCTAACTAGTTTCACCAGCATTGCCAACTGTGGCCACACTGGGTGCACCAGTGTCCTCTGCACCCTGCATACGTAGGTATGTCTGTCACCCCAGAAGTGACCCCCAGCAGCAGAGGAGACGGAATGTCATTCGCAGGTCCAGCCATCAGCCATCAGCAGCCCTGTTTTTAAAGCGCTCATGCTGAGAGCTTCTTTGGAAGCCACCACCGTGGAGCACTGGGAGCCCAGGCCCAAGTGTGGCCATTTTTTTTCCCCTTTCAATACATCACATTGATTTTCTGTATGACTTTATCTGCTTAATACAAAGTGGGATTGAGCAGTTATTTGTCTGGATTTGACCATTCCTTATCAAACATTTATGATTTAGCTTTCGCCGCCGCATCTTCTTGTAAGGTGTTTCTTATTTGTATCTTTTTCCGTAAAGGAAGGCTTGTGACGACAACCCTGTCATAAATCTCTCTTGAATGGGACATGTCGCAGGGGAGTGGGCAGAGCGTGGGGGCTCCTGCGTGGGATGTTTTGGGGAAAAGCATCAGGAAGGGGCAGCAGAGAGTGCTTGTGACCCCATGTCATCGTTTATTAATAGCAGTTAACACCCCGACGTGGAGGGGGGGCCGTGGTATATTAGGATTGAACACCTCAGGAGGCACAGCCAGGTGACTGTCGGGATGAATTGTCCACTGAAGGAGTGAGCTTGGCCCAGCTAAGGGCAAATCTTACACCACTGCCCGTCTGTACTTAGGATAATGTTGATGCCAGGGTAAGGGCAAGTGACCAGGACTCCCCAGGAGTCTTGGTCAGAATCTAATCTGCATACAAACAAGGGGTTAGGAGCACAATGGACATCCATGTTTTTCTCTCTTTCATTTGTCCTGTTTCTCTCCCTTGAGACCCTGCTCTGGTTTTCCATGTAGAATGCGGTATTCCAGAGCTTCACGCCATCCTTGAAGACTTCACTGAGCACCTACTCTGTTGAGCAATGGGCCCTTGGGGCCCCTTCCAAGGATGCGGGACTGAGAAGGCAGGATGGCGAAATGGTGGTGCCTGTCTAGCCAGGTGTGGATGCCAGAGCCAGAGCTCAGGGACTTGGGACAACAGGCATTTGCCATTGTGGTTTCTGTGGATGAAGAATGAAGAGCGGGCCTAGCAGGGCTCTCGGGATGCAGTGAGGGGTTGTGGTCAGCAATGGAGGCTGGACTTGGGGAGGATCTGCTCCCAGCTCGTGGGCATGGCTGCCAGTGGGATATGCAGGGTTTTGGTAAGTCTGGGATCAGGGGTCCCAGTTCCTTGTTGGCTATCGGCTGTTGCCACATGGGCCTCTCTAAAAGGCCCCTCCCAACATGGTGGCTCACTTCCATGCTGAATGAGCCAGTGGAAAAAGGACTTAGTGAGGAGGCCAAAGCCAGAGTCTTTTTCTGAATTTAGCTCTAGAAGTGACATCCTATCACTTGGGTTTTTAAAATTGAGATGTAATTCAATACAGTAATATTTTCCTTTTAAAGCAGATAGTTAAGGCGTTTTTAGTTCATTCACCAATTGTGCAATCATCCTCACGATCTAATTCCAGAACATTCTGATCACCCCAATAAGAAACCCCCAGTCCCCACTCATGGCTCATCCTGGTCTCTGGAAACTACCCATCTATTGTCTCTGTCTGTTGATTTGCCTGGTCTGCACAGTACATATACATGGGCCATGAATTCGTGGCCTTGAATGACTGGCTTCTTTCCTACAGCCTGATGTTTTCAAGGTTCATTCGTGTCATATCCTCTGCTAGCATTCATTTCTTTTTATGGTCAAATAATATTCCACTGCACGGATAGATCAATTGTATTCATTGATTCATCAGCTCATAGTGTTTCCATTTAATGACTCTTATGATAATATTCTACATGAGCATTTGACTATTTCTGGCTATTACAAATAATGCGACTATGAATGTTTCCAAGAGTTGCTTCTACCTTCTGTTTATTAGAAGTCATGCTGGTGTGAACATCCGCTTTTATTCCAGTATTCTTTCATGGCTTGTGTTGGCCGTGACCTCAATGAGCTAGGAGAACTTTTTGGGGAATGCTTTATACCACTTCAATTTCAAACAGAGGAAGGAAATAGTGATTGCATGTGTGATTAGAGATAGCTTTTGAGGAGGTGGCATTTCAATTGTACCCTAAAGGATGAGAGTCATACAAAGACAATTCCACAGAGGTACAGTAAGAACAAAGGTCCTGGGGTGGAAGTACACTCGACCTGTTTAAAGGAGAAGAACAAGCCAGCATAGTTGGAGACAGATAGAATGGTAGGTGATGAGGTCAAGGTGTTGGCCATCCACAGGTGCAAGACTGCTATAAGGATTCTAGGTTTTTTTTTTTTTTTTCCTTCTTTGCGGTGAAAGCCGTTGGAAGGAGCATACTTTGGTTCATGCTTTTAAAATGGTACCATGATCACAGTGAGAGGAACAGTCTGGCAGGCAGGAGCATAGGCTGAAGGGCATGCTGGGAGGTGGCCCAGGTCTAAGAGTGCATCAGTGGCCACTTTGACCATGGGAACACAGTGGAGGAGGAGAAATAGGGCTGGGTACCTGGACTCACTGGACCATCATCCCAGGTCAGCCTGTCTTTTTCCTCTGGACCCCAACCCCCTAACCCTGCATCCTGAGAGCCAAGTGGGGACTGGCCACCCAGAAGGCACCAGGGCAGGGTTGCTGGAGTGGCCACCCACGGAGAAAGTGGCAGGTTGCAGAAAAAGCCATCAGCGTCCCCCACACGGACCCTCTGAGCTCCTGCCTCGGACAGACCGGCTCATTCCCAGGCTGTCCCCTAGAATGATGCCTTTGGTCCTGTCCCCTTTCACTAGAAGGGATTCCGAGCTCGTAAATAATGTCTTCCTTTTAAAAGATGAGCAAAAGAAGAGCCGGCAGTGTCAAAACGCTGTGTGCAAATATTTTATTATTTTCCCCTTTTACAAATGAACACAGTATATCAATATCGGTGCATCTGGGAAGAGCAGGCGTGGGGGCGGCCAGCGGAATAGCAGCTCCAAGTGGCGATCCATTATGTTCTCCCTGAATTAGGCTTGTCTGTGCTCCGTTATTAAAGTGGGATTTTTCTTAATTATTAACAGTTAAAAATAGGAAAATAGATTTCAAGGGGAAGAAAGTTGCAGGCAACAAGGGTCCAATTCTAAATGTGTACATGTGCGTAAAAAGGAATTTGCCAAACATGAATAGGCACTTACAATGTGACTAGAATTGGCCCTGTCATGTGTCAGCCTAATCGCCTGGGCCCTGGTTCAATACAATGAACTTGGGAAGGTTTGCTTAATGAAAGAACTGGCGTTTTCTGTACGGTGGCTGCATTCATCAGCCTGCGTCCTGTTCATCACCCTGCAGAGGCTGCCAATGGGGATTGGGAGGATCATCTATTAGGTAAACGTGACAGGGACAAAGGACAGCAGAGGCTGGGGCCCTGTGGAATTTTCGGCAGGGGTTGGGGTTCCCCGAGTGTGAGCTCTGTTGATGGGCTACATGTTTCCAAGCTGGCATGAGGGCTCTGCTGTGGTGGGCTGCATTTCTGCTCTGCCTCATCCCGATGGGCACGTGCTATGGGATGCTAAAGGAGGGACTTCCCTTAGACATGGGTTTTCCTATCCACTGTGGAATCAGTAGTCCTGTTCACAATTATTGAGTTTTCCCTTCCGTCTGGGTAAGGGGAGGTCATGTTTCCCTGCTCTGTGGCTTGCTTTGGATAGTGGAATATGGGTGGAAGTGGCATGTGCCTCTTTGAGGCAGAATCACGAAGAGTCTAGCATGTGCCGCACCACAGTTGCTTTTCTCCCTGTCATGCTGACCAGCAATATTCCTGATACCGACTGCCCTTCCAGGGTGAGTCGTGGAGAAAGAGCCTTGACTGATCTACCACGGACATGCAGAAGCAAATGGTGCTTCTGTGTTGTGGCTCTAAGATGTTGAGATCTGGGGGTTACTTGTTACTGTGTCCTAACCTGGCCCATCCTGACTGCTTATGTCCATCAGCATGCTAGAGGGATCCCCATTTGACCATAAGGACAACCAAAGCCAGAACAGTGCATCACTTTATGCCATAGGTATGCCTGTTTTACAAAGTTAGAATATTGAAATTTGCCTTTTAAAAATAAATATTTTTTAAAGACCTGCCTAGGTGGGTAAATTTCATTTAACTTCCAGTGCCATTTAGTCGGAGTGCCCATTTGAGAACGGAAGCAGATTGGTAAGCTGCCAGTGGGACCTTGAGTCATAGGAAAATGCAGACAAAACAAGATCTGCTGATTGACAAGGTCATCCTGGGAAGGGCCATTGTGTAGTGAAGAGCAGGTCCATTAATTCAGGGGGCATTTACGTCAGTCCTATCTGCCTCTTACCTAATGGGACTCTTTGGTTGTTTTCTTTCCTGGAGAGAGTAATGATTGAAAGGAGAGATTTAAAAAGCAGAGATAAAAGTTTGCATTTAATTCTTGTGACCTGCAGCCTTCTAAGATGATTCCTAAGGAAGTGCCACTGGGAGATGGGACTCCAGGCAGTGGGCAGCTTCTCCTAAGGCAGCAGGATGGTCCAGGTTTTGACATCTTCATGTGAAGAGGTTCCAGAGAGTTCGGGGGGCATTTGGTGTTTTCATTTTCATCATGCTCCTAAAACCCAGATATTAGCAGGCTGAACCCAAAGCCCTTTACATAATTATCATGGGGCTTTCAGATATAGTCTCTGTGCCTTTGTCTCTTAAATCTATTCAGTCTAAATATTAAAGTTTCCCCTCTCTTCCTCCCCGCCAGTCCTTACCGTAGTGGGTCCCACAAACAGGAAATGTGCTGTGGGCACGTTGTGGTCCTTCACTAACACAGTGCAACACAGTCTCTCCCTTGGAAGGGTCACTGCGTGTGTCGCATGAAAAGGTGGAGAGCAGTGTCTAGGACAGCAGCCTGCAGGCCATCTCTCAGTGTGACTTACACTAATGGGGAGAAGCCCCGGTCTTGGCTGCCCAATGGCCAGGGCTGCCTGTGCCTTCACCCACTGTGCTCCTTGATCTTTTTACCCAACTTTCCTCCTTTCCTGTTCCATAAACTGGATTAAATGTAGCCTCGTTGCATCTTCTTCAACAAGAGATCGTGAGAAGTGTGTGAGCTCATGCTGGCCTGGCCCCTGCTGCCCAGGAAAATGCCAGTGAAGGACCCTTATATGTACAGATCAGGGTGATGAGGAGCATGTGACCTTTGCTAGGAAATCCTTCAGAAGCCACAGGGAAAGCAGTGAGTGAGCCCACAGCTCTAGGGGTCATCAGGGCCAGACTCCCGTTGGGCTGACCCTCCTCGGGATGGATGCTTCCAGGTGGGGCTGTCTCCAGCTCTCATGGTAGAGCTGATGTGGAGAAGTGGGCTGGCCAGAGTCAGCCCGAACTTGATCCTGATCCTCACTGCTGAAGTTTAACCCCTCTGGGACCATGACTAAGTTGACCTCTGTGACCTCGGTTTCCCCATGTATAAGATGGACACAGGGGTGCTGTTGATCTCCCGTGGTGTCAATGTCAGCACTCTGCTCAGCCCAGCCAGCTCACACTCCTGGGCTCAGAAGAGGGACTGACTCAGCTCCGCCCCTCTGGTGGCAGGTGGAATGTGTTCCCAGACTGTCACTGCTGGTAGTCTCTTCTCCCCAGCACACCTCTTTACAGCTCTGAAGCCTCTGTGCACAGTGGTGTGAAAGAGTTTGCTCTCAAATACGAGAGAAAGTAGGCTCTTAAATTTAAGGTTTCTGTTCCTATCAACAGAAAATCTTCCTAGAAGCAGAACTATAAGTCTCTCTTAACACCATTTTTAGACTTGGACGGGTTGACATTGTTATTTACTGGATTATCTCAAGATGAATATATTTTTCTGGGTGCATTTTGGAAGATGGTTAAAGATGAGAATGATACAAAAAGGGGTGCTGGTCAGACTCTCCACTGCAGTTGTCCTACAAGGCACCTGTACCTGCTGAGCTGTAATCAGGTGTCCTTGTCCTGCTCCAAGTGTCCTCCTTGGTCTCTGGTGGAACCACACAATACCACCCTTGCACCCCCAGTGCATCTTTGCTCCTGTCAGCCTTGACGACCTTGGGCATTCTCCAAGGACTTTGAGGACCATGATGGAAACTGTCATTAGGCAGGCAGCCAGGAATGGGCTACACCCCCCCCCCCCCCCATCTGATCCTCTGTCCCCTTCACACTCCTTCTCGATGTGTTCCTGCAATTACATTCTTACCATGAGCTGGACCCTAGGGACGTGAGAGTGAATCAGGAGCCCTCTGTTGTGTAAGGACAAGTGTATGGACATTGAGAACTCTCAGTGTAGCAAGACAGGGGGCAGAGGTGCCAAGCGGAAGGCGAGAGAAAGGTGTGGTTATCCTCGCCAGGTACAGGTGAGTGAGGTCAGGTAGGAGGAGGATGGGGAAGCCGGGAGAGGGAAGCATCCCTAGGAAAGCCAGGCATAAAGTGACCTGAGAAACTCGGTGGTGTCTGGAGGTGGACCACCAGAGAAGCCAAGCAGAGACCTGATCTCTGAGCATCTAGTGAGACAACCAGATGGGAAATCATGCCTCCTCCTCAACATGGCGAGTAGTAGAATGACCAGGTGACAACTTCAGATTTGACCACCCCACACTCAGACCCCAGAGAGATGCCTTCTCGGTGGAAGAGTGTCCCCAAAATTTCATGTCTAAGTAGATCCCTAGGAGGTGACCTTCTTGGGAGAGGACATATTTACAAGTATAACTGAGGTAAGGATAAAGAGCTGTGGTACTGGACAGCAGTAGGCCCCCAATCCAGTGAGAGTCCTTGGAAGAGACAGGAGACACAGAGAAGTCAGAGGCAGGGAGGAGCTCCACATCCCCAACCTGGGGTTACCCAGGGCTGCTGGAAGAGAGTCCTGGGACAGTTTTTCCCAGGAGCCCCCAGAAGGGACCAACCCTGGAGATGCTTGGATCTCAGATTGCTGGCCTCCTGAATCACGAGGAAGTAAATTTCTGTTGTTTTGGTCACCCCGACTCTGACCCCAGGAAGCAAATGCAGATTTCCTGTGGTTTGGTTTATTGGTTTTAACTCCATCAGGTGGTACCACCATCCTCACCAGCGGCCACTTCTGAGTCCCAAGGTACCCTGGCCTATCACTGGCAAAGTGCAGATTCCCTCCCTCAATGGGACATGGTTTTAAGACCTAAATGAAACAACATATGCAAAGCCCTTGGCACCATGCCTGGCTCAGAGTAAGTGACCAATAAATAGCTGCCCTTATTATTGTTGCTCTTAGTTAGAATGTAAATATATTTAAGAATGCACCATCAATATTCAATTACCCTTGCTAATAAAAAGGAATAAAGGTATAGATTGAAAAATAGAGAGTACCTGGGCAGCACATCGGTTTGCATTTTAACAATCAGTGAGACAAACACTAGGATTTTGGGGACCTCACTTGGTCCCTTCAAAGCTTACCCTGTTAGGAGCTGGCCGTCAGCTGGGACGGTGGCAGACACACAGTCTTTGATAATCCGCAGGAGGCATTCGCCCCATGGATGGTGAAGGGTTAAGTATCACTCTGAGCTAAGGGATCCTGATTAGAAAGGATTCTGTCTTCCCATTTCACAACTCCCCCTTTGGTAAAAGTTTAGAATACTGGCAGGGCAGCAGATACGTTTAGATGATTTTATTCAAATGTCAGATTTAATTAACTCCATCTCCGGAAGACAAGCTAGAAAGAACTTTTCAGGGAGCTTTGGAATTTTTTTTCCTTCTTTTTTTCCATGCTCAAGGTGATAACTGCAGTATAAAATCTTCCCAAACACATGTAAATGCAAGTATGGTCGTTTATCATAAAAATACCGTGTTAGAGGCAGAAGTGCCTGTTCACATTGTACTCTCTCACCCAGTGTGATGATCAGAAATTTATATATTGAAGAGACCACAAAAGAGTGCAGGAACAGTTGGTGATTTCTCCTCAGACAGGAGGGTTCCTGTGCTCAGCCCTTCTGTCGCTTCCTGTGGTCATTCAGGTGTGCACAGGTGTACTGAGCCAGGTTATCAGGCCCAGAGTAAGCAGCGCAGCATGGCAAGAGGCCATTGTGTCTCCCCACTGGGCCTCAGTTGCCTGTAATCGGTTCATGCCCACTGGCGTGACCAGATTTTATCTCTCGCAAGGAGAATAGCTGAAAAGAGATTTAAGCAAAAAGGACTGGATGAAAATTTTAAAGCAAGAATGACCAAAAAAGACCCCTGGAAGCCATCACTGGTCCGGAGCCCCCCATCTCGAGGTCCAACATTTGTACCGATTATGGCTGACAGCTCTTGAGTTTCCAATGATAACAGCCATCTGACTTGATCGGAGTTCAATGGATTTTCACTAAAATAGAATCATCGCCTCCGTGATGGATAGAAAAAGTAAAGCAATACATCCTGATAAATGCTCTGCCTGCCTCCTTGCTCTCCCCGGCGGTGACCTTGTGCAATCCATAAGAGAGCAAAGGCAGAGCCCGGGCCACTGCCGCAGAACATCAGGACTTGAAAATTTAAGTAGCTTTGAAACCCATCAATGGGGTGAAGGGGGAATGGCCTGAGGAAGCAATGGATCATGCTTAGAGGGCTCAGAGGGAAATCGGGTGCGCTGAAGGTCGGCCTGCAGCCGCCTCCTGGAGGCCCTGCTCCGGCCCTCATTCTCATTCACGGGAGGCTGTGACCCTGTGAAACCAGATCCGTGGAAGAGCACAGTAACACAGGAATCTTCAGAGCATTTGATTTCTTCTCAGAAGTGAAAAGCACCTAAGAATCGTGCAGGGTAAGTGTCAGCCTAGAGTGGGAGTGCCCCAACCTGGGTCTCCCTCCCAGTGGCCAGGGGCAGGCTGTCCCAGGAACCCCTGGGCCTTGGTAACACTGCGTTTATTTCCAGCCCAGTTAGCCTCGCTGGCCAAGGGTACTCTCAACATTATTGATCGTCAGCGGCAACCAAACAGGAAACCAAGCTCATGAAACATCTGCATCTCCAAGCCCCGGATGCTGGATCAGAGAGAGACACTTCTGGAGGTGGTTGAAGGGTGAAGAAGTTCGAGGACGTTGGCAGGCACCCATTAGTGTTGGTTACAACTTGCTAAAAGAAAATATTAAAATAAAAATTAGATCATAAATTTGGAGTCACAGTAACCAAGCCTAAAGTGCAAATTGCCAAACAAGTCAAGAGACTCATTAGCATTTTATGTAAATCAGTTATTACTGTTCTCCACTTCCTTAATTATCCATGTTATTTCAATACAACCCTTTCTTTGATGTCCCAATTCTATATTTAAATAGTGCAAGATTTCTATCGTATCCTCCCGCAGAGGTTTGCGCCATGCAAAAAACATGCCAAGAGCAGCTCTTTTGGAGACCACAGGGAAATGTTTAATTGGTTCATCCCATTTGAGTTATGAGGGCGTATTACTGAGCACATAAAATCAGAAACATGGAAAGTACTAGCTCGGAGAAGTTTACTGAAACCTGCAAGAGACCACTTGAAATTTTGCCCCCAAGACTTTTTGGATCCTCCGTGGGAGCTGATTCAAAGGGAAATTTTGCAAACTTCATTGAATTTTGCTAAATGATTGATTTATAATTGAAATATTTGGAAATAAAACCCAGCAGTTCTTTTTCCTTTGGCACAGAGAGTTGGTTGAAGAGAGTCTTCAGGCGAGTGGCAGAGAGGTGGGGGTGGGAGGAGGCTCTCCCCACCGGGCACGTCACAGGTGGAGAGTGGGAGGGCCATTCTTCCTCTCTAGAGTTGTCTGAAGTTGCGAGAACAATTGACCCATTGCTGCCATAAGTGGCCTGTCTCGAACAAATGAGTCTGAAAGAACAGGGCGGCCACAGGGAACTCAGCTTCCCTCTCTCTGGTTTTCTGAAGCCACAGGCTCCGTGCTCTTTGCTCCCTTCCTGGATCTGCCTGGATCTGCCCCCAAACCCAGCTCACATTTCAATACCTTATTCCAAAAACAAAAGCCAAGGGAGAATCTTTGAATGTGAATCATGTCTAAAAATAGAAGCAAAAGAAGGAAATCTACTCTTCCCATATTTTTTGACCCATGGCTAGATCTGATTTTCTTTTCTTTTTTTTTAAGGGGGCGAGTGGTAGGGAGAAATACAGATCTGGGGAGAACCAATATGGAAGTGTTCCATGAATGATAGGCTCAAGTCAAGGCCAAGCTATGTTGGTGCTTTGTTCACATCATCTACCCTTAATCTCCCCTCATAAAACATGGGCAACAGTGTAGTGTTGAAGGGTGTTCGTTAACATATTCAGGGTGTACAGTATACAGTAGGTGCTCAATAAATGCTAAACTTGAGCCTCTGCTTTGGGCCAAGCACTGTGCTGAATGTTTACTGTCTGATCACATGATGTCTTTGAATCCTCAGAACATTCCTTAAAGCAGGTGGGATGATTTTCATGCACTTTTAACAGGGAGGTGGGATTTCTGGAGGTGTTTTACCCAAGGTCACACAGCTTTAGGGCAGAGCTGGGGTTTAAATCCAGAAGTTCTCTAAACTGGAGCTGTATTTCAGATAAGCACCACCCACTGTAGATAATGTAAAAGATTAAAAGAAAAAAATATATAATCAGAGTTTTTGCAGCATTTATCTATTTAAATTTATAATGTTTATAGAAAACTCATCTTTGCAGGCTAAAATGCTTTCAGATTTAATCTGATTTATTAGTTATTAGTTTAAGAAATATTTTTTATGGGCTATTATGTTTTATATCTGGAATGTCCCCATTAAAGGCTTGGTCCCCAGTGCAGCAATGTTCAGAGGTGGGGCTTTTGGGAAGTGATGGGATCCCGAGGACTCTGATCTCATAATGGATTTATCTATTTGATGGGTTGATAATTGGAATGTACTCCTGGGAGGGGTGGAAACTGTAGGCAGTGTAGTAGGGCCTGGCTGGAGGAGTAGGTCACTGGGGGCGTGCCCTAGAAGGGTGGATCTTGTCCTTGGCCCCTCCCTCTCTCTTTCTCCTAGCCTCCTGGTTGCTAAGAGGGGAGTAGAGTTCTTCGGCCATGCCCTTCTGCCCTGATGGTTTTGCCTGACTACAACCCCAAAAGCAGCGGAATCAGCCAACCTTGGGCTGAAACCTCTGAAACCACAAGCCAGAATAAATCTTTCTTCCTGTCAGTTGATTTTCTCAGGCACTTTATTACAGCAACAAAAAGTGGACTAACTCATGGGCCTTGCCATGTTCCAGGCAATGCTGTAGGCACTTCCAGCTGGTAATTCATAGGAACCATTCACAGATACATCTTTTGCGAGTCAGCACCAAGGATTGGTGGGCAGGTTCCAAGACCCTGTGAGACAGGCTTCCTCCCTCGTCCTCGCAAGCTAGAAGTAGCTAGGCACCGGACCATAGTGATGGATTTAAAAAAAAAAAAAAAGGTAAATTACATTTTTTAAAAACATGATTTTCTGATTATGCATATGGTATGTTCTTTATAGAAAGTTTGGAAAATGTAAGAAGTTGTAAAAAAGAAAAAATATTTTAATGCCTTCAAAATACTAATACATGCTGTTAACATCAATCTAAGATGTTAATGAAAAAGGAAACACGTGATCCCGCACAAAAAAATTTTTTAGCCTCTTGTACACATCCTTGTTTTAAATTTTCTTCTCCACAAACAAAACGGGGGCAGTAAATGGGTGGCAGGGCCCAAGTCCCCAAGCCCTGGTGTCTTCTTTACAGGACTTTGTGCCTTGTCCCACGTGGACATAAAACTAGCCCCAAGTACATCATCGAGTGGGAATTTTCTTAAAATTTTAGCAGGTCCCTATCGCTCACAGCAGATGTCTCAGACCTTTGCACCTTTTGTCACTGGGCGCCCCCTTTGCTTTTGTCCCTTGGGTCTTGGGAGTGTCAACTATTACCAGCTCTCCATAGTAGGCAGTGTTTCTTTACCCTGCGACGTCCTGTTGCAGAAATTCAATTCATCACTGATCTGGTAAGCTGCTTTCCTCCCCGTGGCTGGTGGGTTTCGTCACCGGGAAAGCACATTGTTTCAACTCTGAAAGTCTACAGTCTAAAATCATCATCATGTATTTTCATCAGGATGAAATATCGGGCGCACTGCTCAGTGCAAGATTTTATTAATGATGTGCTGTCAGGGGCTGGATGTTCTGCATATTTGCATATTAAACAGCTGAGTGAAGAAACATTCCTTTTATTGCTGCAGGGAATAAATCAGTTTAAAGCAAGTTCTCATCATTTATACTCCTTTCAGCTAAGTCTTCTTTTATTGAAATAAATTGTTGAAGTGCTTTGCTCATTCTTTGAATACTGATGAAATTTACCTTGATAGGACCTCAGGAAAAATAATATTTTCTTAAAGGTGCAGTATTGTTCCATTTTTGAGTATTACTTTAATACATTATTGATAAGTTAATTTAGAAATATCAAGTGAAAGGGGAAGAAAAACAGGTTTGAATAAAGATGGTGTTTCCTTTGGATGATTTTGCCAAGTGCATTTTTATTGGCAGAGCGGAAGCAAATAAAAAGCAGCAAGCAACAAGAATAGTTTTTATTAATACCTACTGTATTTTAATGAACCATAGTTGGTTTTGCATTCAAATCCATGGGACAGTATAGTCTATCCCCACACAAGGCCCCCAAAGCCACTGTCACCTGGGCAAGTGCGTGAGAAATCCCAGGCAGTCTGGCTGTTTTCAGATATTAATTGTAGTTGCTTGAGGGGAGGGGTTAGGGGTTGTTTGACAAGATCTTTGCAAATGCTCAGGGTTCCTCTGCCTACGCATTACCTGCTCTCTAGGCCAGAAGTTAAAAACTCACTCTTCATACCATTTTTGACCTGAAAACAATTTTTAAATAAGATTTCGGTTCAAATCATGGTTTTGAAAACCTGATTGAAACATTTTCAAACTGGGAAATTTCCCATAAAATCTTGGATTTCAAGGTTGTCTGGAAAAGGCAGGAGATCACATAATCCCAAACCTCCTTGTACCCAGTGGCTGTCGGCTTTAGGGAGGGTGGCCTCCTTGGCCTGTCGCAGTCCCCACCACTCCCTGTTGCTTACATTTTCTTATGCTGGCCTGAGACTTATGACACCCACGTGGGGCTGAATGGTGACTCTACGCAGCCCTGGTCTACATCTTCATTTAATAAAGTGCCTGGGCAGTGCCGGTCACATAGTAAGTGTCCAGTTAGCATTAGCTCTTCTCAGACGAACCAGTGGAACTGAGGGTACTCAGTGACATAAATGTTTTATCATCTCGATGCTATCCTGAGGGCAAAGCCAAGCCTCAGGCCTTCCATATTAATTTCATTTCTAAAACGTAGAGCTCTTGGCTCCTGCAAATCTTGCCCACATACCCACGTTTCCAGGGACAGCCTCCAGAGAACGAACCGTAAAGCATGGAAATGGCATGGGCACTGGCTTTTTTTCCAGCATAAGAAGCTCCTGTACCTCTTTCCCTGCCAGGAGAAGTATTGTTCTCGTATAAATCATTTGTGACAGAAGCTCCTTATTTTTAAGTGGAAAATGCACATTTAATAGCATAAGAATAATGTCCAAGCATTCTCTCATCCAAGGTGCCGGGAGGAGGCCTGTGCTCCCGCTGCCCGGAGACAGGGATGCCTGGGTGCAGCTCCGTTAGGGCCACGCGGTCACTGTCCTTGCTTCTGCCTGGGCAGAGCTCTGAGCAGATGGCTGGCCCCTCAGGACTACCTGCCTGATGGCAACCAAGCGCCTGGGCACCTTGTAAATCCTGCAGACAGCCAGTCCTGGCGAACCAGCTGTGTGACCTTGGGCTGCTTGAGGTCCCTGTGCAAGCCTCAGTTTCCACATCTGTCCAACGAGGTTTGGGAGTAAAGTTTAAATAGGAAAAGACAACTACAGCTGGGAGGTTCAGTGCTCAAGCTAACCAGTGGGGCTCTTCACATTTAAATTATCAAGACTTAAATGAAGTAAAAGACACTCAGCCCACAGCCACACATTGCGAGTGCTGAGCCTCCCACGTGAGCAGCGGCTTCCACACTGGGTGGCACAGAGACAGAGGGAACGCTGTGCTACCTTAGGAAGCTCTCCTGGACGAAGCAGTGTCTGGTGCAGAATAGGCCAGGTTGGGCTTAGTTTTATTTCTGTGAGGAAATAAAAGGAGGCATCCCAATGCCTGAAATGGGGCCCTTTTAGTAGTGACTTCAAAAGAGCTGGGGCTGCAACTTAAGGAGGCCCTAAGCAACGTAGTAAGACCCTGTCTCAAAGTTAAAAAAAATAAAAAGGGCTGGGGATGTGGCTCCGTGGTTCAATGCTCAGTGCCCAAAACAAAAATAAAAAACACACCAATCTGGGACTGGTGCACCCCCGGAGTCCCTCCACGGACAGAAAGGGAGGGAAGCAGAGCTTGGTAATGGTGGTGCTCTTCTTACCCGTTAGAGTCTCTGGGGCAGACCAAGGTTTGAGGGTCCCTGGTCCTGATCCCAGGGGACTCCCTCATTGCCGGTGTTAACCTGATTAGCCCGAGCCTGGCTCCTCGTTAATTGCCTAGAGTAGAAAGGACAGTTTCCAGGACTCAGCACAAACGGCTGTGTGTTGACTCCATGGCTGACACTTAGTAGCCTTGCAGAAATATTCTCTCAGTCAGGGCTTCTGTCCTTCACCTTGGACCCTCTGAGTTCAGGAGGGTCCTGTGGATGTCTTGTGAAAACAGAAGTCCTGGGCCCCCTCCCTAGAGCCTCTGCAACCCTAAGTCTGTAGCCCTGGATTCAGCACGTCCGGCAGCTCCCAGCCGTGGCCTCCTGGCCTCTGGGACCACACTTGGAGCCTCTCTTTCTTCATTTCTGGAGTTTTCTCCAGGCCCAGCACTATTGTGATGCTTAAGGAAATGAATAGAAGACAGTGACCCAGTGGGTTCTCAGCAAATGGCGTCTGCTATTACAATTGTTTTATTTTCACTCATTGTTATTTTTACAACTACAAATCGGGATCTGCTAGAATTGCTTGATATTTGGAAATCGGACTTGGCCCACTTTGCCACCCTTCTTCCACGAACTTGCTATCTTGGCTTTAAACTAGTGGAGAGTCTTCCAAGTCCAAGTCATCAGGACCAGGGAGTGGGTGTGCTGTTGCCCACGTGGTTCTAAGTGCTCTGTAATCAAGTGCTTGTCCCCTTCCAGGTAGCTGGCAACTGAACTGCTTGTACCATTCATTCGTGCCCAGGTTAGCACTAAGGCCAGCGTTCAGGTGCCCTCTGCAGAGAGAGCAGGTGTGTTCGGCACCTTTGCGTAATGCAGAACAGGTGTTTTGCAAACCTGTGCCTTTGAGACTGAACATTAGTTTAGAGGGGGAGACGAACCCCCCCCTGAGCTGGGGAGGGAGAGGAAGACACTTATGCTGTAGAACTAGACACTCCATAAAGGCGTCTCTAGGCCGTTCTGATAGGCAACCTCGGAGGGTCCGTCATTCAGAACCGAGGCTCTGAGTCCTGACACCTGTTCTTGGTCTAGTGCTGAAATATTTCCAGATTCACTTTCCAGTGTTTAGAATGGCAGGTGGCGGGGAGACATTGGGCATTGCTCGCTCTTGGTTAAGCCCCAATCTTGAAGGACTTGAGTGAGTTCAGATGTTAATAGCAGCGAATGGGGTGGGCGCTTGAACGTCGTGATGTGTAATTCTGAAGTTTCATTAGGCTTCTTTGGTCACAAGGAACAGAGGCCTACTTGGGTCACCTATTTTTAAAAATGTCGTTTATTCTGCAAGACACAGGCAGCCTCCCTGCGGTCCCCCGCGGTTCCCTCCCACGCCCTCCGTGTGTTCTTTTTCTGACTCCTATTGCCATTGCCATTTCTATTTAGAAGTCACCCTCCCTCACCTCTTTGGCTCACACATGCTTTGGCTTTCTGCTCATGACAGTGCAGCTCCCCTGAGCCTCTCCATCCACGAGCTGCCCCTGACGCAGCAGCTTGGACTTGCATCCCAGCTCCCGAGTGCAGCAGGTCCATTGGGAGGGATCACCTTTTCCACTGGTAAGTGGCAGGGGTATAGTTCAGCTGTGCTCTGAGTGGGCAAGGAGCGGTTAAGTGACACCAAACACGCCCACCTAAGCTGGAGGGCTGAGGACCTCCTTCGGGGCAAGGCGAATGAGCAGGGATGACTGCTTTTGCAGTTTAGGGCCATGTGAGTCTCAGAGCCAGCCCAGAGTTGCTGTTCTCTACCTATTCACAGTTGCCTCAGATTTATCACCGGGACCTTAATGTGGTGCAAGTGTGACCCTAGAAAAGCTGCTCTTCACAGCTGCGACACCACCACGGTGGACAAGCCACATGGCCCCCTCTGCACCTCCTCCTCCTTGTGCAAGCAGTTGCCTTTCCCCAGATTCTCCTGTTTCAACTGGTTGGGACTCTAATTATACAGGGTTTCAACCGGTTGGGACTCTAATTATCTGAGGTGCATGGTTGTTATCGGAGCATCTGTTTGTCCCCATGTATGTTTTCATGAGGCAGGGACATCTTCAAAACAGAGAGTCAGGAATCACCTGGAAATCCACTCTTCATCCTTGGAGTACTGAGGTGCTCACAGTAGGTCTCAGAAATGCCATCTTGTTCCAGCGTCTGTGAAAGGTGCTCATTTGGGTGTGTTGCCCTTTTGATTTTTATTCTAGGGCGTCCTTTGGCCACAGTCCTTAGAGGGAACTTTTTCTCTTTGAGGCTTACTGTGACATGTTCATTCTGCTGAGCTATTGCTGTTCAACCTGTAAGTATTTCTACTTCTCCTTGCCCTGTGACGTCTGGGCAGCATTTCCATTCTGGTTTTATGACCTGGGAGGGATGAGAGAGACGTATGAGGTCATCTTGTCTCTCCTCAGCCTGGCAGGATTGCTTCCTGGTGGTGTAGTCAAGTGTTTGATCCAATCTCATTTAAAATAACTCAAGAGGCCCAAGGAGGCCTTCCTTGAGAAGCTGAAAATTCTGCAGCCTAATAACTCACGGTGTGAATTTTTGTGTGTGTATGCTTCTAATATGCAGAATCCAACATGGGACGGCTATAAAGAGCCAAGTCTGCTTAAGGTAGTTCTTCACCTAGAGTGTTCTCATAATAGCCACTTGTGTTATCAATCTTCATCCAGCGCAGGAGTGAAGTGCCAGTTACAGCTAGACCTAGGGACTATTTATCCTAAGATGCAAGAATAGCACCCCAAATGAGAATTAATGCTGAACACCAGCTTGGTCTGCCAGCGGCACGTTGGCTGTTCTCTGTATAATATTCCACATAACGATATGTGTTTTGCTTATGTGAAAGCAGAAGCTTCTGCTGCGGGATGCCTTGCCCAGAATTGCAGGCTCCCACTTCGGAACTGCTCCGACTGTAGTCCTCCTCCTGCTTGCCAAGTGCAGCGTCTTTCCTCCATCTGGAGCCTTTCTGTAATCTTGGTCAACTTGGAGAGCCCAGGGGAGGCGAATTACTGCCCAAAGTAAGACCTGGGAGCAGTGTTAAAAGAGGGGAAGGAAAGAACTCGGTGCAGCAGACAGGAGAAATGCAAATTGGGAATTAAGCAGAGCAGGGGAAGGTGGGGTGAGGTGAGGATGAGATACAGGGAATGAGATAAAGAAGGAGAAAAGAGGGTACGAGAGTTCTGTAGGGTGGGAAAGTATTCTTATTACAAGTATGAGATGTTCCAAGTGCTACCTTCTAGATCCTTCCATGGCTATAGGAATCTGGTTTTCAAGGTGCGACTCACAGGCCAGCAACATCAGCAGCATCACCTGGGAATTTGTTAGAAATGGAAGTTACCTGGCTCCACCCAGAAATACAGGTGGAGACTCGGCCATCTGGGTTCTCACGGGAGCTCGGCCGCAGCCCAAGCGTGTACCAGATGGAGAAGTACCATGGCAGGACCCTTATTTCAGGAATCAGGTTTGTTTTTCAGGAATGGCCCAGCAGTCAGGAGGCGTTTATGTTTAGAGGGGACTCTGCTCCCATTCCTCGGGCTTTACCAGATACACAACTGGAGGTGCAGAGAGACCTCCTCTCCGGCTTCCCTGCCGAAACTGGCTTAGGAGAAAGACAGAGTCCTTGTTCCATCGAGCATTTTCCTCTTGACTACGCATGATGCCCCACCGTGAAACACAGATCCCGTCTCTAAGCCGCCAGGGCCTGAGCCACGCATGTTAAGTGGAACATCCAGACATACATCTCAGTTTCTCTTATGTTTCCCCAGTTGACACATCATGGCCAACAAGAGAGTGGAGATCATTACGGGGTTTATTTTCATCTTTATTTTATCATTTAGAATACGTTTTTCCAATGAGAGTACCGATGACATAAAAGGTTATGCATTGAGTAACCACCCAAATTAGCCCTCCTTCCGCTCCATCTTGTTCACCCGTGCTCTTGCCCTTGCTCACAAGTAAACAGTAAATCCAAGTTACTTTAAGTAAATATTGGACATATGAACTCAATGTGTTCTTGGTGTTCCTAAAGCATCATTATAATTTAAAATCAAAGTCCTGGAATCTCATCAAATCCTACTTTAGGATAAAGGGTTATGCTTACCAAAAGGGAAAACTGCGAGTGTGAAGGTCCTCCTACATTTTCAACGTGGGCTATGGTGGTTTAAGGATTTCTTCCATTGCATGCTGATAAATATTTATCATGGTTAAGTGAACAATCATTTGGAGACAGATACCACTTTATGATGTAGCTTCTCAGGGCGTCCTAATTGTAACTGTGCCTTGCCAGTTTATGTTTTATCGGAATATGCAGACGTATAGTTTATGAGGTTGGGTAATGAAGAGAGAGAGACCCCAATAAACATATTTGCTAAGAGTAATGGTTATCTATAGCTCTGCAACCCTGGGTTAGCATTGCCTGTATTATACAATACAAGGCAAGCTGTTCATAGCTCAATTAGACCTCACTTGTTTCATTTTTAGGCATTATGTTATTCTAAATTAACACTATATTTCATATTCTCCAGGTCTGACTATTAACTGGGTTTTGGAATCTTCAGGGTTTATTATTTAGTAATCCCCAAAGCTTTCAAGTAGGCATTTTTTTTAATTCGTGCACTAAAATAGATTAAAAACTAGATAGAAAGCCATGTTAAGTGGCCCCCTCCTTTTCTTTGGCTAATTGTGCTAGAAGTGGAAAAAGACGAGGCAGGTGAGGACATTTCTAAGTGGGGCCAGTGACTTGCCACCTGCTTTGCTGTTTAGTGTCCCTGAAACTCAAGATGTTTAAATTCATAAATAAATTTGAAATCTCTGAAGAATGTCACAAAGCAGCCATTCAACTACACAGCCCAGAAATTATTTTATTATATTGCTTTATTTTATATTTAAAAGTTTTCTTCAACAGGGATAAATAGAGTATAAACTGGAAAACCAAGTGAGGCCGCGCTGCGTGTAGATGTGGTGGGACCTGCTAGCATTTTCAGAATAGAGGCCAAGCCCTAGAAAACGCGCCTCTGTGTCTTGCTGCCTGGACTTCACCTTGCTTGTCGATCAGAAATAGGACATTTTTTTCTAAAAATCTTCACTCATGAAAATCATTCATGATGAATCATTGTACCAGTTACTATTTTTTTTTTAAATTCTTTTTTCAAGAAAGATCTGACAAGCCCGGCTCTCCCAGGTCCCCATGCGTACACTCACTTCTATTTTTCCCTTCCTCTTTTGCATCTTAAATCACCCCATGCAGAGCATAGAAACTTCTGCCTTCAGTACCTAAACTTGAAGCCCTATTACAGGCACCATGGTCCGTGAGCCGGCCCTCCTGCTCCTGTACTGCAACTGTTCGTGGTTTTGCCCCAAGAGGTATTTGACAATTTTGGTGGTCAGAGCTTGGAGAAGTGGCAGGGAAGGGGTGCTACTGGGATCCACAGGGTGAAGCTGCTGTGCATCCTTCAGTGCCCAGGACCCTCCCTTCTGCCCAACATCAGCAGCCCTGAATCCCAAGTGAGCCTGTTGAGAAACCCCATTCCAGCTGCACAGACCGCTGGCCATCCACCAGACTCTGCTTGGCCCATGCCGTGCTCACTGCTTGCCTTGTATTTCCTTTGTTAATTCCTGACTCATGTCTCTTTAAGAAACTTTTCCCAAAAGTGTCCTGCGACTACTTCTGCTATCCCCTCTGCCCCCTCAGACTCTTCTTGACTGACTTTCAATTAGGCTCCCTTGAGTCCTGTTCTCAGCTAGGTCTTGTCCTTGGCCCCTTGTCCTTGAAGGGTCTTCACATCCCAGTCTTCTTAGCATGAGTCTTGCTAAGTCCATTTAGAGGGAAACCCACCTTTGATATCTGCTCACGTGACCTGCCTCCAGCAAGGATTCTGTTTAGTAGGTTAAAGTGGGCGCCTCCCACCCTTGATGTCTCTTTGTAATTGAGCCCTGTCTTTCTCCTCTATTGGGACACTCTTAATACTTGTTGCAATAATCCAAATAAAGCCTTCCTTACCATTTTAGCAAATGTCCAAATAGTCTTTATTTTTTCTAACACCTACATGTTACATGGCAAGTCTTTGAGGGTCAGGATCGAATGATTTCTGTGGTCAGAAATCTAGGGCACATCACTGTCACTTGGGAAGTTTTCACCAAGCGAGTGTAGCTAGGGAAGCCTAGCAGAAGTATGGTGCACCGCACCTGGTTCTTTGTCTTCTTCCTCCAGCTAGGCATTTCTCAGACCCAGCCTGGATGCTTGTGTGAATGAACTTCTACCATTAAGTCCCTGAATTATTTAGGTGCTGCCTGTGACTGTACGAGCCACACCATGGAAGGCGTTACACATGTGTACATTTCAAGAGTGCCCAGTGGCTTCTCCGGGATGGTTGGACGGTCTCTGAGCTCACCATCAATATGCAGGGATTTTCAAATCTTGCAGGTGGCCGGCGCCTTTGTGTTCCGCTTTCTGTAGTCACCGTCCATTTGTAAAGCCAGGCCCCAGTCTACACGGCCAGCCCCACTGCTCGGCCCCCTTTGATAATCCCCGCTGAGCAGTCACACTTGATACATCTTCACTAATGGGTTCTGACTTCATAAAAAGTATTAATGACTTCTTTTTGAAAGTAAGAGTGCTTTGAATACAAGTCTTTATTGCTTTAGAAGTTCATAAAAGCAAAAGCATCGTATTTCCCCTGGTGTTTGTACAATAGGGGAATAAACGTTCACCCAGGGCCTGGCATTCCTACTGCGCCGCCGTACTCTGTGATTCCACATCTCAGACTGCCTGGTAGCAGGAGGCCATGCCTGATTCTCAGTCCTGTCTGTCTCTGTCTTTGGTGAACTCAGTCCTTTTATTTTCAAAGAAGCATTATCACGTGAAAACCCGTACAAAGGCCTAGAGATGCTTTTAAAAGCATCCTCTCATGGAATCCTTGCCCTCTGGGAGAGAGTTGGATTAGTTCCCAGTTTATGGAGGAGGAAGCCAGTGGGTCAGGAAGAGGGTGTGGCTGAACTTGAACCCTGGACTGTCTGACTCCAAAGGTTTCATGGGTCCCATTTTTCTCAGTCATCATGGTGACTGGAGGAGAAGCCACGACCTCTGTCTTCCATGGACTTTTGGAGACGTGGAATTTCTCTTTAAAGAAACCCTGGCTTCCTGACCAGTTTCTGAAGCTGCTGTCTTGTAGAAGCTGCTGTTCACCTTGCCTTTCAGGAGTTTCCTGTCATCACCGAGTCCTCAGCTTAGGAGGAAGCCCAGGGAGGCCCTGCCCGCTGCCAAGTGGGTTGCACCTGGCTGCACCTGTTCATTAACAGCACCTGCCTTGGGGCTGGAAGCTGTTATGGTCAGCTTTTTCACTGCTGTACTAAAAGACCTGACGAGCAATTTTAGAGGAGGGACATTATATTTTGGGCTCATGGTTTCAGAAGTCTCCGTTTGTGGGCAGCAGGCTCCATTTCTCAGGGCTCAAGGTGAGGCAGGATATCAGGGTGGAAGAGTGTGGTGGAGGGAAGTAGCTCACATGATGATCAGGAAGCAGAGACTCTACTCACCAGATACAGTATGTACCCAAAACCACGCCCCAGTGCCCCCCTCCAGCCACACCCTACCTGCCTTCAGTTGCCTCTCAGTTAATCCCTGTCAGGGATTAAGTCACTGATGGGGTGAAGGCTCTCATAACTGGATCATTGCACCTCTGTAGCTTCTTGCATTGTCTTACCCATGAGTCTTGGGGGACACCTCACATCCAAATCATTATGAAGGCATCTGAGGATCTCCATGGGCAACATCTGTGGGTTTATGGGCACCCTTCTCTTACTTCAAGGCCTGAGCCCTCACCCCCATGTTTATAAAACTTAGAATTGAGGAAACAGTGAGTGAAAGGCCTAAGGTAGCCAGTGGAGGCCCTTAAACATGTTATTTATGATCCCTGTGAAACAAGAAGCCCATCTCAATTCCCTGCCTCTTAAACTTGGGTCTGAGTGTCCCCAACCTTCCCCAGTAAGAGCTGAGGCCAGAGCTTTATTACAAGTCCCAGGAATTCAGAGCACATTTTCTTCAAAAGAGCCAGCTATTTTGCTGAATAAATTATGTTGCTTATAGTAAAAACAAACCCAAATACTATTTGGTAGAAGGTGTCTTTTGCATGATGTTTTTTTAAAGAGAAACTATGGGTGTTTCGACACCCCCACCCCTGGGGATCCCCTCTGTCATGAGGGATCTGTCTGTCTGTGGAGAGCGCCGGTGCCCAGCCCTGTGGAGACTCTAGGAAAACAGTCTTCATCTTTACTTGCCTTCTAGAGCATGCCAGCAACCTTCAGATCACTCTCCTCTGAAGCTCCAGCAAGTTGCTTGGAAATGCCTGTTGCTCTGTTGTATGTTATAAAGCGATTATCCACCCTCCTCTTGGGTGTCCAACTCTGGCTGAGTGCTGTTGACCCTGCAAGGCATGCTCGCCCCTGCCACAGCACCCCGTGTGCCTCAGCGGTAGGTCTTCCTGCTGACTTGCCATTTTTTCCTCTGTCACTTCTGAGCTCCATTGCACAAGGTCGCTGCCAGCTCTGATAGCTCCCACACACCCCTGTTTTAGTCCCAGTTTTCCCCTTTACTTTTCCCAAGTGATCCCAAACTGGTGACCCATGCATCCCGCACCACAAGTGCCCACCTTTGTGGAGAACATATACAGAATCAAATAGTTGGCTTAGGTGGTGGCCAGCACTGTATGGCAGTGGGGACACATGGCTTCCTGGCTGGGGAAGCCGGTGATTGGCAGTGTTTGGAGACATTTTTGGTTGTCATAAAAATGACAGAGCATAAGTGGGAGATGTTGCCATTACACAGGACATGTGAATGCTCTCTCCCCTGTACCAAGCACCATGGTTGCTAATGCAGATGGAGGTAAGACATGATCCCATTCTTCGCCCCTGCAGTGCCCCATGGGATAGTCCTGGTTTAGCAGGTTCAAAGTTAAATCACGTGACATTAGAACTAGGGAATGGACCCTGACCAGAGGGGCAACACAGCCAGGTGTAAAGGGGATTTAGAAGTGGGAAGGTCATGAGTCAGGGTGGGGTCAAGGGATGAGAGGGGCAGGAGGGTGATCCCATGCATAGCTGTGGCCCTTGTCTCTATGCTTCTGCAAAATAAGCCGCCAAGAAAAGCCACCTTCCTGGGACATTTTCCTCCCTCCCCTCCAGCGCGCCCTTCCCTTCTTGGAGCAGAAGCGCCCTTCACTGCAGCCTTAGACAACACGTCAGTCTTGCTTTCCACTGCTTTGCTCCTGGATCTATTTGAAATTCAGTGCAAACCCATAAATTCCACTTTGCTTCTGGTAGCAGCCTGCATGGTGTATATATTGAGCATTAGGAAAACAGTAAATCCAGCCCATTTATTCACATTAACCAGCAAAGGCACCCTGCGTGCCCAAGTAAGTACTGGAAATTACTGACATGGCCTTGTAGACCATGAAAAGATGGAAGCATATGGCCGAATTCATATGTGAACAGATTGCTTTTTCTCATACGAGCGCTTTATTAGAATATCAACTATTATAACTTGCTGAAGGTACTCTTCCTGGTCTTGATTTAAGCCCAGAAGCACCCCATGACACTTTCTCTGCATTCTGCTGTGCCTCCTCGCACCCATGGACTTCTTGCTTTTCCAAATGGTCTACTTAAGCCTGGAGGTGGCCCTTTGTTCCCCATAAATGAATACCTTATTCATGAGATATTTCCCATTCTGTCCTAGGAGCCCCTTTCCATTCTAATACCAGGACCATAAAGACAGGGAGTAGATAAAGCAAGCTTCTTCCTTCAAATGCTCTTCCAATATGAAGCAAAAGATTATTAATCTAGACTGCCTGCTACTTTCATTTACAGAGTTGCTGCTCATGGGATTCCAGGCACAAAGGTTTCATAAGTTGCAAATGAAATATGAATATTTATTGTAAACCTCTGTTAAGCTCTGAAAGCCTTGCTAGTATTAGCTCCGTTTTGTTGTTATTATAGTATTCATATCCACAGGCGTTCTCATGTTCTAGGTTCCGGGGAGCAAAGCTACACTTGCCTGCTTATTCTCTTACTGCTTTTAAGTTCTCTGCGAGCCCCTCCCATATTTTACAAGCAGAAAACAGGACATCAGATAGTCTGTGAGTTTCCATCTAGACTCTGCTGTGGGTCTATGCTATGAGGAGGGGCACGTCTACGCCCTTATTTTGGAGCAAACTCACCTGTCTTTCATGATGGAGGTCACAGGCTGAAACTGACTTCATCAGATAGTAACAAGCAGATTCCCACCCGCTGTGAGGCTGTGGCCTGCCAAGGAGACTTCGTGGAGGTGGGGGCCTGGGTCAGGGATGGCAGAGCCCAGCTGGAAATGCAGCCTTCCTGGGAGCAGTCATGGTCATGGCAGGAAAGAATGAATGCACTCCAAGTCAGAGGGGCAGGGCAGGGACGGACCAAGGGAGCAAGGTGCAGGTTCAGCCAGGAGAATCAGGAGCCAGGCAGGATGAGTCTGTAGTCGAAATAACATCACACAGCATAGCACGAGGCCTTCCATGGAGCTTTGAGCAGGTACCCAACATCAGGTCCCCAGGAGCTGTGTGGTGTGGAAGGGCAGGTGTGACTCCTGGCGAGACTGCTCTGAACCGGCCTGGGGAATCTCCAGGTGGGGTCCCTACACCAGCAGCAGCAGCAGCAGCAGCATAACCTGGGAACTTGGTAAGGAGGTACTTCTGGAGCCCCTGACTGCTGCATGATTATCTCTGGGATGGAACCTGCTCTCGAGTCAAGAAGCCCACCAGGATATTCTGAGGCAGTGTTTAGTTTGAAATGCAGCAGGAAAGGCAGAAAATTAATAGAATAAATGGATGGGAATCAGGAATAGGGTACACACAAAATGCAAGTAATGCCTGTTCTTCCAACCTCACGGGATTTTTCTCGAGCTGTCGCGGATCATGTTGTAGCCGCCGAGATCCGTGTTACTCTGATGTGCACCAGGAAGCAGCTAAGCACCTTCAGAGTCATTCTTGACCTGACAGTCACCTCTGCAGCCTCACTGGTGGACAGGAAGCCCCACCCACTGGGAGTCCCTTCTCTCTAACCTCAGGTTAAAGCCTTGAGTTGCTGCTGTTTCACCAGTTTGAGAGAAAAGGTGTTTGAGATGGCTCTGTGAAATATAAGTGCTGCATAAGACAAGTGTGAGACAGACAAAGTGGCTTTACCATTTTTTTTACGGTGTTGTCGTATACACAATTGTGATTAATTCCAACTTTGGCGTCTTTCCATGAGGTTTCTCTGACAGGATATTCTTTGGCCCAGGGATGGTCCACTTTATCCAAAGAACACACCGTCTAAACTAGGTCAAAACACCAGTTTGGATCTGAAAGCAGGCACAGATGACAAGCGCGTGGTCCTTGAGCCCTTCCCTGAGGTTTACCACGGCCCCATAAACAGGCAGAAGAAGCAGATAAGAGATCCAGATTGTCAATGGGATTTTTTTTTAATGTCTTCTAGCCTTTGTGAGCAGAGAGAAGAGCATGCCAAGAGGTTTTGCTAGGTTTTTAAAATTAAAATTCATTTTATTCACATTGCAAATTTCAAATCCTAGCTCTCCTTTAAGCTTTTAAGTCCAAGAGTTCTTCTTATTATTCTGTTTACAAACCTGACAAATTTTAGCAGCCATTTTTGAAGAGTTCTAGAATAATGTTTCATTTCATTTATGAATTTAGGTGAAGGCCTTAAAGATATTAAGCTGCAATTATAAATTTAGCATTTTGATTTCTTTCTTAAGGACATTCACCACAAACTTCCCAAGAATATAATTTTTATATGTCTTGTAAATTTAACTTCAAACATGATGACCCTTAAGCTTTCTTCCTGTTCTGGCAAGTTTATAAATGTGGCAATATTCAACTTACAATTCTGTAATGATTACCATTTATACATTTAAAAAGGAAATGGTAAGGCCTGACGGAATATTCTAGAAAAGGGGTCAACAAACTTTCTGTAAAGTGTCAGTGAGTGACTGTTTCTAGCTTTGCAGTTCAGATGGCCACAAATATTCAACTCTGCCTTTTATGAAAGTGGCCACTGTATTCCAATAAAACTTTATTTATAAAACCAAATAGAGGTTGGCCACCTCTGCTTCAGAAGGCCAGAATTTAGACCACGTTCAAGGGCTGAGGATGTGGTTCTGTAGTAGGGCATTTACCTGACGGGTGTTGGGCTCAGAATTTGATCCCCAGAATGGGGTGGGGGGAGCTTGTGGGATACCAGCTATGTGTCGCTATGCTACCCCGATAGCATGGTTTCTCCCACTTTGAATAGCTCAATAGGTTTTATAATTAAAAAAAAAAAAAACAGTAGTTCATGTTTAATTCAAACACAGCTTGCTGGGTGGGTATCTAGGCTCTGCAATGTCTAGTTGTGTGAACTTAAGTGAATAACTTAACTCTCGATGATTTTTCTGTTCATCTGTAAATGTAGATGACATCTCGTTTATCTCCCGGGGGCAGTTGCAAAAATAATGTATATTGTTATATGTAAGTCTGCCTGGGTGTAAATGATGCCTATGCGCTAAGGGAATAATTACATCATATCAAATGCTGTAACTTAGGTCTGCCTCTTGGTACACAGAGCTTTCTTCACAACTGCGGAGGTCCTGGCTGAGATGTAAATTCAGTTCCCACTGATACCTGGACTTCTGGGACAATCATCTTTTTGTGATGTTACTGATCATCAATGATTCTGTTTCTTAGAAGACAGATTGCCTCTTCCCTCTTCCTGTGACATCTGGACCCTCCTCAGGGGCCCTCTCTCAATGGTAGTTTGCTCTTCTTTGGGCTCTACTGTGTCACTACGCCCTGGCCAACCCCAGATCCCTTTTGAACCTGATGGGATGCTACACTCTGGTTATTTAGATTCTGTCTTTCAGAGCCACAAAATGGTGTCAGGTATCTCTTCCGGGATCATCTGATGTACAGTCACGCCTCCCAGGCGCTCTTCATGGGTGGCAGTGTCCCCTCCCCTAAGATATGTTTGGAAATAGTGGGGGCTGTTTCCAATCATCACAAGTACCTGGGCACTGCTGACCTTGGCGAAGGGTGGCAGCCAGGGAGACAGGATGTGGTGTCCTGCCATGCACAGAGCCCATGCTTGGCACCTGCCTCAAGGTGCATCTCCACTGAGAGCACTGTCCCAGGGTCACCTCTCTGACACTCTAGTAGGTGGACTGTCTCCATCAGCCTCTGTAAACAGACTACCATGGACCGGGTGTCTGAAACCACGGGAGGCCCTGTTCTTGCAGATCTAGAGACTGGGAGTCCAAGACTGTGGTCCAGCATTGTGGGGCTCTGGAGTGGACCCTCTTCCCCGCCTGTGGACAGCTGCCTTCTTGCTGTGTCCTCACAGGGTGGAGAGACCACCTCTCTGCCCAATCCAGGAGGGCTCTACCCTCGAGTCCCTGTAGAAGGGGCTGTCCTTTCCCTGGGGATTCAGGCTTCCTGACTCTCAGTCCTTAGTAGGGACCGAAGACATTGTACCTTAGTCCACCATCAGTGTAGCCCACATGGGTAGAAACATGCCAGTCCAAGAGCAAGGTGGTCGCAGAAGGGGACGGGCCAGGCCAGCTCTCAAGGCCACCTCCTCTTCTCAGGCGATTTCTCACTGTGCATGATAATTTCATGCCGCAGTAACTGTGGTATTTCTGGTCCTGCAGTGGCCTGGCCACAGCCACACTGTGGTCACGCTGGCCGTGGAATGGAGGACCAGGGTTGGAGAAGCAACTGTCATAGCTTGGTGCTTGCATAGAGTGGGTGCTCAGAGCCGGTCAGCCCAGCAGCCAGAACATTGACATCTATTGAAAATTGACCAGAGGGCCGTGGCCAAATGGATCTTTTTTTTTTTTTTTTTTTTTTTTAAGTTTTTCGAGCAAAATTTTATTTTTTTCCAATGGCAAGACAAGTAGGTTATTATGACAGAATTCTACTAATATTTGATCTCAATAGAAAATTGTGACTTCAAAAGGCAGAATGCAAGGGAGCCATATTTATTGAGGGCCTTTCGTGGGTGCTGCTGCGGGATGTGTAGTGTCCCAGGAGGACTTTGGCCGCAAGCTTGGCTGCTGGGGTGAATCCAGAGTTTGTCAGGTGTAGCTGTGTGGCCTTAGGCAAGTCATTTAACCTCTCGCAACACATGAATTCAGATCCCTAGGTCTGGGGGCACTTAAAGTCTTTTTCTTCCCCCACGCCTGGAACCCACACTTCTGGGGCAAACACCTGTCCCAACACTTCTTATCCAGATATGTCTAGAATTTTCTGCTCCTTTTCGGAAGAAAATTGACTCTAAAAGTCTGTGTATTATAGAGTCCTGTGGCAATGACTGGGCTTGGTTTCAGGTCACTAGATGCGAGGGGCAATTTGAGATTTTTTGAGTTTTCAAACTACCAGCCGCTGTGTTTCTCTGGGGCAGTGGTCTAACCTCTCTGAGCCTGTTTCTGTCTATAAAGGGTTCAGTGCCTCCTTTTAGCAATGGAGGACCCAAGCTTAGGGATCTTGCAGTGTGACTGGCATTCCCAGAGTTTTCTCCTCTACACTCCTCTCCGGCGTGGCTTAAGATGTGAGCACAGCACCCACCTCCCTCCCTCCTCATCTTACAGTGCGTGTGTTGCCTTTTGTAGTTATAACGCATAGTTTGTGCTGTGCCAGTGGCCCTGATGGTCTCTGTGAGTGCCAGGTGGCGCCCACAGGTACTCGGTAACTCCTCAGATAGGGACGGGTTGGAGCAGGCAGCAATCAGACAGTATCTGTTGCTGCTCTCTGCGTTTACAAAACTCTAATCCATAAAAGCTGTTTGAAATTTCCATTAGGAGATTTGCACAAGTGGCTAAAATTAGTCATGCATTCTTGGTCTAAACTGCAGGAAGGGTGTCTTTACTGAGAAAATGATTGTGACATGTTAAAACTGTGCAATGGCAAGCAGCCCTCCTTCCCAGTTGCCGGGTGAGGTCCGGAAGTGCTCTATTTATTTTCTCCCTGTTGACTCCTTTCTTTCAGGCAAGACTGGCCACGCGTGGACTTGGAAAGCAACTGAGGCCAGTAATCTCAAAGCCTTGACATTAGTGGCTTCTTCTGTGGGCTGAACCTGCTCTTTTATTTTTTAATTGCTGCGTCTTTCTCTAAAACACACAGTGCATCTTTGTTTAAAAAGAGGATCCTTTAGAAACCAGCATTCCTGGTTCTGCTCATTCATCTCCATTTAACACGTCTAGGACCTTTGCTCCTAAGGTAAGGCAAAGGCAGTGACTTCTGCGTGCTAAAAATCAGCAGCCCGGTTTATTCAGTTACCTCTTCCTTTTTTGATGCCGCAGTGTTGTTTAGTGTTAGGAGAAAGGCTGTGTTTTCTTTGATATTAAAAAGCCAAGCACTTTTATTTTCCAAAGCCATTTGCATTCAGTCTGACGGCCGCTAAAAATGTATGTGGATTTTTCATCTGAGAGGTTTTCTCTATGCATATTGTTTACATTTATCAAACGTCGTCCTGCCCAGTACTTTATATTCATTGTAGCTTCTGGACCTAGCTGACAACATGCTCTCTATGAAAAACAAAACAAAACAAAGCCTAAAGAGTCAGAGGGACTCCTTTTAGAGAATGTGAAAACATGGTGAGGCAAGAGTGGCTGTAAGAATGAGCCGCATTCCCAAGCTGAGGCTGTGCCTTTGTTCTGTCATCAGTTTGTCAGTTGTCAATCAAGCTGCCCTTTCACAGTTATTACTGTGAGAAGTGCTGGCTGTGCTCTTGGCCTGCAGTTGTATAGCCTGAAACATCTGGGAGGGTTAACATCACAGGAAAGGACTGGGGGGAAAGTTGATATTGTTTGGAATCAGCTGTTTGCAAAACAGTTTAATATTTATTTGCATTCCTACTTTCAGTTCTTTGCCTGTGGCAGTTTTGTGTATATACCAGCAGAGTGTACTGCTATTGTGCGCATATATATTAAAAGCAAGAATAAAATGAAAGCCCTATTCCTGCAATTTTGGTACCCTGCCACGAGGTGGTGGGAGTGTACCTTTATTAAGGAACATGGCTGCTAAGCATAGGCATCCATTTATTTTTCTCATTAATGCTTTGTGAGAGTGGAGCATGGTGTAGATGTTGTGCACCCAGCAACAAATTAGGCAGGTTTGCATCTTCAAGAAGCTAAGTGTAGTGACCTCAACTTCCCCTGCAGTCAGGGATGGTAGGTTTTTCCCCCCGCATAAGTTAACCTTGTTTATAATAACGCATTTTAATTAAAGCACGTCACATTCTTAGGCACCATATTTTAAAATGATGTCAGAAAATAAAACACCTCAGAAACACATGTGCATCTTTCTTGGTTAACTTTTCCTCTTCTCCTTTGGCCCTATGTAACTTTGTCTCTCCCTCCCTCCCTCTCTCTCATACACACACACACACACACACAGCCTCAAGCACATTTATCATCCCTCCCAGAGCCAGGCTAACACACTGTGCCACTCTCTCTCTCCCCTCAGGGGCCTTCTGCAGGAATCTGCTCTGCGAGAACACCCTGGGCCCCCCGTGACTCCCTCTCTCACTGGCCTCTGTGATCAAGAGCTGCACTCCACTCACTGTCGCTTTTCTTGGGCCCTCGCTCTTCTAATTTGAAGCTTCTCTCTGCCCTTTTCAAACTGTTCCTTTGCCCACTAGGACAAAGTATCAGCAGGGGAGCCAGAAGACTCTGTGTCTAGGGGGCCATCTCTCTGGTGTGGCAAGTGGAGGTTCCCCCAGTTCCAGAAGGGAGAAGGGCTGGCAGCCACCCTTCCCAGCCTGCAGCCCCATTGACCTGTGTCTGGGCATGGTGCTGATGTGAGCCTCACCCTGTCGTCTGGCAGTGTGCAGATTGCCTTGAGTGAGTCACTTGCCTGGGACCTGAGTGGCTACATTCATGTAGCCAATTGGATATTTTATTTTATTTTTATTTTTATTTTTTTTTAAATATTCATTTTTAGTTTTAGGTAGACACAATATCTTTATTTTTTTTATTTTTACATGGTGCTGAGAATCGAACCCAGTGCCTCATGCATGCTAGGTGAGCACGCTACCACTTGAACCACATCCCCAGCCCCCAATCGGATATTTTAAACAGAGGGTCAGCATAGTTCAAGGTAAGTGGTTTGCCTAAGTGTCACTCTGGGCTGTCACAGCCTTTCCACAGTGGTGATGCTGATTATGCAAATGGTCTTGGTGTTGGGGGCCTATTTTTCTCCCCTTCCCTCTTTTGCCACCCTTCACCCCCATTCTGAATATTGTTCACTAGAGAACAAAATGATTCCTAGGGTATATGCAAAAGCTACAGTAGCCAGACTTACTCTGCATGTAAAAACCTCTGTGATTTCCCCAACAACTGTGAAACACTAGTAAGTAAACAGAGGCGATGTATGTGTGGCCTTGCCTCCTGGCCACAGCACTGAGACAAGCACCTCAGAGCTGGGTGCAGTGGTGCACAGTGTAATCCCAGCAGCTGGGGAGGCTGAGGCAGGAGGATCATGAGTTCAAAGCCAGACTTAGCTACTTGGTGAGACCCTAAGCAGCTTAGCAAGACCCTGTCTCAAAACAAAATATAAAAAGGGCTGGTGGTGTGGGTCAGTGATTAGGTGCCCTGGGTTCAATCCCAGCACAAAACAAAACCCAACCAGGCACCCTGGGTGCACAGGCAGCTAAGGCAGGGAAGCCCTCTTGGGCTGCGGGGTACAGCTTCTTGCTTGGCCCCGGGGAATGTTTGCTCCCGGAGGTCTGTGCAGCCGGGCTCTCTCTACCCTGTCTGGAAGCCATGCCTGAAAAGGGGCCAGGGCTGCTCTGGATCACTGGGGCCTGGTCAGCGTTTTCAAGCCTGGTGACCTCCTCCCGCTGTAGCCCTTTTACATCTGTCCAGGAAATACATGCAAATGCAAAGCCCTGCCAGGGGGGTACTCACCTGAGATAAACAAGGGCTTTTTTCATTATGTGTTTAACTGTGTTTAGAAACAAAAGAGTCAGGGCTGGGTGCAGCTCAGTGTAGACCCCTTGTTGTAATGTGCAAGGCCCTGGTTCCACCCCCGACTGCACACACACACAGACCCACACACACACACTCCGGTTAATAGTCACGTTAAGCTACCCTAAACCAAGGTTTGCAAAGACTGGTGAGATAAAGTATCATCTTATATGATTTTCCCAACAACTGCCTCAGGGTGGCCTTCTTATCACCACTCTTGTGTAAACTGCAGTCCAGGGAGGTTCAGCAAGTTACTTGAGGTCACACAGGGAGTGTGGGTAAGACAGCAAAACCATCTCAACCCCTGGAGAAATTCTCAGAACATGTAGAACCTTTTAAACAGAACATAATACAGAGGCATTATTGGTTGTTAATGTGAAATTCAAATTCAAGTGCATCCCGTGTTTTTCTTTGCCATCTGTACTCACCTAAGGCATCCTTTGGTCTCTGCTTCACTGTTACCCCACCTGAGTAACATTCTATGCTTCTGTAACGACCTGGGGAAATCTTTATCTGTGCACTTTCTCTGTACTGAGTGCTCACCACCTGCTAAAAAGCTTTGAATGCTCTACTACATGTCCCGACAGGCGCCCTGAATGTTGGGTATGATCACTGCCCCTTTCTAGATTAAAAAAACTGGGGTTTGGGGCTGGCACTGGGGCTGTGGCTCAGCAGCAGAGCGCTTGCCTCACACATGAGAGGCACTGGGTTCAATCCTCAGTACCACATAAAAATAAACAAAATAAAGATATTGTGTCCAACTACAACTTGAAAAAAAAATGCCTGAGGTTCAAAGAGGTTAAGTAACTTGATCAAGACCTCTCAATAAGTAAAAGTGGAAATTGGATTAGAACCCAGTTTTTTGTCTGCCTCCAAGGGCATTTATAATTGTTGTTGTTGTTATCATCATCATCATCATCATCATCATCTATAATCCAAAATGACTGTTTGTTTAAAAATGTTTAGAATCAGTCACAGGGGCATAGAGCTCCTTCGTGGGAAAAATTGGGTGTTACCCTTAAAATAAACGTTTTACATTTACAGAAACGTACTTGTCATGTAGACCTCAGCGCATTCTTGTTTGTGGACTGATACTTTTTAAGAGCAATTACAACAAAACAAAGAAAGGAAAGAAAAAGAATCGAGAGTTGAAAAGTTCGTGTCATTTGCACGTCCATTTTGCCCTGAAGTGTTGTAGATGTTGTCAGCATCATAAAGTGTTTCCACACAGGAAGATAAGTTGGCCCGCCTGTCACGAGTGACATCATTCATCTGCAGGGCTTATCTCCCGCCTGCTCCCCGGTTCCCTGCTCTTTCCTCCTTCTCCAACTCCATTATGGATAGGAAGAAGGGCGGGGACCTGGCTGATCCTGCACAAGTGTGGCATGTGGTGTGAGGACGGCCCCCACGCCCTTGCGCACTCCGGACTTTTATCCTGTAGTCACAGCCCGCAGGAGACAAAATGAGAATTCATCTGGAAAACAAGATTAACTCATTTAAGTTAAGCGGTGATCACAGAGAGAAGCTCGCCCGAGCATCAGGCTGCAGGAGAGCCTGGGGATCTGGTGGGATCGGCTGTGCTTCTGTCCCGAGGGCCTGCTACAAGTCACCTCCAAGTCACCTGGCCTGTCACCGGAGCCCATGGGAGACCTGGACAGTGCCCAGGGATCCTGCCTGTCTGATGCCCCCTGTGTCCTTTCTTCCTAGGACCCTCTTCCTGACCACCAGCCTGCTGTGCAGTGCTGCCCGCAGCTTCCCAGGGGCGTGTGCTCTGGGCACTTGCGGCTCAGGCCTCTTAACAAGGAGCCAAAGCCAGCTGCCCTGCCATTCCAGTTTCTCGCTTCCTATGGAATTTGCTTCCTGTCAGGCCCCTTGTTCCAAAGGACGGTTTGCTCCTTGCCACCAGGCCAGGAGCACTGCTTCATGGGTCTCCTTGCTCCAGCAGTGACAGACTCTCCTACAGGGATGCCCCTGCTTCCCTTTCCCACCTGGAGCCTGAGAACAGGCTCACCACACCCCCCCAAATCACCCGATGGCCTCTGTGTGGGGAAGCAGGGCAGCTGCTCCCAGCCCCCACAGTCCCTTCCTCCCCCCGACACCCCGCTCCAGAGCCTTTCCAATATCTGCTTTGGGGCATTGCCACACCTGGCAGGTACCCTGTCTGTCTCTTGATGGAAATAAAGCCCAGGGACCTTCCAGTGCCCCTGTCCTCCACAGGCACATTTTCATTTCCATGACTTCTTTACTGGCATCTGGACCCCAAGTATTTTGTTCGTCCATTGTGGCCAGATTTCAGGCTTAATGGCCACTCAGCAGGACTTTCAGAAGTGAAGGCTGTAAGTCATACAGGAGCTTGTTAACCACACCCAATCCAGTTCTGTGGCGGTTGCACGAGGCAAGACCTCTGAGGGTCCCAGCTGTTCTTGGGGGTCTGTGCTCTGTACCATGGAGAAGCACCCGGCGTGTGCAGGCTGCGGTGGTGTTCCATGCATGTTGCGAGAAGTGTTCAAAGAACTGCAGAAGCGATCCAGGCCAGAGGATGCTGCTCTCTCTCTCCAGCAAATTTACTGTCTCTGTGACTTGTTCCGTAGGAGCCTGGCTGGACAATTCTTCAACAAATAGGGGAGCCAGGTGCTCACATCTGGCCATTGTAGGGGCTCGGGAGGGAATTTTAAGACTAGGTGGCTGCAGCCATTCGGAATCTTGTTAAATATTTAACATTAATTCTGTGTGTATCCATCAACTTAGAAGACTATCAATTTTAGAGCCTATAGCTGTTCTGGGAATAACAGTTTGAAAGACCAGCCCCTAAGTTCTTGGTGATTAAAGTGTGAACAGATGACGGAATGATAAACTTTAACACTTAAAATGTGTTTTATGGTGCCATCCCTACATAACACCCTCTGAAAAATGTATCTGAGATGAGCAGACCAAATGAAAGAACCTTCTATAAAAGGATGCGGCAGCACAGTTGGAATATCAATGTTCCTTTCGATTCCCATGCTAGCGTTTGATGGTGAGTATTGACTAGCACGAGAGTGACACTCAGGAGCCTCCACCAAGCCATCCGAACACTCCCAGTATAAGTGCATGGATATTGATCACAGTTATTCCATAAATATTTCCTACAAAGTCCCCCTGTTGCCTGTGCCATTTAAATTAATCCAAATTCAGAACAAAGCTCTTCCAAAGAGAATTTTTCAGTGACCGCCCTCCTGGCCATTAAATGATCTGTACTCGGTGGCTGGGAGAGGAAGATTGAACTCCCTTCTAGTCAGAGGGGACCTGAGCTCTCAGTCCCTGTGTCTCAGATGATGGAGTCTCTGATGTAGTGTTATGACTCCATAATGTTACGTGAAGTAAAAGAGACTTAAGCAACTTGGGAGGCTGAGGCAGGAGGATTGTAAGTTCGAGGCTAGCCTTGGCAACTGAGTGAAACCCAAAATCAAAATAAAAAGGACTGGGGATGTAGCTCAGTTGTAAGGCACCTCTGGGTTCCACCCTCAGTGCCAAAAACTAAAAAAAAAAAAAAAAAAAAGAAAAAAGGAGAACTTAGGAGAATTAACATCTAAGTGCAATGTATGAGCTCATTTCCGTTTGGATTTAATGAACCTGCTATCAAGGACTTTCTTGAGGTAACCAGGGAAATTTGAATATGGACTGAGTAATGGTGTTAAGGAAATGTTCACTGTTGTTACATATGACAATAGTATAAAGAAAATTCACTTTATGCTGGAGATGAGTCCTGGAAAATTTGCAAGTGAGATGGTAAACTGTCTAGGATTTGCTTTAAAATAAACTAGAAAACAAATAGTTGGAGCATAGGGTAGATAATTCAGGATTGGAAAGTGTTGGTAATTGCTGACCAACTGTGGGTTCATTTAATTAGCTTCTCTATTTTGGGGTATGTTAGAAAATTTCCATAGTAAAATATCTGGAGGTTGAAAGAGGCAGACTGCCAAGAACAGTGTCAGAAATAGCCAGTGTCACACCCCAGAGCTGCTTGACAGGGCATGGTGTGAGCTGGAGCAGACAGATAGTTCTGGTAACTGGACCCGCGGTGCTGTGCCCTTCTGCGGGTGTTATTCTTTGGTATCTGCTGAGGGCTGAGTCCCGTTTCCCCACAATTCATGTGTCAAAGCCTTAACCCCCCGACTTCAGAAGGTCACTTTTTGGAGGACTTTTGAAATGGTGATCAAGCTAAAAATGAAACCCGCGTTAAAATAAGGCTGTTAAGGTGACCCCTAATGCCATCCGATTGGGGGTCTCAGTAAGAGGAGGAAATTTGGATGCACCCTGAGTTGGCAGGGATGTGCACAACGGAGGAGAAGTCCTGCATGGAGGCAGCCATCAGCAAGGCCAGGCAGGAGGCCCCGAGAACTACCCTGCTGACTCCTGGACCTGGACTTCCAGCCTCCAGAACTTCAGGGCACTCGGTTCCCACGGTTCCCACCACCCAGCCTGTGGTGTTTGGTTGGGGCAGCCTCATTCTCCAGGAAACATGCTCCAGCAGGGTCCTGGTTTGAATATCCGCTGCTGTGCTGAACCAGAAAGTCCAGGGACCCGGGCAGGGCACGCGAAGCCTGTGTACAGTCTGGGCTGCTTCAGCTTGGAGCTCATTGGCATCCTCCTTCTGTCTCCATGAGACTGCATCCAGAGGGCCAGGACGGGCAGTGGAGAAGATCAGGCAAGATAGTAATTTTAAGAGCCTGGATGAACCCAAAGCTCTCTTGTAGAGGTCTGTGTAAGAACAGGCCCATCTCATGTTATTGCACTCAGGAAGTGTGAGCTGTGTCTCATGTTTGACAGGTGCATCCTGACAGCCCCCCACCTGCAAGACACTATCCTAGGAATGACATCAGGGTGCCAAGAAGTCAGTTACTCAGACATGCAGAGGCAAAAGGCTCCCCACAGAGGAAGAAGTGATAGAGACCTATGGAGGGTACTTGGTTACAGCAGTCCTAGGAACTACTACACCTGCTAATGTCCACCTGTTCTTCAAGTCTAGAGTGATTTCATGGAGAAAGTCTCCCAAGTCCTTTGCCTGGATGCAACCCCTTGTTAGGTGAAGTCCCTCCTCTGGGTACCCTGCTGCCCTGTGTACACCTCCATGCAAGAATCTCCCCAGGCCCCACTGGGCAAGTGTGAATTATTCTGTGGGAACCCTCATTTCTTTAGGCTGCTCTCTGTCAGTGATGTTGGGCAGAATTCATAAGACTGTGTGTTAGTCAGTTTTCAATTACTATGATAAAATACCTGAGATAAAACTTGTAAGAGGAAAGGTTTATTTGGGCTCACAGTTTCCGAGGTCTCAGTTCCCAGTTGATTCATCTGATATCTTTGGGCCTGTAGTGAGATGGCACATCATGGAGGGAACATGGGATGAAGAAAGCTGCTCACCTTATGGCAGGGCAGTGGAGAAGGGAAAGAGAGAGGAAGGGGCTGGGTCCCAATGGCCCCTTTAAGGGCCCACCCCAAGACCTAACTTCCTCTCACTAGGCCCCACCTCTTAAAGGCTCCACCACCTCCAAGAGCAAGCACAACAGACCAGGGACCACAGCTTCAACAGGTGAGCCGTGGGGACTCTTATCCAAACCAAGGCAGAGCCCCTTCACAGAGATGCCCTCACAGGTGTGGGACAGAGGACGCGTGGCCCTCTTCATGCTGCAGGGCCTGCTGTCTGGGGCCGGACACCCACCCCCAGCGTCTCCTTGGCTGGTAGCCTCCGTTTATGCTCCAGGCAGCTCCCCCTTTCTGTGGGCAGCTGTTCCTTCAGCCAGGGGCCTTTCCCTCTCTGTGGTCTTGGGGCTGAGCCCCCAGGTCTCGGGCATGCTCTACCACTGGCTACGTCCCTGGACCATTTTTATCTCTAATTTTATTTTGAGATCAGGTCTTGCTAACTTGCACAGCCTGGACTCAAACGTGCCATCCTCCTGTCTCCTCTCACGGGCTTCCCATGAGTTCATGCTTCTATTTTCATTTTTTTTAAAGGGATACAGTTTTCCCCTTTGCCCAAGAGCAGGCACTGGGAATACCTTGCTGTTCTCGGCTGATGGCATCTCCCAGGGTTGTTTGTGAGGGTGACGACAGGAGTGTGTGCCCTGAGCAGGGCAGAAGGGCAGGTGGCTTCCTCACACTGAGATCCCAGTGATCATGCCCTCAGTGGCCCTGGGCATTTGCTGTGAGGTCCTGGAGGGTGGAGGTGTTTGGTGTAAATCTGGTCTGTACCCCTAGACCTAGTGCTTGACACAGACTATGCCAAGAGTAAATGAGTGTTTAAAAATAAATTAAATTTAACTCAATGCAGCAGGCATTGCTAAATTGGGAAAGCATGTGAATACAGAGATGCAGGACTTGGTCTGCTGTGGACAGCAGTCACCATACGAGGGGCGACAGGCATAGAATCCCCGATAATGTAATTAAAGAGTGTCATGTAATCCACCTGGCACTGCACTATACCTCTGTGTGTTTATAGATCATGAACTCCTCCTCTCTCTCGCTCATTCCTGTGGCTCTTGGTAGGGGTCGGCACACACAAGCTGTATTAAAGGTCTGAACTGACAGGGTCCAGGGTTCAGGGAGCTTCTGGGAAAGTGCAAAGGATTGGCTGTCTCTCTCTGGTGATGGACAAAGAAGTTTTCCTGGAGGAGGAGATTATTGAATTGGATTTGGATGGTCTGAGTAGAAGTTCCCCAAGATGGTGGAAGTGGTGCATGGTATTCTTCCTGCCACTTGGGAGGAAGTGGAGTGGGAAGAAAGGGGCACTGAAGGGCAAGGACTCCTTGCTTCTTTGGATGGTACAGGCTCCCTTTAGGGTGGACTCAGGCGGACCTAGTGGAGGATCAGGTGGATGGCAGGTGGGAACTAGGGACGGTCTCCTCAGTCTGTCTCCTGCCTCGCCATCTCTTCACCTTCACATGTCCCTCCTGGGTGACAGGAGGCTGTGGGCTGGTCCACATGCCTCATCCAAAACAGATCCATTTTTCCTCTGGTTACTTTCATGGGACCTAAGTGATAAACGTCAGCAAAGAAGCGTTTCTGCTTTGGAAAGCACAACGGTACAGCCTGCCAGACTGCCAACGTCATCTGCTTTACAGGAGGGGATTTCAGATAAGGGTTTGGGTGGTTGTCTTTCTGCCTCAACAGTTATTTATAGAGAAAGTATGGGCCATCGCAAGTTTATAGTATCTCTTCTTTATGGATGCCCAAGTTATTATTTTTTATGGTTTGGGTACTTACTTTGCACATTTGTAAACAATTATGTAATTATGCAGCTGTTGGCCCACGGAGGCCATATGCATTTCCATGTTGGGAGAAAATTCCAAGGGGGATGCTCACTGGGTACCATCGTAAAAGAATTATTGTGGTGCCAAAGAAATAAAAATAAGAAGCAACTAGCTCAGAAGTCATCACCGGGCTTCAAAGTACCGGGAGCTAAAGGAACTTAGTGCTCTTTGTTAACTTCAGATTTAGAGTCAAACTTTACAGCTCTATCTGAAGGCCCTGCCTGTTTTCCAGTGAAAAACGGGATGTTGAACAACAATGAAAGTTGAAAATGATTTTGAAAAAAAAAAAAGAAAGAATGAATTATACATTGATCAATGTCTCTTCATCTGTCAATGTGACTTAGGACATGCCCAGTTTTTCCAAGGCATATTTTTTTTAAGACAAAATGCTCAATAAGGTAGAAAATATTTCTGGGAACAGTAGTATGTGCCTATAATTCCAGCTACTCAGGAGGCTGAGGCAGGAGGATCACAAGTTCAGGACTAGCCTCAGCAACTTGGCAAGACCCTGTCTTGAAATTAAAAAAAAAAAAAAAATTAAAGGACTGGGTGTAGCTCAGTGGTAGAGCACGTGCCTTGCATGTTTGAGGCCCTGGGTTTGATCCCAAGTATCCCTGACGCAAAAGTAGCAGATATTTTTTGAGTCCCTAGTCTGTGCCAGTGATGCTCTGCTGCTTCCCACGGGGAGAGATGAAAGCAGATCTCTAGGGCTGAGGAGAAGGAGGTGAGGAACGAGGCTCCTTCTGAACTAACATTCCATTCATCCAACACTGTTGTTTGAACCTGTGTGGTGGCAGGCAGCTCTGGAAGCTGTGGTGTTGACAGGTGGTCCTCAGCAGAAGTCCTCTCCCAGAGAGTGAGGGGTGACTGGCTGAGATGGTCGGCCCCCACTGCACCCGCCTGGTTTCAAATCCAAGTGCACTGTCACCTGCCTCTTGAAGCCCGTTCCCTGTCTAGCGCCTGCTCACCGTGGCTGTCAGCACACCATCTGTCACACGGTGCCTGCCACCCTGCCCTCCACACAAGGTCCACGATGGTGTACAAGCCGGTGTCCTGGGACACGTGCCTCTAGGAGACTCATTGACCGTCCCTGCCCCGTTTCCCGCATCTGCCAGGTGATATCAGATCAGGGGAAGAAAAACAGGGGATGCCCAGCTTGGCTGAAAGGCTCCCACAGTGCGGTGAGACAGTCGTGTGCCTGGAAAGGGTGCAGATGTGACCAGAGCCACCTAGGAAGAGTGTCCGGATGAAAGAATGCACCCAGTGAGACGTGCATTATTGACTAAGGGGGCGGGGGATGAATATTGCGTTTTAAAGGGAAACAGACTCCCTAGGCACATTGAAAGAGCATTTTGAAATAAGCACTTTTATCCACACAAGTTTCTTTGTCTCAACGTATGCTGGTTCATAATATTTTCATATATACTTTCCTCCTCTGAGGTGTATTAGTAACATTTATAATTTACCAAATGGAAAATATCACTTAGCTTTAAACCGCAGCACGTTAAGAATGAATCTGTAGCCAGGGGTATTATCTGTTTCTCTCAGGATAACATGTACCAATCAAAAGCCAAACAAACAAATAAACGAACGAAAGAAAAAAAACCTCAGCATTTATTTGCAGTATTTTCTTCAAAATATTATTTGTTTCGCTTTGCTGTTTTATTCATTTTAAGCACGTTTTCACCAAAGGGTTCTACCCTAAGCTAGTCTCAATTCAATTTAAAGTGAAAGCCTTTTTTTTTTTGAGTTTAGATAATTTACATATAAAAGCGTTACTGTACATTTTACAAAATGACTGTGTTCAGAAAACAACGATTTCAATTTAATCGTATTGTTATTCTGCAAGTTGGAATGTCTCCCTCTTGCTTCTCGGTCTTACCAACAATATTCCTTCTTGTCCTAATTTTAAATTGTTAGTGTTTGGAAATTGATGTGCATCTCTCAGACCCCACCAGTCAGACTCAAGGCCCTCTGTGATTTGTCTGATAGACTCGAAGATGATGTGTCTGTGCGGAGGCTGAGAGAATCTCCATAGTAATCTGAGCACGACAGGTATATAGCTTTTGCAAAATTATTTTCTTTCTTCTCCCAAGAAATTTTGTCTGCCAGTGGCCATATCCGTTACAACGAAAACAAACAAACAAACAAACAAAAAAACCTTACACCTCGGTTTGTTTCAAAATTTGCAATTTTTTTTTCTTTTTCTTTTTGTTTTGTCGTTTTAAAATGGCACTCTTGTTCTGGAAAAGTCCTTAGGAACCCTCCCCTCTACCTCAGGACTGCATGCCCTAACGTGTCTCTGAGAAATGCGGCCAGCTGTTTGGGGTTTCTGACCACCACATTTGTCCTAGGAAGTCTGCCAAGGTTTCCAATTCCTGACCCTTGAATGGCACGTGAGGCTCTGATTCCGCTGGCTCAGGCCACACCATCCATTTCCACAGGCCTCTGCGTCTTTGTCTCTTTTGGAACTAGCGGCTGCTCCCCAGCTCTTAGCTGCATCCAAGCGAAGCCTCCAAATGCACATTTGATACTTTCTCAGGGAGAAGAGGCAATTGTTTAAACAGCAGTGACAACAAGCCGCCCTGAAATGAACGGGTCCTCACTGAGAGACGAGCTCAGTCCCCATCCCTGGAGCGGAACCCAGCCCTCACCTCCACCTGCAGCACAGGCGTCAGGACCCTGACAGGGACAGGGCCAGTGGTGTGTCCCTGGGAGCGTGGGACACACCACTGCATCTCCTGCGTCCTGCAGTCTACCAGGGCAGCCTGTTGACTGGTGAGGACTCGTAGACAGGCACCTATCTCAGGGCAGAATCTCCGTGGGCTGCTGGTCACCACTCCTGTCCCACAAGTGGAAAGTGCCATAAATACACTAGAGTCTGTCAGGCTTTCTGCAGATCCTCCATTCATAGGTCCAAATACAAGCATTTTCCATAATGAAAATGAAGAATTCTTCTTTCTAATATTCTATTTCCCCTTCCCTTAGGCTGGCTGGCTGGCTGACTTCCTTCATATCTGCAGTACTGGTGATTGCTCTACTACTGAGCCATATCCCCAGCCCCCCCACTTTTTAAATTTGTTTTAATTAGTTATATGTGACAGTAGAATGCATTTATGACTTTGATTATCATACGTAGATGGGATATAATTTCTCATTTTTCTGAGTGTACATGTTGCAAAATCATATTGGTCATGCAGTCACATATATACATACAGTAATAATATCTGGTTCATTCTACTATCTTTCCTATCCCCACATCCCCTCCCCTTCCCTCCCATCACTTCCCTCTACCTAATCTAAGGAAACGCTATTCTTCCCTAGTGCCCCCCCGCCCCGCCTTACTGTGAGTTAGCATCCGCATATTATAGAAAGCATTAGGCCTTTGGTTTTGTCAGTAAATGGTTGGAGTTGGAGAATATCCTGCTAAGTGAAATAAGCCAATCCCCAGACCTTTTTACTTTTTATTTTGAAACACTAAGTTGCCCAGGCTGGCCCTGGGACCTGTGATCCTCCTGCCTCTGTCTCCTGAGTGGCTGGAATTTCAGGGGTGTATGCTGGCCCCTGTTTGGTTTCACAGATATCATAATACCATTTACATTTATTTGTTAATTTATGTCTGTTTGAAAAATATGTGTAGTCATAATTATTCTTGCTATTATTATCATCTGTGGTGCTGGGGATTATTCTTGCTGTTATTCTATGAAGATATTTTAGGCCAGATACTTTTCGGCTATTGGACAATGTGTTTTTCAAGAAGGAAAGAAAATCCAGTGTATTTTCTTCTGTTAAGAAGTGTTAACATGGCAAATTCAATGCAGCCTGAACCTCTCATTTCAGAAATATTTCCTGTAAAGAAAAAACATGTGCTGTGAAAATGGATTCTACTGTTTACTGGCTGTGTGACCTTAGAAAATAGCTTAACCTTTCTGATCCTGTCCTGAAGTATTGAGTGACCAAGAGCAGACCTTCTGGGGATTGAGTGAGAGAAGGTCCACCCAGTGCCAGCCACGTGGTATGGGCTCCCAAAATGCTGCCTTCTCCTTTCCCATAAATAAGGAGACCCTATTTTTTTTTGTCCAAATGAACCGACACATAGAGCAAATATAACCGTAGGTGTGGACACTGGAATAGTCGATATCACCCCAGTCCCAGGAAACCCGCTCTAGGTCTGCTTGTCCTGTGCTTCCTTTTGGCTCTTAAGGAGCTGTTACTGTAAACCACTAAATAAATGAGACAGTTTCTTTTTCCTTCTGGAAGGTGTCATTTTGAAGGTCAGTAGCTTTGGAAAAAACAACATTGTACCTTCTTCCCCGTGTTGAAGGTCGTGCCCTGCACACCCCACCCCAAAAGAGGTGGAGGACAGGGCAGCAGCTGCACACCCTGCCCTGGCAAGGGACGCACGTGTGAACAAGCAGGTGGCCGTGCTGTTGCCATGGCGGTCAGGTTCCTGGACCTGTTGCCCTGCCCTGCGCCTGGCACTTTCTGGCCACCTGCTGGTCACTGACCTTGCCCAGCCCTCTTGGCCTCAGTTCCCTCTTCTGTGAAGTGGAGATGACAGCAGTGACCCTTGGAGGTGCCTGGGGATTAGATGACAGAGAAAACGTCCAAACAGTGACGCTGTGGGATGAATAGCAGTTGTTGGGGCTTGGTGTGGATCTGGGCACCTGGGGGGCACCTGGGAGGCTGCAGCCACCAGGTCTGTCATTGTTCCTTCACAGGGTGTCAGGGACCCAGGAACACAGGGAGGAAGGGGCTGCCCAGGAGGGCCCAGCGGGCGAGCGTGGCCTTTCTCCTCCGTGTCTCTGGGGAGCGTTTGCAGCACCAGCTCCTCAGAGCAGTTTCTGGCCTTTGGAACCAGCCCAGACCCTCTGGTGAGGACCTAGGCAGGAGGGTGCACAGTGACCACGGAGGCCCTGGTCTCTCCGGCTGTGAGGACAGATGTCCCTGAGCCCCCAAGTCTGCCCATGACCTTGTTCTCATTTCGCTCTCCTCTCCTTCCACCTCATCTTCTTCTCTTGCTTCTCTCCTCCTTCTGTCCCCACGCAGTGGGCCCCTTTCTCCCTGTCTGGGTTCTGGCCATCTCAGCCTTGTCTGCAGGCCCTGCTACTCTGGCCACCAGCACCCTCTCCAGGGTCTCCCTGACAGTGGCTTCTTGTTTTTCCACTTACACCAAGGTCGGAAATGGAACTTGCTCTTGTTCCTGTGTCAGTCAGACTGAGCTGGGTCATGTGCAGACAACCCCCAGATTTCAGCAATCTCACATTTAATAATTTGTACAATTTGGATTTATGTACGGTTCTGGTCCCAGACTGGTGTGGGTTGTCCCTGAACACAGTGGCTTCTCCCTCTGCCGCTCCACGGTACCCTCTTCTCATCAGGGCCTGCTAGGGACTTGCAGAACCAGGCCCAGAAGCATGTCCCCCTCCTTCATTCCCTTGGCAAGAACCCAGGCCATCTGGGAAGCAGAGGGAAGTGGCTCCTGAAAGGATCAGGAGCCACTCATCCCCAGCCCTGACCCACCCCCGGCTTATGATCTGTAACCACATCTTCAGCCAGGTCTCGGCAGTCTTGGGACACTCCCTAGGGACTCCCGTTGCAGCCATGACCAGAGCCCCAGTGGGTCAAAGATGATCCTCTAGATTAACAGCAGCTTAGAGCTTCCCCTGTGCTCCATGAAAACTGGGGCGTTTTCCTGGGCCTCCATGTGGCCTGGTTGCCTGGAAAGGAGCAGAAAGGGGGGTGGGGTCCCTCTGTGGTTTTCCCCTCGTCGATTCCTTTTTCCTTTTGTTCCATTTGCATCTGTCCTTGTTGTCTTCCTCATTTCTTTTGGACGTTTTTAGTTGTGAAGGTCAGTTCCTTGAAGTTGAGCAGGGACAGCATAGATCACTGCAGCTCAGGCTTCACATAACGATGCGCAGGATCCAGCAGCACCTTGCACATGTGCCAGTCGAAGACTCACTACTGCGTAAGGCCAGGGGGTCAAGGCCAGGTTGGGCAGTTCTCCCCGCTGCTCCTACACTCAGGGTGGCTTTGTGACATGCCTGCAAGTTCTTTCACATTCTCTGCACAAGAGGTAGAGTCTGATTCCACACTCCAAGCCTGGATGTGGGCCACCCTTAGTGGCTCACACGTGACTACCAGAATGGTCACAAGCGACAGCATTGGTACCTGCAGTCTGGTCATAAGGATCATGGCCCGGCTTCCATGTGACCTTGGCCGTGCTCATGGGACACTCACCCTCAGACCCTGGTGGCTACATGGTAAGGAAGCCCAGACTGGCACAAGTGGGGAGATCATGAGGAGAGCCCCCCAGCTAGCGCCCATTGCGGACAGTGAGGTGGGAGTTGCAGGTAACCTTGCGCGCACCCTCCCCGAGCCCTGAACTGCGCTTCATTGTACAGCTACTGTAGGTGACTCACAATGCCTAACGTGATGGCACTGCTATCTAAGTAGCTGTTATTGTATGAGGAATCACAAGGAAAACTAAAGTTTGTGTATGTTCAGTGTGGATGCACTTTTTTTTTGCCCCAATATCCCTGATCTGCAGTTGGTTGGATCCACAGATGAAGAACCCATGTACACAGAGTTTGTGCTTAGATTTTTTACATACAGTTATTTGCAAAGAAAGTTTCATAGTACTAAAATAAATGGAAGACCGATATCATTGCTGTAAAGGAATCCATGTAAATACATACAATGAAAACAGCACAGTGATCCGATTCATTTGATATTTATGATTGTCAGTGACCTAAAATTGGAATATTAGGTATTAAAGACAAACATCAAAACAAGACTCAGTTTAAAAAAAAAAATAAGTAGAAGATTCTAAGAGAATTCCAAAGGAATGTTTTCCCCTCCTTGTGATTCCCAGGAATGTAGTCTAGGGTATGATCTCAGGAGTCTTCAGTATTCTTATGCATAATTTGTCCCTACATCTTTCCATTACCTTCCTAACCAGAACTTCCTAAACATTCTCCATGCTGATGATCCTACTTGTCTTCTGCATCCTTAATCTTAAGGGCTGTTCAGTGACATTTCTGGTGAGTGCCTCCATGACACTTCCTGTTTGGGACATATTGCATACCCCTGACCTCCTTGAGCTTGGGGCACAGGGGGTTCATATGTAACTGAAGCATGGTGGTCCGTTTCAGGTGTCAGCTTGACTGGGTCACAGGGTGCTCAGATATTTGGTTCAACATTCTTCTGGGTATGTCTTTAAGGGCATTTGGGGTGACATTGGTTTTTGAATTGATAGACTTATTAAAGCAGATTGAACTCCCTAGTTTGGGTGGCTCTCATGTCCTGAGTTGAAAGGCTGAATGCATTGAAAAGGCGGGCTCCTCCTGCCTCAGTGCCACGGGTGGGCTTCACACTTGAACCTTCACCCTTAACTCAGAGGTCAGCTCTTCTTAGGCTTCTGGCTTTTAGATCAGAACTTATAGCATTGGCAGTCCAGTGTCTCTGGCCTTTGGGCTTGTACTCTAACAACATGTTGGCTCTCTTGTGTCCCCAGTGTCCCCAGCTTACTTACTTAAGATCTTGAGACTTTATATAGAGAGAATTTATTTAATATAAAAACATGATTCTGAGTCCCAGCTACCAGGGGCTCTGCTGTCACAGCCAGGCTGGCTTCTGTGGCCTTCAGCAACTCAAGTGGCCTCTTAAGTGGCAGCTGCCAACTGCCAGGAAGTTAGAGGTTCTGATTCTGTCTTCCTCAGAAACCCTTCTGTTAGGCAGAAGTGACATTTTTAAGAACTCATGTGTGTCTCACTCATCAAAGTTCAAAAGGTTGTCACGGAGAGGAGGCTGCAGTCACCCGGGCTCCAGGAGCTGCTGGTGGAAGAGATAGATAACGTCCCTCCTCACCGGCATCGCGTGAGGCCACCGTGCGAAGCGTCAGCGTCAGGATTGCTTTCTCATTATTATAATAATCAGACATAAAATCGGTGTTTACGTTGAAGGTGTCATGTGAAGACTGCATGGCTCTGGGCTTCACAGGTGAAAACCTGGATCCAGGGGCCATTGGAATGTCATGCTGCAGAGAGGGTTTGAAATGAGTCTTCCACTGCTTCGGGACCCTGGGCTTGTTGAAATACGAATGTGTGTGTTTTTCTCACTGTGTTGGACAAGTGCATGTGTACTCAGGACAACTGCCCCGTCAATGAACAGCCTGTCACGGGTTTGCTAGGCTTGGTGGCTTCCTAAAGCACCCTCACTGCCTTTGTCACCTGGCAGGACTGGCAGGTAAGCCAGGTAGACTCTGCTCACTCACCAGCTGTGAATGCCAGCTGTGGGGCTGCCCAGCCCTGACCACCCAGCCACACTGGCCTCACCCTGAGGACCAGGTGAAGGGAGAGGCAGAAACTGTCCCCTAACATCGTCCCGCTCTCTGCTTCTGTGCCCATTAGACAGTACTGTTTCCTTGCCTTGGTCACAGAGCTCCCGGAAGGCCACTCCTAAGCTGCCCATTTGGTCATGGCCTTGGGGAGAGACAGGGTGTGGGACGGATTTCAGCAAATGGGTGCCTTGGTTTCCTGGCTGGCTTTCTGTCCCTGGAGTGGAGCACAGGGTCAGTGCTCAGCTCCATTTCTGAAAAGTCTCGGGGAGCTTTCAGCAAGCCAGCAGGAACCTGTATCCTGGGTGACCTCCCAGTCACATTGTGACTGCCCAAAGCCAGGGCCTGGGCATCCCCTCTGAATCCTTAAGTGCCTGGATCAGAAGGTGTTGGCTGAATGGGCTTGTGATCTTGACCATTCTTGGGTGGTTCAAGGAAGGGTGTTGGCTGGGCAGCGCAGATCAAGACAGTGACCGGGCTTCCCCTGGGCACTCCCTGGAGAGCTCCCGGATCCCATCAGCCAGGGGCTGCCGAGGTGCCCTATGCTCTCTGGGCACTGCTTACTTTCAGGAAGCATTGTACCCACAAGGATCTCTGGGCTCCTCCAGGTCCTGGGAGAGGATTGTACAGTTGAGTTAGATGACAGCCCAGTGAGCAGAGGGCTCAGGCTGTTCTGGGTGTGCAGAGATTCCTATTACAGGAAAGAAAGAAAAAAAAAAAAAAAACGAATGTGCTTGGGAATATCTGAGGTCAGCCTGAGCAGGAGATTGTGTGTTTGTTGTTACACACACACACACACACACGCGCACCTCAGTAAGCCCACACTCTCCAAAGGATCTCCCCAGCAGAGAACGTCCCTTCAGGAGGTATGCCTTGGCAGCTCTCCTTCTGTCCCCACTTTCTTCCACCAAGCTGACCCTCTCAGGGTCCCCTCCACCCTCACCTGGCTTTGGTGGTTCCGAGGCACATCCAGGCTCTGCATCCACCCCTGGGGCCCTCCAGGGCTGCCGAGTTGTCCTCCATGAAGTCCACTGTTGGAAAGCAAGCCCAGCACCCCTGGCCTGGAGTTAAGAAACCGCTTCAGAAGGGGCTGGGGGCTTCAGGTGGGCTGAAAATGTCACTGTGCCTCAGAGCGGCTGCACCTCTGCCTTTCCCCGTGAATCACCCACTCCTCGAAGTTAAGTCCGGCTGCTTCATCTGGAGCGAAGTGAAGGCCACATGAGGTGCAGAGGTAGCCCTGTTGGCTGTGGCCGGAGTGTCTGCAGAGGGAGGGCGGCTGCCTCTGGATGCCTGTTCCTGGTGCTCTAGATGATGAGAAGGGCTCGTTTAGGGGCAGATGAGATTCCAGCATGTGCGGTGTGGAGGGCGTACCCCTCCTCCCAGGCATGGGGTGCCATTTAGTTTCTCTCAGTGCTGGACGGGGACTTGGTAGAATTGATTTGGCAAAAAGGTTAATGTGTTGTTACTGCTGCCAGTTGGCCCATTGAATTGCTAGTGATTGAGGTAGGGGAAGCATTTAATTTGACACACTGAATGCAGGTCCACCAGAGGCTCATCTCTGTTTGCAGAACTGTGTGTGTGTGTGTGTGTGTGTGTGTACGCATGCATGCATGTGTTTGTTAGATACGTTGTGCTCTTATTCCCATCAGCCTCTCCTGTTGTCCAAGGGGTCATCAATACTATTCTTTGTCTGCTCACCAGCCCCCCTCTCCTGACCCCTACAGAAAACACAGAGTGTTTTTCCTGTTATTAGAAAACTGTATAAATACACTCTGTGTCTTATAGACCAGGGGACTCCTAAATAGGATGCACCCTTGATGATCCACCAGGGCAGCAGACAATAAACTACAGCTCATGGCCAAGTCCGTGCAACCATCTGTTTGTATAAATAAAGTTTTATTGAAACACTGGTCTTTGAGACCAGTGGCCTATCCTCTGTCCTCCCAGGGAGGAGCTGATGCTGTCTGCCATTTATTTCTATGTTCATTTGCTCAGTCCGTCACCTGCAAAGGTTTCATGGAGATTTACCCCACTCCATGACCTGTACTACACACAGGGTTCACCAAGTCATGGACATTCAGTAGCTACCCTCAAGAGGCATTATTAGAGGAAAAATTGGAAATGTAGAGACACCTTTAATGGAATCTGATGAATGTTGGGGAACCTGTCAGAGCACCATAGAGGAGCATTCAGCGGTTCTATGAAGGTATACTCAAACTGGACTTTGAGGGTTGAATGGGAGTTTTGGCAAAAGAAGAAAGGTGTTTAGAGAAGAGTATAGTAAGTAGAAGAAAAAGAATGTAGGAATCCTAGGCTTGAAACTACAGGCTGTATCTGGGAGCTTCGCATGATTTGTGGCTGCACAATCCTATTTCCTGTAGGAGAGGTGAAACAGGGCACGTTAGGAAGGACCTGAGCACGGCACTGCATTTCTACTACCTGAAAACAATATGAAGAATATCCATCACAAAGGAGATGGAAAGCCAAGCTGGCCCATTGGCCTGGAGCCCCCCACAGTGACTGGACACGAGTGCCAGCTAAGCACAGCGCAGGGCTCAAGTCCTGCTCAGAGGACCAGAAGCCCGTTTCCTGCCACACCACACCCTGTTCCTCTGCTGACCAGGTCACCGTGCTCTGGCTGTGTCCCTGTGTGCGTGTCCCCAGCATGGCAGGTATCTGGAGTGGGCCAGGGCTGCTGCCACTCACCACCAGCTGATGATGAGACAGGGTCCCCTGGGGCTGGAGAACCCCCTCAAGGAGGCAGAGCCAGTTAGAGCTGCATCTGACTCTGAACCCGAGTCTGTCTGTCAAAGCTGGAGTCCCCTCAGCCAGCCTCTTTCCTGGAGGAAGGTGGCATGGGGGCACTTGGCCAGTTGCCCTGGCTGCTGGGCTGATTGATCACAGGCGGATCTTTCAGCTCACGGCCAAGTTGGGCGTCTTCCCGTCATCTCCCCTTCTCTCTCCAGAGCCTGGTTTCCAAGGGTCCACGCTGCGGGTTCTTGGCTTTGGAAACGGTGGGCATAGTTTTTATACTTGTTGCTGTCCCCCACGGTCACAGCCATTGCCCTTCCCACTCACTACTGACCTGGGTGCTGGGCACAATGTGGAGGGGCCTCCTCTCACTGTCTCCTGGTGGGGGTCACTCCCTGGAGAGGGGTCTGTGGGACTCTTGTCCCCTTCTTTTCTTTGGCTCTGTTTGGGAATGTAACATTTTAAAGCTCTTCTTGGCTGGAGGATTTTTTATTGTAAACATAAAACGTTCATTGAAACATTAAACATTTTATAGCTGCTTTTCAGGACATAAATTTTCATGGACACCTACCCCCCTCACTGCCACACCCTCCTCATATATTTCTCCTCCTCTGCCTTTTCTCCCCCCCTCCCGCTGGCTTCAAATAGTTCCAAGACCAGAGTGGAGGGTAGGTAGGGGGCTAAATTACAGGTAAAATACAGCGGCTGGTGTAGCTCACGCAGCTTGGAAGGCTCGTTGTGTTTAGTGCGAGGAATGCTGGGAAAGCCAAGGCCCTCCCTGCTCCTTCCAGCCCCAACCTGAGCCACTGTGAGCTAAGCCCACACCTGTCCCAAGGACGGCCCCAAATGCCTCCACTCACTTCTCTACCTAACAACAATACGATAACACGGCCGTCATCGCATTCTGTTTGTGTGTCAGTGTTCTCAATAGCTCACAACAGCCCTATGAAATAGGTGTACTCTTAATTACTTTCTGGATTGTAAAGATGAAGGAGCAGAGACTTGGAGAAGCCTAGTTTGTGAATTATCTAGCTCTACAAGGTGGAATGGTATTCAAATCCTGCACCTCCCTACCTATTCTTTTTCTTTTCTACTGAGAACTTGCCACAATTTAAATAAATGCAACATTCCCAGGTTGTTTTGCAGTTTCAGTTATCCACAGTCACCTGTGATCTGAAAATATTTAATGGAAAATTCGAGAAATAACAATTCCTAAATTTTAAATTCCACACCATTCTTCTGCCCTGTCTTGCCCAGGATTGAAATCATCCCTTTGTGCAGTGTGTCCACCCTGTATGTACTAACCTCCCATTAATCATTTAGTAGCCATCTCAGTTATCAGGCCCACTGTTGGTTATGCAAGGCTTATTTTATTCAATAATGGTCCCAAAGAACCAAAGTACTGAAGCAGACCATCCAGATACGCCAAAGGGAACCTGTAAAGCACTTCCTTTTGAATCACAAAGGCTCTGTTACTTTTCCTGGTTTCAAGCATCTACTCCTTTCTTAGAATGAATCCCCACAGATAAAGGGGAACTACTGTGGACATTTATTTCCCATTCTGTGCCTGTCTGTCTTCCTCAGTGTAATCCCATGAACTTGCCTCAACCACGGGTAGGTGCTGAGGATATGCCTGGCAGGGCTTCCATTGCTAAGCATACCTGAGCACAGTAAGTAGCTCTGTCTTCAGTCAGCTCCTAGATCAAGGACAAATTGAACCTTTCTCTCTGCCTCAGTTTCTCCACCTGTCAAGGGAGAGTCCTGTTCTTGTTCTCTTGGGTCTCTCTGAGACTGAACATCCCATGGTTCTCAGACACCCACATCTGAAATAGCAGTTCTTTGTGGCATCTCTGCACAGAGCCCCCCAAGCAGCTCCAAGTCCACCTGTACTGCAGAGTGTTGAGGTTTGCCAGGCCCTTGGGCTCCGCAGACCCTGGAGTGCCCTGCCTGTCATACAGTGCATTTCTCATAGACCAGCTTGACCTGGACCTCACTCATCCATTTTTGCACCTAGTATTTATCCAGTGTACCCTGTGCATGTGATAATCTCCTGGGGTACAGAGTATGAGCAGGTACAGACCCTTGGCAGAGAAGCCATCAATACATACTCAATGAATGAGTGAACCTTGTCTGCACCCTTACAAAAGCTCATGACTGATACCTTGAAAATGGCCCAAAAGTCTATGTCCAAATCATTACTGTTGCCAGGTGATAGAAGTAGGTAACTTTTTCTAGGTAGACCCTCAGTCATTTCCATATGCGGCCTTTCCTGTGCATTGCTCCTTGCCAGGCCCTGGGGATACGTAGTTAGATAAAATAGAAGCTTTGCCTCATCCCTGCTGGCTGTTAAGTCCACCTCCCGGCTGCTTGCCACCAGTTTCCTCAGGGTCTTGCCCGTTTCTGCAACAGGCCTACTTTTCCACTGGAAAGGCCCTGGGTCTTATTACAGCGCGGCCGCCATCAACATGCCCCGACTGGTTAGCAGATGGCAGCTGCCTGAAGTCACTGAGTGCAGATAGGAATCAACAGGGGAGATTAGGTAAAGTGCTTATTGGAGGTGCTGTCAGGGCCCGTGGCAGAAGGGTTCCCTCCGGCTCACAGCTTGCCCTCTGCTGTTATATTTCATGCACATTCGCATTATGCTCCTTGGTGATATTACATCTGCATGCACCTTGCCCTCTGACACGACAAACACAGACGCTGCCCAAATGCTTGTAAAGCAATCTGTCTAAGGAGGAAGAGGCAGCTCTGGGAGGAGAATTGATTTGCAAAACATCCTGACATACGGTCTCTTATTTCTCCTCGCAATCAAATAATTTATCTTTATACTCCTTGGGCCACAGTGAAATTGGAACCTGGCGAAACCAGAGACTACAGGGTTTATTTGTAGCAGTGGGAGCAGAGTAGTTAGCCAAGTGCATTCTAAAATTATCAATTGCTGATCACATGGCCCCGTGTGCAATGGTCCTCGCAGGGCCCCGTGGATCAAGGCATTGGTGGGCGAGGGCTGCCGCACGGATGTGCACAATGAAAACCAGTTCTCCCATTTAGCCAGTGCCACGGAGGCTGTGCCCATTTTATAGGTGAGGAAACAGAGTCCCAGAGAAGTTCAACCCCCTCCCATGTAGCAGAAAAGTGGGAAATGGACTTAGATGAGAGTTACAATCGAAAATATTTAAATGTTTAAACATTCCACACAGATTTTGCATCAAATAATTTAATGAGGAGAAAGAGAGAGAGGGAGTGAGCCAGTGCCAAAATATTCAAGCTCAGGTTTTGGATTCTGGTGGTAGAGTAATAAATCACCATGACGCCTTTAACATTTATGTTTTTTTTTTTTTTTTCCTCTTAACGTTAGGAGTATATAAAATAGTTAGGAATTTATTTTAGTGGAGAAAGAATGAAAGTGAAGGATGTGCATTTGGTTAGTTATGGAGCCTGGGCGAGGTGAGAGGAAGTGTTTTCTGGTCTCGTTGAGAAATAGCTAGAGGAAAAATTACAGATCTTAAAATAGGTGTCATAAGTTACACGGCTGTGAAAGCTGGCCCAATAGGTGGCCTCCATTAAAGGCGCAGTGGATGCGAATCTTGAGTTACCTGGAACACAACTGTACTTCCTATATTTATCCGGGCTTTTTATAAACTGTTGCCCTTAACACCTCAGGCTGACACCCACATCCTGGGTGGTTATTTAATACCCAATTTGACTTTCTTCACTTTGAGGGTCCCTGAAACAGACAGAAAGCAGCCGTGACAATTCAGTCTTCCACTGTTGACAGGCCAAACGCTGTTCGGCAGAGTGACTGGGATCTGCCCCTCTGGCCTCCTTGTCTGTCTTCTCCTTTGGCCTCAGCAGTGAACAGACCATGATGAGCCACCCCCGAGAGAAAACAGGACAGCACATGGGGAGCATTTCCAAAGTCCTCTGGGCATCCTAAAAACAAAGAGGAAAAGAGAGCAGAGTCAGCTGCAGCCATAGGAGGGGAGGTCTCACTGGGGAGGAAGAGGGCCTCGCCCTGGCCAGGCCAGTGGAGGGCCTCCTGCCTCCTGCCAAGCCCCATTCCCCCGCAGCACTGAAGTGCCAGGCACGTAGTACCTGTCCTGTCAGTGTCCTTAGGATCTGAGAGGGGACTGTCACCAGGACTCCTAGGTGGGCAATGAGAAAAGAAAATCCCTAGTCGGATCCAGAGGTCCCACTTCTGGCAGAGAAATCCAAGAAAGAGCACCCCTCCTTCCAAAGTGAAGTCCAGGGGCTCAAGAGAAAATGGCACTGTGCACATGAAAGGCAAGCGTATTTATTTTAGTTTTCAAACAATGTGTAGAGTTTCATTAGAATAAAAAAGGAGATGGATAGACCAGCAACCTAGATGATTTCATGCCATCTAGCATTAAATTTGGTTGGGTTTCCTGGGAGCCAAAAGCAGAGGTCTCATTAACCATTAATTTAAAACAAAACAAAAACCAGACACTTACTGATACACCTTTGTTGTGGAGCTTAATTCTAAGAACTTATGGCATGTGGGTGTGTGGATGTGTCTGTACACCGCTGCTCAAGCAAGCCACAAATAAAAAGACAAGCTGGTTCGATGTCACTGAATAGAACTTACTAAACGTATCAGAGTACCCTTCTGTCAATCAAGCAGCCTTCTACTTAACTAGATGTAAACATTAGAGTGTGAGAGTGAACTATGAATTAAGGGCACAGTTTCTGAAGAGTTACAAAAATATGTAACCCCAGTTCACGCCAACAGTCTGATTTGTCATGATAAAAAAAAAAAAAAATCCTGTGTTTTAGAGTAAGACAAACCAAGAAGAATAACTCTGTGGTGACTCACCTCGTGCCTCTATGTGGAAGTGAGCTATCCCAGGGCCTCTGCAGAGGGCCTGCATTTTTCTTTAAAAATGTAGAGAGGAAGAGGAGAAAAGAGAGCACAGAATCCACTCAAGGAAATGAACAAGAGTCCTTACCCAGATGACTTAAAACAAATAAAGAACAAGTCTTTTATCAACCCATAAAAGAACTCTCTACAGCTTTCATATAGTATCTAACATTGAGGGATTTGCTTGGACACATAAATCAAAATATACCTTTGAACAGCTAAGATTTGAAATCTTGGTGTATTTTCCCATAAGCATTGGGAATATTGGGTTAAAACAAGAGTGTTCTTTCTAATATATTTTAGCTAATAGACTCAGAGGTTTTTTAAACCCACGCCACAGTCTCAATAATACCTGTAGGGTTAACATGTTTGTCATCTGTTTTCCCACGATAGTCACCAGCTTGGTTAATATTTATGGAGAACTGACCATGTGCCAAGGGCTTTACATGCACCATCTTGTTTAATCTTCAGGACAACTTTATCAGTGGTGTCCAGTGAATTCAACCAGATGCAGTGGCCTGGAGAGCCAGCCTGGCTAGCCATCCTAGCATTCCAGGAGTCAGTCTCCTGTCCCAGTCTTCCTGGTCCCCGCTTGGCTGGGGGCCACCTGGTGGTGACTGCACCCTCCAGCCTAAACATCAATGGGGATAATTCTGGGTCCTTTGTCAGAGTGGTCCTTGTCTCTCTTGGCAGGTGGTACTACAGTGTTTTTCTACATTATAGCCTCCTCCTCCTCCTCCTCCTCATTGCTGACACTTCTTACCATGTGGTTTTTGTTACTGTAGCTCTGTCGTATAATTTAAGGTCTAGGATTGTGATGCTTCCTGCTTTCCTTTTCTTGCTAAGGATAGCTTTGGCTATTCTGGGCCTCTTATTTTTACAGATGAATTTCCTGAGTGCTTTTTTCTATTTCTATGAAGAACAACATTGGAATTTTGATGGGAATTGCTTTGGTTAATATGGACATTTTGACAATATTAATTCTGCCTATCCAAGAGCATGGGGGATCTTTCCATCTTCTAAGGTCTTCCTCAATTTTTTTCGTTCGTGTCCTATAGTTTTCACTGTAGAGGTCTTTCACCTTTTTTGTTAGAGGATTGGAAGAACTCTTCCAAGATGACATGGCTCATAAATAGTAGAGATGGAGCAAATCTGTCTAATGCAATCCAAGTCATCCATTTCAGGGGGGGGGGGAGAGAAAGAGAGAATATGTCCAAAATGGTGATTATTAATTAGTCATTATTATGAACCCTTATAATCACTCAGCATTGCTAAATACTATTACATTGTGATTAAAAACAGATTTGGCTGGACATTTCTCTTCCTTGCAGCCCTGGAGAAGCCATCCTTTCTATGCTAGGTCATTGGGGATGGCTCTGGCAGCCCCACTTCCTGCCCTGCCATTCCGATTCCCCTTGTCCGAAAAGTCAGCTGATGGGTGTTCAGTGAATTTCCAGGAGTCGGGCACCGAGTCTGACAGCCCGAGGCCAGTGTGCCAGCTAGTCAGTGCCACATCACGGTTATTGATGAGCAGGTGACCATCCCAATGAGAACTGAGTGATCAGTGTTTCAAAGGAACTGGCAAGGCCTTCCAACGCCAATGTTCTCTTACCTCTTAACAATTCCTTTCTCTTTCCTTTCTGAATTCCATTCTTAAACTTTTCCTTCTCTCCAAACAAATGGTATTTATTAAAGAAAAAAATTATTTTCTCATTTACCAACCAGAGTTGCATCCTTTGGATGTTTAATTACATCCCAAAGCATGGAAATTGGGCAATTTAATTAGCAACCATAGCCTCAAACACAAACAACTGCAGGGTTTTTGTTTAGTTTTTTCAAGAAGTCGGGGGGGGGGAGGGGATCTTCCTGAGCAGCACCAGGTCTCCAGTGTCCTTTAGTGTCAGTGGTCTGGGGTCACAGGGCCATTTTGCACAGGCAGGAGGGCAGTATGCACAAAGAGCTCACCACAAGAGCTTTATAATACATAGGTGAGAAGGAGGCCTCCCTCCCCTTGAGGCACCTGATCCCAGGAGTGTGGCAGAGTGTGGCAGACATTTCCAGAAGAAGATAACACATGCATTGGGTGGCCTACAACCCCAGGCCTGGGCAGCTCAGGCCTTGCCATTCCTTGGGCCATGTCCTTCTGTACTGGGATGAAGGGGCCTTGTAATGAACAGGGACATTTTGCATCCAGTGCTTGCAAGGGTGTCCTACTGGTGTCATAATGTCAAAAGCTTGTTTGTTGAATAGCCTTTCTCTGAGACCCTCAAGTGCCCTACATTCCACTGGGATTCCTGGGTGATTTGTCACCCAAGAAATATGAGCTGTTTTGGTAGGGGAGGAGGAGCCTCCCAGGATGTGACCAGAGTGTATTCAGAATGATGCCTGCAGGCTGCTAAATACATTGAATGTTGTCCTGAAGCAGGGCATGGGGGTAATTGCCAAAACACCCCTGCATCAGCCACATACAAATCCTGCCACATCTCCTAAAAACAGAATCTACCCACTGACGAACAGCCTGGGGTCCTCATTACCACCCAAGTCTTATCCTCCTACATGCACTAGTAGTATTAGGATTATCACAGTTTGAGGGAGTTGTTCTTAGGACTAAGGAATGAGAGAAGCACATATCTAGAGGGATGGCTTTCTGGCATATTCTCAGTCTGGACAAAATGGTAGGTTTTTTTTTTAGCAGGGCACCGTGACACACACCTGTAATCTCAGCTACTCGAGTAGCTGATGCAGGAGGATCACAAGTTTGAGGCCAGCCTGGGCAGTTTAGTGAGACCCTGTCTCAAAATAAAAAGGGCTGGGGGTGCAGCTCGCTGTTAAAGCACCCCTGGCTTCAGTCCTTATTATGACAAGGAAAATGTGGTAGCATTTTTAAAAATTTGTATTTATCAGGGACTTGTTTATTGGCACAGATTGTACAATTATGGAGTACAGCGTAATAATTCAATATGAGTATACAGTGTCATGATCAAGTCAGGGTAATGAGCACTTCCAGCTCCTTAAACATTTATCATTTGTTTGTGTTGGGGATTTTTGAACTCTCCTATTTCTTATAAAATATATAATAAATTGTCGTGCCCTCTAGTTACCCTACTGTGCCGTAGAGCACTGGGACTTGTTCCACCCATGTCACCACATTCTGGTGCCCATTATCCAACCTCCCTGTGTCCTCCCTGCCCTTCCTAGCTGCCAGTGACCACCATTCTAACAGTAGCATTTACAATGTGCAGCAAAGGCCTCACTCATCAGCTCCTGGGCATGAGAAGTCTCAGAACTCACCTCTCCTTCAGCTTTTGATGGAAAAAGGAAAGGATGGTGGAAAGAGGGAGGAGGAAGTACATAGAACAGGAGCACAGTTCTTGGAAAACTTGACCTTATAGTCCCATCCACCTGGGACAAATAGGGTTCTTGGACGGGTGCATTTTTTCTCTTTCCAACTGGTCCCATTGCTCAAAGCGGTAAAGTGCATGTCGTGTTTGCCGACATTTTTGTTCACTTTAAAATTGGGCTTATTTAATGTGGATTTAGAATAAAAAAAAAAAAATCAATAGAATGAGCAGCTTCAGGAGCCAGAGCGAAGGCAGTTGAGAAAGGACAGAATAGGACAGAATTCTAGGGGACTCTCAAACATAATTCAGGAAGCTCTGAAGTTTACTTAGTCTGGGATTCTAAAAAAAGATTAGTTAGGCAATAGTTTACCTTAGACCATTAGAAGATGGACTTTAGCCAAAACAGGCTGCCAAACTCAAGAGAAAAGTAGGGGGAAGAAATTATTTTTAGTCTCTGAGAAAGCTTCAGCCGTATTCCTATGCACATTTCATTAGTTATTGGCACTTGGTGCTGATTGGGTGAAATTCTCTATTTCTAGCACCCCTCATTTCACTCATTCTTTCTCAAAATCATACTTAACCAACTACTGTACCTAGCACTAAGATGGCGGGCAAGGGGTCCAGTACCAGCTGAGGAATGTGGCCCTGTGATTCTCAGTTCTTAGCAGCCTTATCTTAAGGTCATCTTCTCTGATGACCTTAAGGTCATCTTCTCTGATGACCTTAAGGTCATCTTCGCTGAAGACAGCTGGCCTGCACAAACAAGATGTGTCACAGAAACTAGAGTGTGTGGCTCCTGAGGCTGGGCCACCAAAGACATCGAGTTCTCTTTCCTGTCTCTTGGATCACTCGTTCTGGGGAAATCTGGGTGTCGTATTCTGGGAGGACACTCAAGGAGGAGAAGAGCTGGGTAGAGAGCGTCTGAGGCCTCCTGCTGGGAGGGCACCATCTTGGAAGCTGATCCCAGGGCACATTAAGACCGAGATGACCGACGCCGGTGTTGGTTTCAATCTTGACACAGGAACTACTTTGGAGACCCTGAGCCAGAAGCACTGAGCTAAGGTGCACCCAGATTTTTGACCCATAGAAATCTGGGTGACATAATAATTTTCTTAATTGTTTCAGTTCCCTTGATGTAAGGATTTTTTTGTTGTTGTTGTTGCACCAATACAAAATAAATACAGTGGGGGAAACTATTCTCTAGCTGATCATTTGCAGAGTCCAAACTGCTACTGTTTAGCCAGCACTACATGAAGTGAGTTGCTGCAGTCTCCCATCCAGAGTGAGGTGTGCTCTGCAAATGTGGCCTTTTCTCAGACACCGTCCATGACCCCTGGACCTGTTCTCTCCTCGGTTTGTGGTACGACGTGTTAGTGTGGCAGGGACCATGGCTGCAGGAGCCAGTTGAGAAAGCAAAATTTTCAAGTCGTTGGGGTTTAACTGTTTAACAAATAGTTGGGTTAATCCTGTGAAGGTGTCCTATTGTAAATATTTAACTTTGTTTTAGTTTAAGTCTTTCTAAAATGGGCTGCATGCTTTCTTGCCCTCACGACGCAGCCTTGACGAGTCTGGAGGTCCCTTACTGTGAGGTCTGCAGGGTGCTGTGAAGACAGAGGGCCATCGGCTCAGGACAGCGCGTCCTGCAGATACCAGTGTGGGTAGGTCCCTGAGGCTGCCCTGGAAGCCCTTCAGGTGGTGACGTGTCTGGTGCAAGCCTCTTCCACTAAGGAGCCACAGATAAGCTCGTGACAGCAGAGCCCTGTGCTGGAGCCGCCGTCCAGTTCAGGCTGCTGTTAGAGCAGCGCCATGCTCTGGGCGACTGAAAGAGCAGACCTTTCTGTCACGAGGTTCTGGAAGCTGGAGACCTAGGATCAGGGTGCCACCATGGTCATGTTTTTGTGAAGGGCCCTCGTCCTGGTCCTGGATGGCTGCATCTCACTGCAGAGGGAGAGGTGAGCCCTTCCTCCTCTTCTCATAATGGCACTGTCCCCTGCACGAGGACTCTCATACCCCACCCTGTCACCTCCCAGAGCTCCAGCTCCTAATGCCATCACCAAGAGGATCAGGATTTTGACATAGGAATTGGGGGGGGGGGTGACCACAGACATTCTGTCCACGTGCTGACCGTCCATTAAATTCCCAAACCTCTGTCAGCCCCCTTCCACCCTCACTATGTACCCGTCGTATTTAATTAATATTTCAAATGTTGAAGATTTCATTACATTGCAGATTTTCTTTAAATCAGTTCATAGATTTATTAACTTTGGTTTAAAAGGAAGCTTTCTATCTCCATCATAAAGGGAAGATCAATGTGTTTTGCCAAAGCAGATAAGGATCCAACTACATGCTGTGGGAAGAGGACGGTGATATTAATCCCAGGTAGTTGTTACAGCTGGGGTTCACTCTGAGCCCAAGGCTCGTCCTCTCTCCATGGAGATGGGAAATCAGCACCTTTCACAGGGGTTTTGAGGATAAATGGAAAACAAAACAGGATTCTTTCCAACCAGAAGGACCAAAGAAGCCAAAAGGAATAACCGTCTTCCCCAGATCATGTATCGCGGGTCACAAGTGCCTCCAAAACCCTCTGGAGTACATGGCCCGTCCCTGGCCTCGGATCAGAAGCTGGCTTCCTGGAAGTATATCTCTTGACTTGTTGACACCATCCCAAGCGCCAGCCCTGCAGATCTGCGCGACACAGCCCGTCGACCACCATGCTTTCTTCCTATCTTGTCCTTCTCTGTTCTGCAGCATGGAGGCTAAGAGCTCTGGCCTTGCCCAGGTGGTGTGTCTCCTCACTGTGTGATTCTCAGTAAGACAAGTGACCGCTCTGAGCCTGCAGGTAAATGGAGATGACATATATCCTGATGGGGTTGTTGAAGGGTCAAGCGTGATGACTTGTATATGGTGACACTGGCCTTCACTGTGAAGACGACGTATCCAGTAGCCATCTTATATCCCAAAATATTCAAAGATTTTGCATTCAACTTGCTGAAAACAATCATCTTCTCAGGCCTACATTTTATTATTTCTTTTTAAAGGAAGAAAAAACCCTTTGTAGGAACTGACCATCCTATTTATGTGGGCCCAGGCACTCCCGCGCTTGATGTAAGGTGGCCCGGGTTGTGTGTGGTTGCTGTCGGAGGGTTCCTGGCTTAGCCAAGCACTTTCTCATTGACACCATGCTGGGGCGAGTGGGGATTAAGGGGGATCACACAGAGAAGTGTCAGAGCAGGGTGCTTACCAGGTGAATGCCGAAATGTTTTGAAGGTGGGTGCGGCAGGGAAACAGCAGTATGCAGGCTCCATGGGTATGTCCTAACTGTCTGTAAAGAGCTAGGCAGGGCACGGGACATGCCCTCCTCCAACACTCAAGATCTCTTTTCTATCATCTCTTGCCTCCCTGCTTGCTGCCCTGAAGGTGGAGCCTCCCAAGGAGAGTTCCACCAAGAGCATTTGATTGTGATGCTCTTAAGCCATTCAGGAGCAACGATGAGCCTGCTAATGTCAGGCACTAACCTAGGTCCTCATTGAATTTTTTTTTGGGGGGGCCGGGGGTTGCCAGGGATTGAGCTCTGGCCCTCCACCACTGAGCCACATCCCCAGCCCTATTTTGTATTTTATTAGAGACAGGGTCTCACTGAGTTGCTTTAGTGCCTCACTCTTGCTGAAGCTGGTCTTGAACTCATGATTCTCCTGCCTCAGCCTCCTAAGCCGCTGGGATTACAGGAGTGCGCCACCCCGCCTGACCTCATTGAATCTCTAAACAAATCCTCTACTGAATCCCCAGTCCCTGAAGGAGGAAATAGAAACTCGGGAATGTTAAGCCACATGCCCAGAATCATCCACTTAGAAGAAGCAGGTCCATAATTGAAACCTGAGACTGCATGCCCTGTATGAGCTTCCTGTTGTTGCTTTAACAAATTAGCACTGACTTGATGGCTTAGAGCGTCACACATCTATCCTCTTATAGTTCTGGAGGTCACAATCCTAAGTCAGTCTTGGAGGGCCATAATAAGGTATGGTGCAGGACTGGCTCCCCAAGGCCCTAGGAAAGAAATGCTTCTTTGCATCTTCCAGCTTGTAGAAGATTCTGTCATTTCTTGGCATGCGGCTAGATCACTCCTGTCTCTGCTCCCATCATTTCATCTCTTTCTCTGACCCTGACCCTCTTGCATCCCTCTTGGAAGAACCCTTGCACCTCTAGGCTGCCTGGATGATGCATGATCCCCTCCCATATCACGATCCTTAACTTTAGCACACCTGCAGTCACCTCTGCTACATCAGGCACCGTAATCCCAGACTCTCTGGATCAGGATGTGGACTCCTTCCGGAAGAGGTGTCATTTTCACCCTAACAATCCTCAGCCCTACGCTTGTCAGGAAAGATGCCCACGCGGCCGGGGGTTCTCTCTCTGCCTCTTCCCTTAGGAATTTGTCCTTGTCTTTGCCCAGGAACAAAATTCTAGATTCAGAGTCAGCTCTTCTTAAACTCCCAGTCCCAGGACAGACTCGGCCTGCCGTGGGTCATGGGGCTCTCTAACTACCTCCAGTGCATGGCGAGCACGGTGGGCCAGGGACAGTGTGTCATCGTTTCTTGTTCTGCTTTCAATGTAGCTAACTCTCACATTTTGTTTTTCAAGAAAACGTGAACAGGCTCATGTTTTCTGGACTCAGTTTGTAGCAGACCATTGGCCGAACAGGTCAGAAAAAGCAGCACCCAGGAAGTCTCATCCCTTCGTCTTTATTAATCTGTTTGGGTTTTCTCGGCCCCTTGACCACAAGTTGAAAAGACACAGTGGTTTCTGGGAGAACCCTCCAGCACTGGAACTTCCCTCTGAGTGCGTTTACTTGTTGAACACCTTCTTGGTCCCCAGACCAGCACCCCGTCTCCCGTCACCAGGGAGAAGTTCGTGTTGCCGGCCTCCACGGTTGATCTGCTGCTTTCCTTTCGCCCATCAGCTGCCCCCCCCCCAGCTTCTCTGTGGCATGTGGTAGGCTCAGGATGCTCACTGGTCTGGAAGAGATTGGCTTGTTTAGCACGGCTGACGCTCTTGGGGTCCTCCTGACACCCGGGCCACCCTGGTTAGTCTGACAAGAAACGCCTGGGGCTTTTGGAAATCTCATCTGTGACACCGTAAGAGTCATCTTCAATATCCCACATTCCTGACTGGATTTGGGTATCGACCAACCCCCTCGGTATGAGGAGAAAGAGAATTTGTCAACAGATCAGGGAGGGAAACCTCAGGGCACAGCCGACCCAGCACAGGCTGACCTGAAACCAACGCTTAGAGCGGGGTTTCTGTGTGTGTGCACCTGCGACAGGTCAGCTTGTAGAGAAGGCGCAAGTCAGCCTGTGCAGGTTTGAGGAACTGCAATGGGGATGAATCAACAATTTCTCGGGGCTGGGGTGGTGGCTCAGTGGTAGAGCGCTTGTCTGGCATGTGTAAGGCACTGGGTTCAATTCTCAGCACCACATAAAAATAAATAAAATAAAGGTCCAAGGGTAAGCAATAAAAAGTATTTTTAAATAAAATAAAATAAAGTATTATTTCTCTTTGGTGTTAAATCTGTACTGACCTTTCACTGAAGTTACCTTATTTACCATCCGTCCACATTAGCCCTGTAGGGTAGGTATATAATTGTTCCCCTTCCATAGATTAGGAAGCTGAAGCCAAAGTAGTGAACTGACTTGTCCCGGATCACAGCCTGGGAGCTGCTTCTGCAGGGAGCCCAGGGAGGCTCTGCCCTCAGTTCTGTCCTTTCATCTGACTCCTCACTGCTCAAGGTCAGGTCCCTGGACCAGCAGCTTCAGCATCTGCTGGGCATTTGTCAGGAATGCAGACTCCGAGACCTGGCCTGAGACTTGCCAAGTAACAGCAGCAGCAGAATTCTCCAGATGACTCCTGCGCACAGCAGAAGAGGAGCTGTCACCTATGCCACCTCCTGCTGAGTTAGGGGCCATAACTGAGTGTGCCCTGGGTGTTGAGCCTGTGGCGAGGCTGCAAGACAGAAAACTCATGTACAAGGCAGCAGGATGCCACCCGGGGTCATAGCAGTGCCATGGAATACCAGACCAGGGTGCTCAGAGGGCACAGACAAGGGCCCTTGACCAGGAAGACTGTCCGGTGGAGCTTATTCCTGAGCTGAATGGGAAGGCAGTAACCCACTGTGATTGAGAACACCAACTCTGCATTTCCACTGTCTGGTTTCAAGGCCCAGTTCTACATTCCAGCTGTGTGATGTGGGACACGTTGCTTTACCTCTCTAATCAAAATATCACCTGATTGTTAAGTAGAATAAATGAGATTAATACGTGTAAAGGACACCCACAGTAGATAGCATTCAGATTAAAGGCAGAGAGGCAACTGAGGATGACCCCTAGGACTCACACTGAAACACTTTGATTGGATTAAAGTGGGTATTTACTGAGTATCTACTCTGTGCTGAAGCACATTCTGGACTCTGAGGTGTGAAGCTGAATTTCCAAAAACAGTGTCTATACCTGAAGCCATCACTGAAGGGTCAGAAAGCCACTGGTCATATCTCCTGATTTATATAGGTATTACAAAGCTATACATTTCCCTCTAAGTACTGCATTACCTGAATCCCACCAATTTTGATATTTTGTATTTGTGATCTCATCAATTCAAAATAGGTTCTCAGTTTCCATGTGGTTTCTTCTACCCTCACTGGTTTAGTAGAGCATTTGATCATTTCTGTTCAGCTAGTTCTCACTGACACCTGCTATGTACCAAGACCAGGCAGCTTTAGCTTCTGACTTCAGGGAGTTTATAGTCCAAAGAAGCATCCAGCATCTATTTAGAGAGTGGAGACATGAACACATTTTTTTTTTTTTTTTTTTTACATAAAGCAAAAGAAAACCAGATCTCTCCAGCACAGGTTCTCTGAATCCCAAGATATTTTTCACTGCTCAGTTGCAGCCTTTGAAGCAAAGCGTGCCCTGGTCACCACTGCATTCTCAGCCCCTAGCTCTGCACATAATAGGGACACATGGATATTTGTTGAACAGAATTGTTCTTTGCTACCCATGCATTTGGTCTGAATTCCTTTTGATTATTCTCTTCACTCATCTGCTCTCGACTGATTCCCCCAGTGTTTACTTAAGAACTATCCTTAGCCTATCTGTTGGCATAGTGAAGCTGTCTTCTTACTAATTGTCCCACAAAGTCTCTGATGGGTCTGTATGGAATCAGGCAGACCCCAGAAGCCATGAGCCGGTGAAGTCCTGCTCTTTCTCTGCCTTCCACCCACTGCACGCTGTGATGCATGTTGGACCTTTGCCCAGATTATGCTTGGAGTGGCACCAGCTGCACAGGATATGAGAAATATTTGCTCCGAGGGATCCAGAAGTGGAGATCTGAGTAGGATCAGCTGGTGCTCCAGCATAGAAGTCATTTCGCTCTCTTTGCTGAGAGGTCACTGTGCTTCTCCTCACTCAGCAGTTTAAGGGGTGCCATATTGTTTTCAACCTTCCGGCCCACGCCCGTTCCAAAATGTGGCCGGGTGTTGTCAAACAGCTCCGTGTTCCTGCCAGAAAGAGTCGTCCCATGAGGAGGGAGGCCGCCATCCAGTCCAGCCAGCAGTGCCTTTCAGTCAGTATATCAGAAGCTGGGAAACCCTGATTCCTTGTGCCCTGACCCAAGAGGCCTGCCTGCAAGCCCTCATACTGGAAGGAACTTCATTACTGGGAGGAGATGCCTCTTCTGGGAGCGGGTGCAGAGGATCAGGGTGGCTTCTACCCCAAGCTACCAGCATCTCCATACTTTCTGTCCCTCACTCTTGTGCAGTGAGCAAGGTGGGTTGGGAAGTTTGCTGCCTAATTCCCATTACTGGCTCTTGCATATGATCTGTTGTAACCTTGGACTTGCTTGAAGCTCTCTAGACATCAGTTTCCCCATCTGCAAAATAAAGGCAATTCTACCACCTACCTCCTGAGGTCGTGAGGTTGACAGGGCAAAAATCACCCCTGCAGAAGGAAACACAACACTGCATCCTACCCTGAATGGTGGAGCCAAAGGGAATGGGGAGAGCAGCCCAGATCTGAGAGGGGTCAAGGAGGTCGAAGTTCCCCTGAGGTGGGGGTGTGTGTTGATTACAAGGAGTTAGGGGTAATTGGGGTCCTAATCACTGTGAGTCCAGTATGACTGTGTACAGGAAGTCCAGTTGGACAGCCACAGGTCCCCACAGAAAAGGTTAACTGACTTTAGGCACAAAGTGCCATGATCGGTTTCAAAGCAAGTGGGATGGGAGCAAGAGTTTTATGACAGAGGTCCGAGGAGACTTGTAGGCTGACGATAAGGGCCTGTCAGGGTGTCCTGTGGATCGTACTGCTTGGGTTCTGTGGCATCCAGTGTGTGTGTGTGTGTGTGTGTGTTAAAATGCCTACTGTGTTAAAATATATAAATGATATTTATCATTTTAACTACTTGAAAGTGTGCAAGTCGTGGCATTGGGTACATTCACAGTGTAAAACCTTCACTACTTCCTGCAGGAGTTCCTCCTTATTCACAGTTTTGTGTTGCGTGGTTTCAGTTACCTGTGGTCAACTGTGATCTAAAAATACTGAATGAAAGATACCAAATATAAGCGACTCATACTTTTTAAATGGCTTGCCATTTTGAGTAGCATGAGGAATTTACTCGCCATCCCCACTCTGTCTTACCCAGAACCTGAATCCTCCCTTTGTCCAGCATATCCATGTTGTATGTGCTCCCCACCCACCAGCCATTTAGTAGCCATCTTGATTATCAAATGAATTGTCATGTTACTGCAGTGCTTGCCTATAGGGTTTGGCATTATCTATGGTTTCAGGCATCTACTGGGGGCTTTAGAACGTGTCCACCAATCGGCAAGGGGGGAGTACTGCATACTGAAAACTTTTTCACCATCCCTGACATACACTCTGTACCCACTAACCAGCTCCCCCTTCCCTACCACCTGAGCCCTGGTAACCTCTATTCTACTTTCTATTTCAGTGACTTCGCCTATTCTGGTCACCTCCCATATGTGGAGACACATACTCTTTGTCCTTCTGGGTCTGGTTTATTTCACTTAGCATGAGGTCTTCGAAGCCCACTCATATTATGGCATATATCAAAATTTCATTCCTTTTTAGGGTGCAATAATTTTTCATTGTGTGCAGAGACCCCATTCTGCTTGTCCATTCATTCTCTTGTGGCTGTCTGCTTCTGACTTTGCGCTGGTGTGACTCATACTGTTAAAAACATCGTTATACAAATATCTGTGCAGATCTCTGCTTTCCGTTCCTTTGGAAACATAGCTGGGAGGGAAGATGCTAGGTCGCGTGGTGGTGGCTCTTCAGGAACTGCCTAACTGTCTTCAACAGCGACAGCACTATTTCCCTTCCCTATCAATGGCAAATGCAGGCACCGATTTCCAATTTCTCCACATCCTACTCGACACTATTTTCCTTTTGTTTCCAATGTAGCTATCTCAGTGGGTAGGAAGTAGAACTGTTTTGGTTTCCCTAATAACTAACAAGGCCCAGCTTCTCCTTCTGGGCTCACTGGCCTCCTCTGCATCTTCCTTTGGAGAAAATCGTGTCCGTTTTTGACACTCAGAGCCTTTTCTTCTTGCGTTTTTTGGTTCGCGGCTACATCCCAGCACCATGAGTTTTGATGGTGCTAATTTCTTCTGGTCCTGTTTAGAATTTGAGGTAAAAAAGAAAACAGTAATTGAAGTAGACAGTTGTTACTTACGTGGGGAGGCTGGTGTCACACGCCTTGTGCTCTTTCATTAGTGGCATTAGGTCCTTATTATGTGTTTTACTAGGTAATTGTGATTCTTGGCTTTGGGATTTTGCATATTTCTCTCTGGTTTCTTTTGTCAGTCAACAAATAAGGCCAGTAGGATTCTGAACAAAGTGGGCCATTGTGGGGGAAAAAACGTCAAAGGAGAATGAAATCCCCCGCAAACCAAAAAGGATGGAGCAGTCAAAAGTAAAGAAGTAAATCCTTTAGCACCTCCTCTTCTCCAAAGGGTTTCTCTTTATAATTTTCTGAGGTTATGAATTTAACTCAGTAGGTTCGAGTGTGGTTGGAGACTCTAATTACTGAGTGTTTCAATGATCAGATGTGCTTTCTGTTTTCTTGAAATGCTCATTTTCCAGCTTGCTGGCAGGCCTTTCGGAAGGGTGAGAAAGTGAATCCTCACCAGGAATCAGGGGCTGACCCTGACAGGTCTTTCCAATCGGAGAAAGGGGACGTGATCCATCACCACCGCTGTCTGTGGCGGGAGACACTGTTCCATAGACAGCGGAGGCAGGTCACATCGGTCCAGTTTTCTTTTTGATCATCAGAATAAAAACAAGCAAAACCCCCAAAAAATAAAAGCCAAAACTACTTTCCTCTTTCAGTTTCTGCTACATTTGTTGTTCTTCCCTCTCCCTCACTGAAGAAAGTCACAGGACTAGTCCCTCTTCTTAGGATCTGGCATTTGACAGTGAAGTATTTTGATATTCTGGACAACTGGTAAAGGAATGCAAAAGTCGGATGCAAGTTTGATAAGGTCTACAAAGACATTAGAGCCACTATGTTTTGAGCACTTACCACACCACCAGGTGCCATCTGTTACCACCTGGGAGTTGGGAAGTCGTCCGTCCATCCATCCATCCATCATCCATCCATCCTGCCTCCGCCATGGGGTGGAGTAAGTGGTAAACAAAACCGAGTCCTGCTTGCGTTCTGGGAGGGACGGGGATAAAATAGGGGTAATTAACAAATACAGTTGCCCCACTGAAATCCCCCTACTTCTTTCTTTCTTTCTTTCTATCTAATACATCAGTCAGGATCCAGTAGGAGACATAGACTACACAGTAATTCTAACAGGTGAATTCAATATTAAGAATCCTTATCTATAATAGGGTCTCAGTTACTAAGAGGCAAGGAACTCTCAACAGTCCAGGAATGCAGACTTGGGAGCAGCCACTGCCCTGAGGGCTGGGCAGTGTTCCCAAGGAGGGATCAGGTCAAGAACCCCACCTGCCATGACTTGGTCCAGACCATGGTCCACTGATGGCAGAGGGTAGGACTTGTGGTAGTGCCAGGGAGGATGTCTGTGGTGGTGTCCTACCCTGGAAGCCTCCAGAAACCTGCCCGCTTGGGCAGTGTGCTGGAAAGTTTCCCTCTGGGAGAAGGAGGAGGCTGCCCACAGGGTGGTGCCTTCTGAGAGAGGTCCTCACCAGAACCTGAGGGCTCCACGTCCCTCCAGTGCCCTCTACTGGCAGAGCTTGACATGGTGCCAGCTGGCAAAGGGGACTTGCTGTTTGGTCCCACGCAGGGCAGTGCATCTGGTCTCACTCTGAGAGGTAGGCTGTTGAGGGCTGGGACAGTCGCCCATAAGTGCTGTGGGGAAATAAGCAGAAAGAGAGAAGGACTAGAAGTGTCTGGGGTGCTGTTTGATAGAAGGATGGCCTCTCTGGAGAGGTTGCGTTTGAATAGACCTAAAGAAGGTGCTAGCTGGTGGCAGAGCACTCCTGGCAGAGAGGAGAGCAGGTGCAAAGACACTGAGGTCAGAGCCGGCATGGCATGCTTGAAGAAAAGCAAAGAAGCCAGCCCCACACAGTGGATGTGGACAAGGGATCAGAGGGAACCTGGAAATTAGCATTTGGCCAGAGCATGCATGTGAAAAGAGACAGGAATCCTTCTGGAGAGCCTTCAGCATAGAGGTTAGCAGAACTGATTCATCTCTCCAAAGGACCACCTGGTTGCTCTGTTGTATGTATTGGAGGGGTGGAACATGGCGAGTCTGAAGCCGTGTCCTGTTTAGGAAGCCGCTATAGCCATTTAATCTCCAACCCCTAACCCCCAGTCCCCAACCTCTAACCACCCCCCAAACCCCAATCCCCAACCACCAGCCACCAAATCCCAACTGCCAATGAGGCCAAAGAACTGCTGGGTCCCATGTAAATCCATGCTCAAAGCAGTCACTCTTGTATCTGGGGTGGTGGACAAGTTTGAAAATAGTGCTGCTTGCACAAAGTCCCTAAGGTGATCAGTGTCTCTGCATTATATACTTAAAAATGATTAAAATGACAATTGTCTATTATTATATGTTTTATGACAGCACAGAGCATTTAAGAATCAGAATCACACAGGGCTTTGGTGTTCCCTTCTGTGGGCATCTCGTCAGGAACTAACAGTGTACAGGTGTCTTCTCTGAGGAAGTGCTTGATTCGGTCACTTGGTGAAGGCCACGTGGGCCTTGTCCTCCATTGTGAGGTTGCTATCTTTCCCTTTGTGGGTAATAAACACTTTAAAGGACAATTAAGAAAACACACAAAGAAATGGTGACCTTTATTCCCCCCTGACCACTACTAGCTCATTCTGGGCTTTGAGGGCTGGGATCCAGGTGTGCCCATATGCAGGTGGGAAGCGGCTCAACCACATTGGGTGCCTTGCTCAAGTTAGTACTGTTTGTGAGTGGCCAGATCATAAACTCCATGAGGGCAGGGGTCTAGACTGTTCTGTTCCCAGAGCACCCTCATCACCCACAACAGCTCTTGTACATAGAGTAGGCACCGAATAGGTGTTTGTCATCGGAATACAGTGGAGTCGGATGCCTGTTTTCTGACTCCATGCCCTGTGTCCTCTCCTCTGCAACTCTGGACTGCTTGGAAACAGCTCAGCCCTCTAACAGGGGAGGGCAAGCCCCCCGCCTCCATCCAGCTCCTGAACTGTCATTAATTAGCACCCCCATTCCTAAGATTTCAGGAATGTCCAGCTGCTTGCTAGCTAGCATGGCGAGTACTGTCCATGGTCCCACCCATGGCTAAGTCGTTGGCCACAGACAGCAGACGCTGGGCTCTCCCAGGGACATTCCTGCCGTGTTTGGAGCAGGGTGCTCTGCTGCTCATGTCCGCTGAGGTTTGTGTTGCTGTTGTGTTTATGGGAAAACGCTGTTACTATTCTGAGGCTGGTTCTCACTTATTCATAGCTCCGCGCTGGTGGGTGGAATGAGAAGTTATAATAGAGTGCAGGTGCCTCTCATTGTTTTCCGCTCCTCACTGGATAGTGTTTATTAAAAAGGAAATCACAGTGGTGTGTCTGGAGCTGAAGTCTGAACAAATAACCCAAAAGGAGGAGTCCCAGGAAGGTGGGCAGGAGGCAGCGCACAAAGAAAAGCAAAAACAAGTCTGAGCTAATTGGGATCAGTCAGTGCTTTGCATGTGAATTATGAACAGCAAGCTTGGCTGCAAAATCATTATTGTACTCAACCTTTGTTGGCATACTTCACGCACTTTTATGGAAGATCCACCATTTGAATTTAACACATTTTACCCAAGCCTTTAACGGAACTTGAAAATATGATTCTGAGAGCTGAAGTGAGATCCTTTCCAAGTATTTAAAAATGGCACAGGGATGGATGGATGTATTAGTGTGCACACTTCTCTTAATGCTTTCCTGTTCCTTGGAGGAACCACACCAGGTCCCTCTGGGCAAGGTCTGGAGCATTGAACTCAGCTGAGGTCTGCCTTAGGAAAGGCGTTGGAATCCATGTTGCCATCTCCTGTTCTCCAGCTGGCTCCTTGGAAGACACACAGTGCACATGATAGTGAGAGGCAATCCTGACACTTTGCATTGTTCTGGACTGTGAGGTGCTCCCAGGAGATCCTCTGTTCTTCACATCTCATGGGTATCCAAGAGATCTGCTTCCTCATTTGGAAAACATTTACAATACAAAGATAAACTGAATGTCGCCTTTGCCCATAGCATTCACGGTCTTTAGAGGGACACAGTCATGTACAACTAAAGACAGCACGGGGGTCGTGTGCTGCAGAGGTCAAAGGAGCAGAACCCAAAGAGATCAGTGCACTCAGCCTGAAGATTCAGGTAAGATTTAATACAGGTGGCCACATTTGAAGGATGCCAGGAAGATAAGTGGAGTCTTCTTTTGCTCAGAGTGGGTAGGGAAGGGCTTTGTAGGCAGAGGCATAAGCCTGAAGAGGCTCAGGAAGACCAAAACCATCAACACATTCAGGGGTCTCACAAGCCTACTGTATCCAGTTTGTGCAGGTGGAGGGGGGGCTCTAGGTGAGACTGGAAAGTTTGGCAACGTGGGCAGACGGAGGGAGACCTCCCAGCCTCACTGCTGACAGGGAGGGGAGCCATGTCAGGCTTACAGAATAGAAGACAGGGCTCCCAACTCCTGCCATCAAGCATTCTCGTATTTTTAGAAGGGTCTGGTTCCTGAAATACCTCAATTCCTCTGCTTCCCTGGCTCCTCTCTCTTCTGCCTGTTCATTGAGCTGAAAGATTATCAGGACTATATTCAGCTCTCGCTAATAATAACATGAAACAAAAATATCTCATGGGTTTGCTGCTTGTGAGTGTTTTGACTATTCATGGCAAAGCCCTTGAGAGTCGCACCCACCCCACCCCATCCCTATAGTTCTGGGGCAGCTTTTCAATGAGTGAAATGGGGCCTGACTTTTGCTCAAAATGATATTCTTTTGTGGCTTGTGTACTCCAAGAAGTGAAGGACTCAGCCACGTTCCTCATCTCTTAATGGAACAGAGAAGCCACTGCGATACTCTGCAGGTAGCCCGTAGACCACGCAACCCTTCTGCACCTGGGGAGAGAGCATGGTCTTTAACTCCCCCGACCCCTGCTCATGTAAGATGAAAATTTCTTCCGTATGGACTGGACTCGAGCCTTAGCAATATGGTACCAGCAGTGCTTCACCCCAGGGGTAGGTGCCCATTGAACGGAGGGTATTAATATAATAGTCTCCGGCATCATTAACCTGGCCATTCTCGGTTTCTCTGCATTTCTACCTTTGTTTCCTTTGGCCAATGGAACGCTGGATTTGGTCCCTACTTTCTGCTGAACCACAAGTGGCTGTGATCCTCCCATTTAGCATTGTCTTGTTGGACATTGGCAAATCTAATACCATGAGCCTCTTCAGGAGGCTGAGTCCTTCAGGGTCAAGGCCAGTGGGTGGCCCTCGGCACTCTAAACACAGGACCATGTGAGGGCACTGGCTTTCTGTGCAGGACTCAGCTGCCCCAGATAATCCCCCAGGTAGTCTTTGGCTTTCACAAGGACACCCTGGCCACTACCTCAGAACCTCCTAATCCAGCTCCCAAATTCACAAGGCACTAGGGGAGCAGAGGGGAGAGAGGGGGATATACAGCCTGGTTCAAAGAAATGATCCAGAACTTTCAGAGTACTTCCTTCTAGGTCTCCTCTAGATCTTCCCAAGCAGAGTGGCTGGGACCCTGGCATCTAGGCCCGGGCCTCTGACCTCTAGTATGACTTTTTGACATGGGCCAATCCGTGGCCCCTCTTCTTCAATTTTCTCATCTGTACAATGAGAATTCAAGTATTTATTATGAGAATTGAATATTAAGATCAAATATCATGATCCACAAATGGTACTTGGCAACTGGTGCCCAGGAAACCTGACCCAGCGGCCCCTGTGGCACCAGTAGTGTGTGCCAGGCAAAGAGGTGTGGTCTTCATGGATTGCATCAGTTTCAAGTCAATGTTCAGGCCCCACCCCTAGCCCTGTTTTATACAGCGTGTATCTTTTCAAACTTTACCTGAAATTCTAAGATCGATTTGAAGAAAATAAGGACAATTGGAGATGAAGTTCTTGTCAAGTGAGTTTCCGACTTAATGCTTTAGGAACCTTGTTTTTGGTCTCTGTTTCTGGCAGGCTGTTGCTCTCCCTCCACTCCCCTCCCACTGCTTGCACAGTTGACCTTGACCTTGACTCTGCCTTCTGTGCATCCATGCTGCCCATCAGGACTGGCCGTGAAGATTCGAGAGGTACCTCCTAGAAATGTCTGTCTGGCCATCCCGGGCCACAGTCACACGTAGCCACTGAGCACTTGAAATGTGGCTAGTGTGACCAAGGGGCTGAACGCCTAATTCAATTTAATTCAATTTAAATAATTTAAATAGATTTCCCTAGTGGCTGTCATGTTGGGCTGCACAGTGTAGGCACTGCAAATTCAGACATAAAATCCACCGTGCCTGCTCCTACAGAGCCCTGGTGGTCAGGGGAGTGAGCTGCGGGCACTAAGAGTGTGAGAGGACAGGGACATGCAGATGGGCACAGGGCCGAGAAAGCCCTGGTGTCAGAAGAGTCAAAAGGTCTCTCCAGTGCCGCGCACAGAGCCTCCCTGGAGAGCGGATCTGTTTGTGATGTACCCAATCCTGGGACAGGCACTTTGCTGAGGCACCGTCACATTTCACCTGGGCTGTGGTGATGGCAACCCATCCTAAAAGGGAGTCTGAGATTCAATTGGGTGACCGACCTCCAAGGTTGAATGGAGAAAAGCCTGGTTCCCAGCCACACCAGTCTGCCTGCTCCTCTGTTTACCCCCTCACACCCTCGTCTCTTTCGCTGGTCCCTTTTAATACTCGGTGACTGGTAACCACAGACACGTCCCTGTCCCCGCCAGCCTTCAGGTGGGATGGAGGCAGGTTTCACGTAACTGGCTTCTCTTTCGGTGAGGAACGGGCTGTCAGCAAGACCACAGGATAATAAATATGCCAGTATTTACATCATGCCGGATCTTGGTGTGATTGCCACCTGTGTTGTTGACCAGGGTGTCACATGCCCATGCTCTAATCCTGGTCTCGATATGACTGTGAGGACAGGGCCAAGTCATTTCACAATGGGGGTGAGTGTTCCTAGCTTCTCAGAAGACCGACGCAATTCAAGGTATGAAATTCAAGGTGTGGCCTCAGAGTCATTTCGCTCAGCAGTTTCTCTGCCGTGCTTTCTCAGTAGGTGAAAGGGGAGCTCGTCACGGTCTCCCGTCCGGCTGGCCTGTTCACCAGGAGGTTTGCAGGTGGACCTGGAGGGAGACTTCTCTTGAGAAACCTTGTGACTGGCGGCGTTGCTTTCCCCAGCCCTGAGCCATTTCTGTCCTGTGCATGGGAAGGGAACCCTTGTCACGGGCAGGTGCACCCCTGGTGCCCCTCTCGGCTCCAGGTCAGCTCTTCCTGGAAACACCCACATTTACCCTGCAGTGTGCTGTTTCCCGCCAGGTGGCACTTGACAGGGATAGGATGCCCCCCACCCCACTTGGCAGTGACCTGTTGGATTCACTCCAAATCCCACTTTACATCCCCAGCTATTTTGGGGTTTGACAGGCCTGAATTAAACCAATGAACTTAATCTTCTCATGGAGCATTTTACCTGGAAGGGATTCATAGAGATCACAGCTTCACCTAAACCTCTCCCTCCCACATACCCCACCACTGGGGAACGTGGTAGATGCGGCTCCAACATGTCTCACTTTTTAAGAATGATGTATTAAGGCCCAGAAACGGGCTCTGCTACTCCTGCCAGGGATGGCCAACAGATTCCTCTGCCGAAGGCTCTGTGGTCAGCACTTGGTACTGATCCCCTCAGCCCCACAACTCTGTGAATGAGATGCATTTTTAATCTCCACTTTTAAGAGTGAGGAGCCTGAAGCTCAGAGAGTGTCAGCAGCTGCCCCAGCTCCCACCGCACATAAGTGGAACCAGGACCCCATGGAGCTGGTCAGATTAGGAAGCTTGTGCCCTTAGCCAGAGGTATCAGGTCCAGTGGGTGGCAGAGGGGGGATCTCCCTCGAGGTTCTCATTGTGTGCCCTGTGTGGCCCCATGGAAGGAGAGAGAGGGAAGGCGTCTTTGGAACTGGGTGGCATAACATATGATCCCTTACAGCTTCGTGCCTCCTGTGGTAGCTTAAAACTAAGGCCATGGGTTGTAGGCACAAAGCAATGGTGGGCAGCCACCAGACCAGGTCTCTTCCAGCCAAACTTCCTGTCAGTGGCAAAGGCTCTGGAACACCGTGAGTGGCACCTGGTACAGATCACCTCAGGGGAAACTCCATGTGCAGGTTTTGTCTCTTTGTTTTGTGTTTTTTGTTTTAGTTGAAATAAATGAATGGTGTGACCAGGGTTCCAGGTACTTCAAGTCCCCAAGACCCTGCAGCCTGGGGTAAGGCTCTTCTTGTCTGCACCTCCTCTTTGGGAGGAGACTCTGGGGGTTTACTTCCCCAGACAAGACACTCCCAACAGCCTCCTGTCACCTCCTGTCACCTCTGGAGGCTGGGGTCATGGAGGAGGACCCAGAGAGCACTTGTCTTCTCCCACCCAAGAGGGCTGTGTCCGCTCATTGGTGAGCTGATTGATTGGTGGATCACGTCCTTGAGCTCTCAACCTGTGGATGTCATGCTAAGAGCTGGAATGTGTTACTAAATGAGTCAAAGGCCCCTGTCTTGAGGGGACTTGCCTGAGTACGGGAAGAAGATAATAAGCAGTAAACACACAAGATCAGATCGAGACCGAGCACCATCAAGAAGGCAGGTCGTGCAAGCAAGTGCAGGGAAGGGGGTCCAGGAGGACCGAGGGCGGTGACATTGGGTCTGAGGGATGAAAACCAGCCGCAACCGGAAGGGCTGACTGGGGTGTACGTCCCAGGCAAGGTGAGCTGAGGTGCAGAGTCCCAGAGGCACAAAAGAACTTGGCCTCTTGACGGGACAGAACACAAAAGCGCCTGGGTGGCCGATGTGGCTTGGGCCATGGGGTGGATTCCAGCTGGATTTTATTCTTGGGGAATCAAGGAAGCCACGGAGGGTTTAAGCAGGGGACTGACAGGGCCCAGTGGTGTTTTCAAAAGCTCTGTCTTGGGGCTCGAGGGGTCGGAAAACAGCAGTGGCCTGCAGTGTGTGGATGACATTGCCCAGAGCCTCGGGGCCAGGCCAGAGAATGGACCTCCCACAGGGAAGCCCAAGCTGCTCGCAGCCTCCACACCTGGAGATGGTTTTTCGTTTGCAGCCTCCAGAGGCGCAGAGTGCCCTACATGACGCTCTGACATTCTAGACCCAAACTAGTGTTGTCCTTTTTGAAAGGTGCATCAGGACAGGAAGTGACATGTTTGCCCCAACTGAGGTGCGGTGGGGTGTGTTGGGACCCTGGCATGTGCCCGAGCCCCTGTGCCCAGGACCCCTCACGTCGGCTGGTCACTGGTCACTTGGCTGTCAAGAGAGATGTTTCAGAAGCCCTGCATCTCAGTGCTTGGAAGCTGGAAGGACAGGGAAGGGGAGCTTGGCTGCGGTGCTCAGAAATCCACAGGTCACCCTGCCGTGTGCCACTGGGACTGCCTCTGTCCTGCTTCTCCCCCCACCTCTGTCACCAACCACTGTCCTGCCCAGGGAGGCCATGTCCATCCAAGAGCTGCTGCAGGTCATGGCCCGGTGCTACCAGGGGTAGATGGCCAGGCCCCCTGGGGAGCGATGACTTATGCTTTGTGCACTTCCTATGTAAACACACATGTCTCCCCTATGACTATCCAAGAGCTATTGGTCCTTTACAAAGATATAAATAAAGTCACGATGACTACGGCGGTGAAGATGGCGACGTTTCAGCAGGTAGCAAGCCTTGGCACGCCATGTGTGCTCCACCCAGCACCCCGGCTGTTTACCTGGGAGAACGCTTCGGATCCTCCCAACAACCCACAGAGGAGTGCTGCATGTCCTTGTCCTACATGTAACCTGAGGCCGAGGACTTGAGTGCAAGCAAGATGGTTCCCAGACCTGTCCTCCTGACCACTACTGGATATCTGCGAGCACCGTCTTATTATGGCTCTTATTTTTCTCATAGGGACGGGGCTAGATAGAGGAGGCTGGTGCACTCAAGGACAGATGTCCTCATCCCCCTCACTCATCCCCTTCCCTCTCTGTCCGTCTTCACCGTCACCGGGGCTTCCTTTGCCCAGGTGCCCCCATCCCCTCTGCTGCGGCTCTCCCTCCTCCAGCGCCCGCTGTGGGCACCTTTAGGAACCCGCCCTTCCAGCCGTCCTCCCTGTCCTTCCTTGAGCACTTCTCGGCAGCAGTCTCCAGCTGCCCCTCCAGGCTTTCCCTCTGGTGGTCAAGAAGAGGCCGCAGGCCGCTCCCTCCTGCTCCTGGGGGGTGCCCCACAGTGCTCTAGGGTCTAGATGCACCCCCAGGGGTAGGGGAGTTTGCCCGTGGGGTGATGGGCCCACGTGAGGAGTGCTTCCCCTTCTCTCCAGCAGGCAGCAAGGCTCCCACCACTCCACCGCTCAGATCCAGGCCCCTGGACCTGGACTGTGCCTCTTCCCTCCCTCCCTTCCCTCCCTCCCTTCCTTCCCTCCTTCCTTCTTCCTTCCTTGTGTTCTAGTCTTTCTTTTCTTAGTCTTTCCTGTTTTACTTAGTGTCGCATTTTTTAAAACTTGTGATCATACTACATTTGCCATTTGAAGTTTTTGACCAAGTTATTGTGGTATTACAAAGGCCTTGTGTACTGTGTCTTATGACCGTATGGTACAATTATAAGGTGGCTATTAAATCATGTCCCACTAAGAATGAGATAAACACTGTAAACTAAACAATGATCCAAAGCACTTTTCTCTCCCAGAACTGTTTTTATGCCTATTAGAAAGGCTCTTTTGACTTATTTAGACGTGGATCTATCGTATATCAGACCCTCTCCATGCCTTTCTGGGCACCGAGCTTTTGGTTACAGAATCATAGTACATAGAGAGATCTAAAGACACTTTAAATGTCAATTAAACTCAATGTGGATAACACCAAAAACCCACTCATTTCCACTGAAATGAGAAGCTAAGACTGAGATCTCATAGGGGAACAAAACTTGTTTCAATGTGCATGAGAGTTGGTCCATATTTGTAATGGCTGCCTGAGAGCCGGGAGTGTGCACATCAGACTTGACTTACCAGTCCTCCTAACATGAGACATTCAGATTCTCACAGTCTTCTGCTGAGCTCTGCTCGCAGGGCACACAGTGCTGTGCAGATCAGCAAACCTGCATAGCAAGTGGGTGCAGGCCTGGGCTAAGGGAGCTTGCCCAGGGGACTCGGCCCGAAGGAGGAGGAGGATAGTGAGAAGCCACAGACAAGAGAGAGAAGACAGGAAGAAGTCTCAGCACAACCCAGCTGCACTCAGCATGAGCTCCTTCTGGGAAGTGGTTGCTCTTCCCCAAGGCAAGGCCTCTGATGGAGACCTGGGGAAGGCCAGGGTTCCCTGAGCGGGGCAGGCTGACACTCAGAGCCTGGACCCAGGGAGGGAGAGGAGGCACCTGATGCTTTCCAGGAACCACAGACATGCCAGCCTACCCTGTGTCTTTTGCAAAGATGTACATGTCTTCCAAATCACAGTTTTGACAGCCATAATGGCCATGGTGATGATGGTGGTCATGCTGATAATGGCCATGGCAATGATGGTGGTCATTATGATGTTGGCCATGGCGATGATGGTGGTCATGCTGATGTTGACGATGACAATGTCAGTGGTGGTGATGCTGATGTTGGCTGTGGCAATGACGGTTATATCGGTGAGGTCCGTAGAACCTTCTTTGACCGTGGCTCCTCACATGTAGTGACACACTGAATCCTCATGGCCACCCTCCAAGGTCAGGACCATTGCTGTTCCCAGTTCACTTGCATCTCCTTCAACCCCTTGGTCCTCATAACCGAAGCTCAGAGGATGTGGGCTCCAGTGTAGAAGCAGAACGGGGAGGGCAGGTCAAGCCCTGCCTCCTTTGGTAACCCTGAGAAGACAAGAGCTCTTTGACCTCAGTGGAGCTGAAGAGTGAAGAACGAGAAATCTGTGGCTCTGCCTGGCTTTTCCCCACTCAGGAGCCCACGGGCATCTGCTGGGTGCCATTCTCACCCACTTGAAGATTGCCAGTATAGCGGCTGGGCACAGAGGCCCTAAGACAAGCTGCCAGCCACGTGACCTCTCTGAGCCTCAGTCTCCTCATCTACAAAGTGGGAATAAATAGCAATCAATGCCTCAGAGAGTTGTTTTGAGAATTAAATGAGACAATACACGAAGTGCCCAGGAGTGGTTCAGGTTTTTGCCAGGTTGTCCCCATTGTCACGGCTGGCTTTGGCTGCCCCTAGGAAGTGATTCCCCTAAAATCTCCATCTGAGGCCTGTGGCTCTAAGCTCGCCATGACTCTCGTCCTAGGGATGGACCCACCTCTGTCGGTCCCAAGCACTGCCGAGGGGTCCTCCTGGTTGGCAGTATCCTCTTGAGTGCTAGCCCACACCTCCCAACACGACTGAGGTCACACTCACAGCCTGTGACCACATGAGAAACCCAGGTGCCCCCTCTTGCAGCTGGTCAGGGGGCCCTGGGGTAGGTCGGCAGCAGCAGCCCAGAGAACAGAAGCCAGCTCCTGGCGGCACGAGTGGCAGTGGTGATTATAGCCAGAGAGAGCAGAATCCTACGTGCTTGCACCGTCTCCGGGGAATACACTAATTGAGAAATAACATGCATAAAAATAATTCGATACTAGTATGTAAAACTAAAAACAATAACCAAGTGTGACTGGCTGTCTGAGAATTAAGTAAAGGAAGATGAAGTGTCTCTCGCCAGCAGGCGCTCCCCGCAGAGGGGAGGGCTGCGGTGGCTCTTGCGCCTCCTGCCTTCCAGGGGCAAGTGTCACTCTGCAGCAGAGATGGCCACTTCAGCAGCAGCTTTGAGCACCTTACTCCGAATATTTCTTTGAGCAGCAGCTGCTAGGAGAAAACCTCAGTTAAGGCTGTTTCTAGGGGCACAAGGGGGTCTCAGGCTGAAACACACAGCCCTACACCAGTGGTGTGCTGGTAAACGTAACAACAGGCTTTCTGAAAGGAAAAGTGAGTGTGTGTACACAGGCACATGAGCGCCAGGTTATTACAGATTGCAGATGTACAGGACACGTCGCCATGACTCTCAACGACACCATACACGATACTCTTACTCGTAAGCCCAAGAGCTGATTCTCACTCCATGGTTCTGGCTGGTTCTTGCCATGCAGGGGGATCCATTGCCAAAACACTGTTGTGGCCCTGCCTGCCATCACAGGGAAAATGGGCGAGTATTTTCATTTGCTCTAACAAGTCAGGTGCAAGTAAAACAGCCAAGGTATGTGTCTGCCCTCCACTTATTCACACCTGCCGTGACTTCTTTGCTGGTCGGATGATAGTGTCTGAATGCAGGAAGAATATTCCTTTGTTTTTTATGCTGTTCGTAATGCAGCCTCTTTATAAATGACACACGTTAGTTTTATCTGCATCATTAACATCTTTTACATTCCCCCCCGTTTGTTTTTTTTTTGAGACATGTTCTCCCTATATTGCTTGAGGCTGGCCTCCAATTTGTCACCCTCCTGCTTCCGGAGTTTCTGGAATTACAGGTATGTGTATAGCTTTTACTTCAGTTTCTTAAGTCTAGAGCATCAGTAAAACTACAAGTGACACCCTCATTTGTAGTGTTTGCCCATTTCCCTGGTATAAATGCTTGTACTGAGGCCAATTATAAGTCATCAATGTGACATCACCAAAGGAGTTGGGAGTGACGTGTCCTTATTTACAATGCAGTAGAAATACATGCTCTCCAGCATAGATAATAGTAATAAACAATTTAAGTCATGAGTTTTGAGTATTTGTTATTTATTTTTTTATTTATGCATACAGTTTTTTGTGATTTTTGGTTTTGTTTTTTCACTTTCCATGTCCAAGTATCATTTAGGTGTAAGCTCATATGAGTCATTTTTTTCAAGCAGTGGTTTTATGCAGATGTAAACAGTAGGCCCACCTAAAGTGTGCAGTTTGGTCACAGGCTGTGCATTCTTCATCCTGGCCTAATTTTAGAGCAGCTCTGTCCCCTAAAAGAAGCTGTACCCACAGCTGTCAACCCCCGCCACATCACTCCCTCATCGTTGCCTTTGAAGCGATCGTGGTTATAGATGGCAGCTCCCCGGCATTTTTTTATCACATTACAAAATCTAAGTGCTTTAGATTTTGTAATGTGATAAAATCTACAGGAGAGTCACCTCTTAACCATCGTAAGTGGAGAATTCAGCGACTTTCCATGTCCCAGCGGCCACAGTCATCACCATCTACTTCCAGAGAATTTTCATTTCCCCCAAAAGGAACCTTGTGTCCACTGAGCAGTCATGTCCCATTGTCTACACCGCCCCTGAGAATCTCTACTCTGTGAGTTTGCCTCATCTGAAAGGTCCACGTAAGTGGAACTGCACAGGATGGGACCTCTGTGCCCCGCCTCTTCCCTCCACAAAAGGTTCCAAGGCCCGTCTGTGTTCTAGAACGTGCCAAGCTTCACCCCTTTTCACAAGTGTTTAATACTCCATCATATGCAAACACTGTGTTCTGTTTCTCCAGCTGCCAGCTGATAGACATTGTGTTGTTTCTACTTTTCAGGTCTTCGGAATCTTGCTGCTACCTACGGTGGTTCATGTGTTTTGTTGTAGACACCTGTTTTCTTGGATCTGTACTTAGGCATGAACCTACTGGGTCACATGACAGCTAAGCATTTAACTTTCAAAGGAGCTAGCAATGGTTCCCTCCAGTGGCACCACCATGCTGCCTTCCTGCTAGCAGTGCGGGGTCCTGTCTCCCCACCTCCTTGCCATCACTTGCAATTTCCATTTGTTTTGATTTTGAAATCACAGCCGTCCTGGTAAGAGTGAAGTGGTACCTCGTGACTGTGATTCGTGTTTCCCTCACAAACACACCCTTTTGTGTGCTTACTGGTTATTTGAGGATTTCCTTTGTAGAAATCTCTCTGCCCACTTTTTTAGTTAGGCTGCTCATCATTTGTGCTTGAGTAATAAGTTGTGTATTGGTTGGGATATTGGACCCTTGTCACATACTTGCTGCATGTCACAAGTCTCTCCTCCCAAAGACCTATCACTTTGTAGTAAGTTTTGAAATTGCGATGTGTGAGTCATCTGACTTCTTCATTTTCAAGGTTATTTTGGATATTCTGAGCCCCTTTCTACATGAATTTTGGGACCAACACAATCTAACTTGGAATCATGACTTCAACTGGCTTGTGAAGTCCCTGAGGATTTAATAGGTGGCTCTTGTGAACCAGTGTGAGCCACGGGGTACCAGTGCTGCTTCCTGTAGACTAAAGCGAATCATAGGGTCAGATTTAGGGGTAAGGAATTATTTTCCAGCCTCCACTGTGACGCTGCAAGTTCACACAGCAGAGGGCATAGGTAAGTGGTGGTGAATGCTAAGGCCATTCATGCACATTAATCTGATTAGCATAGACTGACTGTGATTCAGCTTCAGGAGCTTTGCCACCCAAACTGAATCCGAGTTCAGTTAGCAAGGAAGGAGGAGGCTGGCTTTTGGCCTGGGTGACTCACAGGCCTCCAGGTTCATCTCCCCAGTAAAAATCTAAGATGAGTCTTCTCCAGAACAGTGTGGGCTGGCTGAGCATGGCTTAGTACCTGCCTTTAAGGAGGGGTTCAGGGAAGGGGAAGCCGGGAAGGCCAGATCATTCACCAGGGTCACGGCAGGAAGCTGTGAGGCCCACAGGTCTCTGCTCCCCTGGGATGCCAAGGTGTAGCAGTCTCCTAAGCTAGATGCCTGGAGGGCTTGCAGACAGCAGGAAAGTCATGCATCTGAGCCTCTGTGGGGAACTGGGTGCCAGAACAGGAATCTCTATTCCCTTGGTGCCAGGCGGATGCCCCTAAGCCTTGTAAGGTGAAGAATTTCCTTCCTGCTTCTAGTTCAGGGCACGATTCCTCCTACTGCTCAACTCAAATGCTTCCACGCGGGCTCTGCAGCCGCTCTCCATTCACGAATACAAATTGAACATCGGCCTTCCTCATTTTTTATCCAATTTTGCCTTCCAGAGGCCCTGATACGACTTCATTTTTAAAATGAAATTTTGCAGCTCATTAGCTCATAATGATTAAATGATTCTGGTTATTAGCATAAAACACAGCAATAGTACATGAGAGGTAACCTTTATTGTTTAAATATTATGCAGTGTGATCACATAGCACACAGGAAAAAAAATTTTGTCAGACTCTTCAGCCATTAAGGAAATGACTGATGATTTCATTCTGAAATGTTACAAACGCGGTTCATCCCCTCAGTGGGGTAGTCATAGCCTAGAAGAGTTCCTAAGAAGAACCAGGTCAAAGCAATGGCCGATTACTGACACGGCAGAGGGCGCTGGGCAGGTAGGGCTCAGAAGGACTCCTGCCCTATGCAAACTGATTGATGACATGGGCTTTTGGTTACAAAGGTCTGGATTCAACTCCTGCTGAGGCCTGGATGTTTGTGTTTTCTCCCAAAACACATTCAATAAGAGGTGGACCCTTTAGAGAATTGATTAGATCCTAAGGACGGAGACCTCAAAATGGACTTAGTGCCTCTATCAAAGAGGCCCAGAGAACGATTTTACCCCATCTCTAGCTAATGAGGACACATCAAGATGATGAAATGAAAGTCAATGTCAGTCAGATTTTGTCACTGTGACAAAATGCCTGAGAAAATCAACTTAAAGAGACTAAAAGTTTATTTCAGAGGTTTCCATCCATGGTCGTACCTCATGGTGGGAGCACATGGTGGAAGAGGTCTGTTTACCTGAGGGTGCTGGAAAGCAAGGAGAGAGAGAGGAGGGGCCAATATTCCCTTCAAGGTCACAGCCCCAGTGACCTCACTTCTTCCACTAAGCCCCGCCTTCTGAAGATTGCACCATCTCCCAATAGCATCAAGGACTGGTGCCAAGCCTTTGGGACTTAACCTTTGGGGATCATTCCAGATCCAGATCATTATAGCATCTATAGGGAAGCAGGGCCGCACCAGACCCTGCATCTGCTTCAGCCTTGACCCTGGGCTTCCCAGCCTCCAGAGTGTGAGAAATGAAATTCTGCTGTGTATAAGCTACAGTTGATGGCATCGTGTTATAGCAGCCCAAAAAGACTACGACAGGTCCTTCTATGTGCGTCCCATAAGGCAAAATACTTAAACTCTCTGAACATCGGTTTCCCCATCACCCCTTGCCCCCCGAAAAAGGATAAATAATGTCTCCCTCTCGGGTCGGCCTGGTGAGTGAGCAAGGTAAGGTGTTCATGTGGCCAGCACACTCTTGGCACCCACTGAGCCCTTGTAAGTTATGACTGCTGCTGTCACTGCTGACGTTGTAACTGCCACTACTCCTACTGGTCTCATTAGCGGTACTCTCTGGGTGACACATGGGCCAGAGACAATGGGACACCCATGCTTCCAGCTAGTGAGCCCAGTAGACTCCACAGTAAAGCAGAAGGCGTGAGCATAAGGCGCAAAACTGTCAATTATGGCTGCTGGTACCTGTTTGCCCTTGGCTGGGGCAATGACAAAGACGTCACTTTCCTTTGAATGTTAGCTCAGTGCCCAGCACACGCAGACATCATGGCTGATGAGTTCATTTCATCATCACTATAAGGAGTCCTCCAGTCACGGGTGCTGGAGTGCCCAGGCTGGTCTTGAACCCGCTGCCAGTGCGTCTTGCTCCCTGGTGATTGCACAGGTAGCGTTTGGGAGGCTGGTGCCGCTGGTGGTGGAGGGGACAGTGATGCTGCTGGTGATGACGGCAAGGGCTGCTTGTCTATTGAGTGCAGTGTGTCAGGCAGTGTGTAGAGCGTGCTCTGTGGGCAGCGTGTAATTCATGCTTCACACAAGTTTCCAAGGAAACTGAGGCAAAGTACCCCATGTAACTTGCCCAGGAACTTCAGCAGAGGCAGCCTGAGGGAAGCTGGCTCTTTGCCCCTGGGCCTTCTGACTCCTTGCTGTTCTGTGGTACTGCCCTGGGAAGGGCATCCTGGAATTCGAGGGCCCACCTGCAGGCTTTAACAGAAAGGTTCTCCAACCTCTGTCCTAATTCTTCATCTTTGCCCTTGAATTTCCATTCCTTTATTCTGGGGATTCATTCTGGTGGCCAAGTCTCTGGTATTTCTCACCCTCAGTTTTCTCACCTGGGACATGGGGTGACAATGCCATCTACTCACCATGTATGAGGATGGAATGAGACATTGCAGACAGGGTATCCAGGACAGTGGCTGGCATGTAGCAACTCGCCATCCTCATTAGTAGTATCAAATGGAATAAAAAATATGAGATTGCAATAAGTGAAAACAGAAAATCAGTGGAAAAGACAATTGAAGACGACTAAGATAAGGCAGAGAACCTTTTGTGAGTGTTTGTCCTTAAAGATCCCAAGGCCCCTGGCTCTGTGCTACCCATGCTGGCTAAGAGGGTCTGTCTGCGTTGTAAATACTAAAGTCTGGCAATAAGAACGGGTCTTGATGTGCCCTCTCATTGTATTTAGAAACACGTCTTTCTTTCCTTCACACCTTCCCTTAATCAGGTTGACCAACTGCTGCAGCTGGCAAGTCCTGGGACCAGAGTGCATTTCTGTTTCAAATAACAATCAATGTAGACATTGAGACGCCTTCTCCCAGGCTTTGACATCTGTTCTTTGACTGTCCCTAGAACATCCAGATCCTCTGCTGGGTCCCCCACATCCAGACACCAGGCAGGGAACACAAAGCACAAGGCTCCCTGGAGGCTTTATGGGGCAAGCCTAGATCACTTCTGCCCACTTTCTATTGGTCACAGCTTGTCATGTGGCCATGCCCATTGCAGGGCATCCTGGGAAATGGAGTCCCTGGTGCCTGCAGAGCTAGGAGACAGGTCTTCAGCAGCACACGCCTGCTCGCTTGCTGTCTGGTGTCCATCACTTACCACACTGCTTTTAAACTGCACAGTCTTGTGCAGGTGGTGCTAGTTTTATTTTGCCTTTTGGAAAAAAATTATTGTCCACATGCGTCACAGATCTCAGATCTAGCTGTTTATTGATATCTTTGCAGTGTATTAGAGAGAGGCCTGCCTGGGCGGAGAGCCAGGGCTGGGCTCCAGTCCCCGGCTCAGCCCTCCAGCCAGACGTTGCTTCAAGAGCTCAGGCTTCTCAGCAAGTATTTCTAATCTCAAATTTCCTTATCAATGAAATTAGGGACATTGTACCTGCCTGGCCTTTCTCCCTAAGTGTGGGTGAAAGGACAGTCTGTGGGATGCTCAGGGGAGGGCTGACCCAGGACAAGACTGGAAGGGCAGATTTTATAACCCCCCACTGCATCATGAAGGTGTGCACTTGAAATGCTAAAACTGAGTTAATACAAGTCAGATAGAAACAGGCGCCCCGGCAGGCCACCCGACAGGCCACCCGACAGGCCACCCGACAGGCCACCCGGCAGGCATGACCTCAGATGCGGAGGGGGCCCATTCCCATCCCCTCACTGTGCAGGTCTCTCTGGGCCATGCTGTTCCACTTCCCATGTGGCTGCTGGGCCCCACGTCCAACCTGGGCCCTTAGCCACCCCAGTGTTCCAGAGCTTCTTTGGGCTCTTCTGAAACCTGGGAACATCCGTCCAGCTTCCTTGAATGAATAGTATCATAGACGCGTCTCTGGGCCAGAAACCCAAGGGAGCCATGAGGAGGCTCAGCTCACATCGTCCCAGCTTCTTTTGTTTCTGAGGAAACTGAGGCTCAGGGAGAAGGGGTGACTTGCCGTGCTCCATGGGGACTTGAGGGTCCTGACAAGGCTGCTCTCACCAAAGCCTCGTGTGGGCAGAACCGCTTAGCGGAAGGGAGGGCCTGTGCACAGCCGTGGCCTGGTTGTTTTTCAACCCACACGAGCTGGCACTCCATGCTTGTGGAATCTGGGTCAAAACAGTAGAAGTCAGGCTCCGGTTGACAGTGCTTTCCCAAAGGATTAAAAAAAACAGAACAGAAATTCTTGCCTTTCCCTAGCTAGAGGTCAGATGTCAAAAAAGCTAATAACTGAACTAGAGGGACCCAAGGATAAAAACTGACACATGAAAAACACTAGGGGAGACGAGGGGACAAAAGATCTATTATCATTAATACGTTTCTTTTTGTTACGTACTCGTCCCAGGAATCACCGTGCACTGGGCTGTTGTCCTTAGGCAGAGACATGTTATCATTCACAAGCTGAGCTGTACAATAGATTCCCCCAAACCCAAGGGAGTTGTGTGTGTGTGTGTGTGAGTGTGTGTGTTTTAGAGATTTACATTGATGTTTTCCCTATAGGTTTTTTTTTGAAACATATATATTTTTAATTTCCCCCTGTCTCAGGGGTAAATAAATATATTAAAGTAAGCTCTGGGATGTATAGCAGAGTATAACAATGATAAATGATGTTGTGTGTAATTTTTCTACTATTAACATAAAGTAATATAAACTGAAGGACACTAGTCTATTGAGAGACTTAGAAGCTAATGTTCCATATCAGATGCGGCCAATGTCAGGACTGAATACAGATTAGGCAGTGTCCTTTTCTCCCCAGGGGAATTAAAGTTGGAGACACCACTAGCTGCCAGTGGTTTTATGGCATTTTGTTGGGGCCGGTGGTGCCTTTCGTGGTCTATTAATTCAGGAGCCGTAAATGACAATGTGAGCAAAATGCTTTTCCGGTGGGATGCGTTTCATTTATGTGTGCCTGTGTTGCCGACACCTCGCCCATCCATTTTGTCACAATAAGTGTCTTTAAACGATGTGGATTACCTCCACTTCATTATGGTCCCCGCATTTGTGCCTTATGCAAGGCTGTTCTGTAAAGTTGGGAAAGGAGTAAAATTCCGCCGTTCTCCAGGAGGAGGGAGGCAAGGCCAAGAAGCTCATCTGGAGTTAGGCCGAGAGCGCGTAGCCGGGGCACACTCTGCAAGGGCGAAGGAAAGCCCCAGGGCCGACAGATCTCCTTTTCTGTTTCCTGGGGTCTGCCGGAGTTTGTGAACATGAGTTCAAACGTCTGTGATTGCTGGATTTTTCAGAATTCATGAGCATTCAAGATTTTCTTATGAAATTGATCTTCTCACCAATCATATAGATGGAAAGCTTGGAGGTGTTCTGTTCTTAATCATATTCATGTGACATCTCATTTCAGAGGTCAAGAATCTCCTCCAGTTTTTCTGCATCTAGGGAGGAAGGGGAGCAGGCCCAGGAGGTGGCACTGCAGTGGCCTGTCGAGTGATCCCGGGCCCTGGTGTGGCTGGCCTGGACTCTGCCTTTCTTCCTGCTGCCTTGCGCTGCCCCTTCACGCTCTAAAGGGAATGTGGGATAAGGTACAGGGAAGTGGCTGAGTCACTGGGAATTAAAATCTAATATGGTGCCTTTTGCCGTGGGGACAGAACCATGGTAACACCCAACATAAAAATTTAAAATGCGTATTAGTCCAAGTTTAACTATGTGACTTTAGAAGAATTTTTGCACAAACGAATACTTCCCCTGAAAAGCGTCCTGAATCCTGGGGAGGAGTTGGGAGCCTCCCCTGCATCCAGAATTTGCAGACTGGGGTTCTGGAGGTCTCCTTCTGTCTCCCACCCCATGAACATGGGCATAAGGGGTGCACACTGGGCTTCACCACGCACATTGTTATCCGTCGAGTTGGCGCTGAGATGATACGTTTGTCACGGTTCATAAATTTTATCTTTGCACTAAAAACAGGGTTAGAATATCTTCAATGCAATTATAAAAATGTATTAAAACTGAGAAGGAGAAAAATATGGTGGTAGATGCGATTTTAATGATTGTGTAAATGTTCACTCTTCCGTGGCCAAAAAGTCGGGCTTTTCAGCCACAGTATTTCAGAGGAAAGCTGGGGGAGTCCAGGGTTTTCGGTGACTGTGCACCTGGGTTTCAGCACAATGACAGATATGTCGCTCTGAGTTCCCACTGGGGAAGGAATGGCCAGCTGGAGGCATGTGACGTCTGCAGGTCATCGCCATGTGAGCCACTAGACTCTGGGCGTGAAAACTCTCAGGTAATATAGTGGCCCTGCATCTCCTCCTTCTGGAAACTTGGAGGCCTAGGGGGCGGGGCCCTGGGTGCACTCAGAGTTGGCCTTCGAGGTAAGTTGCCATGCAAAATCTGTCCTCCCTGATAGCTTTGCAGACCCCTTCCTTTCCTAAATGGCTTGCAACAGCAGCTGGCCACAGGGGACAAGCCAACGTCCACAGATTCAACTGCAAACATCTGAGGGGCTTCCTACTGCAGGCTGCTTTTTGGGGTAGGGGCGGATTACCAGGACTGAACTCAGGGACACTCAACCTCTGAGCCACATCCCCAGCCCCATTTTATTTAGAGACAGGGTCTCACTGAGTTGCTTAGCACCTTACTGTCGCTTGGCCTGGCTCTGAACCCACGATCCTCCTGCTCAGCCTCCCGAGTTGCTGGGATTACAGGCATGCACCCCTGCGCCCAGCCAGGCCATTGTTTAGCACGAGGCAGGTCTTCAAAACCCCAAATGCCTTCGTGGCCAAGGTCAGTGTGTCCAACGTCCATCAGTGTGGGGCAAGTACCGCCAACCCTGCCCCCCGTGGACTCTTTTCCCCCACCCATTACCTGGCAGGTGAGAGAGTTGTGGTGAAGACGTCCCCAGGGTGAATCACGAAGTCCCAAGCTCTCAGCAGAAGCTCTGCCAAACAAAATGAAAATTTAAAAATGAGCATCTATGTTGCCCACCGACTAGTTTCCTGCTTTCTTACTCCTCTTTTCAAGGCAGTTTTGTCTGAAATCCTCTCCCTCATTTTTAAAATTGCTGTCTTGTTAACTCTCGCTGAGGGCATTTGTGCCGCTGGCATTTGAATGCACAGGTCCATGAGGAATCTGGTCCTTAATGGCAACTCTTGGATTTTCACCCACACCAACAGTTCCTCGCCTTTGCCTCATTCCTGAACCAAAGTTGTCCCCAGAGTTTTAAAGTGGATGGTGAGTTTAGATACAGGTTGCTTCTGGCCACACATGTCCCTCTGTCCTCTCTCATTAGTGTACACAGATGGATGACTTTTCCCTTTTAGGCAAAGGGACATTTCAATTTTTGCTTAAAAGATGAAAGCTGCGTAGGATTTACAATTTAAACTGAGTGTTGCTGTTTTATAGGTTTTTGAGTCAGATTCCCTGTACTCAAATGCAGTGGTTCTGTGATTTGGGGTAAATCGCTTAACCTCTGTCAACCTTTTATCAGCGAAATGGGATAAAAATGGAACCTGACTTGCAAAGGATTAAATGAGATGATGCGTGTAAAGGACCATCTCGGAGCTTGGCGTGCAGCGATTGCTTCCGCCGTGGCTGCCTGTTGTTGTTATTATTTGCATTCTGGTCATTGTGAAAAATGACTTAGAGTGTGCATATGAGTGAATCTCGCTCTTCTATCAGGCATGCTTTTAAAATATACAGACATATTAAACACAAAGAGGAATTTCTGCATGTGGTTTGTTTGGTTTATTCTGACTGATATTTACTGGGTAGATACAAGACATTCTTACCCAGGCTCCGTAGAAGATGGTTAATGTGTGTTTCATTTTCCCAGCAATGTCGCAGGACATGGGCAGGGACCTGAACTGGCACTAAGTGATCAGGGTGGGTCTCTGAAGGGAAGTGAGTGGAAGAAGGTGAGTGTTGGAGGGCCAGTGGCTCGTAGCAGGCTCTGGAAATCCACTTTACTAATCTGAAATTTTATGTTCTGCTTGAGTCTCAATTAAATGATGGCAGAAAACAACCATTTCCGCCCCCCGCCTCCCCCAGGAATTAGGTCTGCAGCTTTGCTCCTAATACCTGATGAAGAAATCTGTGTGAGTGTGGTCTGTGACTGAATCAGTGGATAGATAGATGGTTGAAGGAAAGCATGAGTGAAAGAAAGGTGAGTTTGCTTTCATCCCAGATCACAGGCCCGCCACAGAATCCTTGGCATCCAGAGCAGTGGCTGGCATTTAGTAGACACTCTCTATTCTTGAAAATGTATTGGGATCAATCATCATTTTATATCAATGATATAAAAATTGGTCTTTGAGGATGCAACTGTCCTAATTTCTTCTGCTCACAGGAAAAGTCAGTCCTGTACCCATAGTCCACGGGGTCCTCCTTGAACCCAATGGGCAGCTGTGAAGGAGTAAGGCTCCTTCCTCCCCAGACCACCTCTTGCTCCTGCAGATTATGTTGGTGGTTGTGCAGAGCATTTCTGGCCAAAGAATCTCTTGTCAAAATGATCTCCATTTCTAGGATAGAATTTGCCAGACTCATAAAGGATTCCGTTTTATGTGGAGATTTTTGTATTTGTGCAGAAAACCGTTGTATGGGTTTCAAGATTATTTTTTGAAGACAAATAATAGGGTGACTATTAGAAGTGGTGCAGTGGAGAAATTTCAGAATTGAACAAATAAAACTCAGAATTCAAACCTCGCATACTGCTCCACTGTGCCCAAATCACCAGCACCAGATGAAGGCTGTGGTGGGAGTGAGGGGGATGGCTTGGGGCCATCTTGGAGGAACCAAGGAGCACCTCCTTCTTCCCTGATTGAGGATGGGATGGGAGAATGGGAACAACTGTGTCACTGTGCATGGACGCCCTGCTTTCCTCTAGGTGACTGCTCCCTCCAATCCAGATCAGGTACGACCTGCCGCCTGGAGCTTGGCAGCAAATAGACCTGCGAGTGTGTGACCTGTGGCTGTCACCAGTTTTTAATAAGGGCTGGGCTCATCTGGAAGAGCCTGGGAACTTCAGTCCCTCCTCTGCGCCTGCCCCTGCACACAATGTGCCCTCGCTAATAAATTCTGAGGGCTGACACTGCCTGAGCCCGCTGGTCTTTGCCCTCAATTTCATTGAGATGGGCCATTGAAAACTCATTACAAGCTGTTTAGACTCTGACTTTGACTTTTGCTCAGCAGCGAACAAAATTAACAGCTCTTGGAGGTAGCAAAAAAGGCACTCAGCCAAATAAAAAAAAAAATAAAAAATGAAAGAATTGAAATGATGAGAAAGATTTTTAATATTATCTCCATTAGTCATGCAAACAAGGGCACATCCGCAGCGCCTCTGTTCTGCATGTTCCTCTCATTAGGAGCCTGGTGAGGATTGTGGTTCCCCCACTGGAGAGAAATTCATACCCAGGTCTTACATGCAGCTCAAAATTTTTTTACATGTCAAGCAATGAGCCTTTGAGTGTAGCAGAATTGCTTCATAAATTTAACTATCACTTTCAAATTTCTGTTTTTTTCTAATTTAGTGCTTGATAGTTTTTTATGTGATAATTTTAAAATGCTGTTTATGGCAAAAGTTACCTTGATAGTACAGGTGTGCAGAGAAAATTCACAGCCATCAATAAAAAGGAAAAAAAAATCCTGTTTATACCTTAGGCATTTTGTGATTCTAAGGATGTAACCGTGGCAGCATCACAGGTTTTAAAAGCAGCCCAATTAATCTAAATTTCTTTAAAAGTAACAGCTCCTGAAAGACTTAAATATTACTCCTCATGCCTATGGATGCCTCTCATCTGTGTTTAGGAAGCTCATGCAAGATGCCTTTTTCTTCTGATATTTGTAACACATCTTAAAAATAAAAATATTTATGTGTCATATAAATAAAGTTAAGAATATCACTGACAAAACTGGAGAATTAGACTATGAAATGCTCAAGGTAAGCAAAGGGACTTGAACCAAGAAAGGAAAGTGTATTTGAGGGAGACCTGATGCATTTCCCAGTGCTTTGGGACAGTGGAACACAAGATGACGGGGACCCGGGTCACCTGGGTAGGCAAGGGCGAGCTCCACATTGGATTGTTAGGCTGTTCACTGCTAGGATATAACCACTCCTCATTATGGTGAAGCCTGTGAATGAGTGCCAAATAGAAGTCACTGCCACCCTGCACCAACCTCCTTTAAACTGTTAGAGTGGCTGTGTCTCCATTAGGATATCCGGCTTTTCTTCTGGTTCTTCCCCAAACTGCCAGAAAAAGTGCCAGGAACTGTGAAAAGGGGGAGTAAAATGTCCTGTCTTTGGGGACCCTCTCGAGCACGTCAAGAACTTTTTCTCATCCTCTGAACATTGTGGAATAACTCCAGTGCCACCCTATACGCCCAAGAGACAGAAATGGAGAATCCACTTAGTCAGGAAATCTTTTAGAGCCAAACTCGTGAATTAGTACAAAGCCACTGGAGACTCTAGATAGATCTTAACAGTCAAAGCAATAAATGTACAATCCCATAAATCTGAACTTTGTGGTATATTCATTAGGCACTCTGTTTTCTTCTCCTTCAAATGTTCCATTTAATTCCCTGACATAATAAGCTTTCCAAATTCTCAGTGTTTCCCTACAGCCAAAATCTTTATCTTTTTCCTCCCTGGATTTCTTCTGCAGGAACCCATCATCTAGCCACTGGACATCTTTGATGAGGGAATTAAGGCATTTGCCTATTTCTGTAGAGTTTCATTAAAGTCTGACTGTGTTCCAGTAACAACTGCTGCATAACAAACCACCCCAAATTTCATGCATTAAAACAGCAACTTTTCTTTTATTTATGAATCTGGAGCTTCAGAAAGGTTGTTCAGGAGTAGTTTGTTTGTGCCAATCAGCATCAGTGGAGGCAGCTTGAAAGCTGGGGGCTGAGAGCATCTGAGGACTGTCTACTCACACGTTGGGGGGCTGATGCTGACTGTAGCTGAGGCCTTTGTTGGGGGTTCCCCCCTGGGCTCCTGCACTTTGTCTCCATGTAATTTGGCTTCCTCACAATATGGCAGCCTCTTTGCATTGCCTCCTGTGACCTAGCTGCAGAAATTATGTAGTCCTGATGTTTTGGCATTCTGTTTGTCCAGGTAGTCACAAAGACCTGCCTGGGTTTACAGGGGAGGAAACAGACTCCACCTCTTAATGGGGCAACAAGAGAGTTCTGGAAGAGAATATGGGACTGGAAACATTGCCCTATCCACTTTTGAAATATGCAGGCTGCCACCCGCCTTCACCAAAAGGTTAATATCCTGCAGGGGTATCTTGGAAAAGAAAGGTTGTTTCAGAGGGAATCAGAAAATATGGTTTTGAATTCCGCCTCTGCCACTTACTAACCTCATGGTCAGGCCTCAGTGTGCTCATCTATTAAATGGGGGACACAGACACAGACCCCAAATGTTTATGCTGCAGATTATACAAACAAAGCATGATCTATATGCAAGTACCCGCCAAGTACCTGGCATGAACTAGATGCTTAGTTTTTGGTGAGTTCATTTATTGAATCGGAATCTGCACAATATAGCTATTATTTAGGTTTATTGTGTCCTAATCGATGTCACTGGGTACATCCTTGCTGTTTTTCATACATTTTCCACTAAGTCTCAAGATGCTGCTGGCCAATGAAGGTCAGGAAGGAAACAGATTAACAGCATCTCATAGCACAATGTCAAAATACTTAAAAGTGTTTACAGAGCCCAGTGACACCCAATGAATTTAAAACAAGACAACTAGAATGGAAGTGAAACTATTCTTGTTCTTCTAAGCCTGAGAGAGGGCCTTGATGTTTTATGATTGTTTTAAGGTCCATTAATCGTTGAATCATGAGGCCATGTAAAAAATGACAGCTTTAACATCCAGGGCCCAGGTTTATTTTAAATGTTTTTGCTTCGACACTGCTCCTAATTAATGGCAGTGGCTAAAACCTGATTCAAATGTGGCAAAAGCAAGGTGCCATAAGATAAAGCAACTTAATTTCATCTAAGAACATTTTATGGCTTCTGGAAAGAATTATTTCCTTAGATTGAAGAGTGCCTGCCTTTAATAGGGACGAGCTGATTCTCAGAAAGAGGGAACTACCTACTGTGACATCATCAGAAGCTCTCCTAACAGGCTGGAGCGAACTTGGGAGCAATATGGCAGCCACTAGCCACGCGTGGCTGTCCAAATGTAAATGGATTAATATGCATGAAATTTCATAAGAGTCACCTCTTCAGTTGCATGGACTAGCCCTGTTTCAAGTGCTCAGTTGCTACACACGAGTAGCACAGATATGGAACCTTCCCAGTTTGCAGAAAGTTTAATTGGACAGTTTAATTACTTTAGAGATTGGTTTTCTCTCTCTCTCTCTCTCCCTCTCCCTCTCTCTCTCTCTCTTTTTTTTCCCATGTTTGTTCCACAATTAAAGTCAATTTGTTCAAATGTCCCATCTTTCCCCAGAGTCCTGTTAGCCCAAAGACATCCCCTTTGGAGAACCTTCTAGGGCCTAGGCCTAACCAACTTGGACCTGCAGTAACACTCCCACACATACAATTTTAGCACCCATGGAAGTTGGCCTAAGGATCATAATCGCCTCCAAATCCTATATACCTCCCTTCTTTTGAGCCAGGACCCAAACCACTGGTCCTTCCTAATAACAGAACTTCAGCCCTCCGTACTGTGGATTCCTTTGCAACCCAGTGGTTCCTGTAAGGCTTCTTCAGCCTCAACATGCTACAAGTATCATTTCCTAGATTAGATAAATAATAAGTCTTGCATGTAGATAAAGATGTGGGAAAATGATGTTATGGCATGCAAAAATGGAAATTCCTTTTAGAGTGTTACTGAATTCATAGTGGCATTTAATCAACATGTGTTTACTAAGTTCATGGTTCCTAAAAGTGCAGATGTCTATGAATTACTGATGTCGCAGAAGGACGTTCATATTCTAGGACAGTCCATAACCAGCTGGGAGTTCCTCGTGGGTGTGGGTAGCAAAGGTCTCTTCATCAACACTTCCTTGGTTGAAATGCAACTCCCAACAGAAAAAAATCAGCCCTCATCTCTAACTTCCTACATAAGCCAAACACTTATCCCGGTAAAACCTCACACTCGACCTGAGTAGTCCACATTAATATTCCACCTCGAAGATGAGTAAACTGAGGTTTAAAGTGTCTAATTTTCCCAGTGTCCTGGTGTGGGATCTTGACCACCAGCCTACACAGCTGTTTCATGTCTGTCCATCAACTGCAAAGCTTGTGCTTCATTTGAATATATATAACATAGTTGCATGGCTTGGTGAAGCCATCAAATTCCTGTTAGGCCACTAGCCAAGGCTCCTGTTAGGGGGAAATGTCATTCACTTGATCTAAACGTACTTAAGAGAACTCTCAGGACCTGTGAATTATCGTTGTGAGTTTTATGCCGCTCCCCCCCCCCCCCAAGGTGGCAGGCTTCAAACCAACTTTAGCTAAGGAGCTGTGGATGGTAAGCCCTGCAGACGAGAGATGTTGGTGAGCACCCTTCGTGGAGGGTATCTCAAGTCCCATGAGAAAGTGTCCTATATCTTCTCCTAGGTGACTTTCTTTAGCATGTGTCTTATCACTTGCAGTGGGTTCTGAGTAGAATCCTTTTACATATCAATTTTTTCAAGAGGAAACAGGGACCAAAGCCAAGCCAAATGAAACTTTAAAATCCATTGTAGTATGCTAGGAAGGAAAAAACAAAAACACTGTTTGAATAAAAAAAAAATTGTACTTGGTATAATTTGCTTCCCTGATGGGTACAAATAAAATAAAATCACTTCTTGACTTGCAGCTTAAGAACAGAAGCTAGCTGCTCTCTCTTCCCACAATAAAAAATTTTTTTAAAAATTAGGTTTTTTAAAAGTACTTTTGGCTTGGAACCATGGGCCATTCCTGCTTCTAGAAAAAGAAGTAGGGGTTGCATATGAGGCTGCCTGGGCTTCCTGTGCTGCTGAAGATGTGTTGGGAAAGACGAGAGAAAGAAGAGGACGGTCATGTGCACTGTGCATCAGAGCGCTCTCTGTCTGAGCTCGGGCAAGCTCTTGGGTGGCTCTTTCCAAGGTGTGACCACCACATATGATAGCTCAGTCACACCTGTCCTTTCATGGTCCCTCTTCCCTGGAGAGGACTCTTCTTTCACAGTCCTCGCTCCCCTCCAGGTGAGTTCTCCTCCAGGGACTCTTGGTGTCCTGTCCATCTAGCAAATCCCACAGCTCCAGAAAAATACTCAGAACATGTTTCCCTGCAGAGGGAAGCACGGTGATCTCCATTCCTTTGCTTTCTGGCAATCTCCCAACCCTTATGCAGATTTCCAGAGCCCAAAACCAGCGGGTCCAGGGGAAGAGGAACCTCCACAGTCCCGTTAGGCCTCTAGTTCTCTTCTCCAGAGCAGTGGACACCTGCTGCCTTGGTGCTGCCAGCCTCCAGAAACTCCTATCAGAACCCAGCTTAATTCCCAGCTCACTGGCAGCAACCCCCCCATCTGTTAAGGGGAGTGTGCCCTGGGAACATCAGATTCTGCCGTCACAAGGCTGGCCTTGTACAGTGAGCCCAAGTTTGTGGCACGCACACAGCCACAGTTGTTTTTCACATTTGTGAGTGACAACATGCTGGCAGGTTGGAAAAAGCCATCAAATATGGCATATCTGGGTAGAAAACTTCCCAAGAAGTGTCATGGGAACCCCCTGTATCATCTGGCACTCTTGAAGGCCTATTTATTGTTGGCAAAATAAATCAATAGTCAGAACCTGGCAAGGCATTTCTCAGTGACACCATATGGTGCTCCATCAATTCTGTGGCACTGGAGAATTGTCCCTCTGACATGCGAACAGGACGTCCAGCTCTGATCACTGAGTCTGCTTGCATGGGCTGCAGTGTCAGGGGTAGAAGGAGGTAGGACTGTACAGTCGACCTCCTCCCCTCTGAAGGAGTAACTCTACTAGCACCTTTTTTTTTTTTTTTTTTTTGGAGACAAATCTTATGCAGGGGACAAAAAAACTACATAGGAGAAAAAGACAAATGATGGCACAAGATCCAGACACAAGCACTCGGCCATGTTGTCCTAGTGCCAGCAGAGACAGCAACGCCTGGTGGATTTAGGCACTCAGACACTTAGAAAGTGGCCGGCAGAGCACGGGTTCTGGTATTCGGGGAACTTATGACACGTCAGGGGCTTCTCTGGTTTTCAGTCACTTGCTCTGTGTTGGGGAGTTTTGCCAAGGAAAGAGAGCAGCACCCAGTGCCATGGCCACCGGCTGCTCTCTGGTTCTGAATTGCAGGCGGGTTTCAGCAGCTCAGTCTGGAAAAATCACTGTGCTTGACATTCTGAGTTGCGACTGACCAAACGTGTAGCTATGTGGACGTGCACGTACACAGTGCACATTTTAAAGAATTCCACGATTGCTGATGAATTCGTGATTCTCTGTCCTCTCCGTGGGCCACAGGCTCTCTGGGTTTGGTAAATCACTTTTGGGAATTAGATCTGCTAGTGCATTTGTGTCTCTAGAATTCCACTTGGGACTTCTCACTGTGTGTATTCACTCTGTCTACTGTTCTCTTCCCTCCCTCCCTGTCTCTGTTTCCCTCTGTGCCTCTCTCTCTTTCTTCCTTCTCTCTCTCTCTTTCAGTTCTCCTTTTCAATCAGGAAAACTTCAAATCACTTTGAAAAGTTCTGGTATTACTTATTAATTAATTTCCACCTTGAGGGTTTGTTCCTCAGTCAGCACCGCTAGGTCCACTACCTTCACTTTCTTTTTCCTTTCGTCCTATAATTTTCCCCTTTTCAAATGCATAAAGCTCCTGATCACTTTAGGGAACACCAAGTGTCGTTCATGAGTCCAGGGTTCTTCTGCTTGCTTCTCAAGCTGTGCAGACATGCCAGGTGCCACAGGAAACATGGCACACTCTAATTAGGAGGTTTGGAAGATGCTAGCTATCCAGGTGGGAGCGGGGTGCAGGGGACAACACCCTAGGGGAGTTACAGCAAAGATGTGCCACTCCTTGACCTGGAAGGGAGAGAGAGGAGCAGTTCCTGGACCCCTGAGGATGGGACTTGAAGAAGGACACTGTGGTATAGAGGTGACCATCTTGAGAGGCAATGGAACCTTAGTTGGGGGTCACCGCCAGCTCCATGCAAGCCTGCCAGGAGAGAACCAGGGCAACATACCTGCCCACCTTGGGCCTCTTGCTCTTGTCTCCCATTGGCTTAATCTAACTGGAAGCTGAAGACCAAGAGAGCCCATTGATGAAGTCTATCCAGGTCACTCCCATCCCCTAAAACACAGAGCATGGTAGAAAGGTATGGATAAGACACTCAGCACCAATCCTTTCCAGGGATTTTGACTATTGGCTATAGTTCCATGTGGCAAATCCTCCTTTTCTCCAGGCCCCAGCCTAACATAGGAGATGAGCTTTGGAGAAAGTAAGGATGATATTAGAAAAATTGGTGTTGGAGGTACCCCAGGGACAGGAGTCCAAAGAGAGATTGTTGTCATCTTGCTTGAATCAGGAGCCTGAGACCACAGGGAAGGGTGGGCACTCTGGGTCTACATGGGTTTGATAAATGTGGCCTTCAGACATGTCTGAGAGTTTTAAAGGTTTTCAAATAGCCTAAGGCTGACGTGTATCTGTTTCTACCAATTTTTCTTGGTTTTGCAGCTACCAATCCTCCAGTTAGACCGTAAACCCCATGCTCACTTTATAATCTCTCAAAGGCCATCTAGAGTGCTTAATAAATGTTGACTGACCTCAAGGAAACTCGATGCAGCACTTGCAACTGAATATCTAATAGTTCCTAGATTCGATGCAAACTAATGCTCAGGTAATTCAGCTTCCTCTTGAAGCTCTCCTATCCACCTCCTCCAGTTCTCACAGTGGGTCAGAACTGATTACAGGTACCTAACGTCTGCATTCTGCTCTTTCCTCCTCCACACGATTGCTCAGATATGCCCTCTGCCTGGACTTCTCTTCTCTGGGCTGCTTGTGGGCACACCTGCCTCTCATCTAGCTCTCTTCACCCCCTTGCCGTCCAAGGCTGAGTTAGAAGCATCTGTTTGCCATTGGCCTCTCTGTGGGGTGACTGCCATTTTTTTGGTAATAGTAGATACCAACCAACCAGAATGGGTGACGTCTCATATAATCACTTGTTCCACACGCTCCTGACACAGGTCTCACCATCTTAGAGCTGTCCCGGGAGGCTGATTCAGGGCAGCTGGCTTTGAACCTTGCCTCCATATGTACTGAGTGTAGTCATTCAGTGCAGGCTGCTGGAGCCTGGGTGAATTTAGCAACAGGCATCTCTCAGGGTTCTGGAGGCTGTGAGTCCAAGACACAGGTGCCGTGGGCAGATGGGGCTCCTGGTGAGGAACCTCTTCCTGGCTCAGAAACAGCCAGGTTCTTGCTACGTCTTCACATGGCGCACAGCAAGCCCTGATGTCCCTTTCGCTTCTCATGAGGACATTAATTCCCTCACGGGGACCCTTCATCTGAACCTAACCGCCTCACACTGGGCCTAGGGCTTGAACATTTGGACTCCGGAGGAAACAAGCATTCTGTTCATAACTCTTGCTGAAGCGTCTTAGGCTTGGTAAGCCTTCATCTTCTCCTCTGACTTGAGGCCATAATAAGAGTTATCTGGTGGGGTGGTTTTGAGGGGTGAATGGGCTTTTAAAGGAGTGGTGCCTGACAGGCAGTGCTTATTCAATAAAATGTCACAATACGCTTCATCAAAGCCATCGGGCTTTTTAAAAGGACTGGGTCTCATCATCTTGGGGACCCCAAGGCCCCCAGCCAGCAAAGGGCCCAACATACATCAGGCACCAGCCCAGGCCACAGATGAAGGAGCTGGGTATCCTTTGAGTGTCCCAACATGGCAACTTCCTGCCAAGTTTCAAAGGAGGCAGGGTGACACTGAAGGGACTGGGGAATGTTAAAGCAGTGCCCACTGGGTGAGTGTGGACTTCACAGAGGTGTCAGTGCCCAGCCACAGGCCATCTCTTCGTGTCACTGAGTGAGGACACCCCGGTATTTATGTAGATTTGGAATAGCAGGTATCATGACCCCATGTAACTTCAAACAACTTCTTGAAAAGATTTGTGAAACAAAATTGTATCCAAGCCCTGTCTATTCCAGAATCAGTAATAGTGGGCCACAGGCTGTATGAATGAATGTTTTATAAATTTAAAAATTTCAAAAAAAAAAAGATACAAGATACTTATGATTTCACGTGACTTTGCTTAAAATTGCCCATTTTTTAAAAAGATTTTGATTCAATTTTGAATGTGTCTTAAAAATAGGAAACTAAAATCAAACATAAGAATATATTGTTGTGAGTCTCACACACAACCAAAGAATCCACTAAGATAAATCTGTGCTAAATTCTGATTTCCATCTAGTTTTAGGAAAATACTAACATGTGAGGTTTTTTATGTTTACATGCAGATCTTTTTTTTTTTTTTTTTCCATATTGATAGTTTTTAAGAAGAGAGCATTCAGTACATCCAACTGACCTGCAGCATTGACCCTGGTTCTTAGCGGTTTCACTGAGAACTTGCCTGGGAGGCTCCCAGCTCCTGGAGATGTCTGAGGCCCTCAAGACCTTCCCTCTGATTCCTTTTCCTCGGGCTCCTTTCCCTTTCCTTCCCTGCTAGGCTGTAGGTGCACAGCGCTACGGTGCTTTTCCTAATACCTTTCAAGCATGGGCTACTCATGCTCTTAGGGGGTGGTGGCCAGGACGGAGTAACACACTCCGGCTGAGTCGTGCCAGTGCCCATGGTCATCTCTTGATTCCGGGGAAACACATTTTGTCCTGATCAGAAACTGATGCAATTATGCCCATGTGGTTCCCCCACGCTGGGGCTTTCAGGAACACACGTGTGTGCAGGCAGGCTCATGGGGACACGTGTGTGCGTGCTCGAGCTCCAGAACATGTGTGCGTCTTCAGAAGGCACCTGTTGGGATCCCAAGGTCTCATCCCCACAGCCAAGCCCTCCTCCGAGATGGAGTGAGGAGTTGTAACTCATCCTGGGTTTGTTTTCAGCCTCCCGAGACCTGTTGCGCGCTCTCTGTCGGTGCTCATTTTGTTTGTCATATCTCAGGCCGTAGTGAGTGAGGCCCACTCGGATTCAGCTCGTTTTATGTCTTCCGTCCTTCCTTGGCCGCCACCTTTGCTAATTTCAAGCGGTCAGCACATTTAGCAAGTTTGTGGCTGCTCGACTGAGCAAGCCATTAATCTACATTAGAAAACGGGGAGGATCGGAACCTTCCAGAGGCAGCCTCCCCACCCCCAATCCTGCAGGCGATCTTACCTCTCTGGGTTTACGACACCCGCTGTGACTTGTGTGAGTTTTCCTTTTCACCTTCTTGCTTGAAGACCTGCACTATTAACACTGCCTGGCACCGGGCACCCAGGCTCCGATCTCCAGCGCCTCACAGCAGGACCGTGCCCAGCCGTGGCCTCTGCTTCCCTTTCCAAGAAGCTGTTCTCTCCCTTTGTCCTAGAGAATCTCGGCACAACGGGCTTCCGCGTGGTGACCCTGAGCATGCGTCCTGCGGGAGTTTTATTTGCCCTGTTCCTCTTCTTCTTTTTTATCCTGTGCATGAAATGTCTCCTTTTTCTTAAAACTCTTGAAAAAAATAATCACATTTGTCCATGTTCATTCAAATGAGTTATATTCAAAAACTAGGAGAGGTTTCCTTTAGCCCTTAGGTCCGTTATGCCTGCTGTTAGATAAAACTACCCCAAGGTGGCCTGTCTTGAAAAAAAATTAAATAAGCCTCTGTTTCCGAGGCTGGCTCTGCACACAGCACAGGCCCAGAGGAGCACAGCGAGGGCTGGACACAGCTCCAGTGCCCTTCGCGCACGTTTATAGTTTTGTGAATTACACCTGCTCTTTCTAAGAAGTCATCCACCTTAGACCTGGGAAGGGCCAGAGGGTATGTCTGGGCTAGGGGTGTCCAAAGCACATCTTTTCTGGGAAAAGTTCTGCCTTCAAATACCTCCTGACATGAGATGCCAGTATAAAACATTAGAGCTCATGCATCTTCACAAACCCCCTGTAGGATCTATGCACCGCAAGATCTCTAGCCTCTAGCCCTGCCCCAGGGGCCCATCTTCAACGGGCTCTCTTGCCCTCTCTTTCTCAGGTTGGATTGAGCAATAGTCCATGCCAACTGGAATTCTGAGCAAAACAAGGTCAGGCTACTCAGTGCCCAGACATGTTCCCTTCAGGGTAGGGTGAAGCCCCTTCCTCTGTACCAGGTCCCCTCCGTGCAGCTGGCAAGGGCAGATGGGTCCCTGCTGTTAACCCCAGGACACTGCCTCAAGCCTCCAGATTCCTTAAACCCTGCAGGGATCCCTGAAAACAGTGGCTCTATTAAATGCTGCTCGCATTACCCGTTTTGAGTGTACTGTCGGCCTCTTGCCAGGATGCTGACCAACAGATACAGTGTGAAATCTCAGATTGTGATCCTCTCCTTGCCCAGAGCACAAACTTTCATCCAAAACACACATTTATGGGAACAGGGGAAGCTCTGGGAGAGACTTCAGCTGAGTTATAGCTCTCTTTTCTTCCCCTGGGTTTTGATCCTTCTTTTCCTTCCTGTCCTTTTAAGATTTTTGGAAAGAAGTGAAAGAGCTTTGGAAGTGCAGTGAGTCTGTCTGAGGCCAAGGGCAGTTGCACGCAGACCCTCTGCCAGTGCTTCAGTGGCCCTTGTCTTGCTGCCCGGCTGCCTGTGGGTCCACGCTCACATACCTGGTGCTGTCTGTCCGAATGTGACCTTGAGAATGATTTCCAAGGTATCTTCAGGGCCCGAGGCTCTCTCCCAAACCTGCTCAGTGGCCCTGCTCTCTCTCAGATGTTCCCAGGTGACCTTGTGTGTCCTTCCTGCTGTGCTGCTCAGTCATCCTGGGACTGTAAAGCTGAGAGGTCCCAGCCAAAACATGGCAGAAATATCTGTCTCCCCCCTGGGCTCTCCCAAGGCTCGAGCGTATCAATAAACGCTCCTGGAAACGAAGGCAAAGTCCAGGGCTTGTTGTTTCAGTCAAACCCTGAACTTGACCCCTTCTGATAAACCCTCAGATGCAGAGGTGATGTCAAAGGCCCCTGACACAGGGCAGGTATAGGAGTCCAGAGGGTAACCTTTTTCCTTTCAACGTTTGAGTCCCAAGAAATAAAACTGCACAAATATTCTCTCCACTTCTCCTGACTTCTCGAAGGCTCCACATGTAAGCTCATTGATAGTCTTGGTGTGTTCCTCAGTATTTGTGCTTTTAATAGATATTGCAAGTGTGTTTAATGTGAAAATAGAAACGGAGAGCTCTTAAAAGAGCTTACTCAAAATCCTGCCAATTACTGAAGCCTACCAGACAAGAAGGAGCCACTTTTTTTTTTTTTTTTTTGATACAAGGGGGAAAAGTGTTTCCACCAAAGCTTGGCCCTTTGTCTTAAAAAAAAAAAAAATGCATCTCCTGGGTACTGAGTTTTAATAGTAAATACAGATGTAGCTATGTCATGTTAAAAGCATGACCAAATGGCAGTGCGATGTTTGGGGCATTGCTATGTCACTTTAAAATGCATAGTGTCATCTCAAAGAGCACTGTCACTGTGAAGGAGGCAGCATTCATGCTGATTGTGTGACTCCCTATCTCTTGGTTCCTGGAGGAGATCATCTTCAAGTCAGAAGTCCTTCCGGACCATGAGCTCGTCTTCAGCTTCCAGTGCATCTTTTCACCTTGGTTACCAACATCTGAAGGCAAGAAATGGCTGAGACCCCACTGCAAGTCCTGAAGGAAGTTATTGTTAGACAAAATGAACAAGTAAATGCCTTAGGCCTGAGCCGTTGCCCACACCAGCCCCATGTTGGCTCAGGATCTCACCAACTGTTTCTGATCCCACAGTCTGAAGTAAGTTTGTGGAAATACAAAGGTCACATCTTCCGTAACCCTCAGCAGTCCCCAGTGGAGCTAAGGAATTAAAAGTTGCTTAAACCTTTTTCCTGTTGCCAGTTTTTCTTAAACATGCGCTCTGTTCTATTTTTTCCCCCATTCTCAGAGAATAAGAAAGCTTAGCCAACTGCAATTTCAAAGTATTGCTTCGTAAGCCCAGGCCAAGTGTAGAGATTTGATAGAATTCTGATTAATGCATCTTATTACATTAATTTTTGGAGGAACCCGAAGGCATTTCTCCTATCCCTAGTGCAGATGGGCCTGCCAGAAGCATTTGTCTCCTTAAAAAGCTAATATCTTCAGCTACCAACCACCATAAAACTGGAAATCTATCGGAAGACTTGGCCCCTCTAGATGTGCATACGGCACGCTACAAAATAGATATAGAACTTGGCTGAACTTTGCTTCAAATTTGCCAATCAAAACTCAGGATCCCACGCCAAGTTGGCTACAGAACCTCTTGCTTGGAGCCAGGACTAATTATGTCAACAAGTAGTTCAAGTTGAGCCCCTGTTAAGTCGAGTCCCGCACTCGTGGGCGCTGTGGATGAGTCTGGTGTGTAGGCGAACTGGCCATGCTCAGAAGAGCTATCTCTGCCTTCTCAGGTTTCCACTTGAAATCCCAGGACCTCGGCTGGGTCTAAGCCTTCCTGTACCCCTGGGGTGCTCGCTCCCCTCTGAGATCACCCCAGGGGTTCTCATTACAAGTTCTCCCTGGAAATGAGCAGTGTTCTCATTGGGCTTTCCAGCAAGGTGACTCGGAGGGGAAGTTCATGGTGCAGAGCATGCCTTAGGATGTGTCCTTGAGTTTGCACCTGTGAAAGGAAGAGGGCAAAGGCAGAGTGGGCGGAGGGAGAAGTGGGGCTTAGCGCTGGCCGTCTCCTCCCCCAGAACTCGCTTCCTTGATCAAGTCGGTAACCATCTGGGGCTTCTGTCTTCTCTTCCCTGAAATGGAGCCAGTGCTACTTAACTCCGAAGGTTGTTTAAGTGTAGGTGAGAATATTGGCAGAAATCCATTAACCTGGAGAGAGGAGGTATGAAGTGGAGGTTATGTGTGTGGGTTAAGAGCAGGCTGGGGAAGGCTGGCTCACATCCTGGTTCCTTAGCGGATTGTTCCTGGGGAAGTCACTTAATCTCTCTGCTCCTCGGTGGGCTCAGCCCTAGAGTGGAAGTCTGTTTTTGCAAACTCAGTGAAATTGTGTTGGTGAAGCTCCTGGGTCTGGACTTGGCCCACTGCGCTCCGCTGTTCATTTCCCTAAGGCCCTGGGTCTCCTCCTGAGTCCCAGCCCACCAGCCAGCCTTGGCGGCTCACCCTCCTTTCTCTGTCCTCTCACCCGCATCAGGTTCCTGGGTGAAATGAGCCGAGCTTGGCAGTCAGGCCACCCACAGAGCTATCTCTGTGGCATTGCTGGTGAGGATTCTGAGTTTAGGCCTTGGCATCAGTGAGTGTAGAACTCAACGTTGGGCCTGTGCATTCTGAGATGGAGTGGGCACTTATTTTTTTTTCTTCTTCATTTGGCACCAGTGTTAATAAAATGGCAGTGATGACCCAGCAATAGAGAAGGAACAAACTAATGTAAGTAAGATGTTTTTCTTACTGTTTACTTTCTTCTTGTAGTCTCTCCATTCCCGTGACAACTACAATGTGCCTGGCAGTGCCTTAGGCTCTCAGGGTGCTCGATGACCCACAATCCCCTAGCCGCTTATGTCTAACTGCTAAGGAAACAAGAACAGCAGTGGGCCCCTGTGAGTTTTGATGTGAATTGCTGAGTTGATAGCACGAGTGTTCTTTCCCATGTGTAACCCTGAGTTCTGGCCTCTGCAGAAAACACTATGCAGCATGGTGCCGGGCACAAAATAGGTGCTCAGTAGATAGCAGCACAGATTCAGACTCCTCAATCCAAAGGAAACCATCAGTCCAAACCAAGCTTCAGCAGGAATTTTAGATATCAAAACAAACTCTCTGAAGTCTGGAGGGCTGCTTGAACCAACTAAAATCCCCACCTCCCATCAGAGTTTGGAGTGTTTTAGGAATAAAAATCTTCAGAGTCTAGATATTCACTAGAACCCAGAGGCACAGTGTTCCAAACAGGCAGCACGTGCTTTTGGTTCCTTCCAACACTTTCTTCTGCAGAGTCCCGCTGCAGGGCCGAGTTGCATGCTTCACCATCACCGCCACTACTCCACAGACAGACATATTGAAGAAGGAGTCCAGGGGAACGGGACACTGGGGGAGACGCCTCGGGAAGCCTGTTTCCTCTTCAGGAATGTCATCTAATTGGAAGGCAATCCTTACAGGGCAGCCTTTTGTAAATCAGGAAGGGGAAGAAAGGGTTACTAACTAAGACATCCCCAAAAGACTCTGTTAAGAAGCCAAGTGGGGGACTAGGCAAAGGGGCCCTCACGTTGTTGGTAAATTTGTGAATAAATCTGTTAACGAAATCCTGGATTCATATTCAACTTGAGAAACAGGGAGAGGCCTTTCACTGCACGCTGCGAAGTTTGAATACACTTTCAGTCGCTCTTCGTTATCTCAAATTAAATCTTAAATTGAGCTTGTGGTTCTGTGAATTAATACTCGGGCCTTTCAGCCCTGCTGCTGAGGTCATTCAAATCTAATGGTGGAAATGGTCCCAGGGTCAGGCCTCGGGTGGCGCTGTATAGAAACGCCTTAATGATGCCGCCAGATGTTTGCATTCTACAACTGGGGCGGCTGGGCCCTGGGGGGGCCGCGGCTGGGGAGGGGCTCACTGATTGTATCAGCGCCTGTGTGAATGAAGGGGTGTAGGGCTGCATGCCTCCCACCATTCCAAGTTGGAATAAGAGGCAGGTGTTCCTAAAGCAGAAAAATGGGAGCCATCGCTGCCTGGACGGTCACCGTGGTGACCCTCATCTCCAGGCGCTATGGACAGAGAGCGGTCACCTGTCTGCCTAATCACAGCAATCCAGAGCCGTTCCATTCATTCAACAAATGTTTAATAACAGCCTCACCTGGGGTGTGACAGACATGGTTTGGGAAAACAGATGTGGCCCCGTGCCAAGGAGTTTATCTGAACGCACGCACATGTCTGTGCCCAGGTGTGTTTAAGGCTGGCCTAGTGCAGCTGGCCTGTGGCCCTGAGGGAGGACTGGACACCCTGAACTTCTGCACTTCTTCACTGTAGCTTTCTGGCCTTCAGATCCAATTTTTTAAATTTATTTTCTAGCATTTCATTTGGTTTTACTTTTTATTCATTGAAACTTTGAAATAAGAGTTTTTAAAAATCTGTTTGCTTTTAAACAATCTTTAGAATTATGTAAAGGTTAAACATTATTTTCAAAATTTTTTTTATTTTTTATTTTTGGTACTGAGGATTAAACTTTACCACTGAACCACATCCCCAGTCCTATTTATTTATCTATTTATTTGGGATACTGGGGATGGAACCCACAGATGCTTAACCACTGAACCACATCACCAGTCATTTTTATTTTTTTGTTTTGAGACAAGATCTCTCAAAATTGCTTAGGGAGGGTCTCGTGCAGTTGCTGAGACTGGCCTTGAACTTGGGCTCTTCCTGCCTCAGCCTCAGGAGTCACTGGGATTTCAACTTCAATTTAATATTTTGATGGACAGTCCACTCTTACCCACAGACACATCCAAATGTTTAATTCTACTTATGGACAGTTTTTCTAATGATAACAAAATGACCAATGAGGACAGAACTTTTATTGACCCAATTGTGTGATTGATTGATTTACTGGAGTCAGCCCAGGGTCCTTTACAAGGTTAGTTCATCAAATCTAGAAATCCATTTCCTCATTCATTCATCCAAGCCCAAATCACTCCTTGGGTCAGTATTTATTATGCACCTGCTGTATATCAGACCAGGCTCTGGGTGCAAGGGAAAGACTAGCAAAGCATTGGGGGTCGCAGGCGCTTTGGATGCGAACTGAAGAGGTAGAGAGACGCAGTCACGCATTTCCTGTGGCAGCAATTTTTAGTTGCTTTTGTTTTTATTTGTTGTTGTTGTTGTTTCCAGTGGTGAACAGCAGCGGGAGGGCAGTGTGATAACTGGAATCTAAGGGCCCTTTTTGTTCTCTCTAAGCTTGTCCTCACCGGACAGACCAGGAGCGAGGTGGTCCTGAGCTCCTGATAAGGCGCCCATCAGTCCCACTTAAAAGATGAGACAGCTGACACCCAGGGAGGTCACAGAGCAGGACTGAGGTTCCCAAATCCAGCAGTTTCTTCCTACTGCACCGGCTGCTTCTATAGGACGGGCCAGGAAAGCAGGGTCCCTGCAGCTCAGGATGGCCCAGCCCCCAGCCAGGAGTCTCAGAGGAGCCCCATGCAGACCTCACTCATGACCCTCTGGGTCCCCAGCTGAGTAAACCAGGATTATCTATCTCTGGGCCATTTGGGGGAACGGGGAGCAGGCAGCTGACTTGAATCACAGCAGGGCTGGGATCAGGGTGAGGACGTGAGATCGTGGCCTTACTCCAAGCTGGTGTTTTGCTCATCATAGATCTTAACATATTCATCTTGACATGTAAAAAGAGAAAAATCCACCATATTATTGTAGTGAAATATTATTTGGTTTGTGATGCTGCCTTCAGTTTTGCGGCAAACATGAGTGTCTCCTGCGGGTCCAGATCCTGAATCCTAGAGCAGTCACTGCCTACAGCTGCCATAACAAGTTACTGCAGACTTAGGGACTTAGAACAAGAGAACTAATTCTCTCAAGGTTCTAGAGTCCAGATGTCCAAAATCAAGGTGTTAAGAGGGCTGCGCTCCCTCTGGAGGCTCCAGCCAAGAATCTATTCCTTGCTTCCTTCGATTTCTGGTGGCCTCTGGGAATCCTGGGCTTATGGCCGCATCCTACTCCAGAATCTGTCTGCATGGTCACATGGCCTCCTCTTCTGTCCCTTCCTCTCTTTCTCTATAAGGTCATTTGTCTCTGGATTCAGGGCCTACCCTGTTGATTCTTCAGATCAAGATCTTGATTCTTCACTTAATCATATCTATAAAGACATAATTCCCTCTAGGGTCACTTTCACAAGTTGGAGGGAGTTGAAGTGGGACATGTATCTTGGAGGGCCACCATTCAGTCCACCACGCGGAGCACAGTGGAGGGATGGTGTGAGGTCAGAGGCCCAGACCAGCGTCACAGACCCTGGGAAGGGGTGTGACGTCTCAGTGTTTCCCGACTGTCCTCTTCCTTTCTCTTTAGCTGGAGGAGTAACCAGGGAGCACCTGGTTACTGTGGCCAGACACAAGGGGTGACGGGTTTGGATAAGTTATTTCCTTCCCTCCTCAGGACTAGCTGGCTGGGTTCAAATGCTCCACTTCCCACTTCCTCCCATCCCCGTGGTTTAATGGTGGAAGGGAAGTCGGAGAGCTCTGGTAAACGGCATTATTGGGGGATCTGATCCCCATTCTCTCTAGTCAAAAAGCCATGGTCCTTTCCAGGACCCCAGCCGGACCCTCTGGGGGCTGCAGCGTCTCAGCTGCACCCCAGCTGCAAAGCACACATGCCTCCACAGAAAGGAGAGCTGGAGGAAGAGCTGAACTGCTGACCCCTCGGAGCCCTGAGAGCTGACTCGCTGGCCAAGCACTGGGCTCTGTGACCTCAGAGGAGCCTTTGGAGGGAAGATGCTGGTCCTGCCCATTTCACAGATGAGGAAAGTAAGGCCCAATTATGTCACTCCCTGAGGATGCTGAGGTGCTGGTGCTGTGTGGTTGACAGACCAGGTATGTTCTCTCTCCCTAGGGCTGTCCTGTCCTCCCACATTCCTCCAATACACCTCTGGCTCCATTTCAGAGCAGGGAGGCCCCAGGACAGAAAGCACTTGGTTTGGAAGCAGGAGAAACCACACCTGTGCACCAGCCACTGCTGTGATCGCAGGCCCCGGGACGCGCCCCCTTGCTAGGAATGGGCTTGTGCTGGATTGATGAGGCTGAGGGGCTGGGCTGGCTCACAGGGCCAGGGATGGAGGTGCAGTGGGAGTGTCGGGTCAAGAGGGGAATTGGCTGCTGGGTGTCCTTGGGTGCAGATTGCTGCAGGCCTGGCCTACTGGGAGCCTGGTGTCTGCGTTAGCTCCTCGGGCCATCAGGCCTAATGACACCCGTGCCAACAGACAGGAGGCAGCAAGTGACAGGAGGGCAGAGGGATGCCAGCTAATCTAATCTGAACACCCCACCCATGGGGCCTGGGGAGTCTAGGCCTGGCTGCTGTTCCCTGTCACCCTGGCAAAGAGGATGACAGTCAAAGAGCCACCTCCAGAGAGAAGGGCCTTTGATGGATGTCAGTCCAGGGCCTGGAAATGTGGGATGCACAACAGAAACCGTCCTTCTCCCTGGAGGAGGCCAGAGAAGCAGGAAGCAGGGAGGATGGAGGTTGCCGAGGTGCCCGCCGTGTGCGGGTTTGGGTCCTGATGCTGTCCCCATGGTTGTGACCCACTTTCCATAGGATAGCCACCCTGTGCCCAGCACTGCATGGGGCAGTTTTAGCCAGCATTAATATAGAACTATACGCTAATTTAATTTATAACAATCTTATTGGTGAGTGTTCTACTGTGTGCCAAACAGTAGCACCTACTTACATATTAACAATTAACATAATTAATGCTGTCATTATGTGCCATACCCTATGATATGACCTTTATTAGTTATGGAGGTGTATTATAAGCCAGTTATGTGCAGGGAACTGGTGTTCATTGCTGATACCATCATTGTTGCTGATTCTGCAACCCTATAAAGTGGGCACTATTATTATTTCTATTTTATGAATGAGCAATTTGGGACTTAACTGAATTTGAGACCATATAATGGAGCCACTCAAATAGCCATCTTTTGAGCAGCATTTCAAAATGCTCATTCACTGTGCACCCTGTGTTAGTCCTAAAATGTAGAAGTGGTTCTCCTTATTTGTAATGGAGGAAGTGAAAAATCATAGAGATGAGGGAATTTGCCCAAGTGCCACAGGTGGGAGTCACAGAGCCACGATTTAACCCCTGGCCTCTCTTTCCTGCCATTCTGCCCAGGGCTGGTGGGAGGCTCAAGGAGCTGGGGGGGGGGGTTGCTCTATGTCCAGGGCTAGAGGAACAGCTGCTGTGAGGCTCCAGGCCCACACAAGAATGAGCTTGGAGCCAGCGGCACCAGGACTAGGTTTGCTAGTTGTTGCTGTGAAGTGGGACTCTCTCGGTGTTCCAGTACAAGGGGAGGGGATCCCGTGTGGTTTCCAAGCAGCTGATCCTCACTAAACTAGGGTTCACCTGACTCATCTTAATGGTGCTGTGGTGAGAAATGTGTGGTGTGAGAATCAACATCCTATATATTCTGCAGACTAACTGCTTGGGTTAAAATCCCTGTTGAGCATGAGGGAGAAACAGGGACCATCAGAGAACCTACTTCGTTGGTTTCTGTGAGAGTAAGATGGAGACGGCTCCTCGAGTGCCTCAGGCGATGCTTAGCTCCAGTTCTGTGTGTGCAATGGCGGGATGGGGCGCATCTAAGCCCCTGGGGGCAAGAGCTCCTGCTCTCTCACTACCCACCACCACCCTCCTGCTCCTGTGTCCCCAAAGTTTTCCATTTTTGCCTTCTTTCTCTGGATCCCTTCCCCGGTCCCCTCTTCTGAGCCTCCAGAGGCTGGATTCTGTTTGTCGGTGGACTAAGTCCTGAGCCCAGGAAGAGAGCAAAAAGACCTGCAGGAGTCAGTGAGCTGAGGCGACAGTGTCCACAGCACCCTGGGCACTCATTCAGACCAGTCAGGAGTGGGGAGAGATCCAATCACCTCCAAGCCGATGGGACTCGAGGCTTTGGTTCATCTTCCCAGGCTCTCAGGCCTCCCGAGGACCACAGGTTCTGATGCAGACAAGCAGAGGTCCTCAAAGAAATGGCTGCCTCAGCACCCAGCTCCCATCCCAAAGATTCCCACTCACTTGATCCAGGATGTGACCCTAGAATCTGCATGTTTAACCAGCATCATGGGGGTTCTGATGCTGGTGGTGCCTGGGTTACATCTTGAGAAATGTTGATCCGTATCAGAGGATGGCCCACAGCCAAATCCACCAACCGCCTGGTTCTCGATATTAACTGCTATTGGAAGAAGGTTCTGCCAAATTCCTGCCTATTGTCTTTGGCTACTTCCAAGGTATAATAGCAGAATTAGGTAGTTTCAACAGAGAGTAAGCCGGCCACCCCCAAGTATTTTCCATTTAGCTCCTTATAGAAATAGCTTACCAATCCATGGGGCAGAGCATTTTCTAGAGATCCGATTTAAAGGTCCGATTTAAAGGTCATTCGGACAGCAAAAGTATAAAACGACCATCTGTATTAGTCAGGGATCCAGAGAAACAGAACAAAGAGGGGAGATAGAGGTGTCCATATTGTTATAGATCATGTAGGTTTAGATTTAAGGAATTGGCTCACATGACTACAAAAGCCGAGAAGTCCAGGATCTGCATTTGATGGTCTGCAGAGCCCACAGACACTCTCCATGTCCAAAGTCGGGAGGACACCAGTGTCCCAGCTGAGGTGGGGGGCATCCTTCCTTTCTCAGCTTTTGTTTTATTCAGGCCTTCAAAAGGTTGGAGGAGCCCCACCCGCACTGAGGGGGGCAGCCTGTTTCAATCTCAACCCAGAACACCCCTAGAGACCACCAAGAAATCATGTCTAATCAAGACATGGGCACTTCTGCAAGTCAAGTTGAAACACACGTAGCCATCACCCCCTTCCCTTTTCCTCTACCAGATTCTGTGCCAGAGTTCCGGGATCATGACTCATTCATGCCTACGAGTTGTACCCCCCACTCTCCACCCCCACAGCCTAAGGAAACCAAGACTCAGGTTGATAATGTCCCTGGGCCCCATGGCAAGTGAGGTCTGGAGCCAGGATCAGAACTGCCAACCACAGAGCTCCCCTCCTGCTGGCCTCGCCCCTGCGTGGTTTTGTCAAATGATGCTGGTGGTGCCTGGGTTACATCTGGAGCAAAGCTCAGCATTAAAGTAATGCAGACACCTCCAGTTCCCCCCGGCATGCGTGGTCAGCAGGGGTGAGAGGACATGAGGCCTGGGGTGGGGCAGTTGGGGAACAAGATGGCGAAGAAAGGGCCCTGCCAACTTCCCAGGCCGATTTATATCTGGATGACAGCTGTATGGTGTCATTATAGTATTTTCATTCCTTTTGTAGAGTCTCAGATTTTTCATAATATATAAATATATACACATATGGAGAGATGTATACATATAAACACATACACAAATGCACATTTAGTATCTTAAAAGCCTATTGCTCTTAGGAAAGTAGTACATTATGGCCAGGGGTTTCTCATTCTCTCTCTTTCTTCTCACCCACCTGACTTTTGTAAGAAAATGATAGCCGCTATCTGACTATTCTCATGGCTTTCCAAAGAGGCCTGGAAATGAGAGTAAACAAATTACCTATTACCAGGGAAACCCCTTCCTCCTTCCCCTACCCCCACCCCCCATATATTCCTGGCTTCTTCTCTCACCTCTAGGAGACATTTTCCAAGGTCACTAAATTAAGCCTTCAGACAATCGAAAAATTGAATCTCAGTACATCTATTTTCCTAACAAAATTTCCGCAGCACCGATTGGGGCTGACAGGTGCGGCCGTGCAGCTCTCTGGGCTGTTCAGGTCGATTTGGCAGAGCAGGAAGGCATCAGCGTGGATTGGAGGGAACATCTGAGCCGCCCAGGCCCCCCGGGAGTCAGAGAGTTCCTTACCTCCTTGCCACTGTAAATGACTCTTCCTGTCGCTGGCAGGGCGTCCTCCTCCTCCCCCAGCCCCATCCTCGCCCCCCGCAGCCGCCAGGTCAGGCGCCTCCTCTTCAATTATTTATCAAACAGGCCCTGCAGTCGTTGCAAACACGGTTAGGTGGATCTGGAAACCGTGTTCTTTTCGAGAGCGCTAATGATGCAGCCGTAATCACAATCCTCGGGGACAGGAGGGGCAGGATGGACATTTTGGGCATAGAGTCTGTGAAAGGAGGCGTGGGGGGCTCTGCTCCAAGCCCCCTAGTCTTGGCAGTTGCCACCGACTGGTGGTAGGGGGGCTGGCAGGGATAAGGACCACCCAGGATTTGGAGGCCAAAGACACTGGCTCTCTGAGTGCCAGCTCAGAGACTTGGGGGTCACCTCCCTTCTCTAGACTTCCTGGCCTCTTCTGCTACAGGGAACACACATGCTGTTAGAGGGCTGGCACCCCTTGAAGTAGTCTTCCAAAGCCTCCAGGATTTATCTTAAAACCACCCGGGGAGTATACGTTTTACTCAGAGTATGTGTGTTCATGTAAGTGTACAAATGACATTCTCATTTGCCAGACAGTGAATAGAAACACTGCTCTAGGAAGACAGGCTGAGATCATCCTGTGACGGGGACTATCCACGGGACCCCACCTGGCCACCTCAGGTGCACATGCTCAGCTTCATGGGACCAGTGCCCAGGACCCCTTCAGGAGACAGCAGGCCACATGATTCTTGGGGACAAGTTCTTTGGTGGGGGGTTGGGTAACCTTTCTCTTCTTAAGAGTGTTTTCTCATCTATCAAAGAGTGATCATGACGCTGTTTCATTGTTAGGTGCATTGAGAAGGCCAAATAAGATGTTTTTAAAGCAAAAAGCATGGTCCCTGGCATATAATAAGTACTCGACAAACGTTGGCCAGAAGAAGGATCAATACTGTGACATCACAAGCCCTTAGTGGACGCCTGCCTGCAGTACTCCAGGCTGAGCCCTAGCTGGAGTGGAACCTCCTGGAGGGCGTGGAGGAGCAAAGCACCTAAGGCAGGTCCTGATGTTAGTGTTCGCTGTTGAACTGTGGGGTGTGGGGCCTGCGCGTGCTGAGCGAGTGCCTGCCATCGGGCTCCCTCCCCAGTCCCCTGTGTAACTTTCCATCCTCCAAAAGCCTCCCTCTTTCCTTTCTTGTACTTCTCTCATCTCTTTTACCTGGATCTGCTCGCTCATTCCTGGGTAACCTTGCAGCATCTGTGGCTGCCTAACGAGTCAGCCCTCAACCCCATGGATTGAAACAACAAGTCGTTACTATCTCAGAGTTTCTGTGCGTCAGGAACTGGTGAGTAGCCTGACTGGGTGGTTCTGACTCAGGATGTCCCCTGAAGTGGACACCAAGCTGTGACCCCTGGAACCTCTGCTGAGCTGCAGGTTCCACATCAAGGTGGAACACACGTGGCTGCAGGCAGGAAGCCTTGGGTCTTCACCTGTGGGCACAGCTGCTCAAGCAGCCTTACGATATGGCAGCTGGGGCCCACGGGCAGTGACTGCAGAGGGCCAGGAGGAGTCTGCAGGGCCTTTTGAACCCCGTCTGGAACATCACACACCATCAGACACTGGAACCTGGCTCTGCAACTGGAAGGGAGGGCGCCTGAAGATCACTGTCTGCCTCTTCCACGTGCTCTGGCTCCCTCAAACACCTGCCGGGTTCACTAGTTCACCAGGACCTCAGGCCCTGCCACTGTGTCCCTGCCCTCTCCAGAGTGGGTGTGATGGAGGGCAGACAGTGCACAGCAATTCCTTTGCAAAAGTGGAATAATAGAGCCGGCAGGAGGGGTGGAGATGCTCTCAGGGAGGGAGCCTTGAACTCCCTCAGTGAGTTCCAAAGGCAGGTGACATTCCTCTCTAGTCATTACTGCAGTGACTTTGAACTTGCCAATTTTGCTTATTTCCTGCCCCCTAAGGCAAGGCACTCTCTTTATGGAACCACTGTCGTTGGGACAGTGTGGGAGCTCCCCATCCTTGTCTTCAGTAGGTGGGACATGGAAAAGCCAAGGTGGGCCTTTCCTCTCTGTTTCATCCAGGTCTCCTCTCACTCTGTCCCACCTCCTCCCCCAGGGGAGCTCTCTCACTCGCCCACCACAATCCCACCAGCCTCCTATTTCTCCTCGTCCCCATTGTCCTTTTCTGTAAGGAAAGAAAATTGGATCTCAACACCTCCAGGGCTTCCAGGGACACTCAGTATAACTCCATCAGGCTCCCGGCCCCGCCGCTGGCTTTCCTGACCTTGCCTTGGCTTCTCCACTGCACTCCTGTCCCTTCTCCACTGCACGCCTGTCCCTTCCCCAACACACAACTGTCCTTCACTGCATGCCTTTCTCCTGGGTCTTGCTGACCACTTGTGTACGATTCTCGAACCTTGGTGTGCTGCTTCTACTTTCCACAGCAATTTACTGAACACCATCCCCTCAGCGCATCCTCTGTGACACTGGGTCGGATCCATGTGCCCGTTTTTCCAGATGAGGAAACTGAGGCTTTGGAGGACTCAGTAAGTTGTTCAAAGATACAGGGCTTGTAAGCAGCAGAGGCGGGCCTCAGGCCAGGGTCTGCCGGCTCAGGACTTTATTGTCTCTCAACCTGCAGGTGCTGGCTCCCAGCAGGACATGAGCTCTTTGAGGCTAAATGCTGGCCTCAGTCTGTTCTGTATCCCTTTGGCTTAGGCCTTGGTGTCTTGTGCTTTAGGCACTCAGAACGTTTCAGGTGATGAGTGAATGAGTGAACACTCATGAAGCCATCTGTCCAATCAACATGCTACACACACACAGCCACCCCAACCCCGGTCTCCAACGTCTGGAAGTTAGCAGCACAGAGCCCGGTAAGACCATTGGCGCTGCAGCCTGAATAACAAGGGGCTGTGAGCGTGTCCCTCTTCTCATAAGTCTCATAAATCTGCATTGTTTGTGCTGAACTGGGCCCTGGCGTCCTGGTAACAAACGCCAAGAGGCCCACGAGGCTGATCTGGGACGGTGTCCCCCTCGAACGCCGGCCTGTGCTAAGTCTGCAGAATATGTAAAGAAGGGTTAATTTATAAAGCCAGCTGCAGGCCCGTTTCCAAGACTGTTGTGCAGGTGTCTCATAAATCGGAACAAATTAAATCTGGGTTTCTGTGCCCGTCAGCTCCTAGGTAAACCAAAATTTATTGGGAGGTGTATAGGTTGCCATCCAAAGAAACATAGTAAATGAGAAAAGCGCATCCTCAGGAGGTCTGTAAACAAGGATTGAGGGCTGGCAGCAAGGACAGCAAGGGTCTAGCCGTGGACTCCCCAGTGCCCACGATTCAGAAGCACGGTCGGGCTCCTGGCAGGTGGAGACGGGCTCCAGGAATTCCTTTACTTCCGTGAACATCCCACTGACTTCTTAATAGACTAAGGACTTGAGCATTGCAGAGAGAATTTATAGATGCAAGTGAGGAGGAAGTGCAGACAAAGAGGTGTGAACCAGGGATCCTGCCTGAGTCAGATCATTAGGCTGATTTCTCAGAACCAAAAAGGATTCGAGATGCATCGCTGTAGCTTTATGATTACAGCGACACTCTAGCCATGCATGCCTACTACTTGAGTCTGAGCGATCGGACCAGTGGGTTCCTGTTTACTGAGCACTTACCATGAGCCAGGCCCCGTGAGTGTGACTCAGACTTTACTTCCAACCTTCCTAAGACCTGGATCCTTCCAGAGGTTTTGGAGGGTGCTGTGAATGTATCCAGTAGGCAGAAGAAAAAAAGTGAAGCTCTAAAAATGAAGCCCAAGGGCCTTTAGTTTGCATATGGATTTAAATCCAGTTCTTCTCACTCCTAGAGGTATTTCCTTTTTCCATTATCAAACTGGTCCTCTCAGTAGCTGAAAAAATAAGGACCAGCCTTCCAGTGACATCCTACGCCTCACCAAGGTTATTTCATATTGAGTCTGTAGCTTTCATTCATTTAGCTACAACATTCAAAATAATGTGCACAGTCGCCCAACAGTTAGTGGAGGTCTTCAGCCTGCAGCGTCGGTAATGGTCAAATCCACTTCAAGGAGCCAGCCACAGGAATGACATCGAAAGGGGAAATCTTTAAAATCCAAGGTGCCCATGACCCCATCCCTGAATCCACTATGTGTTGAAGAAAGACAAGGCAGAGTTATACTGGGCACCTGGAAAGTGACCCATCAGAGCACTTCAGAATGCTCACACAACCGCTCACGCACAGATCAACACAAGATCTGATAGCAGTGCTACGGGCTAGAGCAGACATCACAACTCCACTTTAGAGAGGAAAAAACAGAGAGGTGAAGTGACTTGTCTAAGAATGCACAGAAGTTCCACAACTCACTCTGCACGAGTCTGACCTCATAAAGAGGTGGACTAAACTATGTAAATGAAGAAACTAACACACACACACACACACACACACACACATATACATCTCGCAGACATTTAGAAAATAATTGGTAGGAAAACAGGCACAATTCAAATCTTGATTCAATATCCTTTTAAATTGTTGCTTACATTTTACATAAGTAGAGCTCTCTATTATATCTACAGATATATTTGAGACTAACAATGAGAAAATCTAAAATTATGTTGCTATCTGAGCTGCCACTTCTTCAAAGCCTTGTTATTCTTGTTCCCTTCAATGTATTTCAACTCCAAAATACATAGTGACATGAAAATTGTGTATTCAGATTGTTCTATTGATCTGTTGAGAAAGTGACCTTGTATGCACACATGAAAATGAAGAGATCTATATAAACGGCTGGCCTCCTCTTTGTGAGAGTACGAGGAACCGGAGTGGGTAACATGCATTTTTAACACCTGGATTTACTTTTCCTCTGCACAGAAAAATAGCAGACCATAGTGGGACTCAGGGAAGGCTCCCAGTGAGGTTGAACACTGGCCTGGTCAAGGACCCTGGAGGGAATACAGGTGAAGATGAAGTCCCTTGTTCCATTTGCAATGCCAGTGGCCCCATGAGAGACAGGAGGTTCTCTTTGTGGAAACAATGGTTTCCTTGGGGCCCAATTCTCTTTGGACTCATTCTCCCAGGGATGCCACCTGGGACCTACAATCACGGCAGCATCCTCTGCTCTAGTAACAAGGGACCTGTGTTAAAATTTGCAGTCACCTCTTCCCCTTGCTGTGTTCTATAAGCCTTGCATGTTGTTTGCGAGTTTTGTCTATTCCACGGCCCCTGGCCTTTATAGGGCTCACAAACACAGTCCCTCCTTGAATCTTAGTGACAACCTCAAGGTGTTCTGCACTTGGCCTTTTGCCGAATATAGGAAGAGACATACAGAGACCCCATAGCAACTCGCCTAAGATCAGGCAGCAGCCGATAAATGGCAGAGAGGAGATGGGAGCCCTGGATTTCTGATGTAAAACTGGGTCCACTGAAGTATTCTATGTATCTAAAGACCCCGTGGTATGGGTTCCTAATCACAGAACTGAGTTAAAATTAAATATCTTAGCATAAGGAGCCTGGCAGCAGATGGACCTTTACCAAGAACTTTTTTTTTCCATCTCAAAAGATGGGGGTCACCCATCTCTGGTGGGGCCACTGGCTTTGCAAATGAACAGCCGAAGGTGACGTGCAACGGAAGAGAGGGGAGGTCAGCCTCCAGAACACAGAGGCCAGGGGCCCATGATATTAGCAGGAACTTCCAGAATGACACGCCACACTCTGCCACTCGGGGAGGGAGGAGAAGGAGAGTAAAGAGCATGTGGGAACTTAAAAAATGGTCGGCTGTATGTAAATGGCTCTTATTATAACTGCCAGGCTGAACCGCAGGACTCGAGCTGTGTGAAATGTCACCTGCTCTCATTGCGGTTCACAGAGATCACCTTCCAGCACGAGGTTCATTTCATCGCTTCCAACACTTAGAGACGGGCACGAGGCGGTGACTCCTTCCTCCCCCAGCCCCCGGCAGCAGCTGGCTCGTCCCTCTGTGTTTTGTGTCACTCTGTATGATCTGGCATCAAGGCAATTCACAGCAGCGGCTGAACCAAAAGCAATTTAAGTCAAAAATGGACAAATATAGATGTCATTTATAAGGCTTGTTCAGAGGCCTTTGACATCACTCAAAGCCTGAACACTGCTCAGCAGTGAGACGCCTCTTTTTCTCAGCAACACAAGATTGCAGATTTAATGCAGGCCTCTCGGGGAAGCAACTGCAGGATTCTGGCCCAGAAACCATTTATTGGCGAAGTGAGGATTTTGGTATCAGATACTGAGGAAGAAGGGCAGAGAGAGAATAGAGGCTCAAAAACAAAGTGAATTCCCAAGGTGAATTTATATTTGTTACCCAGGTTCAATTATTTTGTCGTAATAATATTAAGCAGCACCTATCAGGGTTGATGCTATTCAGGCCCGGTGTACAGAGCCTTGTATTCATCTTGGCTGATTTTCATAGCTAAAATTCAGTAAATATTAGTATATAAAGGCAAACATTGTTGTCTTCATGTTAGAGACAAGAAAACTGATGAATGAATTTCTGATGGCCCCAGGGCACAGAAATCTTGAGCAAGAAGGTCACCCTGTGGCTGCCCTCCCGACCCTCTCTCCTAGTTCTGAGAAGCAGAACCCCACCTTGGCTCGCGCTTTCCTCTCCCCGTGTGGGCTGGGGGATGGTGGTGTCTGGGCAGCCTCCTGCCCCTCTGCTGGGCTGTGCCTGGGAAGGGGCGCTCCCAGCTGTGTGGCTGGTGCAGAGAGCAGTGGGCACCATGGTTCTTCCCAGCAGACAAAGCAGATTTGGAATCTGCATCCCAGCTGTTGTTCCTACCAAAAGACATGCTTGCTGAGGGTCCATAAATTGGGGTTGAGGAGTGAGTTGGGGAATGCCCTGGACACCTGGCTCCTATTACCACCCCACTGTGCTCTGGAGACCATTTCTCTTAAGTACCTTTGTTTTCAGACACCATAAAGTAACCTCCCAACCCCAGGAACTATCTAAGCCTCAAAGCAGTTAAGAGTAGAAGCCTTTCCTTTTCTTTTGTGACCACTTTGTAGTGTAGTGACTTGAGCAGGTTGCTTCATTCTTCTGACCCTCTATTCCTTTACCATTCTGAACCTCTGTTTCTTCATCTTGCTGGAGACTTAAAAGGTCATGGTCTTTGCCAGTTCAAATGAGCAGACACATGTGAGCATGCCTTACAGGTACAATGTCACATCCACAGTGTGTCTTCACTACTGTGTAGAAGGAACCATTGTATATGGTGCCTCCCATGACATCCACAGTGTGCACACAGAACCATTTTTTCAAATTAAAATAATTATCATCCCCTAATCCCAACTACATATTCCTAACTCAGTGACACTTAAGGAAGTCCTGAAGCTCTCTGTGCCTTGATTTTTTTCATGTCTGGTTCTTATTTTTTGTTTTTTAGTTTTTTAGTACATGGAATTGAATCCACTGGTGCTCAACCACCAGGCTATATTCCCAGACCTTTTCATTTTTAAACTTTTTTTAACATATTTTTTATTGGTGCCCTATAGTTGTACATAATGGTGGAATTTGAGGAACTCCATACTGATTTCCATAATGGTTGTACCATTTCATAATCCCTACCTGTAGTGTAAAAGTGTTTCTTGTTCTTACCTTGAAGACAGATTGTGTGTAGGTTTAGGGAGAGAAGGTGTAAGGCATAGTAAGGACTTAAAACATCTGTGGTTGACCAATGCAGTGTCCCTCAGATAATCAGTGCAGAAGAGCTCATGGCTGAGAGACGGTTGTACTAAAAAGCAGTAATGACATGACGCAATGCCACTACTAACTGAGGCTTATTACGTAGAACTCCTACGGAGCTGGTGGTTTATTTTTCATTGTAATGTCACCACGAAGCAGGTTCCTGTGCATTCAGTTGATCTGTCTTGAAGCTCACCACCTAATCTAGTGTTTTCTCATGTACGATGTGTCTGATGATCATCTAATCCCTGGTATCTTGTTAAATGAAGATTTCAGCTCAGGAGGTTGAGGTGAGGCCTGAAATTCTGTTTCTTACAGATTAGTGAGCCCCCAGGTGAGGCCAGATTTGGTGGACGGAGGACCACAGTTTAAGTAGAATCATCTGGGTATAGTTGATTATGATCTGACTTTACAGTATGACTTAAATTCCTTTTCAATGGAGGCAGGGGCATTTCAGAAATTTATAGAGGCATTATAGTGGCCTCTGGCACTTAGTGGGTATAATCTATAGGTCCTTTGGTACAGGAGATAGTCCAATACAACAAAGAATTTGTCACAACCCAAAAAGATGTACATGGGCCAATGGACATCCATGTCAGTGAAAACCTTGTTTGCAGTGTTCAGAACTAGAATTCCCTTTCCTTTACATAGAAACACAATGTGTACTAATTCAGCCACATCAAGGAAAAATCATACTTTGTTTTGTTCAAAACTACAAAGATTTAGTCCAGGTGTCTTGGAAAAAATGTGACTACTGCTCATAGTAGTTGAGGTAGTCAGTGTGACATGTGATTTGTCTACAGAGGTGGCTTTTATATTCACAGCAATGAAACAGGTCACGAGAGCTGGCTTTGCCTATTTCTTCTCGGATCCTCATCCAGTGACGTCACATTGGTAACATGAAATTGACCACGTGTGGAGTATATACACCATGGAAATTGGCAAATGCTGCCAATCAGGGTGGTTGTTTTTGGTCTTCATTCCCAGAAACCTACTTTAAATTATCCATATAAAATTATAATCAGCCTTTATTTCAAAATGTTGAGTATAACAAGACTCCATCAACAAAAATCTAGTGATATTTTTTCTTGCTTCTTGAGTTCACACCTACAAGTAGGTGCAAACATTTGACTCTTTGAATTATGGGCTTCTGCTACAATCCTATCCAAGCAGGATACCCTTGAAAATGCATATTTTATTATCAATTACTTTTTAATTTTTTTTTATTTTATAGTTAGGATATTATAGTAATTTTTGTTAATTATGTGTGAGGGTAGGTTATGTTATTCATGAATTTTATTTCAGGATCTTAATAAAGGTTTATAAAATATTTCTTTTAAAAAGAGCATCTTGGATTGCTGGACTTGTGCAGACTGACGTACTGAACCACCAGGCAGGGCTGGCAGACATTGAAGAGAAGGAATTTAAGTCATACTGTAAAGTCAGATCACAATCAACAGCTCCTCTGCGTGCTGGGGAGGGTCTGAGTTGACTCTAGGTGGCTTTGTGTAAGTGCCTTTTAAACCTGGATTAGGGTGATCAGCAGTGTGTCTCATGAAATGATCCAGGGGATTCGATTCCAAACAGATTCAGCATTGCAAGAATTAGAGAGGAGGATGGAGAAGCCACAGTTGGAAATGGGTAGACCAGGATCTAAGAAGACTGGAAAAGATGTTCATAAAATACAAAGGGGAATGAAACAGGCGTAAAAGAAGTACTCGCTTTATAAGAAATAAAGAAATGGCGGGGGGACCCTTATTTAGAAAAGCACATGTACACACACATACACCTGGCAGGATTGGTGGATCCAGAGGCTCTTTTACTGTAAATGCTGCCAAGATTATACTACTGTTTGGGTCTTTGCTTTTAGTAATCATTCCTCTTTTTATTTTATTTTTTGGCATCATAGAAATATTGCCATAAATAGTGCAGTTAGTGGAGGGTGCTACTTTATTACTGTCAGCTATGATAATGGTAGAGCAAATTTCAGTAAACGTAAAAGCTAAGACCAGAACCTAGGAGCCTCCCATCCCAGATCCTTCCTGGATATTCCCGGATGTTAAGCAATGCAACCTCTCCATTGCCTTCCCCGGGAAAAGAAGCCGCCCAGGTTGGTGACGGGTTGATAGCAGTTTCCAAACAAGCCTGGGAAGCATTCATTATCCCGGTGACTATTGTGTTGACTTGGGAAGCCACCCACGCCCTCCTCACTGCTTTCTGGGGATGAGATCTCTTAGATTTGCCTGAGCTTTGGGCAGCCTTCCCACGCAACGCACCCGCGATGAAATGTTGTGACTCCTTGCCATGAAATAATTGGAAATCACTTCTCAGCTAGAGCGGGGATGCTGTGTCAAGGAGGAAGTAAACATAAAAAGGCATAAATGTGTGAGAAAGTGAGCAAATCAAAGTAATAGAGGAGCAAAATAATCCATCCCCTCTCCCTGGCTCAGCGAGGATGCAAATGATCTGTCATTAAGTCTCCTATACAAAGGCAGCCGACATAACTGTTGTGTCAAATATTTAGCCACAGCGTTCAGAGCAATTTTTTATCATGGTTTTTTTTTTTTATAAGTTTGATTTACTAATCTTTGGTGCAATTCCTATTTTTAGAGGATGGCTCCTATTTTTTAATTTGTTTTCTCTGAAGCTCTGGATCCTCATTGGCGTTTCAGCCGTCCACTCAGTTCCTAACAGCAGAACAACACTGAAAAGCATAATTACATTTCCTAATTATGTGTAATTAGGCAAAACCCAGATGATGTATTCAATGTGCTCTCAGAACAGCCAGGGGTCAAGGACTGTTGGAATTCGGTAACATTTTTATAAATGAGCGGTGTGTTATTTAACGTCGGGGTCCACGGTAGTGCTGGGTGCCTTGTAGACCAATACAGCAGTTGAGATATACAGCGCTCATTTATTTAGCCAAGGAAAACCATAACTGATTCCCCACCTCTTTACCTTCCTCTCCTTATTGAAGACCAGAGTTTAGATTTGCTATTCTTAGCCCAAGAGGGGCCCTCTAAACTCAGAACCATAAAGTTCCGTTTACTGACAGCCTAAGTGATATTTATTTTTTCAAAGCTTAATCCTTTTGAAACATGGAGAAATAAATACATCCTCTTATCTACCATATGCCTGGGATGGGGAATAAATCCTTATTTTTCCTGCGGTGTGGTACCAGTGGGCTACAATGAATAATTTGGGCAGTCTCGCTGAAGATAATAGGGAAACCTTCTCTATTACCAGCGATAATTATGAATCTCATCATAGAAAGCATCCCGAGCCTGAACATCAATCAGGGAAGATAAACAATGGGAAATGATAGGTATACAAAAGGGAAAATGGCAAGGGCCCATATGGAGGGAAAGACCGCAGAATTCTGGCGGGGTTATAAATCATAGAGTCAAATAATTTCCATGCAATTAATATCCTCAAATTAAAACATACGTTTTTAAAGAAAGATTCCGGAGACGGGTAGGCTGGGCAACTGGCTGCCTTACAAGATTCTTCTGAAAATTCCAGAGCCATCCTTCTTCTTGGATTTGTCTATTTATTCCTGGTGGGCGTCAGCTAAGACACCAACTAGCAATGCCACCACATGAACTGACGGATGACCTCATGCCAGCTCACTGGGACCAGTCCACACACCAAGGAGGCCAGAGCTGGTGATGGCTGACTCTCAGGATTCCTGGCTGGGATAGAACAGCAGAGACAGACCTATTGAGGCCAGCCATGCAGCCAGCCCCGTGAAGCACTTGGCAAGAGACCCGTGGAAGCCATTTCCTGAGGGTCACTGTCTCCTCCTATTTAATAGCCCCCTATTTGTGCACATTTTCATCTCATCCCCCCTCCCACCCTTTTTCTTTTATCAAATACCCAGGTACTTCTGGGGACTTTCCTTAGGGGGAAAAAAGGAATCCACTCATAACTCTAAGAATATACTGCATTATTACTGCGCCATGACTGTTAAACAGGAAATTTAACACCGTATGGCTAATTTATTTAGTGGATCCAGGGCAAAGTCCAACAAGATTTCCAGCCTTTCCTTATGTCTGTCTGCATGTACAGATTCACAGACTATGGACTACTGACATGAACTCATACAGAACCTTGCCACTCCAACCCCTGTTTAGGAATAGCAGCTTGATTTGAGTCAATTGCCAAATATGTCCTAAAGGCCGCAAATTATGCTCCTGGGTTTTCTTTTTAAAATAGGTTTAATATAATATTTTATAAAATATACTTTTAAAGAAATATCTAATTTTTCCCCAAAGCAAGGGTTTTCCCATTCCATATAATTTGCTAAGTGTGGCTTGGCTACGTTGTAGCCCATAATTTATAGTCAGCTTCCACAAGGCAAAAAATAACTCCAAGCTATGATTAAGTAAGTAATGGACAAGGTAACTAATATTCCCGGAAGGTTGGCCTTCCAGATGCTCATTTTAAGTGACAAAATGGTTGAAGGTTGAGATGCAGTCCTGTACGAATTCCATCGAGTTGTGGGGAATCAAGAGGTGACATTATAGACAGGCAGCTCTGCACAGTCCGGACATGGAGCTCAGAGTGAATGATCCACATCTGCGTTTGAATGAGCCTCTGCCTCATTTTCCCTACCCAAGGCAAATGGCTCTGTGCCTATTTGTGCCACCAGTGTACCACCCACTAAGACAATTTGTCCGGAAGGGCTGTCCTAGTCCAGTCTTAACCAATTCTGAAGCAAGCAGTCTGGACGTACTGTGGTGCATGGGATAGGCATGGCAGAGGGGGAAAAGCACCGGCTTAGGAATTAGGCAAAACTGGACTTGAACTTGGACTTAGTCTTCAGCAGCTTTGTGACCTTGAGGAAGGTTTTTGCTGAGATACACTTTGGCTTGCAGGAAAGTCACACAAACAGTGAGAGCATTCCCGTGAATCCGTGGCCCCTCTTCCTCTAATGCCAGCATGATGCGTTTTTCCACACTGAGAAGTTAACTTCGGAACAATGCCGTTAACTAAACTCAGGCTACAGCTGACCCACAGACTCTATTTGCATTCAGTTGGGTTTCCACTGCCGTCCTTAACTGGCTCCGGATACCCTACTACATTTACCGCTATGTCTCTGCCATTCACTTTTCCCCATCTATATCAGTGTGGATACACAAATATTTATTTCATTCCATAAGTCACAGTAACAATGTCGTCATCATATATTTTGCTGTTCAGATTGTTTCAGCTTTGACAACTGGGCTCTTTCAGATTGGCTCTTATACCCTCATGACCCATCCTTCTTTTGGAGGACTTTTTGATTGCTATGGTACTGCAACAGGCTTGTATTTTCTGCACCAATTTTGGCTTTAAGTACTTCCCCAAGGAAGAAGTTCTGGTTCCTTCCATTGGAGAATCACTTGTGGAATCAAGGGCTGGGTGCTAGGTGTGCTCATTGCTACTAGCCTGCCATGGCTTCTGAACCTCTCAATGGGCAGAATATGGAAATGTGATATGCATACTAATCTAGGCACATGCTACACATATCTCTATTTCTGTTTCTGTGCATGTGATATGTTTTAATATATGTATCATATTTTTGTTTATATCTAGACACATTTTACCCCCACACACACATACATATTTTGATATAAATTTGTACCTGATTCCAATTCAACACAACTGAACATTCACTCTGAGCTCCATGTCCTGTGTTTTTCTAGCATTTCTTGGGAATTTAACCTTCTAAGTCTCTATTTATTTTCTATAAGATGGTGATAATAACCACTGTAGTATAGGGTTTGGGTGGAGGTATGGTAAATTATAAAAATGGTAACTTTCATTAAAAAGAAAATAAGGAACTAGTTAATTCCTCCACCCACTGCATTAGCATCCACCCTGTAGAATGGTGCAGGAACCTTAACAAAGATCATGCAAGCAGAGGTGTGGGAAGCATTTGGATACCAGGGCTTACTCTTGCTGCTTACTCTTGCCCTAAGGCCACCACATGAACAAGACTGAGCTAGCCTGCAGGAGAATGAGGGGCCATTTGAAGGGCACCTAGTTACCCTAGTGGTTGTTTTCCAATCCCTGGGATATGAGAAAGTCACTCTAAAGCCATCTAGCTATCAGTCACGCTAACCGCTGACTCTAGACATGTGAGAGCCCAGCAGAGATCAGCCAAGACAACCTACACCACCGAAACAGCCCAGCCCATGCAATCACAACCAGTCAGCAACAACAAAAGGCTGTTGTTTCACCCACTGAATTTTGCTCTGGTTTAATATGCAGCAAATGCTAATAAAAACAGAAGGATTCAAGTCAACTTGTGGAAAACAAGTAACAGTAACTTTTTTACAACCTGAGCTGTCAATAATCACTGCTTTTGGTTGTTGGTGACGTTACCTTTGAGAAAAAAACGTCAAGTCTTGTTTGCCCCCAAATACTGTCCCAGCCAATTTACATAAATGAACTGCTTTTTGCTAACTGTGGGAACCAGTCATTTGGACTCTAGCAGCCCTTTGGAAAGTACCACTGTTAAAGTGAAAATCTCCATGTATTTATCAGCTTGTGCCAAGGTAGACATAGTGCTCCGGAGACATGGGGTATGAGGTAGAATGAGCACTGTGAACACTGGGAAATGGAAAGGTCTTCATCTGGTGCTGCCTAAGGGGGTGTGGAGCCTGGCCTGGTGTAGGAAGGAGAGAGGGTGCGGGGCAGGAGAGCTTAAGAGTATCTGAGCAGGCCAAATTTAGCCTAATTAACAGATTTGCCTAGGGCTGACCCCGAAGCAGAAAGCAAAGCCTAGATCAGCCTGCTCCCCTCCTACCAATGAGGTAACGATGAGGTTGAACCACCAGTTCTCAATCCCACAGAAGAGATTCCCAAAATAGACGGGAGTGAAGCAGAGAGACCGCCACGTGTCTTCCCTCCTCTGAGATTCAGTATTTCCTTAATGACCCAATGCAACTTTTTAACACAGTTTTTATCCTTGCAGATGATTTACTGCACTTCTTTTGCTGCTGGTCATAATCATATTTCTATTTGGTGGCAAAGATGCTAAGAAACATTTGCCATGATAACTCACAGAAGCCTATTGCCTAGAGCAATAGTGTGACAGGCGGCCACCAAATTGCAATGGACTTGGCCACCAAGAGGGCGGTCAGTGCTCTGAGGATAGCTGCCCAGTGTCTGCTGGGCACCCCTTGGGAGACATCTTCTGTTAGCCCCAACTCAGTTACCCTTCTGCCTTCATTGGCAAGGAAGGGTCACTGTAAACCTTTGTCTCTTTAACTTAACTTTTCTTCTCCCATCTTGCCCCATTTTGGGTTCATTTCATTGTTGAAATTCAGTAGTGCACCCCTAAATACTTAAGAGTCTGGGGCTATCTAGACAAAGGGAGAAGAGATCCCATAGTAGTTGATCACCAAGATGAACAACAAGATGACCCTTACCTCCTGGTTTTCAAGAACTAGTGCAATTCCCTCCTACTCTGAACAGGCAGACCTTTGTAACCAACAAAGAAGTGGTGATAGATCATGACCTTTGAGGCTAGGTGACAAAATTTTGAGACATCTGCCTTCTTTTCTCTTGGATCACTTGATATGGGGGAAACTGATGCCACTCAAGCAGCACCATGGAGAGGGCCAAGGCTCAAGGACTCAGTCCTCCAATCAACAGCCAGATTCACTTGCCAGCCATGTGAGTGCGCCATCTTGGAAGCAGGTCCTTCAGCCCCAAGTATGCTTTCAGATGACCACAGTTGAAACCGACTTCCTAACTTGGGAGAGACTCAAGCCAAACTGTCATCTGAGCTGTCCCTACATTTTTGACTCATAAATTCTGTGAGGTCTTAAATTTTTTATTGCCATTTTAAGATGCTAAGTTTGTAGTAATTTGTTATTCACCAATATTGATACAACCTATTTGCACTCTTCTACAGGCTAAAAATTCAAGGGCTTAACAACAGTTAAAATGGAGAAAAACATAAATTCCCAAATGTTTTCATCCATCTCATCAGTTTAAAAATTTGTAGATAGAAACTTTTACAAGTTAATAAATCCTTCTTCTCCAACCCCCACGACCTCTCATTGTCTGAGAATGGTGTTTGGTGGCAAGATGCTTTCACCTCGTCACTATAGGACATCTTGGAGGTCAATCAATCAATATCTTAGCTCTGCTAAGTATTAACTTACCCAAGGTCACATAGATCATTAATGATGTTTTCCTCAGTTTTCTCATCTGCAAAATGAAAATAACTGGTACAATTGTATAGAAATGTAATATCAGTAAGATGTTTAATCCAGTGCCATACATAGCTTTGGCAAACACTTACAGAGTAGGCAGTATTTTCATCATTGTAGTTATTAACAGTTGAAACCCCAAATCTTTCCTCAGTCAGCTTTACTAAAACCCTCTCCCTGGTTTCCATTCCTCATGGATCCTCTCTACCAGGAGGCAGAATCTGTATATTCTTTTCATCCAGGGTTTTATCTAAAACCCTTCGCTGCTGTCCCTCTCCTGGGGTGCATAAGGAGGGGAGGAAAATTTCTTCTAAGGTAACTTAGCATGTACTCTGCAGCATGTGGGACACTGCTGGCACCTCTTGTAAAGCTCAGCCGAGTGTGCAAGAGTAAGTAGACCTGTGTCCCAGCAGGTTCACACTGAACCCATAGACACCTTGGTAGTCCTGGCTAACTAATAGCAAACCTCGCAGCAGTGAGTCTTCAGATAAGTGAACACTAGCTCTCTCTCTAATGAAAAGTCACAGCCTAATCTAATTTTTAATGCTTTCCATATCAAGGATGCCAGCATATGACTTTTTAAAAATTTATTTATTTATTTTTAGTTGTAGATGGACACGATACCTTTACTTTATTTATTAATTTTGTGTGTGGATCGAACCCTTGCCTCACACATACTAGGCAAGCATGCTACCACTGAGCTACACCCCAGCCCTAATATATGCCTTTTTATTTCTGAAAGGGTTTCCAGAATGTTAGTTTAAAACATGAACAAAGGAAATGAAAAGTAAAAGTGCATGTTGTACCACACCTAAGGATAACCACAACTGCCATTTCACTAGATTTTCTTATAGATTTTTCTTGTGTATTCATGATTGTTTTCATGTAGTAGTAATTTTGCTGGATGCATTTCATTTTTGTTTCTTGATTTTTTTTCCTCAATTAAAATGGTGATAGCATTCTTTGTACTCTTATTTTTCAAATTGCTCATTATGAGTTTGTATTATGTCATAATAAAATTTAATTTATTTTAGGGAAGATGAAAGATGTTACCATGCAGGTAACTTTGTTTATTATTTGTATGCAGTCGATCAAATAGGATCTCTTTGTTCCACAAAATGAAACCTCTAAGTCTTTTCATACCAAATATTTGAAATAATCATGAAATAGGTTCTAATGAATTCAGGAGCTAAAGATGACTCTCATTTAGATAACACTGATAGCTCTCTAAAACATTTATTTAGTTAATATTTTACTTCCTGTCTGTGGATCTTTCAAACTGTAACACACTACAGAAAATGAAAATTGCTACATCAGGTTAAGATCAATACCTAATGAAATCTATATTTGCTAAATTTTGAACTGCCTTTGTTTAATGAAACTTTACATGTGGGTTATGGGGTTTTATTTTCTTAGTGAACTGTGTCTCAAATTTAGACTCCATTATTTCTTAAAAATGAATATGGGACATCATAAATAAATCAGGACTGTGATTGACAGCCTACCTAGAAAGATTAAGCAATTGGGGGTGATGGCCCCCCACTCCCCAATTATTGCCTTTGTTCTTACAAGTGTGTTTAAATCTATTTCTGTTAATTTACAATTTGAAAGGTGGGTGAGGAGCAGAGTTTGAAAAATAGATTACTGTCTTCATTAATACAGGTTTGACCTACAAAGTCTTCACGTACTTAATGATTAAAAACCAAAGTACTAAATAATAAATTATAAGAATTTATAGGAGTCATCATCTTGAAATTAGCTTACTGAATGTTCTTATCATAATAAATCTGAGTGGGTGTCTAATTTAGTGTTAGCTGACTAAAATTATATGTTTCGGGCAAGGAAAAAAAACACTTTTGTTTGAAGACAAATGCAGTGAGTTTAATCACAGGTGATCTGAAAGGCACCTATCTTTTGCTATGTTCACTTGGCAGAAACTTTGGCAAAACTGGTTGAATGAAGATCGATTCCAATTTGTAAATCTAGCAGAGAATAAAATCTTCCCCTGCACCGCAGTGATGTTTGTGTTAACACTTCCCACCTGGAGCTGTAGCCCATCAGATTCCAGAGATGGAATTCAGCTACTCGGAAGACGCTGAGTGCCCCCATTCCAGGCCTGCTTAGATTCAGTCATTGTCAAGGTTGAAGGTGGAGGCCAGGTGGGCGTGGCCTCTCCCCTTTCCACCTCTCATTCCCTTCTCCTTAGGCAATGCTTTACTGAGCGTCTACCCTGGTCAGCCAGAACCCTGTGCCAAGCCCAAGGGACAGAGGAGAAAGCAGGGCTCAGGCCTGAAGACAGAGGAGGCTTCAGGGCTGCTGTTCCCCATGAGGTATCAGCTCGTGAAACTCGTGCAGACCGAGGGGATCCCTCTAGACCAGGAGAAAGCATACTGACGCAGGATGGGCCTCCACAGATGATAGAAGACAATGTTCAGGACCTACACTGGGTTTGGATCCCCAGAGGCACACTGTTGAAGGCTCATCCCCAGTGCAGAGGTGTCCAGAGGTCGGGGCTTGGAGAAGTGATGAGATCGTGATGACTCTGACCTCGGCAGTGGATTAATCCCTAGAGGGATTCATAGCTGGAGGGACTCTTAAGAGGTGGTGGAATGCCGCAGTCCGGCTGCAGCAAAATAACTGGGGGTTGACGAACAACTTGTGTGCATTGATACAGCAGGAGTAGGAGCCGTTTATTGTAGGACAGGAGCGGTACATATACATTCCACACAGCTTATCTAATTAACATAAACTCTACAGCAGTCAACCAATAAGGAATTTCCACACTTAATGGCTCGCTGACGTTACTTCACAAACCATTCCCTCTGGCAAAATGCCAGGCACCATCCAGACTTGTTTACAGACTCTAACATTTGCCAGGCGCCATGGTGTGACTTGTTTACAGACCTTAACAGTGGAAACTGAAAGAAGTGGTGGCAGTGGGTCCTTGGGGATGTACCTTGAGGACAGAATCTTGTCCATAGGCCCTTTAACCACCCCCTACTTCCTGGCTGCCCTGAGGTTCACCAATTTTGCTCTGCCAACACCCTCTCTGCCATGTTGTCTTGCCTGACCATGGGCCACAGCAATGGACCAAAACCTCTCAAATTGTGACCCCAGAGAAGTCTTTCCTCCTTTGAAGTGCTGTTTGCCTCATGTGCTTTTTCACACTGATGAACACAGGCAGGGATCACTTTGTGAAGGGCCTGGGAACATGCGTGGACCCTGTTTGTAGGAGAGGGAGGCACTGAGAGCTTTGAAGTAGAGATTATGGTGATTTTATATCAAAGTGGAAATGGAATAAATATTTTTCAGATACCATGGGAAGCTGGCATGTAATTCAATTTTTTTTTTCAAAATTCAGTATCTTAGGAAATAGGAGAAACACACACACAAAAACACAAGTACACATACACACATACCCATATACATGCATGCATACCTGTATATACTGAAGTAGTTTACCTCAAAGAATTTTTGCAAGTCAACAAGAAAACTACAAACCTCCCAAAAGAACCCATGAGCAAAGATGGTGAACAAGAAATCCATTGAAGAAAATTGACACATATTTTTAAAAGTCTCAACCTTACTTTTAATTCATGGAAATGGAAATTAGGAAATGAGATACTTTTCTGTACCATGATGTGGCAAAAGCTGAGAGAGAGAGCGCCCACTCTGGGGAGCACGTAGACTGTAAAAGGGCATAAAAAAGAAATGTCCTGAATTGGTTTTTTTTCATGATGTAATTCACAGCCTCATTCCTGATAAATTCCTTAAGCAATTTTCTGATAAACTTTAATGGGATTAAGACTTGTTCTGAGAAGCAGTCACCCATCTACCCAGCTGACTGTCAGTAAGAGTCTGGCAACCTAAAGCCAAAAGTTCTCTTCTTTTTGTATCTAACCTAACATTGCGGGTCTTATCATTCCATTTCCCTACAAAATGTCTTCACCAAGAGAGAATCTTTGAATTAATCTGCTAGAGGCCTTTTCACTGGTCGTAAAATTATAATAAAACTTTAACTCGTGTTCTTAACTAGATTTTCTTTAAAAACAACAACAACAAAATCCTTAACAAGTGAAAAGAACACTATCCGTAAATTGGTTTTGGTGACTATGGAAAGCAAGTTGGCAATTTCAGCCCAAATGAAGCATACCTTTTGATCAAGCTACTGCATTCTGAACTAGAAAATACAGAAATACTTGAGTAAATACTCAGGGTCACCCAATTACAAGAATCAATGATGATTTAGCATTACCTTATTACGCAATTCTCATTTATTTATTTGACCTCTGCTATTTTAATCCTAACAATAAGTTTTGGTGATGTTCCTTTTTTTAGCATTAAATACTGCATATCCAAAGGACAAAAGAGAGAGATCTATGGGTACCCATGATTGAATATATACATATCTATTCATGAATATATATCATCCATGGCATTATGTTTATTATATTTAGAAAAAGTAAATTGCAGAACTCTCCATATATTATTATAGTTTTTTTTTTTTAAAAAAGCTATACTTATGCTACATATTTCATTTGCATTTACATATTTGGGAAGTGACCTGGGATTGATTGATACACCTGAATTCAAACAGTGCTAACTCCTGGACCAGAAAAAAGGAGAGAGTATGTGCTTTGTCACAGTGATGAGAAGGCTTTATGGAAAAGGGAAGGCAAGGGAAGGCAAGGGAATGGAAGGGAAGGGGGGAAGGCAGGAGTGGATCTGATTTTTCACCCCCTGCTGGTCCCCCTCCCCCACCCCCTCTGCAATGTCTAATTAATTAGAAGAGCCATGCCTTCCAGAAAAGAGCAGGCATACCTGTGGGAATCTCACCAGGAAGAAGTGGGTCTTGTGGTGCAGGGGGAAAGCTTTTTTTAATATTAAAAATTAATTAAAAATGAAATGTGTTAAAGCTCAGTTTTTATCATTAGCGCCCATTCCAGAGGGCCAGGCGTTGTTGGTAAAACTTCAAATTCTTCCTGTTGCTGTAGGTGTGGTTTTAGGCAATACATACTATTTTATGTGTCAGTCCCTAAAACTGATGATCTCCTGTGATTCCGTTGGATTGGCAGAAGACAGAGAAGCATCATATTCAAACCTCAGCCCACAGCCTCCCGTGTCCAAGGATATCACAGCTGGCAAACATACAGCTAGCAAAAATACTGATGATTATTTTCACAGGAAGAACATCAAAGGGGCAATTTCATGGGACAACATGGGAGAGCTGCTTTCTGCCTTCTAAAGGCAGTATTTACCTCACCTGTTTCGCTCAGACAGGTTTTCTCCAGGTAAACATCCTATGGCCTGGCTGGAATGAGAAGCCATGCCGAACCTAAGGGCTGGGTGACATATCCTACCAGCTATAAGCTGACAACTCTAATGACTTAGATAACAGCATTTTCATGCGCAATCTTTCTAGTTCTCAAAAGAGAAGTTGTGATATATTTCCAGCCACAAGTTAGCATCATCAACAAGCACCCAGACTGCTTGCTGGCAGGACGGGATCTGAAGTGGCTTCCATTCCCATCCTTCCTCCCATCGTCATGTGAATTTCACTGGTGGATGGGGTTCTGCAGTATTTTTATCTGTGCTGTTCTTTCTTCGTACTAGACCACATGGTGCGTCAGTCCTCTGTCAAGGGAGCTTTGGACATTTGTGAATCCATGAACAGATGAAGGAATTGGGTGATGGTGGTCTGCTTACTCACTCTTTCCACCCTTTAGATAAGACCCCTGTTCTGAGCATCTGCCGTCCACTAGTTCACACAAGACCCGTCTAGTTCATGCAGTCCCTGAAGGTCAGAGTGGATTGCTACACCTTGACTTGTTCACTTGCAATTGAAAATTAAAAAGTAAAAAAGAGGAAGTGGGTGTCTGTCAGGTGCCGGGCCTGGGTCTGAGAGGGAAAGAGCAACAATGAAAAGCCCCTGCCCTTTCTGACGGCATGGAGAAGATTGGCCATGCTCACAAAACAGATCCGATGTAGCTTCAGATAATGACAACGTGCTGAAGAGTTCTTCAGTTCCCAGGAACCTCTAAGTGGAAGGTTCTGGACTATGGACTGTGAGGTAGGCCCCGGGGTGTCTGCGAATCCTCAGAGATGACTTGCACCTTTGTGTTCCACTACACATCTCTGGGAAGAGGGTCTTCATAGCTCACCCTGATGCTCTCAGTTAGCTTCCCTGCTTGAAGCCATGACCAAGCCCCTTGACCATTCACCTCTGCGTCTCCCTCTTGTAAAGGGGGCCTAACAGTGACTCTCCTGGCTCAAAGCTCTATTCAGGCAGGGGCTGAGTCTGTTCTGTCTTCTCAGTGTCCCTGGGGCCCCTTCTGTGTCCCTGGGGCCTACCCAGGGCCTTGCATATGGCAAGTGAGCAACAAATATCTGTTGAACCAGTACACAAATACATTCATGGATGGTCAATGAGTCTGGTTTTTGTCTCATTAACAAATTATTTGACTTAGTGAGTTGGATGAGGCCCTGAAAAAGATCTGTCCATGACCTATAAACACCACCACACAATATGTGTGTTTTGTGGTTGGCTTCTTTCACACTGCATGCTGTTGTGCATGCATAGTTGTGACTGTGTGTGTCGGTACATCACTGCTTGTCTGGCCAAATCGCACTCTCTGTGAGCAAAGAACACATTTTGTTTCTATTTTCATCTGCTCACGAACATTTACGTGGTTTTCATCCTTTGGCTACTGTGAGTAGAACAGCTCTGAACATTTATGCACAAGTTTGTGCGAATATCTATTTTCAGTTCTTTGGAATATACATGCATGCACGCACACACACCACGTCCCTAGGAGTACACTGGTGGGTCATATGATAATTCATATTTAACTTATCAAGAAACCCTCTTGTTGATTTTTTGATGTTGGATATTTGAAGATAATACCAAATGCACTCTTTTTATTTGACAGAGTTTTTTTCCCCGTTTTTTAAGTTAGAATTTTTCACATTCCTCGGGACCTCAGGATGAAACCAGGAAGAATGCTAATTTGATCTTGACTTTCAAGGATCAGAGCCAGCAGCACTCCGCAGTGTCTTTCTGCAAAGCGAGCCTGGGCTTCCCTGCTCCTGGGGCCGTGCCGAGGTCCCTTTTGTGGCATCTGTGCAGAGCTTGGGGCAGCGCAGGGTCTGAGGGAGCATTGTGATTAGGGGGTCTGGCCTTTCAGAATAAGGCTGGGTGCAGTCTGCAGAGTATAGAACCAGCCTCTGGTTACTGAGGTCCCAACAGGCGCAGCTCTGAGATTCCTCTCAGCACAAGTGTGACACCAGGTACAGGATCATTCCTTGGATGAAGGAAAACAGCTGTGTGGGTGTTTCTTTCAAACTGCACTTTGTAAAACTAATGCCTTAATCAGTTAAAGTAAACCCTCTGCCTTTTGAAGTGCTGGGAACGCTATGTACAGATGGACCTATCGGTTTTAGAGTTGGAGAGTTGGATTTAGGACACAATCAGGTGATTTTTCCTTAATTTCCTAGCTTCCTCTTCCAATTTTTATTTCTTGCCAATCCAAGAAGTGTTGTAAAATTAGCACAGAAGTCCCCTAGTAAATGACTAATTAAAAAAAGAAGAAAAAGAGGAACAGAGTGAAGGTCACATAGAGGGTAAGACTGTGGCTAGATCTTCACCCTCCAGCCAGCTTTGATTCCTAGCTTCTCCCCCTCCTGGATGAGGCCTTTTTGGAATTTATGAAACACTCCCTGAACCCCCATCTCCTCCACCATGAACGGGTGATTCAAATGGATGCTTCCAGTGATTGCTGTGAGCATGAATGGAGTAAGACACAAAGTGCACAGGACTGTGCCTGGCCTGTAAACAGGTGTTCAACAAACCATTACCTATGATCGCTTTGTTTTTAAATAATAGCATTTTAAAAAAAAAACTGAAGGTGAAAACATTTCAGTGCAGAAAAGGAAACATAATTAAACTATTCCCAGTGTCCATGAGTCAAAAACACACCAGCGTGCGCCAGAATGCAGATTCTTGCTGGAAGTATTTATTAAGTTCTTGCAGCAAAGACAAAAATAATTGATCTCTGTGTCTTCCATTACGTAGATGTCCCATCGATCTCTTGGCCTGATTTTTCTTTAATACTTGGGTTATGAAAACCCCCAAGAATCCTCCTGCCAGTCTCCACAGCAGGGACATAAATCAGCGCTTGCAGTTTCACAAGCGCCTGCCACTCCTGCCAGAGTCTCCTGGAGGCAGCTGTCGTCAGACTCAGAAATGGCCATTTCTCCCTTCCTCCCTTTGGGGGCTCGAGACATGATTAACTTGCAATAATCGTGACTCCCTCATTAAAGAAAAGCTGTAGCGAGGGAGCCAACATGGGGACCGACCAAGATGTCCCAGGCTATTTTTTTCAGCACATCAGCTGTGTGGGTGCCTCTTGTTCTTCCGACCTTCAGGTTAGTAAAATGGAGACCAGTTGTTGAAGCTGTGAGCTATCAATAAAAGTTAATGTACCACAGGAAATTGGAAGGGGAACAAAATCACTTAAGTGTTCAGGGCCACCACACCACCAGAGCGTCCCCGCGAGCTGGTCGGCTCAGGGAGGCGTTTTGTTGTCCTGGCTTGCAAGGTAGCATTATTTTCCCAAGTAAATGGCAGATTGTGCAGATCAAGGACATTGGCAGTAAACCAGGAATGCGGTGTTCCCGGCCCTGGGCTCTCCAGGGAAGCCGGGACGGTTTTCCATGTGTCCTGGGGTAGGACCATATTCAAATCACTGGTCTTCCTGGTTTTTCTTCCATAGTGGGGTCAGTAGGTGACCACACTCAAAGGCCAGGTGTGCACCCTCAGGGTTGGGAGTGAACTCTTTTTTTGGCCTAAAGATTCAAATCTGTCCCCAGGCCACAGACTGGATAAGTGTTAAAGCTGAAAGGTTTTAAATTTGCATTTTACCATAAAGTCTCCTGCTACAGGCTGGGACTGGTCCTCCTGGAGTCTGAGCCCTGTATGGAAGGAGGAGGGTTAGAGAATGTCCACAAATGTGGATGTGTAACCGATGTGATTCTGCAATCTGTATTTGGGGTAAAATTGGGAGTTCATAACCAACTTGAATCTAATGTATGAAATATGATATGTCAAGAGCTTTATAATGTTTTGAACAACCAATAAAAAAAATTAAAAAAAAAAAAAAAAAAGAGAAAACCTTAGTACTTGGCTCACTAAAAGCGGTTAATGGTGAGAAAGGATATGTCAATGACAGAAAAGAGCGTGAGACCAAGAAAACTGCAAATAGGCTTTCTTGCTACCTGATCCCTGGGTGTGAGCAAGGACTTCAGATAGAAGGGAAAACTAAGTGGATATCTTTGCTTGGTTTAAAAAAAATGTGCCATCCCCACTCATTTTCCTGCCTTTGCTATTTTATGTATTTATTGATGTGCTCTTTGCCTTAGAAATGAAATCGAGGTTGTACACAGTCCTTGACATAACACGTCTCACGCCATGCTTCTTTATAATCCATGGCTATCATGTCTTTCCAAGTTATAGTCAGGGAAACTGAGACTCAGAAAAGTGAAATGCAGGGGCTGAGTGTGAGGCTCAGTGGTGGAGCCGGAGCCCATGCTTAGCAAGGGTGAGCCCCAGGGTAAAGCCCCAGGATGACAAATTAAATTAAATTAAATTTAAAAAGGGAGAGAAAAGTTACATGCATTGGCTTAAAGTCTTAGACTCAGCAGGCTCTGAACATGAGGTTGTAGGGCTATTTTCCAGTCTGCTAATCTGCAACCCTTTCTAACCTCTCCATGGCCACTAACTAAAACAAATCCCAGACCATCTCCTGCCGGCCGGGCTGGCTTAAATCTTGCAGACTGGGGTGCTAGGATTTAAGGATGATGAAGACCAGAACTCTCACCCAGTAGGGATGAGAATGAAAAATGGTATAACCACTCTGGAAAGCTGCTCCAGTTTCTTAAGAAGTAACACACACGTATCAGATGATTCAGCAATCCCCCTCCTGGAAATCTACCTGAGAGACAGAGAAGAACATGTCCATAGATGCATTCTTCAGGATTTCCAAACACCAAAAACAACCCAGGAGGCCATTAGCTGGTAAATGGGTCAACAAACGGGTCTGTAAGATGAAGCACTATTCAGCCACGAAAAGGAGCTAACCACGGATGCATTGGACAACTTGGAGAGGCCTAGGAAACATTGTGCCCCATGAAAAAAGCCAGGTGTGAAAGATCATGTACGGTGTGACAGCATTTATATGAGATTTCAAGGAAAGGCAAACTCTCCAGATGGAACACAGAATAGCCTTTGCCTGGGACTGGAGTGACCGGAACTTTCAGGGGTAGTGAAATGTCCCCAGAGCAGATCTTGATGATGATGAGCATGGTACACAGATTCTCAGGGTGCATGTACAATGGCTGCAGCCTGCAACTCGAGAATTATTCTTCAGTGAAGTCCTAAGAAATAAATTCCAGGACCGTGAAGTCAGCAATCTGAGACACATAGGAGGGTTTTCAGTAATGATGCCTAGTAATCCAAGTTCTGCCACTGTCCATCCACCAGTTCAGCAGGAATTACCCCAGGATTGTAGAGAAGAGAGGGTGGCAGGGGATGCTAAATTCACGTGCCCCACACTCTAGGACAGTGACATCTGGGAGTCTTCCTGGCCGGAGAGGAAAGAGCATGGCTGGTTGTCTCAGGGCTTTCTCAGAAGTCTTTGCATCCCTAGGAAGTGTATGCTCTTCATTTCTCTTTTCCACTAAGACACACCTGCATGCAAACACACACGTACACATACTTAGACACCCATACAACTTGTAAAAGGTCAGAAAATAAAATCAACTTTTTAAAGGAAGAAAATAAAAAGGACCCCTAATCCCATCACTCAGAGTTAACCAATTTAAATATGCTTATTTATTCACATTAATTTTGATTGCATTAATTCAGGGTGTAATTATCTATCTGTATGTATGTATGTATGTATACACATACATAATTATATATAAACTCTCTACACACTAGTATATATAATTGAAGTTTGTAATTTTGTATCAATTTTATGTAGCCATCAACTGTCCTGCTAGCATCTAGTGGACCTTCTGGTGGATGGGGCCTATCTTTCCTTGGTCTTAGAGGAAGCCATTCAAATGAGAGCTCTGCCTTGCCCCTACTAGGGGTGAAGATCCCCAGGGATTGGAAGGGCTCCTGGAAAGCTTGTTTTGATGATCTCCAGGGACTCCCAGTTGCATCTACCTACCCAAACATCAGGGTTTGACCATTTCTTGGACTACCATCATCCACATATTCTACACCTAAGACGCACACACAGCCCTCCCTCCCACCTCACCCAGTAACAATGTAGATCAGTGTTGCAAAATAGGATTCAATCATGACCCCGGTCTGGTCAGGTCGAAGGCCAACTGACAGGGTTCTGAAGCTGCCCTGGGCTCCTGGTAAAGGCTGTCAGGGTGGATCACTGACTCGGCCGTGTTTTAGAGGGCACGAGGACTAGTGACCTACTTGCCACACACCCCTCCTTCCCTGATCAAGATGCTCCAGTGCTGCTGAACTGTAGATTTCTGATTTTTGAAACTATAGGAATGTCCACAGATGGTCTCCCAGGTGCACCAAAAGACAGCAGAGGGGAGACTCGGCGTTTTGCTCTGGAGTGAGTTTGATGGTATGTGTTTATTTCCATCTGACTCACAGGGTCTCTTTTCCAAAACATGGAGGGGCCAGCACACTTGGAGGAAGTGGCATTTGTGATCTACATCCCTGCCTTGGAGCCTGTGTTGTGAAAGCTGAGTAAGCCAGATCAAAGTCTCCCCGCCTGGCTGGCCATCCAGTCCTGGGGGGGACTTCTTACTTCAACTACAGATCATTGATCAAAGTTATCTATCCGCCACCTGTCCCTATGTCAGCCGGGGTCCGAGGGCTTTGACTGCATGGCTTAAGCATCCAACGGGAAGGGGAAACCCCTTATTTTCTCCTTCACCAGAGACTCTCATGGCAGGTGGCTGGCTTCCCCAGGTTCTCTCGATTCCCATCCAGAACCCGAGTTTCTGTTTTGTTTGACGACAGTGACCTAATTTCTTTTCGACTCAATGTGCAGACACACCTTATGACTGTCTGTTCTAAGAATTGTAAGCCTTTCAAAGTTCGGAGTCACAGGGGCCCGGGAAGGGACATCCCCTCTGACCTTTCCATCTTACAAATGGGAAGACAGAGGTGCAGACTTGAGTCCCTGGCTATCGTGAGGATGGTCAGAAAGGCATGGCAGCAGCTCAGGGTTCTTGAGGCAGTGCTCACTCTTCTGCATCAGATTGCGTCTGCAGGCTTCTTAAAACTCTGTTCTTCCTCCCCTTCTCTCTTTTCCCTCCTTGCCCCTGCCCATCTGATCAGGTACCTAGATCTGAAACTGTCCTCCAAGAACTCCTGTGTCCCACCACCTGCAACCAGAGGTTGTGGGTTGAGGTCGATTCTTCAAGGAAATCAATTTCAAGGCAATATGGTTAAAAACATTATCCACAACTGCACAGAGAAGCAGGTCAGTAAATATCTGTTGAAATTCGAATATGTGAACGAAAGGCCTTCTGCATCCAAGGGACAATTTCCAGCATCCTGGGGCCTTTTTTTTTTTTTTTCTTTTAAATGAGGCAGCCAGGGATAACAACTTCAGCTGCTGTCACAAGACAGGAAGAGAAGGGGTCTCTTCCCCATGGCTCTGTCCTTGTCCTCGTAACCTGTATGCACTGCTGAACTTCCTGAATAACCTTGTCGTGGTGGCAGGAGGAGGGAGCAGGATGAACTTGAGCCTGGACACCCAGTTAAAGCCTCATTATGATCTTTGCGAAATGCCAGGGGGACACCTGTGTGGTTGGCGCAGGCTTCCATGGCACCCAGGGCGGTGTCCACCTTCTGCTCCTGGGTGGACCAATGTGAGTTCTGTAATCCACAAGTGACCTGCACCCTCCAAGAGCCACTTCACCCTTGAGAGACTCTGGAGCTGACGGGACAGCGTTGCTTAACCCCAGATTGAGGCTTACCAGGAAATGCCCCAGGAGGCGGCCCACGGAGAACAGGCTATCGCCAGGTTGCAGGGCACCCCTTGCCCTTCCAGCCCTGCAACCTGTTTTCTTCCCATTATGCCTGGTGGAGACCTGGCTGTGGGCTTTCAGCCATCCCCACATGGTCCTCCTCAAAGGCCGGCCTGGGAGAAATCCATGACCTATGGCACAAGTCTCCGTCAACCCTGCTGAGCACCCTGGAAGTGCGTGAGATGCTCTGTTCATGTCGTGAGGAATTAAAAAGGAAAGGGGGTCAGTCCTTCTGGTCATAATTGCAAACACCTGCAAGGCAGCCTAGTGGGGCAGTGACTGCACCTCCTGAGCCAGCACACCTGAGCTTGCGCCCCAACGTACCTTTGCCAAGGTTTCTATAAAGCCCTTGGGAAAAATGACTTAATTTCTCTGAGCCTCAGTTTTCTTGTGAGATGGAGATAATGAAATCATGCAGAGAACTGCAGAGTAAGCAGTCAACAGTGTGTTACTAGGCCTGGCACTAAGATCGCCAATATGAAGACCCTCAGATTTCTGAAGAAGGGACTTAGAGGAGAGGCCAGGTCTAGAGGCAAGACAATGGGTTCAATGCAAAATGGAGATGCTGTGGCACACAGACCAGGCAGCGGAGCCTTGAACAAGTGCATGGACCTCCAAGGCGTGATTCCTTCACTAGGGGGGGCGGGAAAGAGAGAGGGAGGGAGGATTAGCTGAAGTACTGAAGGCACATGGTAGGAATTCAATAAATGCCCATTTTCTTGCTCTCCTTTGTTTACTATATCTCACATTTACTTGGAGCCCGCGTTCAAGGTGGACATATTGTCCCCAGTCACTGTCCCCAGCTGCTCTCGGAGCTCCTGTTCTTGTGCTCCAAAGCCCCTGTTTTGGTGTTTAGCACAGCACTGATGTCCACCACACACACAAGTGACCCTCAAACACTGGTCCTCCGTTTCTCTCTTCGGGGCATGGATCCCCATGTTGCTCAGTTTGTGAAAATATTAAGATATGCACTTATCATAGATGTGTATAATGCATATATATCATGCTACAGTTTTAAAAGGTGTAATATTCTGTTTTAAACAGATTCAAACATCAGTGACTATCTGCTGACCTAAGGCCCTCACTAAGAGTCAAGAAGGAACCTGCTCCTCTTTCTGGAGTTCTGGCCGTTACTCTTTAAGTCTGCAATCTCCTTACACTTTTTTTTTTTTAATAGTGGCACAGACATTTACCGTCTAGCAAACATGATGAGGATGTAAGTTAGTCGACCATTTATAACTTTGTGTAGGAGATCTTCATTCATTTAAAAAACTTGTACTTGGGCACAGTGGTACACACCTAGAATCCCAGATATTCAGGAGGCTGAGACGGGAGGATCACTTGAGCCCTGGAGTTTGAGGTCAGCCCCAACAACATAGTGAGATCCCATCTTAAGAAACAAAATAAATACATAAAATACATTACTTGAATATAGAAAGGGCTTTTTCTCCTCGCCAGGCTGCGTGATTTGGCCCTGGGAGTGTATAGGGCAGGGCTGTGGTCTGGGTATAGTTTTCCCCCAAAGGTCCAGAGGCTGGAAGGTCTGTCCCCAGTGTGAGGGTGTTGAGGTAGGAAAACACTGCAGAGCTGGGACCTAGAAGGTAATTAGGTAATGGGGGCTTCACCCTCACAAATGGCTCAGTGCTGACTCTTAGGGTTGAATTAGGGCCCATGTGGCTGGATTAGATCACTAGAGAGTGGGCTGTTACAGAGCAAGGCCACTCAGCTTGACACTTGGCCCCTTCTGCATGCAGCCAGTTTCCCTCGTGTTTCTCTGTCGTGTTGTGATACATCCAGGGGATCCTCACCAGGATGACAGTGCCATGCTAACTGCACTTTCCAGCCCCCAGAATTAGGAACCAAATAAACCTCTTCTCTTTATACATTTTCAGAATCAGGTATTCTGTTACAGCAACGTGAATCAAATGGAAACAGGGAGATACCTCAGGAAAGGTCCCGGTCTCTCCGAAGACTCCATTTAGTGGTGTAGCAAATGTGTAGCTATCTGCAAAGAGCCTCTGCTAGTGCTGGCGAGAAAGGGTCCCTGGGGAGGTGCCCTTGCCTGGAGAGCCGAAAACTGAATCGGCACAGTTCTGGCTGAGGTCCCGGGGGAAGAGCAAACAGAGAAGGAACAGCGTTTGCTGAAGCTTTGGGTCCCTCCATCCCTGGAGTACAGCCCCAGTGCTGCTGCCTGGCAGCTGGGGCACCTTCAGCAGATCCCGAAGCCCTCTGAGCCTGCGCCAGTGTCTGCTCAGGGACTGCTGCTGTGCCAGGCTTACAGAAAGATGTTGTTAAGGCAAAAGATTTCTGGACATTCTCCACCAGGGCTCCGATGGCAAACAACCAAAAGATGTTGACAGTGGGTAACAGAGAAAGACCGTCTTCGGCTGTGGGTGTGTGAAGGTTTGGCGGTGGTGGGTGTTTTTGCAAAATCATCAAGCTTTTTGGGATGGCAGACCCCATAGGACGTGCCCAGCCATTGCAAGACCTCCCGCGCGGCCTTCTGCGTGGGAGTGTAGTTGGGGAGTCTCTAGACCAGAAGCGATTTCCACTGGCCCTTCCTATAGGAGGCGGTAAATGATCCCTCTGGTAGGCATAAGGACCCCTGGAGCACAGGGATCCAATCATCAAAAAATGTGCATTTTGACCATGAATGTTTACCCCAGTGATTTCCCATTCTGCAAACACTTTTGAATCCTTGACCTCTTAAAGAAACCCCCCATGCCCCATGCTGCTGAGAAGGTTTTCAGTTACTTTCTGATAAGAGGGTTTCCACACAGACCTCTTCCTACCCAGCAGAGTCAGTGGATTTTAAAGAGGGCCTGGGGCTGACACTCCCCAGTGTCTGCTGGGAGATTGCACAGGACAAAGCAGCTCAGAGGTCCAGCTCTCACCTCCTGGGGGACGGTCACAGCTCCTGCATTTCAAGTCATAAATTTCTGTTCAGACCCCCATGTGCTGCCCTGGGGAGTGGCCGTCTGGCTTTGTAAGACATTCTCTGCTTTTCTTACTCTCCCTTTGCCTATGTTTTCTGGTATCTATTGCAAATTAGTAATTCTCTAGTTTTCAAGTTTCTGATCTGGCTGAGATGAGGAGACAAAAAAAAAAAGTCAATTGATGGGCTCTTCATCCCTGGGAGAGGGTGCCTTGGTTGCTATTTAATTTTATTTTCTCTTCCTGACTCTATGAAGTTCCCTTTGCCCCTCTTCCTGACTCCTCATATCCCTTATCTCCAGGTGGGCATCCTCAGAACCCAAGTAGTTTCACCAGGACCATTTACAGGAGCTTAGGGGAGGGGGCAGACCCCTCCCCAGCAGCTGCTCTCTCTCAGCCACAGTAGCAATTTCCTGCTCGATTACAACTCTGCTCAGCCCTTCACCCTGCTTGTCAGCCTGGCCTCTGCCTGTCCCGGATAATCCAGCAATTGGTGACAGGGTTATTGACTCACAGGTTTCTAGAAGCATCTTATTCACTTTTCTAAAAAGGAATTCTCTCACCCTCTTGTGGCTTTGCAGAAACTGGTGCTAATTTCCACCCACCCCACCCCTCCCCCATGCTCTTTAGCCCATGCTTTTTAGTGCCACTGGGGGAGCGTTCCCTCCCTTATCTAGTCCTGCAGATTGTTTTGCTTAGAGCGATGCTTGATGCCCACTGTGAGTCTCGCACCTTCTTTTGTGTTGGGAGCAGGAGCTGTGGATGATGGCAGCCAGCTGGGCTTTCTGCTGAGGAAGTGGTCATGTTTCTACTGGTTTACAGGACTTTCTTCCCTGTGCTGCCTCATAATCCTTTTATACATTTAAGTTTACATTCTAACAATAGAGAACGCTGGTGGGTTTCTTTTTCTCCGATCAGCCATCTTTCAAGGCAGTTCTGAAGCCAGTTGTTTCGATGCAGCACCCCATGCTGAGCCTGAGTGACAGCCGGCCCCCACCAGGCTCCTCTCCTGCACTTTGGGTCCTCCTGGGGTTCTTCTCTACTTGCCTTTTGCAGAAAACATGCATTTCCTGGTACTCTCCTACACTCTCCTACGACAGAAGCTCACCAATTCTCTGTTGTAATCAACAAATAGATTTTGAACATTTGACTCTTTTTTTTAAGGAGTTTCAAGGGTAAGAGCTTCTGTCTTGTGAATGTCAAAGAAGTTTTGTCATTCGCCCCTTTCTTCTCTCTCTCTCCCTCTCTCTTTAATTTGTTAATGCTTTCGACTTATTTTGCTTTGGATAATTTTCAAAGTACAGCTTCCTCTGGAGATCTCTAAAAGGCAGAAGTCCTGGCTGTTAAAGATTCACATTCTCAGAACGGCCCAGTTAGGGTACCCTCAGGTTATTTATAACTGGATTTTATCTCAGAAAATTAACTAAAAGAAGATTAACCAGAAATCTAAAGGAAAATGCCTTAAACACCTCATCTATTATGCTGCGCTCAAACAGATATTTTCATCTTAACAGCTTGGCAAACCCAGTGGAACGCTCTTCCTAGTTTGGGGCATAAAATAAGATAACACTCTGCATTCCTGCAGGAAATCTTGTAACTCTCCTTAAAATTAAGGCATAAAGTCTGAAAACTCAGGCTTCCTCTGCAGAGTCTCATCACGTCGCCTGTTAACTTAAGTGGTTCCATTTCTGCTGGTTCACGGAGCCCCAGGACACTGAAGCACCTCCCCCAGAAACAAATGCTTTCCCCCCCAGCCTTCCTGGGCAGCACGGAGTCGCAGGCTCAGATCAGCACGGAAGAGGGCTTCACTTAGACATTCCCTGGGTCCTCTCATGTACCCAGATAAGGGAGGAAGCCAGAAAAGGTAGCCCCACTTTATCTATCTGGAACATTATTCATTATATCTCATTTAGGGTTGATTGAAAGGCCAAGTGTTCACAATAGCATAGCAGGCCCACCCTGCCCGCCCTACCTGCCTTCTCCCTCTGACTGCCTGCCTCCTCCCTCGGACCCTCTCCACCTAATCGCTCCTCACATTCTACTTCAGCCATTCCTCCGACTCGCAGGTTGTGTGTCCACCCCTGAGACTTTGTCTTTCCTGCCCCCCTCCAACACAGGTCTTTGCTCAGACTTCCTATTCTTAACAAAACCTGTGTCCACTGCTCCACTAATGGATGGCAGGCTGCCTCCTGGGCCTGCACCCTCTCCCTGCCCCTGCTTTATATTCCTGTGTCCTTTATGACACAGACACAGAGAGAGACAAGTTGTTTTTTTTTTAATCTCTTCTTCTGCCATTGGGAAGGCTCTAAATTCACAGGTATGCAGATTCTAGATTCTCATCTGCTTTGCTCATTGCTGTATCTCCAGGGCCTGGGAGAGGCTTCAGCACATGGCAGACAATAAAGATGTGTTGGTGAGTGAATCTAGCAGACCCTGAACGCAGTGTCCACTCGCTCTAGCACACGGCCCCCTAGTTTTATATGCACCTTACAGTTTGGCCAAACAGTCTCCCAAATCCAGTGACTTACTACTTAAGGCTCTGCAGGCAGTAACTACATGAGGGGGATTCAGGACTCAGTCCCCAGTGCCCCACCTGCTTCTCAGGTGTCAAACAAATGAAACCTGTTTTCATAGGTTCCCGAGCATCCTTTCCTATTTGCAGCTGTCACCAGAGAGGAGGTCCCTGCAGACAAGGCTGTCCTGTCCCTCTTGGCCTACCCAGTAGTGCCACAAAGAGTATCCCTTGGGGAATAGTGTCTGGATCCTCCAGCAGCCGTCCTCTCTGAGGATACAGTGCTGCGTGAAGTTCAGGAGGGCTGTTTGAACCATAGCTCATTAGACTCATGAGCTCAGAGAGACGACAGACGTGCCTGTGTCAGAAGTGGCTGGCGTGCTCCGCAGGGGTCTTGCGTGACATTAGAAGTACTGGCTGGCAGACAGGATTCTTGTCATTGAGGAACCTCTATAACCATGGGATAAGTTAACCTAAGCCTCAGTTTACCCCTCAGGTCAGTGGGGATGATACATAAGGTTCATGACCACTGTATCAGTTCTGGGAGCAGCTAAGGAAATAATACCTATGAAGGCTGGTTCAGGGTGAAGCACACTAGTGCTTACCAATGTCATCCACTAGTTTGTTATCATTAACTCCTTTTTACACGGTTGCCATGAAGACAGCATGAGATACCGTATGTAAAGAATGTCGCACGCAGCCTGGTACACTTAAGAGTTGCATAAATGTTATCAGCCCTTAATTTCCTCTACATCCTGCTTCCCTCCAACTCCTAGAAGTCTGCTTCTACCCCAGCTGTGCTATTGAAACCGCTTCTATAATACTCAGTATCTGTTGAAAAACTCAGGGAGGAAAATCAAGAAGAAAGAGGGCAGGGAGCTCAGCCCTCAAGATCATGGACCCGGCGTTCAGCACCTGGAAGAGGCCCTGGTGTCACCTGGCTGGCAGGTTACTATGATCACGTGGAGTACGTGAAGCTTGCTGCGAGACCTAGCAAGTCCTTGATAAGTGGGGGCCCTCCCATGATGACCACCTACCTTGCACATAGACTCAACTCACAAGGTGGGGGAGGGAGGCGATTGATCACGTGACCACGGAACCCGACTTCTGGCGGAGAGGCCACATCTTTGTGCCTAGGAGTAATTTCTTAAGGTCTGGGATCTCTACAGTCTCTTGAGTTATTCTTTAGGTTGGGCTTCAGATTCTTTGAAGCCTTTGGCAGTCCAGTGCAAGGGTTTTAACTGACCAGGAAACTCTATTAAAAAGTAGACACAGAAAAAGAGGAAACAGAGAAACGATCCAGGTTGATGGTGCCATATGCAACTCAAAGGCACTTCTATTTGTGAAGAAGAAAGCTCTGGGTCTATTTTGTGGCTTATTTCATAATCTTGCAGAGATGTTGGATCAAATCGGGCATCCAAAGAGACGCCAGCACCAAACAGAGACAGCTCTGCTGCGTCCGCAGTTTTCTCTCTTATTAACATGAAAACACCTTACATGGTTGGAAACATCTAAAGGCTATTTTTTATTTTATTCTCCATTACCTCACTCTAATGCTTCAGCCCGTACCTGTGGAAATTAGACTGTCACCTGCTTTTAACATCCTGTTTTCTTTCGTGTTTGTAATGAAGCCCTCTGGGAATTATGCGATTACAAAAATGAGTTACAAATCCTCATTCAGTATACACAAGTATGTAGCTGCTTTCCTTCTCTGTTTAAATAGTCTACAAAACAAGAAATAATTAGTCAAGCACTATCGGTAATTAAGCACATAAGATGAACATTAAACAAACTGCAATCTTGCATCATTTTGAAGGTGGATAGACAGGTTTTTGCATTTGGAATCCAGCCAACACACCCTTCCTCGTTCCCTCTGTTCCTTATTTATTATCAGCGAGGGAATTCACTTGCCTGACTTGCTGATGTGCTCAGCACGAGGGTCCACCTGAGAGTTCACAGAAGTGTGAACGGCGAGTTTTTGACCACACTACCATTGGGAGAGGAGGATTTCAAAGAAGTTGATACATTGAGTGGAAAGACAATGTGCTTTCCCAACACAGAACGCGAGGTGACTCCAACTGGGACTGAGAACCCCTGCTCTCTCCTATGTATTACCAGTACCTGCATATCTACAGGACCCTGTCTACTGTCTTCCAGAACACTCGTTCTCTTCCGGAGACTCCTCTCCGGCTCCCTGGAGCTTCTTGTTAAGATTTAATCCATCCCAGTCACTATCCAAAAAAGTTTGCAGTCTAATTTAATCGGGTTTGTCTTGAAGACCTGAACTTCTAGAAAACTAATTTATAGGTTTCGACCAAAATGTATTTGTAATGAAAATCAGAGGATCACACATTTCCCATTGAATGATCCTAAGCTCCAACAGAGGGGAAAAATGTTGTGTCAACATCATGTATTTTATTTGTTTTTAAATGGGTGCGTTAAAGCTGTACATAAGGGCAGGATGTATTGTTGCATATTTGTACACGCACACAATATAACAATATAATTTAGCCGATATCGTTCAGCACCATATAGTTTATGTACCAAGTTTTTACAAGGCCATAGTTCATACTGGGAAACCAAATATTCATTCAGCAAGCACTTTGAGTGTGCCTACGATTTGGTAGGCTGCTTGCTAGGAACAGTGAAGACTCTTCTCTGCCCCAAGGCAAGCCCTGTCTGGCTGCAAGCCCATGTGGCTCATGCAGAGTGTTTTTGCCAAGCTACATGGTAATTTTTCGAACTCCACGTGTGACATGTACCTGATAGGCTGGGTCTCCATTAATCACCAAAGAGGTAATAGAATGATCAGTGATTTTCCTTCTCGTTTTTCTACCCCAAAAGATAGTTTCTGCAGTGACTCTATAGACTCTATAGATGGAGGCATTCACTTCTTCCATTACAAGAGCTGGCAGTAAATAGCATTCTTCATTTTATCTGTGACTTATTTTTTGCTATGAAAAATAAATGGGAGGAACACTTCCTAACGTGTATATTATGTCACACTTTTCAAAGCCTTTGACACCCATGCCCAGGGTGTCTGGACAATATCAGTAGTATCTCAAGCTCCTGAGTACTGAGCCCAGAGAAGTTAAGTGACCTGCTCCAAATAACATGGCAACCTGACAGAGCCAAGATGATCTTCTGTCTTCTATCTCATGACACATCTCTCTCCTGACCAGTGATTCCAAGCCCCAAGGGAGGAGGAGAAGAATTGCGTTGACACCATACATTATAAATACCAACTTTTACAAGGACATAACATTATTTTGAAAATGTTTTGGCATGCAGACATTTAGCAAAGCCTACTGTGTGCGTGGTTGGTATGAGTGACCTAGAGCTGACCAGGCATAGCCTGTCCTTCGAGAACTTGGCCCAGCAACATGAGAGGACGGGCAGCAGCAGAGCTGAAAAGCACATTTCCATTCTGCTTCTGAATAAGGCGTTATGCTGGAGGCTGGAGGACAGCACGCACCCAGGGGTGGCCTGTGCTGTTAGTGGCCCCAGGGCCCAGGAAGCAGCGGGTCTTCAGGAGGTGCATGGCCCTGGAGGACTCAGAAAACAGGGACGGACGCTGTTGCTGCTGCAGCCATCTCAGCCTCGTGGCTGAGCTCCATGCACCTGGAAAGCTCCCCACCTCTGCGAGTCTTTCTCATGGGCAGAGATAAGACACTAAGTGACAGCCTCAGTGGAATCTAAAGCAGAAAAGGGATAGTAGCGGAAAACTGGTGAAAACTAAATAGAGTCTGTTTAGTTCACACGAATGCGTCAATGCTAATTTTTAATTTTTTTTGTTGTTGTTGTTCTGGGGATTGAAGCCAGGGGTGCTTAACCACTGAGCCACATCACCAGCCCTTTTGATTTTTTTTTTTAATTTTGAGACAGGGTCTTGCTAAGTTGCTTAGGGCCTCACTGAGTTATGAAGGCTGGCTTTGATACTCTCCATCCTCCTGCCTCTGCCTCCACAGTTGCTGGGATTACAGGCACACACCACTGTACCTGGCCAATTTCTTAATTTAAATAAGGGTACTATGGTCACGGGGGACACTGGCGTTAGGAGAGAGAGAATGGAGGATACACAGGAACTCTGTAACCTTTGCAACTTTCCTACAAAATGAAAAATATTCTAAAATACAAAGATTATTTGAAGGGAAAAAAGTTGTTCATGATAATACTGTACATTAGTCTTGCTGTTTTGGAATACTTGAGAACACCATCTATATAACTAGAGATAAAATCTACTTAAACACCTGGTCATCCTGCTTCTCGGGAAGTGTCTGGTCATAATGTGTACTTAAGAGTGACAGATGCCTGAACCCAACATCACAAACATGATGGAGAGAGAAAGGACACAGAAGAGGGTGTCCCCATGATGATGCTTACAAGGAGCTCAGCAAAAGACACACTGTCCGCTCACCAGAGACTGGGTGGAGGATGGAAGAGGCCACAAGTGTGCTCTCCCGTGTTCCTGATGAGCTTCTTGATCAGGGTGAAAGTTCATTTGGTGACATGTGAATGAACTGTGGAGGTTTGGGGTAGCTCTGTTGTATTCCAGTGAAGAGTTCACGGGTCCATGTACACACGGTTAGCTAAGGTAGCTGTCAGGAGAGTTAAGGAGAACCATGTAAAGCATGCTCAATGCATTTATTGACTGTCCTGCTCTCCTCCCGGGTACCACCTGGACTCCCAGTTTACCCTCAGAGGTCCTGCAAGCCTTCTGACTCTCATCATGGGAAGTTGCTCCTTCCACAACACAGTCTTTCCTTCTCAACCAAGATGGCAGCCCTGGTGCAAGGGCACGTGCCATTGGCAGCTGGAGACACACCTCCAGATCTCTGTGCGTTTGTAGAGGCTGCTAAGTGGTCAGCTCGCGAGGGGCTCTTTCCTGGGGAGGCAGATGCCAATCACTCTCTACCTTTTTTGGTATTTCTTGTCATTTGTAAATGGGACAGGAGTACTGAAAAAAAAAGGTACTTGCCTCCTTCCATCTGTATTTTCTTTACTAAATTATCCAGTCTTATAAATATTTGAATAACATTTGGTCCGGATAAAATCTTTCCTGTCAGCTCAGTACAAGAGCACTTTTTGGCTCCTGAGACCATAACAGTCAGATAAATTAATATTGATTTGTTAGAAAATAGTTTTCACTCTGTCTAAACATCTTATTCTGGGCTCTTGAACCAAAATTATGAATTTAAAAGCAGCAAAATAGTTCTTCACAGTTTTCCCAGTGAAACTAATTATGGGCAGATTGTGAAAAATGTATTGGATGCAATTTCCAACACGAGTTCTGCTAACCAAAATTCACAGAATCCAGAGACTCGATGTCTGATTTATTTGAGCAAGTTGCAATTTGGTAGACGGGAGAATTTATGTAAATAGTTTTTGCAATTTCCATGGGGATAACTCAGTACATTAGTATCTCACAAATGGCAGAAGATGAAGGGGATCCTTTCTTTAACTGATAATTTTATTTACCTAACAGAAGGTCTATCTATGAAAGACAACTCATTCATCTGCTCCACGAATGTACAGAATGGAGAATTTGACTTGGTCCTTAATTATATGCATGTACAGTGGTAAAGATGGAAATTTCTAAAAAAAAAGAAAAGAGAAGAAAATAAATTACTACTCATAGGCTCATGCCCATTTGGAACATTTGGTATGCATTTTTTTCTTTTAATAGAAGAATTTACTTTTTGCCTTATGAAACAAATCAGTACAATCATTGCATCCTGTTTCCTACTTTATTTACTAAATATTGTCCTAAACATGATTTCGAATGGCTGCTTAGCAAAGGAACAGTTTTTCTTCTTTGGGACATTTAAGTTGTTTCCAATTTTAAACAACACAGCAATGAACATCTTTGCAGAATTCTTTATCAAACTGCAGGCGATTTTTCAAATAGATGCCTGGAGTTTCATCTCACATGTAAAGTGTTTTAAGACTCACTGATACTCAATTACTTTTCAAAAACTATGTAAGCTATAAAGAAAAGCATATGTACAAAGGAAGAAATACACATAAATAAAAAGGAGAACAGGCATAGAGAAAGTGTATACATAAGAGAAACTGCAGGGAAAGTGGTAAATAGACACCAAGACAGGCTATGAAGTTCTGGTTCCCACCTGAAGGGCTGCAGGGGCCAGAGGTGTCCTACAGTCTTCCATTTCTGGAAAACACCATTAGGGTCTTATAGGGTGGTAATGCACAGCTATGGGGTCAAGATTATTTTCTACCTTGAACTGGTTCATTAAAGCATCTGTAATGAAAGAGAATGTGAAATCCTGAAAGTTTCTAGAGTCTTCTGGGTTAAGAAGGAGATATTTCAGTCTCCATATTGTCAATCTCAAAAACTTTTCCAAAATTGGAAGTGACAATCTGTCCAAGGATATGCATGCATATTTTTTTTATATATATATATATATATATATATATACACACACACACACACACACACACACACACATATATATAACATATATATATATATATATATATGAATATATCACACACACACACACACACACACACACACACACACACTGGGCCTATGAGTCTGTTGCTAGGTTTGGGGAGTGAACTATTTTCTACCATAGATTAAACTGAACTAGACCGAATGTCAAAACAGAGTCTCAATGTCAACTTAATCCATTGTCATAGCTGTAAAATGCTATTTCATTATACAAGCAATTCCCTGGTGGATTTCTCCTGCCTTCCTATGCAGCTCAATCCTATTTTAATCTCTCATGGCTTGGGTTCCTTTTTTCCCAACTCCCAACATTTTAGAATCATTAAATATATTTGCTGCTGGGCCACCTGTTTGATATTCACACATATGAAAGAAAGATAGGAATGAAATGCAGGCGACAAAGTATGTTTTTTAAAAGTTAAAAAAAACAAAACAACAACAACAACTTCTTGAGAACTTTCCAGGACATTTTCATCATTTTCTCTGGAAAGTTGAAAAGTGCCTGAAAATCCCAAATCCTACCGTGTGACATGTGTTCAGGCACAAAGGTGAGACATGCTGATACCAGCGTGGATCCCACAAAGTAGCTGTACCCGAATTCCCCTGAGTCTTTTAAACATGAGGGGTTTCTAGATGTGACAAAAGAAAAGAAAATTTCCAAATCAAAATTCCCATTTGCCTTTTGGGGTGTTGAATTTTCTCCACATTTGTGCAATTAAGGGTTTTGCTGAGTGAGCTTAGGACCCTGTCTCTTTAAGTGTTTAACAGTAATTGGCCCATGTCCTGGTGTTCATTGAAAATCCTAGACATTTCATGTAAAATCTTCTTAATGAGGGGATGAATTTTTCATTCACATTAGAAAGCTCACTCTGACAAACAATTTCTAAATAAAACTTTGGCGACATGACATCCCACATTGGAATTGACAGAGAGGACAGGTGCATTAGAATATAACTGTATGGCGATCCTTCAAGCTGTCAGCCATGAATATTTTATTTCTTAATGAATCATCTTTGTGAAATGAACTTTCTTGTTGTAGTGTCAGTGCCATTTACAACAAAAAGCTGGCTCCTTTTGAAAGGTGAGCTGCTTAAAGATGCTGATGCAGTATAAAATGCTTAACCCTACCTGGGAGCTGGCAGTCCCCGCCCCTCTTCCCTTCTCCCTTGGGAAGTGACTGCAGGACCCACCTCAGCTAGCAGGATGCACGGAGGAGAGAGCTTTTCTGGACTCACTGAACCCCCCTGGTGTTCACCCCCAGGCGGCCGCTGTGACCTTGGGTCCCCATGACTCTCAGGTCTCCATGCTCCTCTTTTCTGGACTGCGGTCACCATGGGTTTCCCACATCCTAAGGCTCATGGGGTACTCTTGGCGGGTGCTGGGTGACCTCTGTAGGCAGCACGCCTTTCTCTGGTACCCAGCTGCCTTCTCTTCCAGATCCAGAGCCTGTGTGTCACTGTTGTGTGGATGGAGGGGGCTGTCATTCTGACAGTGTCTTGAGTATCTCCTGTGGGACGCACCAGAACTCACTTTCAGACTGCCATCAGAGCATTCTGAGATGTCCCTGCACCTGGGTGCAACATCAGGAACCCCTTTGCTTGTCTTGACACCACCTGGACAACACGGTCGCTCCCCCAAATAGCCCAGGATCAGTTCCGTGCCCTTGGAAACTATGGTGCAGTTGTGAGAGATTTATTCTCTTTATTTTCCTCTCTCTCTCTCTCTCCTCTCTCTGGAATTCATGGTCTCAACCACATTCCCAGGACTGCCCAGGAACTGGCGGTCCTTCTGTTCACCTGCTCCGATTTTACTTCCACTCGTCATGGTGGCAATCACAAGTTCCCCTTCCCCTGAGGCTCCTAATTCAGCACCTCCCTGATGGCTTCACCTCTTGATTTACTGAGAGCAAAGGAACCTTCCATGCAAAGCCCTCTGCACCCTTCCCATCTCTCCCAAGAAACCGATCACTCCGTCTTCCCTCCTCCATGGTCACGTCCCTCTTTGAATCCATCTCAGGGGATCAGTTTTGCCACTTGCACTGGGGGTGCCACACTCTCCTGCCCTTCAGGAATGCAGCGTAATCAGCAAGGTGACAAGGATTCGTGCCAGGATTGGCAGGTTATGGCCATTCTCTGTTGTCAGGAAAAGTTTATTGAGGTGCAGCCCCCTCCCTCCTTGATGTACTGTGCGTAGCTGATCTCACATGGCTATTGCAGGATTGGGGATTTGCAACAGAGACTGTGAGGTTTGCAGCACCGAAGATGGTGTCTAGTCGCTCTTTACCGGAGACACTTGCCAAGTTCTGATTCCTAGAGTGGTCAAAAGCTTGTACCCTACAAATTGGAGCCCCCATAAGGGTCTGCAAATGAACCCAAGTGGAACCCCCTGTCTCAGAGCTCCGATTCTTGCTCTTAGCAGTGTATGCTATACTCTCCCTCTTCAGATATATTTTAGTGCAATACAGTAACCATGAGAACATGGCTTCATGCAGGAGAAAACCCGGCCGTGTCTGATAGCAGTGAGCAAGCCCAGAGGAAATGGAATGTGCTAGAAATTTGTTGTTTCCTTTCATTCAATTTCAGTGAGAATCATATTTGCAAGCACACTTTCAGTGTGGGCAGGTGACAATTTCTGCAGGTATTTTTTTTTCCCTTCCCTTTTAACTTGTGCAAATGTAGGTCCATGTTTTGTTTCACATTGATTGATGGCAGTAGCCACCACCCGAGGTTTAAAGACACGCCCTCACCTTCAGAACCAGGGTTTCAGAGACTGTCTCGTGAGAAAGTCTGTACTACATGATGAATTTTCTATTACTCTCCACTGTTCACAAGTCATCCAGATTATTCAGATTTAATTAGATGTACACCATCTTGTATCTTTTTTCTCAGAAAATTGATCGTTTTCTCTGCTTCTATCTCTTCTCTCTCTCTAATATTAGAATATTCTAAAATCTGAAACTACATATAACAAAAACTCTGTATTCGTTGCAAATTACTCCTAGAGAAGAGCGTGCACGTGCACACGCATGTACACTCACACACACACACACACACACACACTTTTGTTTTTCTTAAGCCAAGTCAATTTCCTTTACAGAGTGTAAAGCGAATAGCCATATTTAGTAAAAGAGACAAATTTGCTATGGAAATGCTAATGTTAAAACTGAAATGTCTAAAAATTAAAACAAATGAAAATACAGAAATAAAAGCCCCATTTGGTCATCTTCTTGGACCTCTTGACTCTCCCTCATTCTTAACCCTCATTTTCTTATTGGGTGGGCATTCCTCCCCTCCTCCAGGGTCTTCTGAGACTCTCCCCAGCTCAGTCAGGCAGCTGGTCCACACTTGCTATCTGAACTGGGCAGGCCTCCTAGTTTCCCTGAAGTGGTCCTTATGTCTCCACTTCCTGTCCCCTTTGAACCTCAGAAATAGCAATGGCATCCAGATTTTGTCTACTCACTCAGCCAGTCTTTTCCACATCTTCTTTCTCCCCAAACCAGCACCCTGATCATACCTTCCCTGAGTGCCACCTATACATTTAATTACCAGTTACCTTTCCACTTGTTGTTTATCTAGACCCCAGTCCTAGGTTTGTTCCAGGTACTGGTATATAGGAAGTCACGGGTTTCTTGCCTTTCTTATCACTACTCAATAAAATGTACTCGTAGCCCTGATCATAAAGAACTTAGGTAGCATCCCTGTGATGCCTGATCGTGAAGTTCTGCCTCTAGGGAATAAATCCTTGCTTGGTCCACACTCTTCCAGGCTAAGAGAGAATGTCTGGTGAGCTCCATTCTTCCAAATTCTCAGCAAATGGCCTATTCACCTTTCCCACATCTCTCCAAATGATTGCTAGGCTATTTTATAGTGAATTAAAAAAAAATTGTTCAAGGGGATGAATCAAGGGAAATTTAGATAATTTTGCACAAAAATAAAGTTATTTAAATCTGTTTTTCTTTTCTCCCCCACCCCATATACCCTATTTATTGCCCCAGTTATCTTGGTCCCACAAGATATTAGAATAACAACATGCAATTTGGGTTTAGGCGCTGTTATCTATAAATCTCAGCATAATGCTTTCAACTCTGGGCTTTCTCCTAAGTTCACGTCTCCCTCCTCCCTTCCCCCATCTCTGCAAGGACTTTAAAAGATTGCACTTCATTAAATTATTTTTATAATGAGTTCCTGTTACCAGGGAATACAGAGTTAAAAAGGTGATCTCACTAAAAGTAATTAGCATAAGACCTGCTGGACCCGTAGAAGTGACTGGATCGTAATCAATAGCAATATGATTACACCCATGCAGCAATTATAAATTATTTAAAACACTACCCCTAGGTTACTGACTAGTTGCCTTTAAATTAAATTCTCTGTCAATAATTGATGCAAAGAATTAATGTGAGAACACCTTCAGTTACTGAAACTTTTTTAAGGTGGCATAAAATATTGAACTGTTGCCCGTCATTAGCAGCCAGACTGTCTGTTTGCCATAACATCCTTCTTTTCTAAATTGGTCAAGAAAGACTCTTGGATCTTGAAAGATGACAGAGGGTTCCAAATCCACCTCTGGGATGGAATGCCCCATAGAAATCACACAGGGAGCCAAAGACGGGGGTGGGGAGGGAAGGCCGTAAGTGATACCCAGTGTTAACCCTCATCACTTCTACCAAATGGACAAGCTGGCCTTGGGTCTCCAGGTGGTTGCAGTTCTTTGATTCGGCCCTGCTAGGTCAGGGGAGGCCGGAACCAGCTGGAGAAATCGCAGTTCAGGCTATTTAGCCACCAGCTTTCAAAACCAGGAGGGAGGGAAGAAGGAAGGAAATGAAGTGGATCAGGCCCCCAGCAAAGGGGGATGTGTGTTGGGTAAAATGGGTTATTTTCCTTGCTTAATTACTGCCTCCTGTTTGTGTCTAAAGCGGTCACTTGTGTGACCCTGTTTCCCCTTCCATGCTGATCCTTCCTACAGCAGGGAGATCAGTGGACCTGGGCAGTGGGGAGGGGGCTTGCGCTGGGAAGGAGGGGGAAGGGGCCATCGGCAGCTCTGGCTCCCGTCTGACTTCAGGGACACTCAGGTGTCCTGGCGATGTTAAGAGATGAGCCAAGGGCCCGCACAAGATGCCTGCCCGGCCTGCGCCATGGTGGGCAGCAGGGCCTCCGACGGGACGCCTTCCAGGGGGTTGCCGTGTAAAGGGGGAAGCGCGTCCCTGGTGTGACTGAGGTTCCAGCCTGGGTCCTACCATGAGCTGGAATGGTGAGGTCGGCTGGGCTTCCTGGGGCAGCATCCTGCCTGCCCAGAGCAGCCCCATTGTGTCCACAGCTGCTCCGCGTTCGTCTGTTGTAGATACTGAGATCCTTCCCATTTGTGACACAGATTAACTCGCCAAAAACAAAACATAACAGCTTGGTCAACACAGGGCTAGGTGACGATCCCACCACGTCACTGGACAGGTGATTCAGAGACTGTGGGGCCAGTGTCCTATGGGCCACACCTCCATGCTCCCTTCCATGTTTTAGACTTTCCCTCGCCGTGAGCTGGACTGCCCGGAGGTCCCTGGCTGTTTGAGCCTGTGGCCTTCATTGCTTTGTCATTCCAAGCCCTGTGCTCAGGTATAGAGTGGCAAGGGACACCAGTCCTGCAGCACTCACAGGCAGGAGAGCAGGCATTGCCCCCAGCTCCTCCCTCTGAGTGACAACAGGAAGCCCAAGGTCCTCTGGTGGCAGGAACAGGGGCCCTCAAAGCTGACCTCAGGGTCAGGGAGCTTCTGGAATCAGAAGTCCCCATTGTCCGCTTGGTGCATAAACAGCAGTTACCCAGTCGAACGAGCGCTCTCCAGGCTGGGAGAATGCCCTACAAGGGTCACACGGCTGCGATGTGGCATGACCCTAACTAGCAAAGCAAAGAGGGCCCTTTTGTTCCCCCTGTGCCCAAAGCCAGAATGACACTTTTCTTTTGTGTCTGCCAAGGTGCCAGCGCCACCGGAGCACAGAGTGTAGCCTGTCCCTCCTGGGTCTGGTTTGGGTTTGTGAGGCTGTCACCTGGGGTCCCACGCTCAGCTCCTCTCCTTTATTTGTTAGCCATCTCAGTCGACTTCTCTGATTTTCTGCTGCTTGGAAAACCATCTCCAGGCTAACACAGGCCAGAAACAGAGCCAGCCGGGCAGGGGGAGCTTCTTCCCACCTGCTCCTCCCTCGGCCCAGCCCTTCCATTTCTTCCCACGTGGCTGCCATCTTAACTTTGGCTTGCAACCAGTATTTCAGACATTGTTCTCTTTCCTTTTTTGCCGCGGGCTCTCTGCCGTTCTCTCGAGGGCTTTCCCAGCGGTTTTGTAGACGCCTTGGCTTCCCTCTTCTTCCCAGAACACACCTCCTATCTCTCTGTTCTCACCTTCACCCTTCACGCTCTGGGTTCACACAGGTGAGAGGAAACTAAGCTCAGAGGTCTGCTGATTTCCAGCGAGCAGAACAGAAGGTTCTCTCCAGACAGGTCTTTTGAGTCGATGCACAATATTTTCCTTGACAGATTTGTCACCAGATGAGCAGAGATCTTGTTTATAACCTACTTGAGTGCTGAGCACTCCCAAAGACTACAGAGCAATGCCTTTTGTCATGGCAATTTTTAATGTTTACTTTAATTTCCATGATTAGTTCTTTATTTAATTATTTTTAATTTTAAAAAGTTACATGAGAACAGGCATGCACCCGTAGTCCCAGCTACTCAGGAGGCTGAGACAGGAGAATTGCTTAAAGGCCAGGATTACAGGAGTTGGAGGCCAGAGTGAGTCCCCATTTCAGAAAAAAAAGGAGGGTCACACAACATATGGGCGCATGCACACACACACACACATACACACACACCCCTAACTACTGTGGTATTGGCTACCAGGAATATTTGGGACCCACCCAACCCTGTTCCTCTGTCTACATCTGGGCAAAGGATCCCCTTCCCCACGTGTACTCCTGGACTCCAAGGTCATTGATTTTTGACAGTGCTTAAGCATGGAGATAATAAAGTCCTAGAGGAATTTTCGTCTAAATTATTATTTGCAGTCAACGTTTCAGCCAGTTGGAAGAGTGAGGACTTTTGAGATTGTTTTCCTGCCCTCCCCAGTTCATCGCAGCAGCATCCTGTCTGTCTGGATTCTAATTTTTACCTGCAGGTGATTGTCTTTTCTTTTTCTTTTCCATGAGATAAACTGACGAATGTGTCCAGGAAGCAGCCAAGCCCCCAGCCCTGCCCAGCCTGCTTGTGGGCATCTCCTCGTGGAGGAGGGCGCAGCGGGGGACCCCTGGGAGGCGTTCACAAGCCCAGGCAGTTGGGCTCAGGCCCCCAGCACAGGCTTTTTCCACCTCACAGCCCTTTTGAGAAACAGTGACTAACTGGGCTGGTGCCTAATTTGCTTCTCAGCATTTTCAATCAAAAATTATCTGATGACTGGGCCAGTTCTGACCACCCTCCTTCCAGCCGATCCACCCAGGCCCCTCCAGCGAGGTGTGCTGAAGCCAGAGATGCTGCACACCCTGGCCTGCGGCCGGCAGCCCCCGGGCTTCCCATCACTCCGGGTGCCTGTTTACGAGAACTGGGTGCCTTTCTTATCTCGGTAGACGCCTAGGAAAGCCAACTCAATGGTTTGCCTGAGATGTTTCCATAGTGAGGGTGCTTATTAGCCATGTGCTAAAGTGTAATATCCGCTTCTTCAAACCACATTTCGAAGTTGATAGCATCACTGGCTTGAGAACACCGTCAAGAAGCTGGGCTTACCCAATTAAGAGAAATAAAATCTGCCTGATCATCAGTGGGTTGGAGTAGCTTCTCTGTGGGTTTCTTTTCTTTTCTCAATCAAGTGTGATTTAGAAAAAGCCCAGCTTCTTTCTCTCTGATTCCTGGTAACCTGGAAAGGCAGCTCTCAGGAGGATCTTGTTGTCTCCTGAATGCCCTGTCTGCCCTGCCCCGGGCAGTGGCCACGCCTGTGGCTTCTTGTGTTCTTGCAGGTCCCCATTCATCACCCCCGTGCTGGTCATCTGGGCCGCACCGTTCACGGGCAAGTGTCTGCTCACCTTTAGGATTTAATGGGGTGTTTGGAAGCTGCTGCATTGAAACCCGAACGGGGTTGAGAATGCAAACACCAAACAAGACGTTACTGGTATTATGGTTCTACTTCTCCTTCGTTCCTGTGGCCCACTGATTTTTAAGAAGTGCTTGGTTAGAGAGAATGACGAATACACACTTACACGCAGTGGGGTTCAGGTGAATTCAGAGTCTAATAAGAAATGTTCTCTAAGGGACATGCCCGTGGACTCAGGATCTCAGTGGTTCGCGTTCTCCTGCTAGAAGCTGAGGCACTTCCAGGAAACCTCAGTCTTTCTTTGAGTTCCCTCCGCATTCTCTTTAGGAAAACAATAATGTCACAAATTCAGCCCTGACACTTACTTAACATCCCAGGTCACAGATACTTCGTTTGCTCTTTCTCCAAGAAGAGCTCTTGAACTCGGTATGAATTTCATTTTCACAGATGAGTAAGTGCCCAAGGCATTTCTGAAAGTGCTCAGAGAACATGCCGGCAGTGGCTCTTTAAGAAAAAGAAACGGCAAGTTTTATTTTTAAAAAGGAAATAGAAATCCTACTGGTGAAAAAAGAAAAGTGTGCTAAATGATGGTTTAAACATAATTATTTCCACAACGCACTTACCTATTCAAAAGGAAAGTCAGCTGCTCCCAGACGTCTTCATAGATCCACTTAGTCATCTTCAGAAACAGGAGTTTGGAAAACGGATTACTGAGTGACAAGCTTCCCGAAGCCACTCTTGTGTTTACAGAGTGATCAAAAAGGAACTGGGGACAGGCACAGTGGTGCACGCCACGATCCCAGCAACTCAGGAGGCCGAGGCAGGAGGATCGCAGTTTCACAGCCAGCCTCAGCAACTTAAGGAGGCCTAAAGCAACTTAGTGAGACCCTGTCTCAAAATAAAAAAGTAAAGAAGGGTTGGGATGTGGCTCAGTGTTTGAGCACGCCTGGGTTCAATCCCCAGTATTAAAAAAAGGAGGGCTGAGGCCACTGGTGTCAACAAGACCTGGGGTCCTTCATTGAACACTCTGCACCCATCATCACGTCCAGCCTGCAATGCCAGCATGCGTCCCCCTCTTCGGCAGGTCAAGATGTGCTGGGCTGATAATGAAGTCACCCCAAGCTCACACAGCTAATGAGAAACAGGGCCATGGTAATGACCGGACGCATTTGACTCAGAAGCCAGGCTCTTCCCGCCAAGCTTGGTGCGCTCAGATAGTAATTAATAAACACTTCCGTAAGTGATCTCAACCCAAAACTTCCAAGCACTTTGGCAGGTTGGGTGATAACTCTAAAAATATAAGACATAGTTCACTAATATAAGATTTGACCTGTATGCACGAGGTTCTGGGTTTAGTCCCCAGCACAGCTACAAATCAATAAGTGAATAGATAGATAAATAATAGAAATGAAAAGAAAATTTGACCTGTGAAGTAACTTTCTTCACAAGTGTGTGTGCAAGAGAGAATACTTATATACATACACGTATACATCATTTATTAGGATATAAATTATTTTATTAGGATATAAATTACATGTAATAAATTTAGAATATTTTAAAGACAGATTTTGACAAGTGCGTATTTGTAAACACTCATCTGACCTGCAGCTGCACTGAACCATAGAGCATTTCCATCACCCTGAGAAGTTCCTTATTCTCCTTCCCAATAAATCTTTGTCTTTACTCCCAGAGGCAAGCACTGTTCTTATTCTGTCATCCTGACTCAGTTTTGCCTGTTCTAGAACTTCATTGAATGGAACTCACACCACTGTTTTGTGTCTGGCTGCTGCTCCTTTTTAAAAATATTTTTTAGTGATAGACGGACACAATACCTTTATTTATCTTTGTGTGGTGCTGAGGATGGAATCCAGCGCCTCATCCATTATGGGTGAGTGCTGTGCCCCTGAGCCCCAGCCCCAGCCCCTGTGTCTGGTTCCTTGTGTGTAACAGTAGGCACATGGCTTTAAGATCTCTCCGTTGTTGACGTGTGCATCAGGGGGTCTTTTCCAATGCTGAATGGCATTCCATTATAAAAATATACGGTTTGGGGCCAGAGTTGTGGCTCAGTGGCAGAGCGCTTGCCTAGCATGTGTCACTGGGTTCGATCCCGACACCATATAAAAACAAATAAAGGCTTAAAATACACACACACACACACACATACACACATGGTTTGTTTATCCATTCACCTGTTTGGTCATTTCTACTTTTGAGATATTATAAATAAATCCTCCATGAGTGTTTTTGTATAAATCTGCTAAAATTTTTAATTGACACATGGTAGTTGCCCACATGTATGGTGGCCTGTGTGATAATTCCATGCGTGAGCACAACGTGGAATGACCACATCAGGCCATCCCACTGAGTCTACTCTCCACTTCTGTCCATCAGCTTCTTTTAGCTTCCAACCACGTCCGTGTGAGCCCCTGTAATACCTCTCTTTCTGAGCCTGGCTTATTTCATTTACCACAATGTCCTTCAGCTCCATCTACGTTGTTACAAATGACAGGGGTTCCTTCCTCTTTTGACAGGATAGCATCCCACTGTGTGGATGGGTTTCCTTTTCCTCTTCGTGGTTAGTGGGGCCTCTGCTGATTGCACGTGTCATCTTGGTGGAAAGTGCGGAAGCATGGCAGCGTGGCCTTCTCTTGGGTGCTTGTCTCCGTCCTGTATTAGCACCTTTCTTTCTGGTGCATGCCTAGGGTGGAGCTGTTGGCTCTTATGACATCTGTTTGTAACTTAAGGTGCTGCCAAGCAGTCATCCGGAATGGCTCCCGCCTTCTGTCCCCCACCAGGGCTGCGTGAGAGCTCCCCTGGTCCCACGTCCTCACCAGCACTTGGTAATTTCAGGCTTTTAATTATAACCATCCCAGTAGGCGTGAAATGCTGTCTTTTGCTAGTTTTATTTTGCATTTTCCTGGTGACTAATGCATCTTTTTATGAACTCATTGGCGATTCATAAATTTTCTTGTTCTGAAGTGCTTCTTCACATATTTTCCATTTTTTAAAAAATGGGGTTGTCTTTTTGACATTGAATTAGAAGTTCTATATGTTTTATAGACAGGTTGTTTTTTTTTTCCATATGTACTATGGATTTTCTCCCAATCTAGGTCTTGTATATTCATTCCTTTACAGTGTCTTTTGGAGAGCAGAAACTTTAAATGTTGGTTGGTGATGTCTCATTTGTCTTCTTCTTTTTTTTCTTTTTCTGTTTTGTGGTATTATTCTAAGAACTCTTTGCCAATCCCAAAGCCATGACGATATTTTTCTGTGTTTTCTTTCAGAGTTTGCTCATAGTAGTTTTTATTTATTTATTTTGCCCCACATCAGATTAGGTTTTGTATATGGTGTGAGGCAAGGACAGAGGTTTATTTTTCTCCCCATATGGACTTCCAGTTTTTCCAGTGCCATTTTGTTCAAAGATTAATCCTCTCCTCATTGAATTTCCTTGGCACCAAAAATCGATTGACTATGTATGTATGGGTCTATTTCTAGACTCTCTATTGTACTTCATTGATCCAATTTTCTTTTTTCTTATACCTGTAACTACTGCATTGATTGTTCGGGTTTACAGTAAGTTTTGAAGTTAGATAATGCAGGGACTCAAAGTTTGTTCTCTACTTTGAGATTGCTCTGTCTATTCTCCATATTCATTTTAGGGTCAGCTTCTCAATTTCTTTTAAAAAGACCAATGGGGATTTTATTTGATATGAAATTGAATCTGTCTGTGAATCAACTCCTGGGGAGGGGTGGAAATCTCAACAATATCCAGTGACAATCCATGAGCCTGGATCTTCAATTTATTTATATATTCTTTAATTTAGAAACATTTCAGAGAGCAGAAACTTTAAATGTTGATTGGTAATGTCTCATTTGTTGTCTTCTTTTTTTTTCTTTTAGATGTTTTATGGATTTCAATGTGGAGGTTTTATTTATTTATTTAGGTTGCTAAATTTCTTCTTAAACATAATATTTTTATGATATTGTAAGGGGTATTTTTAAATTTCTTTTTTTACAATTATTTGCTGCTGGCATATGGAAATAGATAATTCTAGCAACTTGCTCTGATATCCTGTAACCCTAAAATTTATTATTTTAAATTTATTATTTTATTCCTTCATGGTCTTTAAGATTCCTGAGGACTTTCTCTATCTCTGAATATACCTTTACTTCTTTCACTCCATTTTTCATGGCTTTTGTTTCTTTTTCTTATTTTATTACACTAGCTAGAGCCTCCAGGAAAAATGTTGACTATAGGTATTGAGAGCAGACTTCTTTGTTTCACTCAGTGTTTTTCTGTTATGTATAATACAAATACCAGGGTTTTTTTTTATATATATATATGTGTTCTTTATCACATTGAAGAGTTTGTATTTACTTCTAGTTAGCTGAGATCTGCATTTTACTTTTTTTTTTTTTTTTTTGGTACCAGGGATTGAACCCAGAGGCACTTAACCACTGAGCCACATCCCCAGCCCTATTTTATGTTTTATTAGAGACAGGGTCTCACTGGGTTGCTTAGAGCCTCACTAAGTTGCTAAGGCTGGGTTTGAACTCGTGATCCCCTGCCTCAGCCCCCCCCCCAAGAGATTTCTATTTTAAATAGGTGTTTGGGTATATATTTTGTATTCTTTTTATTATTATCTGCATATTAGAGTGAGTTGAACTCATTGGTTAAAAGAATCTGTGCTGCAGATCTGACTCCTGGATGTCTTAGCTGCCTGGAGACCTGGCTTGGGGCAAGCTCTCAGGTCCTCTGTGTGTCGGTTTCCTCATTTGTGAACGAGAAAATGCCTACAAGGACCTTAACACGTGGTGAGGGACCCACCGTGAGCTCTCTGCAGATGTTACCCATTATTTTACTACCACGGAGTTTACGGAAACAACGGGATCTCTGTTTCTGACATCATGAAAAACACTCACCCTGAACTTGGAGACTAGCAGCCCTCTCTGCCACTGTCAGTCTTAAGACAAGATGTAACCCCTAGTTTATGGGTCGATCTCGGGAGACTTTCAGAGATACCCCACACCACTCTACTTTTTTCATATTCCACCTTCCTCCTTTAAAAAGTTTAAGTTGGTCTGTGTGATCCCTGAAGAATCATGTGCAAACTAGCATTAAGACGAAGATCTTTTCTATTTGTTCTGTAGCTTGGAAAACTGGTGCATGGTCTGTTTTGTTCCGCGGGCTCCTAAGGTTCAGGTATTAACATAAATACAGCCCATTAACACTTGTTCCCCCTGTCAGGACATAAATTAAGTCTGCAGGTGTTCCATGAAGCTGTACCCTTGGTACTAATTAAGCCTTGATAATTAGGTTTGTTAAATTCAGGACTTTAAGCTTATATTCCCTCTTTGGATTACCAAAACGGAGATGTGCTATATACAAACCCCTCCCCCGTCTTTTTCTGCAGAGGGTTTTGCTATTCCTTCTCCATTTGATTCCTCTCTGCCTTCTTCTTCTTCTTCTCCTTCTCCTTCTTCTTCTTTTCTTCTTTTTATGAAGAGCCAGAGGTGAACCCTTCACCATTTTGCCAGTGTGAGGTGTCAACCTCCAGGCATGTGGGTGCCTTTGTTTATGATGAGATTAAATCCACATCTTTGCCTTGTCTGTTCTGGGTTGGCCCAGAGGCTGTGGTGGAGAACCTCTGGGATGGTTTCTCCATATACTGAGCATGCCCAAATCTGTATCTCAAACCAGATTAATCGTCACTCAAGAGCACACGTTGATATCTTTTCAAAACCATGCACAGAATCTGTTGAGCACCCCCCAAAAGCCATATTTGTATAGATACTTTTCCTTTAAAAATAAGACATTTACTTAGGAAAGTGATATTTGAAAACAAAGATCCTCTCTGGCTCAAAAAAACAAAACAAAACAAAACAAAACAAAAACCAGTGGTCTCTATTCTTACAGGAGTTTTCCAAACAAAAGTTCCTCTTTGTAGAACCCAGAGGATATTTTGTGGCCTTCAGGTTATTTGTAACCAGTCCACAAACCGCAAAATCATCTAATCAAAATAGATTTTCTCTCCAGTTTATTGTTGCTCTTTGGTCGCTTTGTAAATCCATTGCTCATCAGATCAAATGTTTGGAGAATGCCATTTTTCATTTTGAACAAATGGTACCATAAAAACAACTCTATTAGCATTGCTTTCAATAATATCCATGGCGATCATACTAACTTAATAGCCTCTCTTCTTGTATTTGAAGGATATTAAATAAAATTATGCTTTTAATCAGAAGCATTTCTTTAAGAACAATTTATACTATGGGAGACGGCTACGATACAGTCATTCTGTGGTTTTCTTTAGCATTCTCTTCCCAAGAAATCCAGCCCCTAAAGTCTCTGGGAGGACAGCACAGTTTTCTAGAGCATTCTCTTTTGAAATTCAGAAGATGAGTTCTGTGGAATGAATGCTCCCCACTTTTCTAAGCTGACCTTTCTGTGGCGTTTGCTCACATCCAGAGGCTCCTGCTTTATCTTGCAGGTACCCTAATCCTAACCCTTCACGCAGATATTCAAAGTGCATCTCAAAGTGCCCCCTGCAGAGCTCCTGTCCCCTCTTGCCATGACAGCAGGACCACCGGGAGGAGGCACAGTGACCAGGTGATGGACTTTGAAAAGGGTTTGGCAGTAATCCAAAGGCTTATGGGAGGCCAAAGATCAGAGGTTTGGATCTACAAGGACGAGACTATTCAAGCAAGGTCTATTATGTCCAAAGTGTTACAGAAGATCTGCAGGGAGGTGTCCTGGTTTGAGTTCTGGTTTGAAGTTCTTCTTCCTCTTCTTCCCCTCTCTCCCCCTCCTTGTTTGCTCTTTCTCTTTCTCTTCCTGCTCCTCTTCCCATTAGCTGGTGGGCATGATCTCAACACTGTGTGCAGCCCACTTCTATCGCAGCCTGGTGCAGAGAAGGAGTGACATGAGCACTCACCCATGTCGCCCACAAGGGTACGTCGAGGGAGCAGCGGCCCCCGCGCCTCACGTTGGGATGATAAATTCTGTTCCCACTCCATGGTGTGGGAATACCTGTGCTGCAGCATGTGATGGGGCTGGTGGGGGTGGGGGGCGATGCGGTAGCCACCAGTGCTCTTCATTGTGGAGGCCAGAGTTGAGAGAGGGCCAGAGCCGGCTGCAGAGCTAACTTCCACAGAACCCAGAGCCTGCGGGCAGTTTGCAGCAACCAGGATCTGCAGGAGGCAGGAGCAGTCTGGAACAGACCCAGTTGTGTTTGGAGCAGCCTGAGGACCGCACTGTACCCTGCCGACGACTCACTCAGCCTTGTGACTGCAGCAAAACCCCATCAGGCCTCTTTGTGTCTTTTCCAGAACTGCCTCTCTGCTCCGTAATTGATATTACAGGGAGGTAAAGTGGTCTGAGTAATATTATTCCCCAGTAAAGAGTCACCGCTGATTAATTACCTCAAGGACAAGGGGACAGTGACTTTCTCTCTTCACATCAGAAGCCCCTTGTATCCCGCAGCTCCACGCAGGGTGGGGAGGGGAGGAGAAGGCTGAGAGGTGGGGGAAGAGCTGGGGGAGGCGTCAGGCGGCTGGTTAGACTGCAGCTCTGTCTGCTGCAGGGGCCCAGGCCAGAGCTGCGCCAGCAGAAAGGCCCACCTGGCCTCTACATTTTATCGTTGCTCTCTGGAGCTGTACCCCTTGTGCCACAGTGAAGCCATCAGGGCCAGCTGCATGGGGACTGCAAGACCAACGCAGCTCAAGGCATCCTGCCTGGTGCAAAAGGCCAACTGTCTGAGTGTGAATCCACCTTCCTTCCACTGACTTCCAAGAACTGAGCAGATCCCTTGGGTCTTCCCCTCCCTGCCCCTGGCGCAGGCTTGATCAGCCTGGTCACTCCCCGTCCATCTAAGATTAGTTCTCATCCAAAGTATAAGGGAAAAGCCTGGGGAGAGGGTGGGCGGCATTTCTGCCAGGACCTTCTGAAACTGCAAGAGAGTCTGCCTGGACCAGGGGTCCACATTCTGGCCTCTGCCCTGTGCCACTCACCAGGGGACTCGTTAGCCACATGGCTTTTTCAAGCTGCCCTCCATTCCCTGGGTGATCACCAAGAGTCCCTTTCCAGCTCATTCATGCTGAGTCCAGTGCATCATGAGATGATCCACAGAGTATGATGCGTGCTCATTCCAGGAACTCGCATGGAGGACCTGTTCTGTGCCCAAGAGGCCACACGGACAAGCCAGGGCATAGAAAGCCAGGTTTATAAGGAAAGGAAGAGAAGACCTGTAGACCTTGGGGGTGTGACTTACAAGAGTTAAAAGTACTCCCCCTCCTAAAAAAAAAAAAAAATCCTGAGAGATAAATTCCAACCTTTGGGGAGGCTGTGGGGGAAGAGGTGTCTATGAGGGGATTTCTAAACTGCGTTGCTTCAGCCTTAGAGAAATGGTAGAGAAAAGAGAAAAGATAAAAAAAAAGTAGCCAGCACTATCTAGTGTATTGGAGATGTTTGTTTTTTAAACTAGATACTTTATTCCAGAACCATTAAGAAATATAAGCCCAGAAAAGACCTTTCAGTGTAAGATCAGTTGTTCCTGCAGAGGACTTTGTGATTCCTGGTTTTGTGTTTCTTTCTCTGCTTCTACAACCCCAACGGTGGGAAGTAATAACATTGCCGACCTTGCTAGTGTGTATAAGGGTTCAGGGAGACTAAGACCTGCAAGAGGCCTCAGGCAGCACCTGGCACGTGGGTATTAGCCAATAATTGCTAAAAACCATCCCTGAACCAGTAAGCATCTCTGTTGTTATTGATGCACATGTCAGTTTAACCAACACATCAGCCACATCTCATGCCATCACTAATACCATTGCAGCCAGAATCAAACCTAGGTCAGTTCGTGCCCCACCCTGGATTAGTCACTTTGCCGAGTTCCTGGTCCTCAGCTGTGAAATGAGCTTCACAGGGACAAGGATGCTGAAGACTAGGGATAATGATCTTGGAAATAGTAAAAAAAAAGGAAAAAATTGTGACCATGGTAGCATCCATCGTGTCGTGTCTTGGCTTCCACGGCGTGCCAGATGGTGCTGAACTTTCTGTTTCGTTCCCAGAACACGATGGGGTGGGCGCTACTGTTATTCCTGATTCACAGAGAAGGGGCTGAAGGTACAGCATCCCTAAGTCATTTTGTCCAGTCCACTGAGTAGTAAGAGGAGATTCCTTGTGCCAGGCAGGTAGTTAAAGCCCCGTAGTGATGATCAGCACATCAACAATGTTAACATAAGAGAGTGTAGATATTCCTGATGGGCATGATGGCCCACACCTGTAATCCCAGCAGCTTGGGAGGCTGAGACAGGAGGATGGGGAGTTCAAAGCCAGCCTCAGCAAATAACAAGGTGCTAAGCAGCTCAGTGAGATCCAGACTCTAAATTAAAAAATACAAAAAATAGAACTGGGGATGTGGCTCAGCGGTTGAGTACCCCTGGTACACACGCCCCAAAAAGAGAGTATTACTGGACATTCCTATCCTGGGGGTGGGTGGGGGTGCCACCTATGAAAGGCAGCAGAAAAGCTGCCCTTGAGCTAACAATAGACCTCAAGCTGCCTGGAAGGGCTTTCCTCAAATCAGGAGCTGCCGGCCGCAGGTGCTGTGCCGCCATCAGGAGGGCAGTCTTGTCTGTGCCCTTTCTGGTTGGCTCTGTCACTAGAAAGTGAACAGCCCATACAGCCAGGCTGCCCCCCAGGGGTGTGTTGAGATGAGATGGACTGTGACTCCTCCTCCAGAGGGGGCCTTTTGGGAGAGGGAGAGGGAGAGGGGAGGCAAGCCCTTTCTCTGGGGCGCTGGGTGTGAAGCAGGATATTGGCACCTGGCTAAGTTCCGCCATGTTTACCCCTCTCCATGGTCCCAGGGCCTTTGCCTCTGGCCTCTGGTCAACCTTTGGTACCAAGCCGCTGAGTCCCTCTCAATTAAGTGAATAAAATGACCATTTTTCTCCTTTTAAAAAAAGTCCCTTTTCTTTACCAGCAAGACACCTCCTCCCGCTTGGTCTCCCAGTGGTCTTCTGCTCCTACCTACCAGGGAAGCCCCCTTCCCTACAGTGTCCTTACAATGACACACAATATATTTTCATTCTTCCCAATTCATGCTTTTATATGAAAGTTCGAATCTCTCAGGTGTATTTTGGGGGACCATTTAAAAATAGCATGCAACAAGCTTCAAGGCCCTGGCCCAGGCCTGGTCCTGTGTGACAGGTTGCACCCCTGGACCCCAAGCTGCTGCCCTGGGCCTCAGGTTGGTGGCAGAGTCCAGGAGAGGAGACATTTGCATGCTCATTTCGATTGTGTGTGTGTGTGTGTGGGGGGGGGGGGTCACACAGATCTTCAGACCTGAAGCAAATCTAAGAGAGGAGAAATTTGCTCTAAATAAAGAAATGTCAATGACTGACAGTGGCCCTTGATAAAGGGATAGACTGTGATCTCCCTTTAAGCTGGGAGCCATCTGAATGCACCAAGAATGGAATCCTACTGACAAGATTTATTGAAAAAAGACCTCCTTCGGAAGGAGACGAGTGGAGGGAGGGAAGGACACAGGGGAAGGGGTCGGAAGGGGAGGAACTGTGGAATCAAATTGACCAAATATCACAGCGATTTTCACTTTTGGGGATAACTATAAAGTACCCATTTAAAAACACAACACATAAAGACCAGGAAGACCCATATAGTAGAGGAAGGGGCTCAGGGACAGAGAGGAGGGAGGGAAAGGGAAGTCCATTGTACACTGTGTGAATTCTTCACAGTGAACCCCAGCATTGGATGTAATGATAATGCACTAATGAAAATATTTTGAAAAAGAACTTCTCGGAGAGATGGGCCAAAGGGGCTCTGAATTTCAAGCGTTGGTTCCTCAGATGCATTTCCACCCCCACTGGTCAAAACTTGCGCTGATTTTTGGTGGTGGAGGTCCCATCCCTGACTCCTCCCTGGGATTGATTAACTCAAGAACCAAAGGGCAGAGAGGAGAGAGAACTTTGCACTGGGCGCTTAGCAGTGGGGAGCATGGGGGGATGGGTGAGTGAATGAAAGGCATAGGTGACAGAATTTCTGACTTTTAGGGACTTTTTGTAAACTCTGGAGTCTGAGTCCTGTAAACCCAGGATTCCTTGCAAAGCTTCAGCCCTCAGGTCCCAGCTGAGCCCCAGAGAGGGGAGTCCCCGGCCCCCACCAGGCCTTCTGTGACAGTGGATCTTGTCTCAGCAGGGAGGAGTAGGAAGTTCTGCGGAATGGAGCTGGGGAGGGAAGCCTCCAGTCCCCAAGGAGAGGACTTTGTTACTGGGCAAAGCCAGCCCAGCAGGAGGGGCTCTTTGATATGTAAATGAACCCGGATAGGGATTTCCTCTCTGTTCTGGTCCCTTCCCTCTGCTCAGCTAGAATTCTCTGCAGAGATGGTGTCTTCTTCCCTCCCACCCCACGGGGCTGTAAGTCCAAGTCAGGCCACATTGCACTGCAGCCAGGATTTTAATAAGGAGGCCCAAATCCTTTGGGTCAGCTTCAGGGAACGTTTTTGAGGATCCCGGTTTTCCAGAGTGTGGGAAGCCTTGTTCCATTAACCCTTTGAGTTCACTGCTTCCTGACCTGGAAAAACAAGGTGTTTGTTCATTTACTCAAAACCATCCCTGGGTGCAGCCAGAACCTTATGCCAAGCTCCCTGACTCCAAGGGGTGTGTGTGTGTGTGTGTGTGTGTGTGTGAATGAATGTGAGCAGGAAAACAAGTACACAAAGAATCTGTTGCTGTTTGGTGAAGACAGTTGGGCAGGGTAGTAGAGAGAGTGGGGATTACTTTACAAGGACCAGAAATTTTAAAAACAGAGTTTGAGAACAAGGGACAAGGTTGTGGCATCCATTCACTGGAGGGGCTGGGTCTGCCACAGGGTGCAGATGGGAGAGGGAGGAGGCTGGGAGGGCACTGCACAGCTTTTTAGCCTGGGAAGGAAGGTGGAGCTTTTCTTCATGCAGTTATGCCGGTCACTTCTCACCTCTCAGCTGTGAACATTTGTGGAGACTAAAGCACAGGGCAACTAGGTTTTGGCATCTTTAGCTCCTTAGCTTCCAACCTGGCTGCCAAGGCCAAGTGTGTGCAGATTTCACAGTTTCAGAACCAACAAGCACCTGATCCTGTCTCCGTTGCCATGTGGCTATTATATGTGGCCAACAGTGACAGATGTGCACTTGTGCGTGGGGAGACGCAAGAGGGAAAGATATTAAAAATGCTGGTCCCTTTTGGTGAGAGTGGCCTTCGAGCCTCGTGTGCTCTCTGTTCAGCTGTTAAGATTGTTATTAAACTTTATGGACCATAAACCCCACAGAAACAAGGAGAGGGAGAAACCGTGGCCATTTCATGGTGTCAACACAGAGGCCATATCTCACTGCCTGAAAAGCACGCCTGGCCTGCGGCCTCCCCCAGGCCCACCTCCTGCCGGCTGGTTTCCATCCGCAGCTTCTCCACTGCTCCTGAGTGAATCAGCACGGAGGCTTTCTGTACATGACATTTCCCTGAGATGAAAGTTCCCTTTCAGAAATCTCAGCATAGGGTGCACTTCCTGCAGGGTGTCACGTGACATGTGCCAGCCCCCATCCATCCCACCAGGGTCTCTTACCAGGAGGAAATAGTTCTTGCTTCAACATGCACGTCTTAGTTTGAATGGAGCACAGAGATTGCTCCATGCTTCAGCTTCATGCAGATGTGAAACTGGACACCTCCAAGGGACAGGAGATGTCACACACGGCCAAGGCCAGCGACTGTCTAGGAAATGACAAATGCTGCCTGTAGAGATGTAAATTGCTTGCGTGTTTCCAAGGCCATTATTTGACAAAATAAGATGTTGTGGTAATTATGAGGTTATTTTAGGGGTTTCATCTTCCTTCCCAGGTACATCCAGGAATATAATTTTATCTCTGTTTTGTATTAAGGTCAAAATTTGCAGGATATGGATGCATTTGATTTAACTGCCCAAGAAACCCAGATGTCCTCAACGTATGTATGTTGTGATTATCATTTCCCTGAGAGGCGTGGTCATCCCTGGCCTTTTGCAATTGTTCCTCTCATTTGGAAATGTCATCTTTCCAGGGAGATCACTTCCCTTGTTTGAAGTCAGGCAGAGACAAGTGACTTGGTTTGTCCAGAGAGACAGGAATGGAAGTGTCACCTCAAGGAAGAAATTTAAAAGCCAGTACAGGGCAATCTGGTGCTTTCCCTAAGGGGGTGATCTTGGACTCAGGAGGAGGTAACTCCTCCATCATTGAGTGATTGAGATGGCAGAGCCCCACCTGCTCTAGGCTTGCGGTAGGAGCAAGAGCTTAGCTCCTACCGTGTTAAGTCGCTCTGGACGTAGTTCTCACTGCGGCAGAACCCTGACCATCCTTACTGGAACAGCACCTGGCACTTCATGCATGAACAGCATATCAGAGTCTTTTATTTCCAGAGCAACATTGGTGACATTCCCATTCAAATAAAGCATTTTTCCTATTGTGGTTATCTCACTTACCTATGGGAACATGTTCCCATCTTGGTGTGTAGTTGACTTTTACAACAATCCCATATTTGCAAGATATATCACCAAGATATATCTCCATTAGGAATGGAGAATGGCTTTTTCTTTTTCTTGGTGGCCTTCGTTGACCTCATCTTGCCTTCTCTGGAGGCAGAAGGCTGCCAGGAATCACAGTGGTCGAAAGACAGAGAAGTTGGAGGAGAAACAAGGAGAGAAAGTGGGCAACTCCTTTGGTAAACGAATACACTTAAGACTCCTAGGACCTCCCCCCCCAGCTACAATGGGGTAAGAAACACCCCTGCATTGGTCTGTGTCGAGTTCAGGGTGTGCAGAGGTCATGGACAGCACTTGTTGGGAGCACAGATCATCAGTCCCCACCTGCATGGACTCCAAGTCATGAAACAGAAGTAGGGTTTGAAGATGCAGGTTATGAGCAGGCCCCGCAGGCTGCAGGCCCTGCCACCACAAAGCACCCAGCATCGCGGTCAAGCCTGCAGGCCAGAGAGTCAAAGAGGAATGTAGGTTCTGAATCCAGTCACAGCCTCCATGAGCCTTGCTGCTCTGGACACGCTCTCCGGTGCCTCTGGAGCCTCGGCTTCCTCATCTGTACAGTGGAGATGGTATCACTCCAGTTTGCCGACCTCTAGTTAATATTAGACCTTGTTTATAGAAACTCTACAAATCCCCAAGGGCTTTTTTAAAAGCTTTTTAAAAATAATTAATACTGGTGAAAATGACGATGTGAATTGAGATCACACTGTGTGTCAGGCCCTGTGCTGGGTACTTTATGTGTGTTACTTTCATACAGCCTTATAACAGCTCTGCATTCTTCAAGGTGACAAACCTGAGGCTCAGGGAACTTGCCTAGGATCGGATGACTAAGAGGTGGCAGGTCAACTGACCTTCTGCACCTTCCTGGAAGCCTCTTACCTGGGCCTCGGTCAGTTGCACTGCTGGTGACTGTGAGACGCTGGCTCCTCCCCTCTTGATGCCTCGTGGAAGGCATTACCAGCAAGATCACATCCCCAGCACTGTCACTGAGGATGGCATTCCAGGGAAAACACCTTGTGGAATATCATTTCTTATCATTTTATATCCCCCTTAATTTTCATTTAAGTTCCCCTCTGTAAAAGGCAGTTCCCTTCAGCTCTCATAAAACTTTATGGTCTTTACTTGTGATTAGGCAATGGTAAAATTGATTCTCTAAAACCAACTTCTAGTCAAGTTATGTAATTAGCCAATAAGGGAGGCCTAGGGAGCGTGGTGTGCCGGGTCCTCCCTCAAGAGGTCAGACACATTATCATTGGTTAGTTGCCCTGTCTTTAAAACACCATCAGCTTGGAAAACACTATCCATTAGCAAGAGATCAGAGCCACGAGAAACCTCAAAAGGTCGAACAGCCCATCCCCAGGGCTCCGCCGAGAGCTCAGCCTCCCGGAGGACAATTAGCCTTCCGTCTCTGGGCTGTCTGAGGGGACCACAGTCTGGGTGGATTCCCTGAGTGAGTTAACCCACCAACGCTCACTCCCAGCTTTTGCTTTTGCACACACCAGGGCTGGCATCCCAACCCCCCTCCTGTCCCTTCCTTCTCCTGCTTCCCAGCCTCTGTGAGGACAGCAGCCTTCCTCCAACGCCAGCTCTGCCATCTCAGTCATTCAGTCCAGCCTTCCACGTGACACCCTCCCAGGAAAGACCCCGATTTGGGTCATGCCATTGCTGTAGCTGAGGCAGAAGGTCTGAGAGCCCGAACCTGCAGGGAGAGGACTGATTGCTCTCCTTACAGGTTCGCTCCTTGGTTCTTAAAGCAGAGGCCCCAAGACATCGCCAAGCCCACTTCAGCCTCTTCCCAGCACAGGGCTGGACCACCTTTCCCAGCCTCTCTTGTGTGCATGGCCACGTCCTGGCTGGTGGAATGTTGGTGGGAGTGGCACCGGCCCTGCAGACCCGACCCATAAAAACCTGCCCTGAACAGTGCTCCGTGGTCTCCCCTGCAGGCTTGGTGTCTTTGGAAAGGGCACATTGAAGGTGGCAGTTCCACAAGACGAGCAGGACCAGGACCACTGAGTCATCGCACAGAGCCAAGCCTCCCGAGGATCAGAAATCCTTGTGTGGACTTTGTGGGAGAAGCCATTGGCGGCACCACAGCCAGCAGTGTTCCCCGATACCTGTGAGCTCCTACTGCTGTTCTGGACAAGAAATTGTGGCAGAGAAGTCACTGGCACTGCCGGTCGGCCTGAGGATAATGAGAGGCTGGCCAGCTCCACTGGGAGCATGACCCCATCATCCTATCACTGGCCTCCACACTGGCCGTCTGTCCAAAGTGACCACTCACATTTTCTCTTTCCCGCGGCATTCTATTTTTCCATCTAGCACTTACGCTGTCTGATACCATCCATCCGTCTATAGATTTATTGATTACTTATTTATTGCTTGGTCTTCCTGACTCTCATCTGCAGGACAGGAGGGACCTCACCGGTCTGGCTCACTCTCATGTCTTCAGTGCCTGGTCCATAGAAGGAGCTTTGGCAAGTGGACGAGGGTGGGAGTCCGGGTGGCCCACAGTGCTATGAGATGCCGCCAGTTTCACGTACCTTTCTTTCTTTTCAAGGAAGGGGGAAGTCTTGCCTGAGTAACAGAATGAGAGTTGACGCCTTGTTTTCCTGAAATGCATTGCACTGAGCCTGGGCCAGGAGCTGTGGGAGGCACTGAGGGCAAGAAGGAAACCAGAGGGGCCTCTCCTCCAGCAGTGTGAGGTCTGGCCACGGCGGGGAGACGGACAGCCATGGCATTTAGGGGCATGTGTTGGTGGTGAGATGGCGCTTTACACCAAACGTGGAGAGTGAGCCCTTTGAGCCTCATCTAGAGATTCCAAGAAGGGCCCTGAGGAGATGGAGAACCTCTCACCTGGCTCAGTAGAGATCCAGTGGCTGCTCAGATTTAGGTTCCAAATAAACTGCTTTCCATTTTTTTCCACACCCTTCCCTCTTTCCTTCACTACCACACACCCAAACCCATTCTTATTCATTTGGGTTGTTGAGATGGAGAAGATTCCCTTTACAGGGCCACTACAGGCACAGAGCACAGAATTTGGTCACCTGGTGACCCTCTTGCCTGGTTGAACCCTATAAGAATTAAGTGTCGTGTGTGCCACTCCAAGGAGAAAATTTCCCACCTCAATAGCTTCATTGTTATGCCAGAGAGCCATCGTCCCTGTGATGGTGCTACCAGAGAGCCTCCTCAGAGGTGGGCAGGCCAGCGCCACCGATGTTCTCAGGGCCGTAAGCATTGCAGTTTTTAAACGATGAAAAATTGCACTGTGATATTGCTGGTTCCTATTAGCCCAAAACTAAAGCATATTATCATTCATTGATTCAGAAGAGAACCAGTTCTCCTGCTGTCTGGGGAAGGGGCCTATCTATGCCTCTTCCCAACCAAAGCAATTCTTGAAAAGAATCTCTTCACCGGCGCTCATCATCCACCTTGATCAAGCATTTGCTTATAGGAACAATTTTGGAAGGGAACTTGATCCCATTCGCAAGCCACCCATCTTCTACTTCCGATTATTAATCTCTGTCACCAGAGTTTCATGACAAGATGAGCACTCAAGGAAGAAAAATGGAAGAAGGCTGAATTTTAATTTGCTATTTCTTCACACACACACAAAACACCCCCAGGTCAGTCAATGCCCAGAAATGGAGGCCAATAGATAATGATAGCAAGGGGCCTCCTGTTCCCACCTATTGTTTCCAACTCTAATTAGGAAAAGGGAACCCGGGACCATTGTCTTCTCCAAGGGTGCAGACGGGATGTTATCGTCCTGTTTACAGAGGGGGGCGGATACCCAGCTCAACAGTCCCCCCACACTCAGCTGTCCCATCTTGAAGGAACAATGCCTCTCCCCGACCCCCCAACAGGGCTCGTGCTGACTGCACAGAGGAAGCCACACGCTAACAAACAAGCTCACAGGCCAGGAAGTTTTAATCAGCGCTTTCTACCACAGAGGTATGATGGATGGGGGCCCCCGCTGCGGAGGGGTTTCCTCTAGATAAAACAATAATGTCCCGCTCTCAAGAACCTGGTCGACAGCTGAAGGCAATGATTAATCCCCCAAAAGCCAAACATGGGAAGACTGGCGGGAGGAGATTAGTTGCCGGGTATAATTAGCCACGATTATCACCGAAAAGAATTTGGAGTAGATTCTGCTCTTGGGGGCTGGGGACAAAAAATCAAAAAAAGAAAAAGAAAAAAAATCAGCTCTGCAGAGGAGACCCACAGGAGGGTGACCTCATAACTTGCTATCCCATCCATCCTGGATGCTTTTGAGAGTGGGAAGAGTCAGTAATGATCATGTCAAGACAGCAGGCATAAATTGGGTTGTCCCAGACCAGCAGGGGCACATGGTCACCTTGTCTGCGAGTAAGAAGGCACGGCCAGCCATGGTATTCTCAGATTTGGAAGGAACCCAAGTAGTCATGGCTAGGATAGATTCCAAGCTAGATTTTGATAAATTCTAGGAGAGCTTGTACAATTTTAACAACCTTGGGTAAGAAAATAGTTTTCCATTTCCCAACTCTATGGAGTTGACAGTGTTAGGCACTTTTAATAGCAAGAGGAAGAAAACTTCATATCAACAGGCTTTACTAACTGGAAAAATATAGATATGACATGGGGGTCAGGTAAAGCTTGCTCCAGGGGCTGGATGATCAGGACCTGGCCTCCCTCTCGTCCTCTCTTGGTTTCCTTTCCTCAACAGGCACCATTTTCTGACAAGCATTCCTAAGCCACAACTTCCAGATGCAATACATTGGGAGAAGACCAGCGTCTCTTCTCCTGGGATGCTGTCTCACCCAGCTCAGATCGCATCCATCCTGCACCAACCTCTGTGGCTAGGGGGATTTGGGAATCTGGCAAGGCTTGGGTCTAGGCTCCACCCTGGAGCTGGTGGAGTGCCGCTGAAGACATCTCAAATCTCATGAACTAAGGGAGCCTGTGGTCCCCCCAAAATCAAAAGAAGAGGGGATGGTTCTCTGCTGTTTATTCTCCCGCCTCCTCTGCTTTGGGCCTGACTCTACAGAAGCCGCTCTTTGCATCTGAGCCTGGGCCCAGCCCATCCAGGGCAGGTACCCACCCACCCACACCTGGCTGGTTCCATTTGTTTAGCCAGGACTTTGAGGTCAGCAGGGTGGTCCACCCCACAGGCCCTGCTGCCACCACGGGGAAGCTCTGACTCCCTCACAGCACAAGTCCAGGCCCTGGAACCACGTTGCTGTCCCTCCCACAGCTGGCCACCTCACCTCTGCCCTCCCTGCTCGACTGCGGCCACACGGAGGCAGGGTCTGTGCCTCCCATCCACAGCTGCTCCCCAACACCAGCCACGTCATCACGAGATGTCGCCGCCCTTCCATTTAACAAGGAGAACATACAGGTGGAGAAACGCCCATGTCCTGCGGGTGTGTTTACATGTACCCTCCTCCTCTTCTGGAGGGGTCTGGGGGCACTTGGGGCAGCAAGCCAACCTCCTGAGGTGGCTTCTTGGGTATGCAGCACCGCATCACCTTCATGTTCTGGCAGGGCTGGAATCTGCTGGGGTCCCTCTTTGGGGTCCCGGATCCTTGCCTCTGAAGGGCTGTGTTCAGAGGTACCTGCAGGGACAGGCCAGCTGTCCTGCGACTTCTTCTTTCATTCTGAAGCAGGCGGCTTCATGCACTCCTGGCCCTGGGGGTGGGCTCCTTGGGATTAGCTTTATTATTCGTGGTAGTAACAGAGGATGCCGATGCTATCATGCAGCTTCGTCTTCAGAGCGTCACTTATGCTCTCTTATTCTGCGCTGACAGTCAGGGTCATCTCGCGGTCCCCATTTTACAGGCGGGGGAGTCAGTGCTTGGCGGAGTCCAGTTACTGGCATCAGCTCCATGCCACAGTTTACTCCATGACCCAGAAAGTACACTGGCTTCTCTTCTCTTCACCTGGAGCTACCTAAGCAGTGTCCCCATCAGAGGCCTCACTGCTGCTTTCCAAAAAGACAGACGAGAATTGAGCATGGTGACCTCTTGGTGAGAAGAATCAGTCCTCCCTTTGGGCCCAGGGAAGCCAACGGGATGGGATGTGAGGCTGAGGTGGGAACATGGTGGTGGAGACACTCAAGGGGCGGCTCCTTTAGGCAGTTGTCACGGTAACTGTCAGGGATCCGCTGCCCCCCCCCCCCGCCCCGTCATTTCCCACCCACGTTGATGACTCCCCTGGGTGCCACACACCAAGCTCAGCAGCAGGAAGGGTCATCAGTGGTGCCAACAGCACTCACAGCAGCCACCTTTCAGGTGATGACAGTGGCATGGCCCTCTACCCCTCCCTTTGGTGCATTAGTTTAATCAGTTCTGCGGGGCAGAGGCACCCTTGGTAGCTCAGATTTACAGATGAGCAGACGGAGACTCCGAGAAGTTAGGCGGCTCAGCCAGGAGCAAGCAAAGAGCAAGTGGCCAAGTCTAGAATGTGACCCAGGCAATGGGCTCTGGGATCTTTGCCCTTGGGATCTGGCTCCCCTATGTGACACAAGGTCCCTGCCAGGGCAGCCCCTCTCTGAAGGCTTTATTGTTGTCTAATGGCCCATGACATGTCTTAACAGCTTTATTTTTATATATGGATCTTGGAGTCACATCGTGTGCCAAGGCGTCCGCAGTCCACCTGTGCAGTTGATTAGGGATGCGTTGATGCCCACTTCCAAGCTGAAAAGTTCTCTAGAAATACAAACTGCCTAACACACACACTTAATTATTTTCGTCCTTGCCGTCCTTTTGGAAAGGAAGAGCTAAGGTGCACGGTATGGGTCAGGCTAGACTCGGCGTGCTGCAGTAATATACAGCCCACGCTTGCCGGGGCTTGCCGAAACGAAGACTGAGTTCCTGTGCTCACTCTAGGCCCATCAAGAGCAGGCTCTGCTCTTGGTCTTCTCCATTCCAGGATCCAGGCTGATGGCACAGCCTCCCTCCACACCAGGGGAAAGAGACGGGCAGGTTCTTTAAGCCTCTTCCTGTAACCAACACCTGCCATGTCAGCTTTATTTTATGGATCAAAGGAAGTGGCCTGGCTTCTCCTGGGCAGGGTCGTTTAGTCCTGCCATGGAAAAGAGAAGTAGGTGATGGTGCACAGTAGTGTTGTCTCCCGGGGTGCTGATGGCAGACTCTCCCCCCCACCCCGCCCGTCCTTTCATGTGGCTGCCCTGGTCCTAAGGTCACAGCTACCAGCTGTCCTTGAACTGGTGCTACCCACTGACCTCAAAGTCTGGAGGGTCTGCTGTCTGCACGTCCACCCTAACCCTCCTTTTGGGTCATGTGAACCCCCACCAAGCAGTTCCTGTCTCCAGGTCCCCTGCCCTTGTTTAATTCAGCCTGAGTGGGAATGTGCCTGGTTTTCCTCAAAGTGCAAAGAACACCCAGGCCAGGTGCCCGCCCTGCTTGGCTCACATCTTGGAGGCTCTTCTTTGTCTTTCAGAGACAGGAAAGAGAGATGGAGACAGAGAGGGAAGGTGTGACCTACTTTTCATTATCAGCCCCACTTCTTCTGCAAAACACGACTTTTCTCTTCTTATTACCCTGAGCATGAAAATAAAATGTTTTCCAAAAGACCTGGCTTTGGCTGTCACGAGGAGCGCCAGGGACTTTGTTCCAAACTCGGATGAACCCAGTGAGCCAGTGATTCCAATTTTTTGAACACCATAATTGACTTTCAGACGGCTCTCCCTTCGCGTGAATAACACGCGGGTGCTTTTCCACAAATATCAGCACCGAGGTGGGACGGAACGTGCCCCCAGACCAGCTGTTCGCTGGATGCGAAACTCTGCCAGTCCCATATAGGTCACATTTCCTACCAGATTTTGTGCTTATCTCTACATTACACCTTGTAGCGCGGGGGAGAAGAGCGCTTCTTGACATCTTTTTGAAGAATGGCGCTCTTTAAAAAAACATAAGGGAACTTTTTTTTCAAACACTATAATGAGGGTCTTCAAGTCTACAGGCAAAACAGAGCTGTTTGAAAAGACATTAGCCTGGGAGCCGCGCTGCGCATCGACACAGCCCCGTCAAGATGCCGCCTTGTCTCCCGGTTAGTTCTCACCCACCAAAACCATTTGCTAATGAAAGTTCTGGCTGACAGGATGGCAGCACCTGCCAATGGAGACAAGATGAGCCTCCTGGTATTGAGAAAGACGAGAAAACGGGGAGGAGGAGCCTCCTTCCAAAGCACCTGAACCCCGAGGTAGCAGCGACAACAGCTCTTAGGATCTGAGCATTGAAAAAGAAGTGACCACTTGCAGAGACTCCTCAGGGTCCTTGTCTAAATCAAGTCTGATGATAACATTGTCGTTAGATGGAGCAGCTCGATGAGGTCCTCGCTGTGCTGGTGAGGGAACAGCACTCAGAGCTCACAAGGACCCTGGCTGTCTTGCGGCTCAGGAGGGTAAGAGGATTGGACCTCTGTCCACTCTTCGAAAATACTGAGTGTATCCATGAGCAAAGGACAGCTGTCTGGACTCTCAGTAGGGCCCTGCCAAGGGCAAAGGGATAGCTACAAGTTAGAAGGCACGTCCCCAATACTGTCCTCGCTTCCCAGTGGCAAGGTTGGGGTGGTTCCCAGACCACCCTCATGTTTGATAGTTAGCTGGGGAGACTGCAGCAGAAGCTGTGATGCTCGTGGTCAGCCACAGTACAGGTTACAATCAGCCAAACGAAGAGACACACAGGGCAGAGTCCAGGAAGAGTACTGACCACGGAGCTCCTATTGTCGCCTGAAGTCAGGACTGAGCACTCTCCTGGAATCCCTGGGGATGACCCACGTGGAGTACGGCCAGTGCCAGCAGCCGCCTGAGCCCCAGGGTTCAGAGGTCCGTCACATAGGCACAACAGGGACAGACTGCCACAGGCTGACCTCAGCCTCCTAGATAACTGATGCCGTGACACCACGTCCCCAACCTGAGTCCCATTATGGGTGTTCCTGGGATGGCCGTCCCTCCCTAGGACTCTATGGGTGTGGTCAGTCCTCCTCCTAAATCTCGTTAGGACTCACCACTATGAGCCAGGGCCCAGGCAGACAGAGACCCCCCCGGGGCACAGGAGTTCTGCATTTCTGGAGGCCAGGCATTCCACACAGAGCCGACACCAGCCTCTGGTTTGCAGAGGAGGAAGCTGAGGTCCGCGGGGTGGACTCTGGCCATAGAGCTGCCGAACCGTGGACAGTGGAGGCTGCGCATCCCAGTTGGGCGCCGGCACTCAGCTGTGTGGTGCATGTTCCCTGAGGGATCGCCAATCATAAGCAAGAACGTAAAACTCAGGCTTTATTTGGCTAGAAACATAAAATTCCTAGGAGCAATACTCCATCCAGGAGGCATCCGTCTTGTCCTCAACCTCCTCTCTTTCTGCCTGGCACACCCTGGCCTCACCCCACTAGAATTTCCTCCTCCTCTTCCTCCTCATTTCTACTCCAGCCTCTAGAAACACAGCAGCCATTTTCTTCTATGCAAATCCTGTCTTTAATTACTTACTTACTTACTTTTTTTTCTTCCTCTCTCTCTCTCTCTCTCTCTTTCTTTCTTTCATTGGGTATTAAACCCAGGGAAGCTTTACAACTGAGCTGCATCCCAGCCTATTTATTTTTTGAGATAGGGTCTTCTTGCTAAGTTGCTGAGGCTGACCTCCAACTTGCAATCCTCCTGCCTCAGCCTCCCAGGTCACTAGGATTACAGACATTTATTAATCACCACACGTAGCCAAACCTAGTATATTTTGAACCTACTTTTTCTAATATGCAGTTTATAGTTGCTATTATTTTTCCCTCAGGGATGGGAAGTAGAATATCAACTTTTTTTTTTTTTTTAAGAAAAAAGCTTTGGAACTTCTGCATGCATCATATCAGCAACTTGCAATTCATTATGTGTTAGTGGTTTCCCCAAGAAGTCTCTTGGGGTGTGTGTGTGTGTGTGTGTATGTGTATGTGTATGTTTATGTGTATGTTTATGTATATGTTGGGGTGTTACATTTTACTTGTGTGTAAATCAAGTAGATCACTTTTTCCTATTGGAGAAAATCCCTCATGTGAACTTGATTCTTCCAGAATAATTGCTTTTTCTCTGCCTGGGAAATGTCAGAGGGTGAATTCTGGGGCTTCAGAAATGGTGGCCTGGGCTGATGGCTAGCAATGATTAATCCATAGACACGGCTCTTGCTAGAGAAGGGGAAGGCCACAGGGCCTGGGGAAAATACCAGAAGGTCTTTGAAGCTCAAATTTGAAGCTATGAATTAGCAGGCGTCCTAAGAAAGAGCTCTCTTATGTGGTCAGACACATTTTACAACACTTGAAGATTAGCAGGCTTTTGATTCACTTTGCTTTTCTCCGGGCAGGTCGAGGCTGGGGTTGCTTTTAAAAGTTTGTTTAAAATGTGGAGTTGACTGCCATCATGTCACCATCAAACACAGCCCTTGAACTGTCAATAACTGTGTATTGGAAAATCAGAGTAATGGCATAACTGAAAGAATCCAAGCTTTGGAGTCAAAATTCTCGGTCTTGAAACTTGCTCTGCTACATGCAACCTGGTTGTCATTGAGTGAAGAGCAAATCAGTAAAACTCTCTGTGGTCCAGTTTCTTTTTCAGTCTATAAACTTCTTCCAAATATTGGTAAAATGTGTATGATGGTTATGCACCCAACATTTATGTGATTCCTATGTGTGAGACTGACCATATATGCCTTTAATAAGCATGCAGGATGCATTCTATGGGGTTTGCTATGTGGCTTCCCTGGGTCTAAGTGTCCCTTTAACACTTGGAGTACGTCTCTTTGGGACCAGCGTATCACAGCGTGCTGCCGTTGCTGTGTTGACCCAGGTCTGAGTATGCAAAGGGCCCGCCCTACATTCTAGCACACGGGGGCTCTCAGAGTTCATTCTGTAAAAGAGCAAGTGCAGGGTTCCTCGGTATCCTGTGGAGAGCATGCTCATCAGCTCAGCTGGTGCAGGCCACACGACCAAGGCCAACTGTTGCTGCCACTGGGTGGCGGCAGCCTTTGGGGATTGCATAAACAACCTTTCCACTGCTCAGAACGTGAGAAGAAAGTTCTAGAATGGCCTCGAGGTGAGACAGAGGCTTCTCAGCTCTCAGACACAACATATCCATGACATCCAGGGCAGTGGTCCCTCAGAGCGGAGAAGCGCCCTCCACCCACACAGCAGCTCCAGCTTGAAGTTCTGCCATCTTCGCAGGGGCTCGCTCCTGCAAGCAGCTTCCTGCCTATTTCTACCTGGGAGCCATGACTGTAAGACACGAAGGGTAACATTCCAGGGCACACCTTAAAACACATTCCTGCTTTGTCAAACCATGGAGAACGCTTTTTCCCAACGAGAACTAGGTGCTCACGCCTGTCCATGGCCAAGATTTTAGAAGGGAAGTCTTTAAGTGACCAGCTAGTATTCCATTTCTTTTGAGTATGAGAATGTTCTTCTCTCTTGAAGGAAGGTGCCTGGCTCAAGCCCTGGCCCCAGCCTAACGAGTCTGCTCATCTCCCGAGGCCCTCCTTCCTTTCATTTTCTTCCTCCTGCCTTGATTGAGAGTAAAGGAGGTCATGGGGCTGTTTCAGACCATGAATGACTGGGCAGGAAGAATGTGACCCAAGAGGCCAGGGAGCCGGAGCTCAGGGGGTCATGGAGTGTGATGGGTTAGGGGAGCGAGAACAGGTGAGCAGGGACTGTTTATCTCCGCAGGCGTCGAGACACTGTCGGATCCTGAGAAGATAAAGCACAGCCATGCAATGTAAGTGTAGTTATCTGTAGTCTGCCTTGGCTTCTCCAACTCCACGTTGACACGATGGTCTGGGACCATTTATTTGTCTCTGAGGGCCAGTGGCAGGAGGAAGTTACAGGAGTTGAGGAGCCTGTTCTCATTTTGCAGAGAGCTGGAGTGTCAACAGGGGCTGACATGGAGAAGCAGGTGCGCCAGAGGCGGCCTGAGTTTCCAGAAGGAACCGGGTCTGACCATCAAGACAGCTGAGTGCCAATTCTGACCTTGCCCCCAGCCAGGTGACAGAGCAGCAGGAAGTCACTACAGCAGCCCGTCCCCAAGCCCGAGTTTTCAATCCTGTGTAAGTCTTGAATTTTGAGGAAGGAGTGAAGTATTTGTCACGTGGAAGCAGTCTTTTCAGTACCTGGCCAGTTGGTATCGTGGCTTTGAAGTCACCTGAGCCTGAGCTTCAAGGTCAGAGAAGGACACCAGCTCCCAGGAGACACACCTCTCGGCCCAGTCGTGTCTGGGTGACCTTGGGCAAGTCATTTCATGTCCTGAGTTCCCTTTCCTTGCATGTAGACAGGAATGAACATCAGAAGACACACACAGCTATTGGGTGGTTTCTAGGACTGTTAGGGACAAGCACGCCAGGCCTGGGCAACGCGTTGGCCCAGAGCAGACCCTCGATAAGTGCTGGTATTTTGGTTATTGTGACATTGTGTCCACGTGGCTATTTGGAAGTTCCCTGGGGGCAGAGACTCTTTTTCTTCCCTCTGCCCCCACATGGAGGCCAGGGCCTGACTTAAAGCAGATCCTCAGTGGATATCCCCTAAGTGGCCATTAGATGCGTGATCTCGGGGGTCGCATGAACACTGGGTGACCTCCTATATGTCCTTGTGTGTTATCTGCTAAATCCAAAGTGGCGCGAAGGAGGGTTGTTAGTGTGTAATCCTCAGGCCCCGAGCGTCCCTGGGCCCAGGCTTGGGCTTCTTGCTTCTGATTCTTATTTTCGTTTCAGTGCCCAGGGAGAGGGCATCTGCCGGTGTCCGCCTGAATCACCACCTGTCTTTGGAGGGCAGGTGAAGGCGGGGCTTCTCTCCCTCTGTTCATCTTCGTCACCTAGTCACCTGCTCTGAAGTTCTGTGAGTCATTCTTCTGCCTGGATGCTTGCATATCCTCAGTCACCCCTTTTGCTTAAGTTTGTGTTCAAAAGTGAAGGAACATCCCGTGAGTGTGTGTGTGTGTGTGTGTGTGTGTGTGTGTAGCCACGAGGTTGTGCTAGAATGCACAAACAAAACATCACAGTTCCAGGTCTGGATGCTCTGGTCGCCCAGACTTCAAAAGCCCTTTGTCCGGGTGTATTTACACAAGGTGGTCTCCACGTTCGGGTTTCATGAAACCCAGGAGTTTAACAAGAAAGCGTGGCCCTGTGCTTTCCTTGCCACTCTTCTCCTCGTGAATATTATTTCCCCTTTTGAAGTGAATACTGACTTTTTCTTTTTTTTGGCATAGATATTCGATGCTTTGGGGGCCTGTTAAGATCGCTATCGATATGCTTCCTAAATAGATGACATGAAAGAAATTCTGAGAAGAGGTCCCTTTGACTTACTGGAAAAGAAAAATAATAGGAAAGACTAAATGAGCGCACTTGCTCCATCGACACTTTTACAGACCTGCAGTGCTGCATTTCCGTAATGTTGTGTATAAAACACGATTTAAGCCATCCTGCAAGCCTCAGTCTTAGAAAATAAAAAGATATGCACTTGAACCCGAGCTCCTCTGTCAAGAGAATTGCAATGTGTTGTAGCCCTAGGCTTCACTCGAGTTAAATTTACAATTATTCTCCCCTAACAATAACAACAGCCCAAAGAACCCCTTCAAGTTGAGATGTTTGCTCAAGTTCGCGTGGACGCGTGCATATAAATGCACATCTCTGTAAATGTAATGTACGCTCCCATAAACTTACATCAGATTTTTAAGGAATTTCCTTTTTGCTTTCAAATCACTGCACCGAATACCCGAGTAGACATCATGTCAAAATAATCAAAATGTATTTAACACTCTCTCAAAAAATCCATTTAAGAATAAGTACGTGGTTTAGGGGTGATTTTCAAACCATAAATTGAAGTGTAAATATTCAAATTATTTTCATAAACTATTCAGTTCTGTTGGGCTTTTATGTCATCGCGTAGTGATTTTTTTGTATTTAAGTTTCCTAGCAGTTCTCTTTTTTAAGAGCCTCAAGTGTCCCATAAAAAGCAAATACTTGAATTTTCAGTTTCTAGGTACTGCATATTTTTCCTTCTGCTTGCCTTATTTTTATAACAGTGATTTATAAAGACATTACTAAAGAAAAGGAAAGGAGGATTTTGAAGAGAAACTGCTTAAAAAACATCTATCTCCAGTGCTAAGGAGAGGGAAAACCCTGGCACCACGTCAGAGTATGATCTGGGATCCGAGACAGCTGGGCCTCCAGTCGTTATCTTCCAGAAATATTTATTGAGCCTGGTGGAGAAGGGCAGGATGAGAGTGCCAGATGCCATTTCCATTTCCAGGGACGGGGGGGACACTGAAAGGCCAGAAGGGACTGCTTACTAGGCTGGCCAGGTCCTGGAAGAGACCCCATGGCAAAGACCAGCTAAGCAAAGAAGTCAGAGGAATGGAAGAATGAGGTTCTGGGGGCCTCAGCGATGACCAGTCTGACCTCAGGCAATCTACAAAACGAGGGAAGGGCGGGTCCCAGAAGCGCCACTGTGTGAGAATCCTGGCTGGTTCCCGAAATCCAGGCCATCCGTCTTTCTTAGTGATGGATTTTCAAGGAGTGATCATTCAGAATCAGAATTCCACGTCCTCACTTCCCTTGAGTCCGTGGCCACGTGACCAAATTCTGGCGGGTGTCTGAAAAAAAGCCCCTGTGGCCTCCTGGAGGTAGCCTTAGCAATGCCGCTGCCTCCTTCCCACCCCTCTTTCCCTCCCTGCTGTCTGGGTTGTGGCCCTGAGGTCCACGGGGAACCCCAGCAGAAGAGCCTGGATCCCTAAAATCACATCTTGTACCCGTGGCCTTGGCAGATCAGCCCAGAATTTTTTTTTTTTTTAAACAGGAACTTCTCTTGGGTTGAAGGCACCATCGTTTGGGTTTCCTGTCAATTGCCATCAACCCTATTAAGAGATTTTTCAAGGACAAAGAGCGAATGAATGAGACAATGAGCGCAGTGAGGAGGACCCCCGGAAAAGCCCTGGGAGATTGCCCTGGGCCCACTGAGGCACCCCCACCCCGGCCTGAGCCCTGCATGCTCTCAGCTCACAGTGCTGGGCTAGGCACTGAGGTGACAGAGAACAAGAGGAATGGCAGCCAAGCGCAGTGGCCCTGCAGTGAGCCCTGGGTCCATTCCTAGGAGCCCTGGACGAATCCCTAGTGGCCTCAGTTTCCACATGCTTGAGGCGGGAATCCTCGTGCAAAAGCACCTGAAGTGTTTTACACAGAGCCCGGCAGGTGGCAGCGAGAATAGAATAGGCTTTAGTGAAAAAGAAAGAAATATTCTATCAGTACCCTTAAGGAGCTGCTGGTCTCAGCTGGTCTCAGTAGGGCTGCAGGTGCACGTGTGGTCAGACTGTGTGCTCAGGAACGGTGGAGAACGCGCCATGCCCTGGGGATGCCCTACAGGGAGGGGTCCCAGAGCCCAGGTCAGCGTGCTCTGGGAACATATAGGGGGACTCGCAGCCTGGACAGTGGTCAGGGAAGGTCCTCTTCTCCTCTGAGGCTGCAGGTGAGTGGGCATCTATATTGCTGGGGAAATCAAAGGGAGGGAAGAATGAGAGAGGGACAATCTCAAGTCCCCAGAAGTGGACTTCCAGCCACACGACGTTTGCTGGGTGGGACCCGCTGATGGCCACATGCAGCCCTGGACAAGTGCTTTAAGGACAAAAGTGAGGTCCCAGAGGTGATTATTACATGATTTTTTATCCTGATAATCTATAGTCCAGTAGAGGAGGCAGATGGAAAAGTAGGTATGGTTGTCACGGGTCATCTAGGAGCCTGGCTGGAGTACAGAGGGTAGATCTTCAATTTTGCCCAGCTGGGCAACACATACAGTCAGGCTCACAGAGGACCAGACACACCGGCAGAAGTTCGAAGGCAATTCCACGTCGACAGATCCCCCTTAAGTCACCTAAAGGTGGGACCCAGGTGCTTGCGCCCCAGCCCTTTCTCTAAGCTGTTTGTAAAGTGCCTCATGGAACGCCTCCGAGGGTCACATGTCCACCAGGCAGAGAGGGGTTTCTTAAACTGACCATGCAGTGACCTGAGCAGCCTTGAGACAGTGCCAGGTGCTCGGGGCTGACTTTCATCCTGGCAGCTCTCTGCACAGACCCAACCTGCTAAGAACATGCCACGTGAGAGGCTTCCGTCTTACCTCGCCCCTCAAAATGTGCAGACCGACTCCCACAGATAGATCCCAGATGCGGTTCTCCTGCTCTCGCAAACCTTGAAGTGGGCTCTGGCAGCAGGTGCACCTGCCAAGGAAATGCTGTCCTCGAAATGTTCCTGGCACGGTTTTGAAGAGGTGCCGACCGAGAGCAGGGATCGCTGACCTCCCTGAAAGAGAAGCCAGCAGCTGTGGCCTCCCGGGTGAATTCCCCCATGGTGGAATTAAAACAGACCTCATCCACCCCACAGAGAGCCGCCTGTCACTCACAGCTGGGGAAGTGCCGGTGTCCAGGAGGGAGTGACTCCGAAGGGCCCCAGGCCCCTCCTGGAGCCCAGACAGACAAGGTGAGAGCAAAGAGAGGCTGAAGGTCATCCAGTCCAGCCCCCTTGTCTGGAGGACAGCTGTGAGCTACATAAAGTCACCCAGAAGGACAACCTGGAGCAGGAGGCACCCTGCCCTGTCCTCTCCTCTAGGTGGGCCATCAGTGCCCAGACAGCAGCCTGCTCCCTGAACTAAGCTGGGGGGACGGTGGGCGCTGAACTGCCACTAGCTGAGACTCTCCGAGGAGGCAGGCTGGTGGGCAGCAGGGCCTGCGGTTGGAGGCCTCAGGATCTCCCTGGGAGCACTTTTCCCAAAGACACACGCTCAGCAGCTTTTTCAAAGGTGAGATGTTGCTGTCGTGGTCCTGAAGACCAAAGCGGCAGGACACCCCAGGTCAGGATAGGCTTGTGGGAGCAGCAGGAACAGCTCCTTTGCCACACTGCAAGGCCCGTGGAGAAAGTGACAGGGGGCCTCTGTTTCTGTGCACTCACTTTCTCCCCATCACCCAGCCAGCTACCATGTAGGCCTTGCAAAGGTGGTGCCACCCGTGCTGACCTTCAGTGCCGGAATCCAGAGCTCCAGCTCTGTTTAGTTGGCAGTGGGGCCACAGCACATCTAATAGGACAATGAAATGATAATGGGTGTGTGCCTTGGGGATTTAATTGCAGTGTATAGAGGGCAGATTCCAAGGGAGAAGGAGGGAGAGACCGGGGGACAGGCTGGGAGGTTTTAGCTGGGGTATCTAAGCTCAGTGGACACTGCAGATTTGGAGAAGAGTGGGGTCAGCACGATTAGCAGAGGTAAACGCAGAGGAAAACTGACCCCAGAAATAGGCCATGGGGTCTGTGATGGTGTAGGCACAGGCACAGGGGAGGCAAGACCAGAAGCCAGGGTAGGGGCAAGCACGGTTTTGATCGCTGATCATTAATACTTGCTACAAGTGTCTTCCAAATCTCAAAGTTGGGTCCTGATTCCTAGACAGTGCTCCAGGTGACTGCATGTAGTGATCTGTCCCCAACGGGTTTACCAGGCCTACCCTGAATGGTGTGGACCTCTGGAGACCTCCAAACCAACCTGGGCTATACATCATCTCCCCCAGATGGAGAAGACTTCCTACAACCGAGAGCCCCGTTCCCCTGTAGGCTTAACTGCTCAGTGAACCCATGAAGAATACTTAAGTAGCGGCCAGCAGGCCCTTGAAGCCACCTATTAAAGGCCCATGTCCATCTTGAATTGAACCTGCTGTCTGGTGAGACTTTGAGAGTTTCAGAACTTTTCAAATTCCTGGCTGGTACACTCGGGTCAAGGTCCATTGGCTGAGGAGGGTTTGGAATGACTCTCAGTTGTACTTTTTAGTCTTGGTTTGGAAACTAACTCACCCTCGGCAAGGAGAGGTTTCTGACCACAGCTCAGCAATTCTAGTTTCCAGCCAATGGCTTCAGTAGACCAACCATGAGCTAAATAAGAAAAAGTAGGTGCTGCTGTTTGAGGTGTGTCCTGGAGTGTGGTTGCCATCCATCACTGTCTGGCTCCTATGAAACTCCAGGTCTCTGTAACTCTTGAACTTGAAGTATTGCAGGGCGTCACATGCTAAATGGAAACGGAGGGAAGCAAGGAGTTCTGCTCTTGGTTGGGTCTTGTAAAGATGCTTTTAAAAGCATATTAATCCATTAGTGATCCATTTGGATTTTGAAATATGGTCATTTAATGTTTGGTACAATATGTACCAAACCTAGTCCTGGAAAATTAAGTGGAAATATAGGTCTAACCTGCAGGAACTTGAAAGCAGCTTCTCAATAATTATTTCTCATTAGTTATCTGTATTCCTAGGTTGGTTTTTTTTTTCCCAACCTGTTTTTTTTTTAATTTTTTTATTTTTTTTTTAATTTTTTATTGTTGGCTGTTCAAAACATTACATAATTCTTGATATATCACATTTCACACTTTGATTCAAGTGGGTTATGAGCTCCCATTTTTTAGAAAATGTATCGTATCAAATTTCCATCAAGAGGGGCACACGTGGGTGGTGGGGGCCTATAGCTCAGTAGTAGAGTGTTCACCTAGCATGTGTGAAGGCCTGGGCTCAATTCTCAGCACTGCAAAGATAAGAAGAGGAAAACACTGAGGAGCACACCTGGCATTTGGGGGCCGTGGAAGAGGAAAGCATTTTTATTTCAATAGCATTTCAGTCTTACCAAAATGTTTTCAGAATGGCAAAAGCCACTTTTCTCCTAATTCACCAACACACCTGTGTTTTAATTAAATTAATTTCAAGCAGGCAGGAAGATGACGCATTAGCAAGAAGATCCTTTTTACTTGTGTTCATATTTTCTTTGATTATGCAAATTAAGTGGAGGTGCTAAGCATGCGTTTATTGAGCTTTTTTAATGGGCAAAGTTCTGTGTTCAGCAGTTTCTGTTCTATGATTTAGTGCTCGGAGCCTTGTCATTGGGTCCTGTCATCCTCCTTGTCCTGTGGGAGAGGAGGGGACTTTCTCATGGCTGGGCAGCCAGCAGCAGAGCCGAGATTCCCACTCAGACCCCAGGTTGCGTCCGGGCCTTCCTGAACTACTGGAAAGACAGAGGGCAGCTATTTGAAGGAGAGAGTGAGACGTCATAAAGTGGGATTTCCACACACCTGGGACAAGATGGGAGAGAAGTGGGGAAAGACAGGTGGTAGGTCAATGTGGCCATACCCTGCCTCTGCTGTCTGGTGCCTGGACGACCCTTCAGAGCCTGACAAGTTAGAATTTGTGTACACCGTGGACAACGTTGACTGGGCTGCTGATCTTTATCTAGCATTAAGTCCTGAACACAGAGAACGCGGGAGTAGGACCCTGAAATACAAGGGCTTGACTTCATTTCATTATCTGTCCTCTGCATCTGTCTTGGTTGGCCTGATTTATTGGCCATCCAGCTATCTGAGCTGCCACATCACCTCAGCCTTCACATTTGCCAACAGCAGATTCTCTGAAGTACAGCTAATATTAAAAGCAGTTGCTGGGCATTTGATTCATTCATTCATTCATTCATTCCCGGGTGTTTACTGTGCATTTACTATGGACTCATTGCAAGGTGTATAATAATGAAAGCAGAAGGCTCTTTGTTCCTGTGCAGTCACACAGCATACAAGCTAGAGAGAAGGGACATGGGGTCAGCTATGCTGAGTGAAGTGACAGAGAGGGGCTTGGGGGCGGGGGAGAGTAGATTAATTTGAGTTGGGAGTCAGGAAAGCCCTTAATGAATCTGAAGCCTGAGTTGCCAGGGGCAGCCAAGAGGGTACTGGAGAGTGAGATTCATGGCAGAGGCCGAGCAAATGCCAAATGCTGGCTTGGCACAGCTGGAAAACAGAAAGGTAGTTGACCAGGTGTGACGACGGGGTTTGGATTGAAGCCTGATGGGTTTGGAGGTTGGACCCTGTAACCTTTCAGCCCCTGGTGAGGAATGTGGGAATTTCCAGGTGCAGATGGCAACCACTGCAGGGTTTGGGTGAGCCCATGGCTCTCTCGGGTCTGCTGCCCCTGAGTGGACTGGAAGTCTTGTCCAAGCTGCTCCTCACAAGTGCCACTTAGAACCAACATAGCTGGGTATCATTGTCACCGTGCACCACAAAACATCTTTTGTCTATCGGACGCTGTTCTGGGGGCACTGGGCTCCAGAGGTGAAGAGAGTGTAGTACCTGGAGTGGGTATGTGCCATCCTCTGTCGCATGGGCCCCTCAGACATGAGGCGCGGTGACGGCATCTGCTGGGAACACTTTTTCAAATTGCTTTTTTTGTGAGTCACTTGATTCTTGCTTCTTGGCATTAGCTTACCAGTAGCAGCGCCTATCCTTTGAGGGGAGACTTTTTCTCTTTAAAAACTTAAGTCAGTTCAGCTGTGCTCTGGTGAGTACAGTGGGGGATATATTTTTAGTGAAATAACCAAATAAAAAGGGCAGATTTTTCTATGTGGCTTCTGAAATGGGTTAGGTGCTCTTTTATCCCACCTTTGACTCACTCAACTATCAAATACCAAATTACTAATAAGTAACCCAGGGAGGACCTTGGAACACAGAAGTGTCTGGACTTTGGGGCATCCATGTCCCTGGGAAAACCTCAAGTGCTGGGCAACGCTTTTAGGGTCACCTTCAGTCCTCCAGATCCTACTGCCCCTTTCAGCCCCTCAGTCTCCCCTGTTGCCTCGCCAAGGTGACATGGGTCTGAGGATCCATTGACACAGAGGTACGGCTGCTAATTTTGATATTTGTACATGCCTTTGCTGAAAGTCCCTTGTCTTGTGTGAAAGCCCCAAGGTTATCCAGTTCAGCTGCCTCCACCCGCATAGGAAATTCATGGTTAGACCATGGAATCTACATAACTGGAAAATTTAAATCTATTTATATATTATAAAGAAACACCACAGGCCTGAAGCTTTTTAAAAATAAAATTACTTCCATCCCATTATACAAAAATGCATTTGAGGTGGTCGTCATTTCATTTGGGCCATGGTCTTCTGAGACCTGGGACAATAATATATTTTTTTTCTATCTTATGCAAATGTATGCAGATTTCAAAGCATGCATGCATGTATTACACACTTTATAAATTCAAGTAATAGAAATGTTTGTGTGTATAAATAGATAGAATAAGGAGTATACATTTTGTATAAAATAACCTCTATGGTATTTGTTTACCCTGATTTTTTGATTTATGAGTCGTCATTGCTTACTATAGAAGAAGAAAAATAAATATGCAAAACACTGGTAGACTTTTAATGGGGTTACTTCCCATCTTAGCTCAATGTTTCTCTACTGAAGCTGACCTTGAAATTGCTTTTTAAATACAAGTCAAAATATGCAAATTCCTGAGTATTGGGATGAGTGTCCTGCTGTAGGAGTTTTTCGAATTCACATTTTTGCATCATTTCTATCTTATATCTTGTCTTTTACCAGCTTCGCAATCCATTTGCATCTGAGTGGTGGGATTGTGGGTTTTCTCCTGTGCGCTAATTCTCTCCCTCTGATGTTAAGACACCCCAAACACGCGGGCACACGTACATTTTTTTTCTTTCTTAAGTTAACATTTTTTTCCCCCTCTTTAATGAACATGAGCCATTCCTTGCCTAGTGGGGTTAAATTCTCTCCTTTTCAATAGCTGTGACACCCAGCACTAGGTGCCATCTTCCTGTCCCCGTGTCTTGTTTCTCTGTCTTGCGGGAACTGATCCCAGGGTAGCGCACAGCTTCGCCTAGGAAGTCGCACTGGTCACATATTTGTAGTCACACCTCGTGTCTGTGCCATCCATTTCATCGGATCCCGAGGAAGTTTCTTCTGTCCCCTGCTCATATTTCATAAGGGTCTTGTGGAGCCCACAAGTCGCTGGCGCATATATATCACTCCCCCTTGTTATGACCAGGAAGACCCTCAACCATGAATTTCTCTGAAGTTTATGATTGGTCCCCGACCGCCTGCACCGTCACATTTGGCAGAGAATCCTCCTCTGGAAGCATTCTTGCAGTTAGATAAACAAGCAGATATGCTGCACCGGTGCATGAATGAATAGGAAACATCCCAGCTCCGGAGGCTCAATCTACCACGCGGTGGAGGGGTCTTCCGGCGAAACATTTGGTTCTGCCGTCGCTTGGAGGATTGGGTCCATGCTATAATTAATGCTACTAGCAGTAAAAGGACATTAGGGATGTCGCACATGTTGATTATTTCTTCATTTTGTTTATCCAAGTTTCCCTGCCTTGGAAGCTCTGTGGCTATTGCCAAGGAAAGCCCTAGAGACAGAGCGTTAGCCAGGCTCCTCCTCAGTGCATCATTACCTCGCACCAAAGAAGTCCTCTTCCCCCCCCCTCTCTCCCTCTCTCTCTCCCCCTACCCACCCCCTTCATCAATAGAGGATGGAAACAGTACTGGATTCAGGAGTTCACAGTCGTCCCGTGTGCAGCTGGGTATGGGGGATAGATTTATGAAATGGACCATTTCAAATGGCATTATCTCCCCATAGTGAGGTGCACCTTTCATAAATCATGGGCGAGTGCTCAGAAACAGAGCATTTGTTATTCCTGCCATACGCCGCATTTGCATCCCCACCCTCCAGGAAAGAGGAAACTCTCAGGTTTCCTTTCCTGGGTTTGAAAAGACAATTAATCCCCTTACAGTGAAATTACAAAAAAAAATAAAAAAAGGAAAAAGAAGAATTATAATAAAATAAAAGAGTACTTCAAGAACTGTGCTTTCGCTACTGCTATCTCTAAAAAAAAATCCTGGTAATTTTTTTGCCCCCTTATTCAGGCCTTGTTTTAATTATGGCACTAATTAAGTTCTTTGGTTAATTTTCACCTGAACCCTGTGCCATGTTCCCTGAGATAAAGTGGATGGATGAGGCTCTGCTGCGGAAGGGCGTGGATGGGTACCGGCTGAGCTTTTCTTCTCCCGCCTTCCCCCGTCCAGTAGCTGATGGGTAATTATTCTTCAGTTCGCCTACGTCCAGATTACAGATGGCTCTGTTTCCAACAGGGAAGTTCCCTCGCTTTCCTGTAGTCTGGATGTGATTTGCTTGGAGAAGCAAGGTGGATTCTTCTTCCCGTGCCCTTGACATCATTAAAATACTTGATGGTGGTCAATTCCCATGGAGTCTGAGGCTCTTTACGTTACCCAGCTGTTTCCAGCACTGCCAGCCCACGCCAAAGAATTGCCCTTTGGTGGTGAAAGATTAAAAGTTGTCATCCTGATTGAAGTCAAGAGTCTCTGGCAAATTCTGCCCTTCCAGGTTCCTTTGATATGGTGAGAACAATATGAAGACAAGTGTCCCGCTCAGAAAGTTTGAGACATGTTTTTTTTTTTTTTCCCCTTGCACATGTGGCATAAGAAGATTCAATTGAATAAACACTTACCAGGATCTTGAACTTGACTAATTGAACTTGACTGTCATCCCAAGACCCAAGATGGAAATCCCTGTTTGTTGAGATATTTTGAGACATCATCACACAGGCAAACGTGAGCTGGAAATTGAAGAATCTATTCAGGCACTTCTCTCTAGTTGCCTGGACTCATTTCAAAGCCTGCAGCTAAGGTTCCTGGTCTTGATCATGCCCTGTCTCTTCTAGAAGATGCCCTGTCTCTTCTCTGCCTGCCCATCCCTCCTCTTACCCAAGGAAATGAGATGTTGGTTTACGTGATATCTTGCAACAATCTTGGGTTTGTATCCCACAGACCTCAATTTGAGGCCTACCTTGATTTTTCCTTCTCCTGTTTGTGTTTCCAGTTTGTTAGATAAAGACAATGGTTGTAGTAATAACCATTCCAAATACCTATGAAGACTTAAGTAGATAATGAACAGAAGTGAAAGCACATAGTAGGTGTTTAAAACAAGCAACTCACCATATAGTGAGTACTTTCTATGTGACCTACATTCAGTTTTGCGCTCTTCAGAGAAATTGTCCTTTCTTCTTTTTAATCTTCAAAAAGATCCTGTGAGGAAGGATTTACTGTACTTATTTTCTGGTTAAGGAGACTCAGTTACACTAAATTAGTAAGAAGCAATCCAGGATCCAAACCCCAGTCTCTTTGATATCAAAGATTGTACTCTATAACAGACTATAAAATTGTGGCATTTGCAGGTAAATGGATGGAGCTGGAGAATATCAAGCTAAGCAACCCAATCCCCAAAAACCAAAGGCTGAATGTTCTCTCTGATAAGTGGATGCTGGTCCATAAGGGGAGGGCATGGGAGAAGTAGAGGAACTCTGGGTAAAGGGGAGGAAGGGGGTGGGGAAGCAGCATGTGGGCAGGAAAAATGGTGGAGTGAGATGGACATCATTACCCTAGGTACATGTGTGACTGCACATAGGGTGTGACGCTACACCCTGAACAACTAGAGAAGTGAAAAGCTGTGCTGCAGCTGCGTACAATGAATCAGAATGCATTCTGCTGTCATCTATACCTAACTAGAATAAGCATACGAAGCAATTTTAAAAAAACATTGTACTCTTGTTCACTATCTTTTCACTTCCTGGGACAGCAAGTGTAGCCCCTCAGGTCAGATCACCTGCTCAGGTTAGGGGGCCTCCAAGAGGTACAAATGAGGCCAACCCAGGCACGAGCACTCACTGTGCACCCAAGTAGCGAGAACCCCCAGGCCTTGAGCCCCGAAGCTTCTCAGAGTGGCCCAGTGCTGAGACTCCTGGGTGCCCACTTGGATATACCCTGAAGCAGACATAGTGGAGGAGATGGCGCCACTCTGCATTGTCTCTTCCATGTCTTAGGCACAGCTGAGAAGATCAAGAGCAGCAGCAGGGTGTGCATCGGGGAGGGAACCGGCCATTCAAAGCAGCCCCGTCAAGACCACCCAGCCCCCCCCCCAATGCCTCAGTGTATTCCACCATGAGATGGGAAAGCCTTTCCCACCACAGGTCCCTACTGTGCGCCAAGTACTGACTGTGTGGCCGGGGCTCCATGAGATGCAGCACCCGCTACAGAGAGCCTGGCATCTGTTGCTTATGTCCAGAGTCACCTCAGGGGCCTGGTTTTCTGTTGTCAAAGTGTCTGTTTCCAGTCCCCAGTCATTGTAGAAGTTCACCAAGAAAAGGAGTTGGAAGGAAAACAAACGGAAGCCATAAACAGGAACGTGCTTTCTATTTTGCTGGAAATTCTTTTTCATTGGGACTGATTTGCATGTGTCCCATGTTCTTGGAGGACAGAGGCTGCCCAAGTCCATGGTTGAGCATGGTCGTGGGGGTGGTTGTCTCAGGTTCGCTGGACACGTGGCCAGTTCACACGGCTCAAGGCCTTGAACATGTCATTTCGTCTCACCATGTACCAACAGTTTCGTCCAGCCCTTGGGGCTAATGAATACCTGCCCTGCCTCCCTCACGCGCTTGTGGGGCAACTCAACAGAGTGACTTAGCTGCACAGTGCTAGAAACACGTGGCTGATTCAAGGAATCCTTCAAACTGATTTTGCTTTTCAATTCTCCCTCCAAGAAGGCGGTTTCAGCTCAGCCTATATTCCCTTCAAAGAGACTCTGGAAGTTCCGAGGTGGATGGAAAATGGCCAAATCCTTTCTTATATTTATTTACACAAGAACAGGATTTAGGTGTTCAACCTGGAAGTGGGAGAGCCCTCCCCCTCTGCTCCCCAGGCTGGGGTTTAGGAGCAACAGGAGGATCACAGTGGGCCGGCCTGGGAGCTGGGGGTGCATTAGTGGAAGTTGTGTTCCACAGGCCCTGGAAAGGGGCCCAGGGGAACCCCAGCCCAAAGCCAGGTTGTGAGATAAGAACTGCCGTAGAGGTCATCACCCATGACCTTCACGAAATTGCTAGGATGCTTTTCCTTCCTGGAAGACTCCAGTGAAACAAAGGTTTTGCAATCCGTGCTACATGCATTAAATGTGGATTGTGAAGAGAAGCTTTCTTTCCTTGGTTCTGCTTTCGCTTCCATAAAGGAGTAAGTTAGGAAAAGAAAGCCATTTAAAAAAAAAAATTTCTTCCTGCTGGATAAATCCTTGTGGAGGGGGGGAAAAAGAAAGAAAGAAAAGAAAAAGAATACACATTAGTCTTCCATTAAAAATAGATCAAAAAGTCCCTAAAAGAAAAATAAAAAAAAACCCCCTACAACAATGAAATAAATTAGGGTACTACTACTAACGGCCTGTAAATGAGTTTGCTAAGTGTTACATTTTCTCAAGCCACTTAGGTTTTTAACTTCCTGTTTCTGCCTGAAGCAAGAAAGCAGGAACACTATCATTAGCTTCAAAAAACTTTTTTTTTTTTTTAAATTTGAGCCCCTGGCTGCGTTTATCATTTTTTCTTCCCCCTCAGCTGTGCCCTTGCATGTACTGTGTGCAGGTGAGTCTCACTTTGGAGGTTAACTGGAATGGGAGGAGGGAGGAAAGGTCCCTCTTCCTACTTGCAGAGAGTGGCGGCAGATCTTGCTAGGTGGGCAGCTGGTGCAGCCTCTGGGCTGGACAGCGGTGTCCTGATGAGCTGCCCGTCCCAGCATGTCAGCACAGTACCCCATCGTGCCCAGGCACCTGCTCGCTGCAGGCAGTCAGGTGACCCTGCTCACAGTAAGCCCGAGGACAATCCCTTGCATTGTTCTTTAAAGCAATAGCTTTCTCAGCCCCTTAAGAAGTACCCAAAAGAGCGTGCCACCTCGATGCTATTTATAACGCACCTCTTGCCTCGAGGGCCTAAATTGGAAACCTAATTTTAGATCCATAACAGCTGAAATATGTGTAAAAGAAGGCTCAAAATAAAGTATTCTAGGGTGGCGCATCAGCGTCCTCTGAGCAGGTTCAGGTTAATTTACCTCACTGGATATTTAATTATGTCATTGAGGAAACACCGATAATTAAATCATTATTTCTTAGGTGTTGGGTCCAAGGACGTTCTAGAAGGAGTCAAAGGCAGAGGGAGGGGGCATGGGCACTGGAGGCTGGAAGGGCTGGTTCAGAGGAAGGAGCCAGGCTGTGCACTCTCCTAGAGGCTGAGTCCACGCTGGCCACAGTGTCATCGGTCCTATTCGGGCTCTTTGAGCCTTAATTTGTCCCTAATGGGGACAGTAATGCCTAGTTCTGTGGTTTGTAGTGATACTTAAAAAGCAGGCTTCACTCTGGGCCTGCCAGGCAAGAGGCTGGACCACAAGCAGTTGAAGCCGGAGCTGTGATTTATTTATTGTTACTGTTCAGGACACTGTCACTGTCCCACCAAAGAACCGTCCCCCTTTTAGAGTTTCTGGCGCATCTCGGCAGCCTTCCAGGGAGCGCTCACAGGGAACAGATCTCAGACCACATCTTCTCTGAGTGGCCAGACCAACAAATGAGCTCTCCCGGGCTTGAGCTGAAGTCTGGTCTCTAATGGCATTTGCTGTTGCAATCCTCCCAAGTCCTGAAAGGCCCCAGCCCCTTGACAACTCTGTTACCTTCTACAGTTATCCATGGCAGCCCTGCTTCCCGCCCTCTGCCTCCCCATCTCTCGGGATGCAGCCACCTGCTTGTCTGGGTGGCATGAACCTCAGGGCTTCCACGCTGGAGAGGTCCTGGCACCTGGGTATTGGCCCCATGACCACGTCTTCTGGAGTTACTCCCCTGCTTACCTTCTGTAGCATGACCAAAGGGACTTGGCAAATGTTAGTAGGTCAACTAATCAGCAGACTTTGAAACAGTCACTGATTTTCCTGGATTATCAGAGAGGGCTCAGGGCAAGCACAGGCCATGTCAGTGGAGAGAGGAAGGTAGATGAGGGAGCGGAGTTGTGGCCGAGGGGAGGCAGAGAGGCAGCAATCAGGAGAAGGTCTGCTGGCTTTAACGATGGAGGGGACATGGGACAAAAAATCTGGGCATCTACACAAGTTGAGAACTAGTTCTGCTGATGGCAGGAAGGAAATAGAGACCTTTGTCCTGTAACTGTCAAAAGTAGGCTCCTCAGTCCTATAACCACATGGGCCACCCCTGACCTGAAAGAGCTGGGTGCTGATTTCTCCCCAGAGCATCCAGAACAGAGCCCAGGGTAGCTGTCACTTTGACTTTGACCTTGAGAGACAGACCCTAAGTAGAAAACCCTTCTGAGCCTGGTCCTGGACCCCTGACCCACAGCAACTGAGCAGTCATATAAGGATGTGTGGTCTTGAGTTTGTGGTCCTTGTGGGGGAGGGTGGGGCCTCAATCAGCCCGACCATCTCCCCAGACATCTCTGCCTTTCTCCCATTGTCCCCTCCCAAGAGAGCCTGCTCCCCTCATTCCATAGAATTGCTTTGGTTTGATGACGAGTGTGCTCCGAGTCATATGAAGCCTAATTACTGCCTCCGAGTAACCCCACCACATAATGCCGCCTGTCATGCTGCACTCCTTTTAATTTCACAGATGAACACATTGCTATTCTTTTAATCCCCCACTCAAGTCTCGTGTTAACTCCATCTGGACAAAGCACCGAGGTGTACATGTGACTGGGTCGGAGCTTAATGCCACTGCTGCCCCAGACTCACCCTTCAGGGCAAATAGGACAAGTGGAAGGTTTCTCCCCTTCTGTGGTAAGAGCCTGGGTGCACTGGGTACGTCTGGCCTGCAAAGCCTTAGCTGTGGATCCTGACTGGTCACTCCACGTCCATGTAGCCTGGTGACTCTGGTCCTGCCTTCTCAACAGCACAGGCTTATTGGTTTGATGCTTATCACAAGGGCCTCTTACGCACGAATCGTAACACTCCCATTTGACAGGTGGGAGGACTGAGGCACGTGGACTCTCAGGGCAGCTTAGCCCTAGGTATCACCTTTGTGGGCACTTGGGCAGGGACACTGCCATCCATCTTCTCAACCACAAAATAGTGTACAATTTTCTGTTCTCTTTTATTTTTATTTTTTTTTTAATTTAAAAAAGAGTGAGAACCATCTGTTTTCCCATCTTGAAAGACTTGTGGCTTGCTCATGGCTTCTGCCCTTGGCCACCCCGCCTCTGTCTTTTGGTGGAATTTGTCTAACGTTAGAGCTCTTGGAAAGTTCAGCCTTGGTTCTGACCAGGACCAGGCAGGACAAATGAATCCAGCTCCTCAGACCTAGACTGGGCTCAGGTCTATCCTTGGTCTATAAAGGGCAATAAATATGTGAAACAAATCAATAGCGAAGGCACATTTGCAGCAAGGGTGGGGGGGATATTTAACCTACTTTAGAGAACAAACTCTTTTTAAGGGCTTTGCACACTAATTGTATGCAAATGGGGGCTGCTAATTGCAAACACAAGATTCAAACCTAGTCAAATTAGAAACCTATTCATCAACAGTCCCTTTAGGACCTCTGCTCCGCTCCATGTGGTGTAAATGGCTCTTTTATGGCTGCACACTGCCATCTTTCTGACCCCCACTTCCCCATTGGCTCGCTCCCAAGACATTGCCCCAGGAGACTCATTGAGGGCAGAGACTGTGTCCCCTTGGCTTGTGCCTCAATGCCCAGCTCGGCCCAGTGGGTACCTCACTTCAAGATAAAGACACTTACTGGGGGACTCCTCAGTGCCAAGCATTTCTGTAAGCAATGGCATGGTGACAGTGTGGGTGACCAGACACACACCCTCCTGGAAAGCCTGTTCCCAGGGGCCCGTGCTCAAGACCCCCTCCACTCTCCTGAAGCATTTGGTCTGCTTCATGTCTTTGACACTTTTCTCTTACTGACCTGTATTTTTTTATTTTTATTCATTGATTCTTCAGTTGTTTACTACTTGCTACTGGATGTAAGTCCCTGTGCAAGCTACGGAACAAAAACATGGACAACATGTTGTCCTCACTGTCATAGATTACGTCTCCTATTCAGCGGCAACCCAAGTCAGGGCAAGGAACAAATATCACATTTTCTAGTCATCTTTTCTTTTTCATATGTTTTAAAAATCACTCATAAAAAGGCCTAACAGAAAAGGCAGTATTGCATGCTGTTAGATGGATGGAGGATGGATGGATGGATGGGTGGGTGGATGGATGGGTGGGTAGATGGATGGGTGGATGTATGGATGGGTAGGTAGATGGATGGGTGGATGCATGGGTGGATGGATGGATGGATGGATGCACGGGTGGGTCGGTAGGTAGATGGCTGAATGGATGCATGGGTGGATGGGTGGGTGGATGGATGGATGGATGGATGGATAGATGGTCAGATAAATGGATACATGGATGGATGATTGAATAGATGCGTAAATTATGCTTAGGTAGATGAAGAGTGAAATTTTTACGTTTTACTGAATATCTGCAGTGATATTGTAGCAACTTGTTTAAAATACTATAGCCACCCAGATGTCCTAGTTCCCTTACATACTTATGAAGCATCAGCAAATGGCCAGCACCATTCCAGGGAGTGGAAGTCACTTCTTGGCATAGGAGCACAGGCACAGAAACAAATTCCTGTAGTGGGAGTCGGGGTGGGGGGCATGATAAATATTGTGTGAAGTGCTGCAGGAAGCACAGATACTTGATCAGTGTGTTCTTCTTGATCAGGGCACACTGCAAAGAGGAGGTGGCAGCTGAATGTCATATGGGTAGTTGAAGGCTGTATGGACAGTCAAAGGCCGCACTGGATTTTGCCCCATGGACTTTGCAGTTAGGGTCAAGAGGAGGAGAGACCGAAGGTGTCGGAGACTGAGTGATCTCATAGATCTGGACTGAAGGGGCTGGGATGGTGTTCAGTTCAGCTTCCCACAGGGCCACCGAGGTCCATGAATCTAAAATGCATGTTGTCCACAGCTGCATGCGCAGTGGCAGTGAAATTTTCTGAGGGGAGCGCCAGGCAGGTGTGCTGTGACACTCAAGTCAAACCTAGGGCAGGTGAGAGGTGGCAGTCCTGGAGGCCAGGAGAGCCTGGCCGGGAGAGGCCTATTTGACTGGAACATGTGAGTGCAAAGCAGTCGAGGCAGTAAGATGCTCACCTCCAATAGGGTCGCCAAGCTGAAAGCAGGAGCCTGGACTTCTGTACCACGGAACTTTTCTAATTTTGTTTATTAAATTTATTTTCACTTTTAAAAAATTGATTTTTTTTTAGAGTAGTTTTAGGTTCAGAGCAAGACTGGGTGGAGAACACAGCAGTTCCCATACACCCCCTGCCTGCTGGCCTGCTTCTGGGCTCCCCGCCTGCAGTGTCCTCACCTCAGGGGTGCACGTACAGCTGGGTGAACCTGCACTAGCCCATCATGGTCACCCCAACTCCACAGTTCACATGGGGGCTACTTGTGACTTCATATGTCCTGTGAGCTTTCCCAAATGTGTAATGGCGTGCATCCTCCATGTCGAACAAGATCAGCCTCTTTCTTATCCCATTATATAAAATGGTTTCAACCTAAAACCTTTCTGTTTGCAGTTTTTAGTTCCTTTGGGCATGCGTCAAAACTTCCTTTCCAGGAGCCTTTTGTTTTGAAAGTGTGCCAGCCACAAGGAATCTGGGCTCTGGCACAGCCTGGGTCCTGCCAGGAGAGAGGGGAGGCCACAGCAGGCTGGGCGGGTAGTGGTGGCAGCCTTTGGAAATGACAAAGCGGGAGGGGGTGTCTTGGACATGAGAGTTTGAGCCACTCCAACTCGTGGGAGAGAAGATGTTCTTAAAGCTTGCTGTTGCTCCTGAGCAGTCGCTGTCCCTCCAAGCACCTGGGTGTCTTCAGCGAGGACAGATTTCCTGGCAGCTGGAGGGCTCTGTTCAGCCTTAGGGTCTCAGCAATCAGGATCTGCCACCCGTGTGCTTTATTTAATAGACTTTCCTGATGTGGCATTTTATATCATCCTTTGTCTCTAAGTGATTTACTGCTGAGAAGATCATAAACACTCCAGGTTTATGCTCAGAAAGTCAAATGCACCACGGATGTCGGATTCTGAGATGGAAGACATGTGACTTTCCAACAAGCCACGCCCCCATCGCTTTCCACGAGGATGGCGATAAGGACTCGCATGACGCCAGGTGAATCATCGGAGCAAATGTGGCCTGCGATGGTGTTCCTGCGAGACCACATGGAAGAGTTACCTGAGGTTGAACTGGCTCTTCCTCTCTCTCTCTATTTAGTTGTAAAAGCAGTCACAAACGCAAGCTTTGGGGGCTTGAACGTATGGCCACTGTGGAGATAGAGATGTCACCTGTCTGCGGGGCTGAGACACCAGAACAGGTGTTTCTGTGGGAGCGGGGATTCTCCACCACTGCGCACCTTTAATCTCGGCTCTCCTTTCGGGCGCGATGCCCGCGATTCCAACTCAGTCACGTCACCAAGGGATGTTGCTTCAGATAGATCCGATCTCTAAGAACTTAAGTCGAGGGATTTTCAAACAGTCACTTGATTTATGTGCGTGAACCTCTCACTCAGGAAAAGAACTTTTATTTGGCAAGCACCATGCGAACAGAGGCCTGAAAAAAATAATTGGGCCTCTCTTCTCCCTCTTGAATCTCAAAGCTCTCCACTGGGGTGGGCGGCGGCTCAGGCACCGGTGCTCTGCAGAGAAGGTGGTGTGGGTGGGCTGGGCGGGAGGGCCATGACTAATCCTCCTCTCTTTTGTTTGTGCAACAGCTCGATTCACTGTCACCACATCAGCACATTTTGCTGCAAATCTCGGTGCCCTCTCGCTTTCGTTTTACTTAATGCATTTCTGCATTTTCCCAAGGCCACACGAGCGGTTTCCTTGCAAGTGGCGTGCCTGCCTCAAATAACTAAAATTGCCTGGGTCTTGAAATCTGTGCCTTCGTATTCTCCCATATATTATTTGGTCCTATTGTTCCTTAACTTGCTCATCATTCACATGGTGAAGGAAATTCCATTTGGTCCTTTTAAGACCGCCAGACTAGCTGACTTAAACACTCAGCCCCGGTTCCTTCTAGAGATTTCGGTTCTTTATTGAAATGGTCCTTTTAATGTCATCTTTAATTTAATCAAATAGTGTCATCAAAATAACATTTACTCTATTACTGCAAATTCACTGCATTATTAACTAGTGTAACTAGACAAAAAAGATGGTACAAACCCCCATGGAAATATATACTTACTGTAAAAATGGATACAGTTCATAGATGTTCTATATTTAATTTGCAGTTTCAAAGCACTCTCTATGGAGAGGTTTTTATGGTTCTGAAATAATTTAAAAACACACTTTACTACAATCCATAGCAGGTAGTTTTTGCCAATTTGGGAAGTTACGGTGCCTTGTAGTTCCCAGAGCAAGCCCGGCAGTGTCTTTTAGCAGAGACATGCCTCTCTCTCGTTAGAATTGTAGCCCCGTTCCCTGCACCAAGAGCAGCTCAGCCCAGGATGCCCTCTTTGCCTTTGGCACCTTCAAACAACCCAAATGTAGACGATGGGATATTTGCAAGTATCACCAGGATCCAATTAATTTGATGAAAAATACCAACTCATCAATGCCACTGTAGACAGTTTGATCAGAGAATCCCAGTCATGGTTGGGGCAGGGGTTACAGGCATTTTACAAATTCTCCCTTTGATTCAAACTGCAAAAATACATTGGTTGTTTTCAGCCACACAGGTTCAGCATAACAGAGTGGGAAGAGCCCTGGACTAGAAGATAAGAGTTCTGGGTTCAGGACCTTAAGTTATTTACTAGGTCTTAGTTTTCCCATCTGAGAAAAGAGGGAGTTCCGTGATAGCAAGGTATTTGCTATCAAAATAGTCCAATATTTTAAAAATGCTTATCTGCCCACTTTTTCTTAAGATCAGTAAAACCATCTTCCAATTAGAATTTTTATCAGAACTTGCCACTAGCTATTTCTTTGTAAAATATGAAAGTAAAATATCAATGGAGCATCTCTACTTCAAGATTTTTATTCTTCTCATTACTGAGAAATTCTGTTCCTGGAAGAATGTTGGATAGACTTAGAAATATGAGTATTGAACTAAATTCATTTATTTTCAAAAGGCTATATTTTTAACCTATTGCTATACTTGCCATCAGCCAAGAAAAAAATACAAGGGCAATGTTTCTGTCTTATGGGACCTGAAGTGTAATAGTAGACACAACACTTGAAAGAGAAGAATAATAAAGAAATTCATGCATTATAGTAGAAATCTTCATGGGGTAGCCATCCCTCCATTCAAATATCCATCCACCTTTCCATCCATTCATCTATCCATCCATCCATCCATCCATCCATCCTTCTATCTACTTCTGTGATGTCAGAACCAGTGGTCCTGATTATCAGTGTGATATAAAGGCAGGTGTTTTGTTTGAAGATCAAAGAGGTAAACGAGATCTGCAAGATAAAGAGGATAAAGTCGAGGTCAGACACTGATGAGATCCCATACAAATGTAACATCAAAAGGCCAGATACACAGGTTGTGAGTCCAAGAAGGTAGGGGGAAGACATGTGGAGAGTCTGATTTAGTTGTGTGAGGGTACATACAGCCTAGGCATTGGGGTTGACAGCTTCCTAAGTGACCCTAATTTGCAACCAAGGGTGCCACCACATGTATATAAGAGCGGAAGTCTTTCTGGATGGTCAAGGAGATACCTTAGGTCTGTCCGTGGGTATATGGTACATGGTGGGTCAGACTCATTTAGAGGGCCACAGTTTAGGCCAGATGTCTTCCGGGTGAGTGATATTCTGAATCATGCAGCAGCGATTCAACTGAGACAGCACCAGTCATCCCAGATACAGGTTCCCAAACAGAGAATTGTTATTACTTGACTTGTAATGTCAACTCAAAACTGGCCAGAATTTTGGTCACAGGTGAAAGACACACCTGCCTCCAGTTAGGGAAGACAGAAAATGATAGAACCAGGCTTCACACCTTCAGGTGTAACACTCAGTTTGTGTTATGTTCAAAACCAAGTCAGTGCTTCTTGCTGTGGAGCGACCTGCAGATATCACCCGTTCCTTACCATCTAGACTTGCTCACGAGCAACCTTAACACCCAAAATGAAAAGGGACCGTCACCCCATGGAAATCGTCAGTCACTTTAGGTTGTAGCCATTGGAAATTGTAACAACTGTCTCATTTTGTCATATTCTTGGAAGGAAATCTATCCATTTCTTAGCAGATACTTATGAAGTGAGAAACCATCAGGCGTGGAACAGACCTGGAGGCGAGTAAGAAAGAAATGGTCTGCTTTTAGGGTTCTTATAATCTGGAGGAGACAGAGCTGAACAAGGAAGGTCAATCATGGTACTACAGTCATCCTTATCCCCCGTGCCATCAGCTACCGGGTGGTATGACTATAACGGAGAGGTATACAGCCGTCAATCCAAAAAGAGTGTATCTCGCGTTGTGAGTTCTTTTCTATCTGGTTTCCATATTTTCATTTCTTTCTGTTAAACCAGCTCCATCTTTTGCTGAGACCCTGCCTCAGTTATATTATACACATGAGTAGCTCTTTTGAAGATTTTACATTAAAAGTAAAGAACTTCACAACCTCCAGGGTTTGCTTTGGTACCCAAGTCCTCCTGGCTCCCTAGAAACAGTAGAATCTATAGTGTGTTCTCCAAAGATTATCTTCGAGGTGAAGAAATTACTCACTTGTAATTGGATGTCACAGAAAGTCATCAGCTCCATAGATCTGTGCAGGAAGGTCTGCAGACCCAGGAGACCCAGGAGGCCCAGGAGACTCTAAGGCACAAGTGTCCTTGAAAAAGAGACTCAGGTCAAGTATTGTATGGTTATATTCCAGATTATACTCTCCCCCAAATCCAGGCGGTCCTTCATGCAGGGATAGTGAGATCAGGAAGTAGAAGGTTTACATAGATTACTGGGAAAGGTAGGGGAAATTACCGTTGTTAGTGTGTGTGTGTGTGTGTGTGTGTGTGTTTAAATGATGGTGTGAACCAGGTATGGGGGCTCATGCCTGTAATCCCAGCAACTCAGGAGGCTGGGGCAGGAGGATTGCGAGTTTGACACCAGCCTCAGCAACTTAGTGAGGCCCTAAGCAACTTAGGGAGACCCTGTCTCAAGGGTAAAGAACTGGAGATGTGAGTCAGTGGTGTCCCTGGGTTTAATTACTGGTACTTAATAAATGAATGAATAAATGAATAAATAAATAATGGTGGTGATGATGTACTTGGACAGATGATTAGATACTTGGATGTAGTTAAACTAGTCGGTGTAGAGAAATTTTGTCTTTGACCACCAAAGAAGGTGCAGTCTGTGGCATGGCACAGGGATAACCCTCAGCAGGGGTATAGTTATGGGATGGATGGGTCCATGGATAGAGTCAGTTATGAAAGTGGTGGGGGGAAAGTGGATGGCTGGAGAGATGGCTAGCTGCTGGCTGAGGGGCTGGGCACATGGATGGGTCCATAAATGAATGAAAAACCTGTTCCCTTGAGTCCCCTTGAGGGGACTGTTGAACCGAGTCCTTGATCCTCCAACTTTCACGTGCCAGAGAATGTCCAGGGCCAGATGGTTAAAATGAGTGTATCCCTGGGGTGACTGCCAGAGATTCTGGTTTTGTAAGTCGGGAGAGGAACTTGGGAACCCCAGTTATCACAGTGTTAGTCACCTTGCCGTTCCAGACCCTCTCTCATGCCTATTCCTATTTCACTGATGGCCTGCCTCCAGAAGGTGCTGCTTTCAAATTCATATTGAAGGTGAGTAGGTGGGGATTGGGAGCCGAGCTGTATCATGGTTGGAGAAGAAGTGTCTCCCCAAAGCTCCTATGTATATAATGCAAGAATGTTCAGAGGTAAAGGGATTCGATCATGGGCTGTGATCTAATCAGTCCATCCTATTTTGAACAGACTAACAGGGTGGTGAATGTGGGCAGGAGGAGCGTGGCTGGAGGAGGTGAGTCACTGGGGGCCTGCCCTGGACGGGTTCCTCTGTGGCCCTCCCCCTTCCCTCTCTCTGCTTCTGGCCGCCATGAACGAAGCAGCCCCCCTCCCCTCTCCTTCCCACCATGATGTTCTGTCTTACCTTGGCCCAGAGCAGTGGACTCAGCCATCCGCAGACGGAGACCTTTGGAACTGTGAGCCTCAAATAAACTTTTCCTCCTCTAAGTTGGTCTTGTCGGGTGTTGGTGGGGACTGGGAGCAGAGCTGGATCCCTGGGTGACAGTGACGGAAAGCTGGCTAACTCGATCCGGAGGCAGGGTCTCTGTGGCCATAAACAGCTGTCCTGTCTCCCTCGGGACCTCCTTCCTGGGTGCCGCCAAACAAGCACGGAGGTGCCTTCTTCCTGCTTTGGAAAGGGAAGATTTTAGGGAGATCAAGGTGGAGAGCTTTGCCTTCTGCCCTGGGATGTCCCCCAGAGAAGGCCGGGCCATGCCATTGACCGGGAGGTCTGCCCTGCAGGTGACCCTCATGTGGTGGACTTTGGAAGTGGCTTGTCCTTTCTGCATCCTGATGGCCAAATCTCACATGAGAGGGCAGATATTTGGAGTCAGAAAGACAGAAGAAACCTGATTGTGAAGGAGGGGGAATCCGTGAATTCCTCGTAGGCCAAGTTCACTCCCAGGGATGACAGTCATTTTTACAGGAAGTAAGATTGCCTCACATTGCATTGAAAGGCTTAAATAACGTGCTCTGTGAGACAACCCTCTGAAATGGTTTCCAAGTGAACGCACCAGGAAGCTCCTAGAAGGAATGACAGGCCCAGGGAGCGAGGACAGCATGAGCCACTTGCATCAGATCTGCCTGGAGAGGCGCCCTGCCCGCCTACGGTGAGGTGCACCCGCTCTGGCTGCCCAGCTCACACACCTGTGCCGACACCCCCCCAGTCAAGACAGAAGACACCCCCAGAACCCCCGGGGTCTCACCTGTAGCTCTTTCCAAACAATAAGGGGCACCATCCTTAAGAACCAACGACTGTTCTTATGGTCACCACAGCTTTCTCTCCTTGAGTGCTGGATAAGTAAACCCTACAGTAGGACTTACTTAGTATCCTGAGCTTTTGCTCATCATTCTGTTGTGGAATTCACCCACAGCATTTCGTTTTTCTTTGCTGTGTAGTATGCACCCCAGTGGTTTAGTATTATGAAAAATTTCACAGACGCATAAAATGTAAAGACTCGTACAACAGATGCTCATATGTGCACCACTTTGATTCATAACTATTTCTCTCCACTTGCATTGTGTGACCCATTTAGCTGTGTGACCCTGGGCGGGTGAATTGAACCTCAAATTTGTCCATCCATTAAATGGAGACGATAATAGGCATGCCAAAGGGTTACCGTTGACGATTGAATGAACTTCTTCAATGCCTAGCAACATCCCTGCCTCGTCCAGATTCCCAACTTAATGCTTCCCACTGGAAGGCTCTAGAACTGTTGGTATCTAGAGGACAAGGGGCAGTAGTGGCTTGGTGGTCATTACTGCGGGTTTTCGCCTTGGCTTTGTCCTTGCCGTTGTGACGTGATGCCGGTTAAGCAGCCGACTCTGCAAACACAGCTTTGCTCTTCTCTCTTCCCTCGCTGATGTTATAATATCTGGAGACTTATTGATTATTTGTTTGATTCTATTGTGGGCACAGGAGCGGTCTTAGATTAACACTATTAGATTTTCCCAAACAGTATCGCCGTGGCTTATACAATTGGACAAAACAGGTGATCTAATTTGGCCTCAATTTGCTCTCAAATAGAGCTGGAGGAGGGAGGAGCTGGGGTTTGGTCTGAGCCGCGATCAAGTCTGGAGAAGTTAACTCCGGTGTTACCTGTGTGCCTCGTCAGGTCCGGACACACCACGGGTGCAGGCCTGGGGATTTGAGCCTTGTTGCTTGGTTTCTTTACTTTTTCCTTGGCGAAGGGGCCTTGCTTTACCATCCAAATGAGATATTCAACTCACTGGAGCAACTTCTCCTTCTACATGTAGATATCTTGGGAAACGAAATATCAGATGGAGTCTTTTCCAGGCGCTGGGTTAAGAGACTCTGGGATAGAAGGAGGTAATAGACCCTCCCAGGCAGAATCACATGGAAAAAGGACATGTCGCTTCTGTGTGTCAATGTACACCCTCCACCCTGGCACCTAAATGGATTCATAACCATACCTTCTATAGAAGTTTTGACTCTGGTTTTTAACATTATAACAGTTCTACAAGATTATCGACTCATCATAAATATCACTTCTTTTTTCTTTTGGTACCAGGGACTGAACCCAGGGACACTTAACCACTGAGCAGCATCCCCAGCCCTTTGTATTTTTTTTTTTTTAATTTTGAGGCAGGTTCTCGCTAAGTTGCTTAGGGCCTCACTAAGTTGCTGAATTTGAGGTCCTCCTCCTTCAGCCTCCTGAGCTGCGGGATTGCAGGCATGTGCCACTGTTGAACATCACTTTTAATGATCACTGTACTTACTATTTCTTAGCGATTCCTCTAGTTTTATTAGCCGTTCCTTTAACATTGAAAATACAGATTTCTTAAAAGATTTTTCTTGTTATAAATAAGCCAAAAAACAATGTGTATTTTAGATTCATAAATATGTAATATTTTACTGCCTCCTAAGGCTAGATTTCGAGACAGAAGCACTGGGTCAAAGGGTGTAGACTTTTTAAGGGGCTTAAACGTATCACAAAGTTGTCTTCCCAGCCCATTAGCATCATGGAAAACAGTGTTCTGGATTCAAATTCCACACACTACCTGTCCTCCTTGGGGGAAGTTATTCAACTGCTCTGTACCTCAGATTCCAAATGTGCACAATGGGAACCATCAAAATTCCCACCTCACGGAGCCATGCTGGGGACTGAAGGAGTCCCTGTGTTTGATGTGGGTGGAGCAGGTCTGGCGTGTAGCGACGGCTTGGTAAATATTGTCCAATATTTTATTATGAACTGTTATTGTTCTTTGCACTGGAGGGAGGGTCTGCAGAAAACCTAAGTCACCCAAAGGCCTCCTCTGAGTCACAGTTGTCTTCTCTCACCTTCTAGAACTTTCCCTATTAGCGGCTCACCCGCCCCTGAGGTAACTGATAGCTATGTCACCCTCTTTTCCCAAGTGTACCTGCCTCTCTGAGGGGATCCTGAAGAACAGGAGCAGGATCAGGGTCCAAAGCATGTTGCAAGTGGACGGACCCAGGCCCACGGAGTGGGAGGTGACCGCCCTGCCCCACTGTCCTTTAAAGGCAACCAAACACAGGACGTGGCTGAGACGCGGATGATCGGACTGGGGGGATCAGCTGGGGTTAGGCTCCAACCTAATGAAGGTTCACCTGCAGGCCAGGCGCTGGCTCAGGAGGACCCAGGAGCTGGTGGCTGCACCCAAGGGCACAAAAGCCCTTGTCTGTGAGACATGTCAAAGCTGCAGGAGCAGATGGGAGGGGATGGGTGGGTTCCCTTAGGTCAGGCCTCCTGCAGCATCCTGGGGCACCCCAGAGGTACAGAAGGCGGGCAAGCAGGAGGACCCAGGGCCCCCTTCTGTGCTCTCCCTGCCCCCTTAGCACACCCCCCGGCATAGTGAAGATGCGTGTGGGTGACAGTTTAGAGCAAGGTCTGGACATTACCGTCCCTTTGTCTGCAGCTCCTAGCGCAGTGCCTGGTGGTGGGAAAGACAGCATATGTGCAATGCAGAAGGAGAGGATGACTTCCCGCCTGCCAGAACCCGTGCTCCATAGTCCCATGCAGGGGCCCTACAGGGGACTGTGACCCCCAGCCCTAGTCGGGAATGTGCTTCAACCTCAGGACATTCTATGCAAACAGCCAGAATCATGATTGCTAATTACTAAAGAGACCAGGTTCTGGAAGTGACCCAACAGCACCTCTCCCCCCACAACCCCCAACCCTGGGAGAGTCAGCCAATGTCACAGAACAGGACAGCAATCTTAGGCTTCACTGTGAACCACCCCAAGTAGAAGACATCCTGAGGAGTGTTGTAAGTTCCTTCCATGAGTAAACACCAAGCGGTAGGGAGGGCTTTTCCCAAGGACCCTGTGGGGAGGTTCTGGTGAGCATAGGACAGTGAGCATAGGACCCTGCTGACCCCCAGCCTCTCCTCTTCTCCTTTATAAAGGCTGCGGTTGGTTTGGGAGCCGTGAGCCTGGTGAAGATTGAAGCCACTGAGATGCGCAGATTGTTCCATTTTATTATGTTCAATTGGATTGGACCCGAGCCATTTGCAAAGTGCAGTATTACCATGAGAAGGGACTTTGAATGTTTGTCACATAATACCCCTTCATGGAGAAGCCAGTTCCTTAAAATTAAAGGGGAGAGAGAGAGAGAGAAGTTGAAATACCACATCTTTTTTCTGCTCTCAAATGTGCAGTGAACAGGACTCCACGTGTCTAGACACAGTGCCCAGAAGTGGCTCGCAACCTGGAGCCAGGGGCCTTGGCCTCGATGCTTCCTTCAGTGGAGACCCTGCACACAATTACAGGAGGGGCGCCGTGGAGCAAGGAGTCCCCGGGCTCTGTGTGGCTCTTCCGCTGTCCCATCTTACAGGTTGGGGCTCTGGTTCTATCTGCAAGTTCTAGATTCCCCTCAGGTCCAGACAGGGCTGGGACCCCATCCTGCCCTTTCATCCAGAGCTGGTCCTCCCTTATCAGACCAGTTTTTATTCTACCTGATATGCTGCTCATAAGAAAGCAGAAGACACTGTATTGAAAACATCATGCGAAATCAAAGCAGCAGCGATGAAAGTCCACCATCTTGTGAGATTCCACTTGTATGAAATGTGCAGAGGAGGCAGATCTAGAGACAGAAAACAGGGGAGGGGTGCTGTACTGGGTGAGGATATGGTGGGGGGCTTTGCAGCTAAGGAGAGCGAGGTTCCTGGATGGGGGTGACAAGGCTGTTCTAACACTGATTGTGGTAGTCGCTGAACAACTCTGTGAAGGTACTTAACACTGTGGAGTAGGGCTGGGGCTGTAGCTCAGTGGCCGAGCGCTTGCCTAGCATGCACGAGGCACTGGGTTCAATCCTTCGCACCACATAAAAATATACCAAATAAAATAAAGGCGTGCTGTCCATCTACAACTACAAAAAAAAAAAAAAAAAACACATCGAGTAGTACACTTTTGATGCATGATGTTATTTGATCATACTTCACTAAAAGTGCTATAAAAACTCCTGAAAACCATAGTGTGGTTCTGTCAATCTGTTGCGCGTTTCCCACGAGTCCCATATAAGTCTGAACCAGGAACAGAGACCCAGATGTGGCCCAAGTGACACATAATGGAACAGGCCTGTGGTCTCCACCCTGAGCAACCTACTGCCAACCCCCCTGTGGAAGCTTGGTTCCTGTGTGGACAGCTCCAGGGCGTGCTCCCTTAGCTCTGTCCCCACACGACAGAGCAGTCCCCTTGAAGGCAGCCTCATTCCACTGTGAGCTAATTTTTAATATTGGTCACAGTGACCTTGGGCCCAGCTAGGGTACTTGTTGCTAAAAATAAAACAGTGAATAGCAGGTGACTCTGGCTCTTGAGAGATCGGAGTTTATTTGGGGAAACTGCTGCTATCTAATGAAGGCTGGGAAGCCTGGACCCAAGGGGTCATGTTCCTGCAATGCCTTGAATGACGCGTGGAACCCCACCAAGTACAGATGTGGAAGAATAAGACATTCGAGGTAGAACACCTTGCAGAAAAACGTGGCCCTAAGAAAGAACATGACATAGTGCCAGGCAAAGGAGAAGCCTGCTGAGAATTCATTTGAGACCTCAGTGGACAAAGATCATCTGGAGCATGCTCTGCTTCCATATTAGTCAGAGTGCTGGGTGGCAACTGAGACTAACTTAAAACAAAAGGGAATATATTGGTTCATACACTGGCTAGTCTTAAAGGGCTGGCTTCAGGCATGACTGGATCCAGAGGCTTAGATTGTTTGTTTCCATTGTTTTGTTTGGTGGTCTATTTGGTTACTTCTGCAGCAGTTTTTCTCTACCTGGCGGGAAAGATAGCGACCAGCAGAACCAGACTCCTGTTCTCATATTGATAACAGGAGAGACATCCTCACTTTCTCCCAGAACAGATGCATCCCAGCAGGATTCTAGCCCATCTGGATCCACGTGCTGTATCCCTCAACCAGTCATGGCCATCAGGAGGAAGGCTGGACCAAGGGCTTGCATCCACCAACCTGGAAAGGGAAGAGAGCTCCCTGATGGAGCCCCAAGGTCAAATACAGTAAAGTGTGCCTCCTGGAAGGACCAGAGAGAGGTGGCTGTCAGCCGAGCGCTGCTGTCCTTAGAGCATCGTCTCTGTCCCCTAGGAATTTTTTTGTCAAGTTCAGACTTTGAGCAGCATCCCAGCACCCTGTTCTTGTGACGTTGGATTCCAAACCTCAGCCAGGGTTTTACACACAAATCTGTCACAGGAGCAAACTGGCCCATTTCTCCTCCTGGGACCTCAGTGTCCCATCAGTAGAATGGGATCATAGTGTGGACATCGAGAGCCCTTTGTGAATGTCCACCAGGGACCTCGCACGTCCTCCGGGAGCATCAGAGCCTTCCCAGCCAGGTTGGCATTTGTTCCCTGTTCCTCCCTCTGCCTGTCACTTTAGCAAACTCTCATCTGATGGAAGGTCTCCCCTTACTCCTCAGACCTCTGGGAAAGAGCGGGTCATCCTCTGGTCCCCACAAGGAGGACGCTCCGGGCAGGTGCAGAGCCGAGTGGCTTCCAGATGAAGCCGGCCATCAGCTGCCGTGCTCAGAGGGGCGTTCAGACAAAGAGCCAGATTTAAATTCATTCGATGTTGCTGTTTGTAACATTGAATACTTAAGACATCTGCTCAGAGTCTCGCATCATAAATGAATGGAAAGGGTCCAGGAGCTCTGTTAGATGGGGAACTGTTAAGTGAGCGCCACGTATTTCAAAGCAGGGTCTTAATCAGACATTATTTATATGGATAACATTTTACAAATTAAAAGCAGCACAGATAGTCACCGGAAGAACAGCAGCAAGCAAGGAGTCAAGTGAGAAAAGGCCCCGAAGCCTCTGAGAGAGCCTTGCAGAACTCCTCCGGGGGAGGAGGGACGAAAGGTAGCAAATCTGCCATCATCGGCAGGTGTCTAAATATTCCGTCTAAATCAAGCCACACGTGTCACACAGCCGCCTGCCTCTGCCCGGCCCACCCTCTGTTTCTGTTTCGGCTACAGAGTCTATTTTTCTTTCCAGCCAGCCGCCTTCTCCTCCCCGACACCAGGTCACCTAAGACTCCTACTTTATTATTTCCTTTTACTTTAGTTCATTATGCTCCGTGATTCAGTGGAAACATTAAAAAAAAAAAAGAGGTTCTTAATTTTAATTAATGGCAAACTTCGAACAGGCCCATTTAATAAATCTGTTCTCGGAACTTAACAAGTCTCCCAGCCTGTAAGGGCCTCCTGTCATTTTATTAGCGTCGGAGCCTCCTGACCGAATGGCTGAGTAATGGACAAAAGCTGCAGGTGAGGCGGGAGCCCCCCTAATTGATTCGCAGGATCCCTGCCTCGGAACGCACTGAAGAGTTAATTATTTTTTCCTGCAGTGGGGACTCAGCTGTGGTTTCCACTGGGATTAAACAGCTGTCAGCATTGTTAATGACATCAAATTCACGCATTAAAATCCTCTCATTCCCTTCCCGTGCAAAGTGGGGTTGCGGAAATCTCTGCCACATCCCCCTTTATGAAGGAGCGAAGATCCTAGGAAAGACCAGGGCCCTCATTACACAACCACAGACGGCGCTCGCGCTGATGGGATCTCCTAATGAGTAATTAAGCCGCTTCCCCAAAGTCTGCTGTCACGTTGGCATTTGGGCACTTTCTTTCCCTGGTAGAAGCAGCTGGGTACACTGGGAAGGTGATAAAAGGAAGAAAAATCGAACTCTTCTAGAACGATCTCCACTTTAAAAAAAAAAAAAAACATACAAAACAGAGCTACTAAATAATCTATGAACCAGAAACGAACACGTGAGTGTTCTTAACCTGTCACTTTCTTCAAACATCTGCAGTGTGTCTGACAAATAGGAAGACCCTCTCCCACTTTTTTTTCTTTTCTTCTTTATATTTTTTTGAGATTTTTTTCCTTCATGTCCAATTCTCCCAAATTGTATGAGAACACATGAATTTATGTTTGTTTGCTTTGTTTGGTTTTTCAAAGTCCTCATTAGTCAATGAAACTTTTAAGAAGAAAGGGTACATGGAAGAATTTCTGTGCAGATCTGGAGATGTGAAGGGTGGGATCACAGGGCTCATGAGCTCTGATCCCCCACTTCCTTCAGCCAACAGAATTGGGCAGTTTCTGTCTCCAACTAGGGACCACTATGAACCTATGCACGTTTGGAATTTTTTTTTTCAACTTGAGTATTTCATAAAACATCACCAGTCCGGAGCTACTTCAAGGTGATCTTATTGGTGGCTTGCATTCTTTTCCCACATAGCATTTATGTTGAATGTCTAAAATCATTTCCCAAAATGTTTCACCCTTCTGAAAAAAAAAAAGTCTTGCATTCCAAAACTGTGAAGTACCGGCCTCATTTCTGCCCTTGAAAGTGCAGTGCGATTTCCCAAATCAAACAAGATCGGGAAAATTCAATGTAGTCCAGACTTTCCGAAAGGAAAAGGAGGAAAACACTCATCAGAGAAGAGAGTCTTTTGAATTTGTGTTAAAGAAAAAGTGTCTCTAATGAATCCACAGTCCAGAAGCAAAGCAGTTACGTGAATAACCGCCTTCCAGACCAGATAATAAAATAGGAGTTTTATGTGTCACATCAATAAACATCTTAATTGAATAGCATGTGGCTTCCCCCACCCCCATGTGCCTCACATGCTCAAGCCTCCCAGAGCCACGGTGAAGGAGGAGGTGGCTCAGCCCTATTTCACAATGGGACAAGTCCATCTCCGTGAAGATGATCAGCCAACATAAGCCACCTGTCATTTTTAAATATATCACGTGATGCGCAAGGAATCCTTTCCCAACTTTGTTTTTGTTTTGTCCTTGGTCAGGATAAGCCTAGATCTTACCGACTCAGAGAAACATGACCTGACAGTCTGGGCCCTGCGCAGAGAGTAGGAGACGCCTGTCCCACCACACTAGGTGTCTGGTGCTGGGTCCCCAGTCCTCCACCCTGTGGAATTTGGTGTTTAGAATGTCACCTTCCAAAAGCAGAGGTAATTTACCACCCAGCTTCCTGTCCACCTGAGGCCCGGGGAGGCCTTGAAAGGCGCTCTCTCTCTCTCTCTCTCTCTCTCTCTCTCTCTCTCTCTCTCTCTCTCTCTCTCTGTGGGGGGCTTTGGGATGGGCTTGGTAAGACCTTCACCAGAAGCAGCAAGGCCCCGAGTGCTGCCTTGGCCGGGTCCCTCCTTTGCTCTGCTCTTCTTCCTATCCAGTCTAGACCACAGTCGAACTCTGCCAATGAGACACCACACACTAGAAAATCCAGCGTACTTAATCTTGATAATCCAGTTGTCGGTTTGTAAGCATTTTTAAGTGTGACCCCCCCCACCTGGTGCAGGGGTTCTCAAATGAGGCCATTTTGTCCCTCCCCCAGGGGATATCTGGCCCAGCTCAGGAAGAGGGGGCTGATGTGCCACTGGCACCTAGGTGTGGAGGCCAGGGCCCCTGCCTAGCATCCCGCCATGAACAGAACAGCCGCTCCCGCCAAGAGCTCTCTGGTCGCAGGCGCCTGCGCTGCTGAGTCCCGAGCTTGGAATGCTGCTCCAGCCTTTATTTCACACCCCCACCATGGGGCCTTTTTAGATATGGTTTTCCTAATTACCTCCACCCAGGAAATTAGAACACCACGTAAACCCGCTATTTGTGTACCGTGTGCATGTCTGTGCTTTATACATTAAAAGAGGACCCAGTGTCCCCCTCCCCAAGAGCCAACTTTGATGACCCTGGAGGCCTTGTCACGCCAGAGAAACCCATGCCCTGAAGGAGGACTTCTCCGTGGGCAACACGAGGCCACTGGAGGCTTTTGATCAGAGGAATGAATACCAGGATGCGATCCAGTTCTAAAACAATCTGGCAGCCATGTGGAGGGAATGGGAAGCTCGGGGGCTCCTGAGAATCAGAAGGACCCAGCTTCCCTCCCAGCCTTATCAGGTGCCACATGTCACCCTTCTGTCATCCTCAGTCTCTTGGTGACCTGCTGCCAGGGCTTGGGAACCTTTGTGAGCCCTGCTCTCCACTCAGGGATGCGCCGTCCTTCTGAGTGTAGATTTCAAGGTCACGTCCCCCTTGTCCATCCCTGTGTGTCCAGCTCCGTTCTTAGTGCCGAGCAGGCCCTCGTTGATCACCTTCGGAATGAAGAAATGAACAAATGAGTTAATAAGTGAACGAACAAATGGGGGCTTTTGTTCTTGCAGAGCTCCGTGCACACTGTAATCTCGCCAGCATCTTGTGAAACACACCTACTTCTTTCTGATCTTCATTTTTAAGTAGTTTTGAAATGAGAACCGATGTGGCTGCTTTTGCTCCTGGTACCCTGGCTCCTCACAGGCTCCCAGCACTCAGGGCTGTGTGTGGTCAGAGTCTCAAATCCGGAGCACGTGATGTGCGTGGGCCTGTGACTACCAGAGACACCCGGCGCACGATGGTGACGGCCTGGGCGGCCTACCCAGCAAGTCATCTCTGAAGAAGGACCCACCAGACGGAGGAGAGGCATGGCGCCTGCACGGCTCCATCCAGGTCTCCTGCAGGGTCCCCTGGCCTCAGCATCTCTGAGCCGTAACATCACACCCGAGGAGAGAGTGTGGGCATCTGGATTGGTTGTAGGCCGAAATAACCTAACAAAGAGAAAACGCATGGGGCTTCCCAGGGGCTCACAGACGTTGCTTCCATCTTGCACACAATAGGTCTCTTTACTGCAAACATCTATTTTCAAAGCCTTTTCCCACGAGGCCAATCTTAGTGCTGACGTCTTCACTGTGTCCTTAATGCTCTGTTCTGATGTACACCCGAGTGCAGACAGCGGGCACATCCAAAATATGTGTGCACCCCGCACAGCCTCAGGGTACCTTTCCCTTTTCTCCAGCCCACCAACAAGGAAGTCTCCACCTGAGATATGACACCTCTTGTTTTGTTCGTTTGATTTTTTCTGAATCTCACACCTGGCTCATCAGCGAACCTCCCTAGGCCCAGGAAAGACAGGCTTCAGCTGCATCTCATGCACACATCCACCCAGGCCTGCTTTGTCTAACCCCGGGGCTTTCCTGAGAGCTGCTGTGTCCTCCATAGCTGTCTCTGGCCCGACACATGCTGGAATCAAGCATTTGTTCTGAAACACTCTTTTTGGCAAGATTATTCAGCCACAGGGTCCCGAGGATGGGAGAGCGCTCAAAGGAGGAGGACCCTGGCCTTTGTCAGAAAGGTGCAGGTCCTGCCCCTAAATGGCCTCCCTAGAGGCCCTGAAATCTTCCTGATAATATCAGTTTGCCTGATTAATTATGAGAACTTCCTGGGGTAGTCCTATTTCTGTCCTGGCCACCCAAATAAAGCAAAGCCAGAAGCCACCAGGAAACAAGCTCAGTGAGCTGCCCCTTTACTCTGCCAACACACCCCTCCTGGGGGATGGCTTCTTTTGTTTTTCTCAAAGTGGCTTAATGCAAAATTTTTATAGCAACAGAGGGATGTGGTGGGATGTGGAAGGGCAGGGTGAAAGCTGAGCCCACAGGAAGTGCTCAGAGGAAGGGGAATTCTCCACCGAGGGTGAGGGTCCTGCAGCCTGGCAGGGCTCTGAGGGTACCTGCAAGGACACCTGGCCCAGCACCCGAAACGTCACCCTCACCGCCAGTTCCCCACCGGTATGAGTTCTTTTGGAAAGCAGGGAAATATCAAACATACTTCTTTTCCGGTTTTAAAAAAATGAGGTGAAATTCATGTAGCATAAAATCAACCATTTGAAAAAGAACAGTTCAGTGCACCTAAGTACACTCTCACCGTGGTACAAAACCCACTTCTGTCTAGGTCTGAGATATTGGCATTGCCCCACGGTAAAACCCTGCACCCATTAAGCAGCAGGGTACCCTCTATCCCTCTCCCCCCAAATCTGCTTTCTTGTTGCAATGGAGTCACCTGTTCTGGACATTTCATATAAATGAGAGGATTCAAGGTGTGGTTGTTGGTGACTGGCTTCTTGCACTCAGCATCATGGTTTCCAGGTTCATCCATGTGGTAGCAAAGATCAGCACTCCATCCCTGTTCATGGCTGAATAGTATCCCATGTGGTGTTCCTAGCTCAGGCTGCCTGTGCATTCATCCGCTGGCAGATGCTTGGGTTGGTTCCACCTTCTGGCTCTTGTGGATCATGAGTTATGAATATTCATGTGCATGTATTTCCTTAAGTACCTGTTTTTAATTCTTTGGGGTCTGGACCTGGGGGCAGAAAGGCTAGGTCAAAGGTAATTCTATGTTTAACTTTTGGGGGGAACTCTCAAGTTACTTTCCATGGTGGCAGCAGCCCTTAACAAGCCTACCAGCAGTGGACAAGGGTTCTCATTTCTCCACGGCCTCTCAGCCCTTGTGATTGCCCAGATACATTTGAGCCTCTCTCTCCTTCCCCTCTCTGCATCTCTGAGCAGCTGGATGACATGGGGATCCAGGAGCCACACGCACCTTCACAGGCCTCTTGTTGCCCTGTAAGCGGCAATGGCCCTCCTGCTCAGAACGCCAACCTTTCTGGAATACCCACCGGGCCCTCTTGTCTTGTTCCTTATGAACGGAACTCACATCGTTATAGAGCATTTGAAAAGCACAAAGCAGGAAACACACAAAAGTAGGACAAGCCACCCTGTGCCACCACCCAGGGATAGCCCTGTGCTCATTCTTCTAGTCATTGTCTTTTTCTTGTGTTAGTTAGGTGCTGTTTTGGCTCCAAGTAAAAACTATTATCAACATCATGGGCAACAAGGAGACACGATCACATGTCTGTCCTGGGGGGTGGCTCCTGAGCTCCTTCTTTGAGTGGCTCTAGTGCAGTGGCCGCTGTGTTGGGGTGGAGCCCCGGCCTGCCAGCTTCTGCTCAGGTCTGGGTTAGTACAGGTCAGAGGCTCCCTTCCCACCTGATTCATTCAGAGCTGGCTGAGGGTCCTGTGAGGACTTTACAGAGGTTCCACCCCACCTGGAGAACAGAGGAATGTCTACCGGGAGCTCCTGCTATGGAGATCCAAAGGGTCTTGGTGCTCAGATGTGTCTACGGACATGTCTGTGGACAGCATCCCTCTCTTTGAGCATGCTCAGTGGTGCCCAGGGCACTAGATGCTGCAAGAAGACCACTGGCAGCCTAAGATCTTCTTTCTCCACTTGAGAATTAGTATTCAGCACCCCAGCAGGAAAACCGCTGTCTGTGCTCAGGAGGTAGAGGTGTGGGATACATCTATATGACACCCCCTGTCCCCCAACTCCTACTCATATGCTTCATATTTACAAGCATCAAGGTTCTAGACCTTCATTGTGGACCAGGTCATCTGAGCTGCATTTTACAGATGGAGAAACCGAGGCAGCGTGCCAGCATGGCCCATTTCCTTTAGGAGCCCATTTCTTTATTTTGGGTAAACACTTTCCCTTGGTGGTTTTACTCCAGCAACGTCCCTGGGATGGCTCTCTGTTCTTTTGACTGAAGCCAAGTCCACACAATACCACTTGAATTGGCAACATCACGGTCAAACCTCAAGTTTCACAATTAATTGTGCTGCAGTTAATTAAATCGACTGCCTGGCAATCCAACCACAATTAAAATACTAATAGTTTATTTATTTATTTTGTCATTACAAAGCCCGCCGTACTTTCCACCATCTCTCAGGCTCCTGTTAGGGTGTCCTGAGGGTGGCAATAATCGCATCATGACTGGCTGTTGTGTGGTTATGGGATCCACGGACCACATTTCACATCAGGAGCAGAATCTTGACCTTGAAAGAAACCGGATCACCTTGGTTCTCCCGAGGAGATAGTTGTCTTACTTTAGCTGCTAAATCTGTGATTTTTTTGAATGAGTGTTTTGCAAGGCTTGGTCTCATCATCTGAAAAAGAAGAGTAGATGGAATCACCTTCCAATTCCTTTCCAGTTTTAAGAGATTACAGTTGTTTAATTCTGTAGGGTTGGACCCAGGGGGTGGGGGTTGGATTGTGTAAGAGCCACACCGTTGTGGATTTTTTTTTCCCTTTAGAAGTGGAATGTCAGGATAGACTATACAAAGTCCTTGGACTGGCCCTGCATTTTGACTCTTGATTGATGTACAGATGTGTGCTAAGGACCTCTTTCTCCACGGTCGTGGTCGTGGGGCTATTTTTGTATGACATGCAGTCGTGTCTCTAGGCCACTGGAAGCCTCCATAGAGATCTCCTTGTGACTTCACATGTGTTGGTGTTGAGCCAGGGTCCTGACTGGGAGGGTCTCGTGCTGCTGGACTCCTGAGATCTGCACGTGGTCTCCACCCCGTGCTGGCTGGGTCACCCCCTGAGCCAGCTTCACTTGGCCTCCCAGCTCCCTCCCTCACTAGGGTGTCTGTGCAGCCAGTACCTGAGCCAGCTTCTGTGCTCTGTGTGAATATTCACAAATACCAAGAGAAAAGACTCGCCCACTGAGGTCTTCGTAGCAGAGTTGAGGGGACGGGGACAAAGCAGGCAGGGTTCTGTGCACACCCACCGTGTTCAGGATGATTTCTGCTCTGAGCATCCTGTGTGCTACCACAGCCCCACAAGGTAGCCACAACGGCTCTGTGTCTGTGGACGGGGAGCTGAGTATGAGGGCAAGGTCGCCTGCCTGGGCTACCCCGGAGACAGGCTGATTCCAAAGGCCTTTCTCCATTGCTCTGCCAGGTGCCCCCCAAAGTTAAATGACTCCTCCAACATCCTGGGGGTTGGGGCATTACAGCCCCCTGTTCTGCTGCAGAGACCCCCAGAGGATGCTGAGGGAACCAGTGTTTGACTGGCAGGATCTGTCTCAACACCCGAGCCTGCACCAGGGTAAACACTTTTTCTGCATGTTTGGCCCCATGTGAACCACAGCGGGGCCGGACTACATTCTGTGGGATTCGTATATCTTCTCCTTCACTGCCCCAAGGAGGGGAAAAAACCACCACCATCACAACAAAAAAGACCTGGACCTAAACCAGCCTCTTTCGTGCATCTGCCTAAGAAATTTACATTCCTTCCGAGTGTGTTTGCAAAATACAGACAGGCGAGTTTGAATCACTTTGACTTTGAGAGCGTGATTTTGAGCAATTATCTGGGGAAACAAACACCTCCTCCTCACTAAATAGGTCTGTCAAAAAGAGTCATCGTACAGTGGGCCCTGGCTGGAGTACACGTGTGCGCGGGGAAGCCGGCCCCAACCAATTAAGTAGCAAAATGTCGACTGCACTCAGGCGCTTCCTGGTCCGCAGACAGACTCGTGTAAGTTCATCTTCATAGTGGTGTGTGTGTATCTTCAGACCTTAACTGACAGATCCCCACCGTGAATAGAGTGGGGGTTATCAATTACATGGTTAGCTGGGCGCTGCAGCGGTATGCTCAGTGCCTTCTTGACAGAAGTGGGCAGAGAGGGAGGGAAGGACTAATAATTTCTGGTGCAGAAGGTCTGTTAATATTTGAGGCCAGGCTCCTCAAATATGTATGCTCACTTAGTTAGGAGAAAAAGTACATTTGAACTCAAACCCTAAAGAAGTTTGCATTAATAAGCTGTGATTGCCAGAATATTCTCCCCTAAAAATATATATATATATATTTCATTTATCAAATGAATACTCTTCTGAGCATCTTTTTATCCTTCCCGTGATGGCTAAATTAACTTTATCAGATTCTGATTTCTGCGCGGCAACGTCGTGACCATGCTGGAAATAATAAAATGACCCCGAGCGGATTGCATGTAAAACTGGAGGCAATTGGAGAAGCATTAATTGGGGCGCCAGCTCTCATGGCTGCGGTGCAATGTATTCCTCTGTTTTCCTTTGTGATTGTCTTGTGAGTCTTCTGTAGCCAGAGTCTGATCTTGAAGTCGACTGATCATTTGCTTTTGTGAGCTGACACTGAGAAGGGCATCCTAAAACCTCTCTCTCCCACTGAGATATCAAACTCTGCCATTAGGTCTTCCTTCACAGAATTGCAGAATGAGAACCAGCTGAAAGGGAGGCTCAAACTGTTGACCCTTAAGTAAGTGGGGACCTAGATTAAAGAGGGGCAGTGTCCTACCAATAAGCTGGGGAGCGAGCAGGATGTGGAACTGGGCAGGGGGACACTCCTTCCTCGAGTCCAGCATGGCATTCAACTCTGTTAGGATGAATATCCTCCCATGAAGGGTAACAGTGTTTATCGGTGGGGACTGCCCGAGTATTACGCTTGTGTCTGTTCTGAATGCAAAAGACCATGATTATCCCGAAAGGAGAAGGAAGGGGAGGGGAGTTGGGTCAAGTTAGGCTTTGACCTGGGTCATATGACAAAACATTCAGCCTGTCTCTTTTCCCTGGCCAAACCTCTAGGTTATGTATCCTAGACCCACTTGCTCTCAGACTTGGCCATGTGACTGAGTTCTAGGAATTGGAATTAGCCCCAAGATGGACCTAGCCTGGATCCCTGCAGGACTGCATGGAGCAGACCTCCTGTGTTCAGCAAGATATTATAGGAGTGAGGGATAACTCTCTATTATGTGAAGCCTCAGTGACTTTGAGACTTATTGGTTGCAGCAGATTGAATTATCTTAACCAATACAGAAAAGTGAGATTGGTGATGCATCCCATCTTTTCTGAGAGCCATCCCTTGTCTGTTTATTTGTTTTCTATCAGTGTGGTATAATCACATGGCACCATGTTTGACAAGGTTGCTACACGGCAGAACTTGGACTTAGGAACTTTAACAGGTAATTAGAAGTCCCCCACCCTCAAGTACTCTTTGAGTCAGGAATTGGCAAACTTTTTTTCTTTTAATAAAGAACTGGGTAGTTAATATTTTATGGCATATTTTATTATATGGACTCAGTTACAATGACTCCATTCTGCTTTGTATTGCAAAAGCAAGTATAGACCATAGGTATGCAAATGAATGGGTATGGCTGTGTGTCAATAAAACTTTATTTACAAAAACAGGCAGCAGGTTGACATGGGCCCTCCAGCCTTCATTTGACATTGTTTGCTCTGTGTGATGACCCACAGTGGCAGAGGGTCAGAGTGATATTGCCTTATTTCTGCTCAGGGAAGTGAACATTTCTGTCTCCGCTGGCTTATTTAACAACACTGACCCTCAGGATCCTCTGCCCAAGATAAGCCTGGAGATTTTGTAGCAGCATCCAGTTGGATTTTCCACAGAGCATCTTGCTCCAAGACTTCCACTGTGGAGTCTGGGAATCCACACCTGCCACATTGGGTAGAGAATGTGTGCAGGGGACATCACAGAAAAGAGAGACAGGAAGAAGGGGTTGCAGGGAGCCTGGAAGGGAAGAGCAGACACCCTCTGCACTTCATTCATCAAGGTTCTGGAAGGGTCTGGTCACGTTTGCCATTTTAAGAGGCTATGGAACCATAATTTGAGTTAAGGCTCCCGGCCATGGCTTAGGTCCCTAGCCACTGAGTCCCCGACATCCACTCTTTGAACTTCACGACTACTTCAGAAGTGACTTCATCCCAGTCCACAGAGGCTGCTGTGACGTCTGCCCATGACTCCTTCTAGCTATCTCCATATCTCCACTCCTTCTAGCTATCTCCATTGATCGTGAGGGTTTTACGGGCACCAATGCTCTATCCAACACTCTGTCATAGAATATTACATCAGGAAAGAGGAAGCAGTTCAGCCTGCGAGTCCCTGTAACCAGCACTCCATACCTTGGGTGGTGTTGTCACTGAGGTGGCTTGTCAACACCATGGGACTAGGAGGGATGTCAGGGTCCCCGTGCCACTAATCACTTCACATCTCTGCCTGTGTGATGGCTCCCTGTCACTAGTGGGGGGTCACCTGGACTATACTCGGAGCAGTCAAATAGTTTCCGTGGATCCCCCTCTGCACCGCTGACCACTCCAGCAAGAGTACAGAAGTGGAGCCGATGTCGTGGTCCAACCTGAGCCTTTGGCTCAGTCAGCGAGAGTCCTCTGAGACAGACCTGGATGAGGTGAGCAGATGCTGTGTCCAAAGGTCATGCATGGCTCAGAGCCACAAGTGTCCCACACTGACCTCCAGTCATCTTTGAGAAATGCATGGAGGGACATCTGGGGTCAGAAGGAGAGCCCACACAAGCTCCCTCAAGATGGCTGGGAGCATGGGGAATGTCAGGATTCCCTGGGGCTCTGGAGACACATGCCCCAACAGGAGCACAACCGCCCCCGGCTCCGTCAGCCTTTCCAAGGCAGGGTGAGTCAAGCATTTATATTTTCACATATGCAACACGCTCGCAGTTTTCAATCAGGGATGATAGAAAAACTTATTGAAACTAGTTAATCAATTTTACAAGAAACCAAGAGCAGAGGCACTTGCAGAGCTGTGGTTTTGAAAGTCACCTGGAGGATACAAGCCTGAGTCAGAGGCTGCAAAGGCCTGTCCCTAACCTGCTCCCCGTGCTGAGCGAACAACAAACGGTGCGCACGTGAGCAGCTCCGTCTTCAGACTCCACAGCACCCTAAGCAGGCTGGGGCTGAGCCACTTGACCATTCTGTAGATTTTACTAGACTTTCTTGTTACAGTTTCACATGTGTGACCTGCAGACAGTGAGGATAAGAAATGGAATGTCAAACCTCCAATCTACTTGACCTCATTCTCCAATCCCAGGTCCATGGCAGTCAAATCCTCCAAAGCATGGACATGATCCAAAGTCTTCATTGACACAGTGCTTTGGGGGTTCTTATTAGTTGACCAGGGCCCCTGTATGTGTTGAAACTCACTTGCTGCCCCTTGGTATCTTTGCGTGAGATTTTAATGTGCAATATATTTTGATTTTGTCATGTTTTCAAAGATTAATCCTATAGAGATCTGTTGGCATCTCTTTGATACCATGCATTACACTAAGCCCAGAGACTCAGGAGATAAAGTATCTCAAGGTCATGCCACAAGGGGTTCCACAGAACACTAGTCAAGCGCTCTGTGCAGGGACACCTACCCCAAGCTGGGTACAGAGGGGCCACGGGAGACCTATTGGGGAAGTGACCCGAGGCTTGTTAAAGGATGCACCTACCATGGTTATTCAAGTACAGCTTTTGAAGAGAGTCAATTCACAATCTGACAGCAGCGGAGGACTTCAGTATTTGAAATTTCTGTTTTCCTGAAGCACCAGGAAGGTCTTGGAGGTTTGATATCTCTTTGCATCACAAACCAAAACATCAGCCAGTGAGTAAATGGGCAGCGCTTCCTAACCCAGTCCTGGCCTTACTGATTGTGTTGGGCACCCTAGTCTTTGACACATGAGCGGTTTTGTTTTATTCTGTTTTTGACAGTGATGTTTTTCTACCACATCGCAGGGGTAGGCTGAAATGTGCACGAAAATTAAAAATATTTTCTAAGCAAAGGCAAGATCTTTCAGGTTTGTTCACACAGGAACGCTTGTGGCTTATTTTGTCCCCTTCTCCCAGCATCTTGAGAGGCTGAGACAAATGGGCTGGGAAATGGGAGGGCACCTCATTTTTTAATCCATTGTTTCAGTGAGAGTCTAGAGCATCCCTATAAAATATGTGGGTTGAGAAAAATTGGAAAAGACCTCTTCAAGGACTTTTTCACGTGCTCCCTAATGTTTCAAGACACCTCCTGCATTTGGTTCCTATGTCTTTATTTTTGTACGGGGCCCGTCGTGCTCAGAAGCAAGGAGAAGCAGATCCACCCTGTGCTAATGAGAGAGGTTCACATGTTGGCCCGAACTCACTGTGTCCTTTTCTTCTTGGGCTAATGGAACCATCCACTCTTTAAAAATGTGCTCTCCACAAATTTCCCAGAGGACTTCCCCTTGTTTAAGCAGTAAGGTGGCTCTATGGGTCTGTTGCCTAGAGCAAGGTCCAGATGAAACCAGAGGCCTCCTCCTGTCTCTTCTGCATTGGTGACAGTCCCAGCAGGCAAGAGCTGACTCCCTGGTGTTGGATAATTAATTAGAAGAATGTTTAATGATGAAGAGTCTGTTTATAGAGGTGGGGCGGGATGTAAAGCAACCATAAGAGAATGTGAATCCCCCAGGGGTCCTGAGGGGGTGGCTGTTACCATCCTGGGCCTGAGGAACAGGGCGAGGGAGCAGGTCCTGTAGCCAGGTGAGGGCCTCTGGCCAAAAGGATCACCTGGAGGCCTTGTCACCTTGGTTGAAGAGTTGAGCCCACCCACCATGACACATCCTGTCCCCAGGAAAGGTCCCAGGGGAATAAACATGACCCCTCCCATCACTGTCTGAGCCTAGAAACCAGATGGTGAAAGCAACTCACTGATGTGGTTCCTACTGGTCAACCTTCCCAGGCGTGGGGCTGGGTACGGAGAGATGGAAGATGAGTTTGGGGAGGTAAATGGAAGATTCCAGAGTAGCCATCAAGGCACTGTCTTCCCTGTCTGCAGTCTATATCCCACTCCTCCACCGTCATTTCTCAACTCTCCTTGTGTCCCTCCTGGGGCCAATAGGTTAGTACATGGGTATCCGTTTGTCACTGCCCCTGGCTGGACAAAAAGCCCCTAGGGGCTTATTCAGCTGAGTGTGAAGGGCTTATGTCGTGTCAGGAACTAGCCAAGAGGATTCTCAAGTCCCTGTGAGACCTAACTTCTCCATAAAAGCAAACAGGAAGTTCTTGTACTGGGCCCAGTGACTCGCCAAGTGGCCACCTAACCGTGCAGCTGTGGAACTAGCAGCGATCCCCCTTTGGGGCGCCTTCGTTAGCAAAGTTGACAATATATTTGATGCTCTGTAAACACTGGTCCCTCCCCACGTCTCTCCAGTGTTTCTGATGGATGAAGAGTAATATTCCACCTTGAGTGATTCTTAGTACACCTGAAGGCCATCTTTTTAGTTTGATATCATGAACCAAAGATGTTGGCTTGTGCTTTCCTCAGCTTCTTGGGACACAGTGACCCTCATGCAGTCAGGCCACCCTGCACAGTCTCAGTGGCACTGGGACTATGTCATCTGACCAGTGGGCCTCATCTGACCTTAGGCTGGGGATCCCTGTCCACAGCACAAAGGCCCCTACTCTGGTCACGTTCCGTGGGGCTAGAGTGGGCTGCTGTGCTGTTCAGCTCTCAGGGATTTGAAATAAGAAACACAGAACAGAAAGGGGGATCAATGCCAAAGCTGAGAAATCTTGTGGATTCTGGGCTGGGCATCCAGTGGGGACCTTATGCAGGGGAAGGCTGTGGGGAGCAGCAGCCAGAGGAAACGGGAGGCTGCCCAGGAAAGCGATAATGTACTGAAGGCAGGGGAAGCAGGGGTGCCGAAAGGGCGGGTCTCTCAGGCGCATGGCCTCCACCCCACAGCTGCCCAGGTCCCGGCTGTGTTCTGTGGAGCCGGACTAGACTTTGGTTCTCAGCCATCGGCCTTATGAGCACCTCCCTCTGCTCTGAGAAGGGCCCCCCTTGGGCAGACTGGACGACCCAGTTTGGGGGCAGGGAGTGACTGTCCAGCTTCATGGATTTTCAGAATCCTGAGCCACTAAGGTCAACAGCTGTGTTAGTGCAGAGTCTGGGGTTTGCATTTCATCAGTGCCAAAATGCACACTGCAGTGACAAGAGCCCTTTGTTAACACTGGGGAGCCCCCAAAGCCCCAGGGTAATCCCGTCACCTCCCGGACTGTGGGATGGGTCAGTGAACAGGCCAGTGTACAGTGAGATAAAGTGAAAGAAAAACACAGGAAGAAAGAAGAGGAGGGAAGAAGGAAGAAGGCAGGGAGTGGGGAGGAGAGGGAGGCACCGTCCCCTTGCGACCTTCCAGGGCCCCAGGCAGTCTCCCCCCAGCTCTGCTGCAGTCTGCAGTCTTTCTGGGCCTCTGTCTCCTTGCCCACCTGGCAGAACAGGTGATGCACAAAGTGTGTGATTTTCCCCTATGAAGGGAGGAGTCCATGCTGAGTCAGAGGAGCAGGTCTCTGGGGGGCTCGTCTCAAGACCGAAAGCCTGGCAAGGACAACCTGTTTGGATCTTGGTTATTTCGTTAGATTTATAAAGTGCCTTTGAAAAGAGTGGAGCACTCTGGGGACAAGTCAAAATATGGCAGCATTCAGCAGCGTCCCAAGGAGCAGAAGTTGAGATAGACAAGATTCAGCCCTTAAAGTCAGAACCCAAGAAGAACTTTGGGGAAATTCTTGCCGCTGTTGAGAAGTCACCCTGAACAACCTCTTCCGTGAGTCTCCCTCCTCCTCCTTCTGGTGTTGAGAGGCAGCAAGCTCATATTACAGAGCCCATATTAAATCCAGATCCCTCTCTCTACCATGTTCTCTCACCTCTCAGAACCTCAGTCTCCTTTTCCATGAAATGCAAGCCCACAAGGTTGACCTCCAAGTGTTGCCGAGGAGCCCCAACAAGAAGGTGGAGAGCTGAGCATGTGGCCTTGTCCGTGGAGGCATTCCTTGGATCTCAGCTATAATTGCCATCTGTCTTCATTGCTGTCATCGCCATGTCAGGCTCCTGTTCACACGGGACCCCAGGGCCTTGAGATCACTTCAGTAGCCTTAACAGGGCACCTGCTGCAATACGATCGGTGGTGCTTTCTCCTTCACGGATTCAGGGAAACAATGAGGCTCCCCTTGCAGGATTCTCTTCCCTTCCTGTTTTCCACACCTGCATTCATTATGGAGCCTAAGTGCCTAGGATGTGCTAAATACTGAAGATTATGCAGCCAATGACAGGTGGTCCCATCCTTGATGCTTTCAGGCGTAACACCAGGCTACAAGCCTTCAGGGAGTCAGTTTCCTGTGTGCCTCTGGTCTCCCTCTTTGGCAAGATCGGCTCTCCCCTCTGGCTGTGCTCTTCTGTGGGGTAACCATCGTCCTCAAGCTGAGAGCATGGCCCCTCTTCAGAAGTGGAGCAGGGAGTGACGAGCGTCCCCAGCTGGGGCTCAAGTGGTTGCTCTATGTTTGTGTCCTTTGTCTGGGTGCCATATGCATCTTGAGGCAGCTAGTCTCTATTTCCAAATGCTGCCAGCAGCTCCGTTCCCTTTATTCACCCATTTTTTTATTGGTGCATTGTGATCGTGCATCATGGTGGGATTCTGGTGACATATTCCTACACGCACATTAGTGCACACAGCAATATAATTTGGCCAATATAATTCAGCAGCTCTTTTCCCAACTCTTAATGGTGCTTCAACTTCCCACGGCTCTTTTCTTTTTTTGTTGTTGTTGTTAGGTATACATGACAATAGAGTGTATTTTGGCTCTACGTGTATCATACCTACAAGGGGTACAACTTATTCTAATTAGGATCTATTCTTGCAGTTGCTCAGGATGTGGGGTTTCTCTGGTCATGTATTCATATAGGAATACAGGAAGCAATTCATTCCACTGTCTTTCCTATTCCCATCCTCTCTCCCTTCCCTTCATTCCCTATTGTCTAATCCAGTGAGCTTCTATTCTTTCACCCACGCCCTCCCATATTAAGTGTTAAAATCCACATATCAGGGAGATCATTCGATCTTTTGTTTTTGGATAGGTTTATTTCACTTAGCATCATAGTCTCTAGTTCCATCCATTAACCGGCAAATGCCATCATTTCATTTTCCTTTATGGCTGAATTCCATGGTGTCTATATACCACATTTTATTTGTCACTTCATCTGTTGAAGGGCACCTAGGTTGGTTCCATAGCTTAGCTATTGTGAGTTGAGCTGCTACAAACATTGGTGTGGCTATGTTACTTATAGTATGCTGATTTTAAGTCCTTTGAGCAAAGAAAGAGCCTCTTTTCTCTGGGAAGGCGATGCTCTTAAATTAAAACATTTGGAAATCCATTGAAGGAAGGGTATGGGAAAGAAGGAACTCCAACAGGTGGCTTGATCAGGTTATCAACCCTGACAATCTGTGGAGCAAAGGAGATCAGAGCTGGAGATCCAGTTCCCGCTATTTAATTATTGCATCCTGGATTCTAAACCTGAAGGCTCCAACAAATTTCTCTGGCAGTGGCATCCATCAGTTGGAGCAAAATGATCTTAAACATGTAGAACCCAACACATATGAACTTCCACGTCTGTCCACATGCGTGGTCTCCAAATATGTCCATTGTGGAGTGTGTGTGTTGGGGGACGGGGCGCTGGGCTGTACTGGGCTCATCTCAGCATCCCCTCCTGCAGCGGGGAGTGTCCTGAGCACTGGCGAGTCGGCCTGGGTTTTCTTTTCCTCTGTCAGAATGAAAGTTTAGGTCCCATGGCCTCATCTCTTACCATTATCCCATCCTGGTGACCATTCGAAAGTTAGCCCATGGCAGCTAGAAGCCCAACCAAAGCTCTGCTCAGTGGAAGCTCAACTCACAGCAATAAGCGGGAAGGTTGCACAGTGGAGGACCTGCAGTCCCTCTCTCCCTGGGGCACGCGTCCTCTGGGTCCTCCTTGAGGTCTATAAATAGCCCCAGCTATGTTGGCTTTCTCCCCAGACCTCATAAGTAGGCAATCGGGATTTAACCACCCACAAATTTCCAATTTTTTAGTTTATGAAAAAAATACATATACAGATATTTTTTACCTCAGTTAGAGACTCATCTTTAAGAAAAAATGATTCAGTGACTTCCTCTCCTTCCAATGAGGAAAACCAGACTATTTATGCTGCATTTTAGGCTTTTTTTCATATATAATTTTTCATATAAATGCACATTTTCCCCTCCTTTCGGGGCGGAAATTTAACTTTTGTGGAAATGTGATGTGTGTTTAAATTACCAATTTCATAGGCAATATGTCTGATAATTGCAGGGAGATACGGAGTTAACTTGTGGCAATGAGTCTAGGTGACAAAGGGGAAGTCAGCTTGTTTGCCGCGGCAGAGGATGAGGGCGCAGAAACTTTACTATTTCGGGGTGGGGGGGTGGCCGGGGAAGAGAGGCCCTGAAATTGCTTTTTATAATTAAAAAGGGGAATCTCAGATGTTTTATATCTTGAATATTTACAATAAAACCTTTAAGTGCTTGTCAAGAGGGTAATGTGTCATTAACTGGGGACTCTGCCTCGCCTCTCCTCTCGGACATGACAGTGCGGCGGGATAAGAGAAGAGTAATTATAGTTCAGCGGTGCTGCCAGGTGTGATAAATGACTAATCAGCACGCGGGAGCCCGCATCCTCAAAGGAGGACTATTACAGTGTTATCAGCTGCAGGCCCGGGTGTACAGCCCCGAACAGGGACGGGGACAGGACCTTGTGCCGCGCAGCTTGGCGTGCTGATCGCCAGCGAACCCGTGGCTGTCTCTTGGTTTTGTCACCAGCGGTTTTGTGTGGCTGCCACGGGGGGAAGGAAACACACAGGGGCCCCAGCCATCTGCCTCCTGCTAATGTTTATATAACATGCTGGCCAGCCTCCATGGCCCAAGGTGGCTCTCCAGGGGCAGTCGGGATGGCACAAGAAGCTGCAGGGAGCCGCTGGCCTTGCCTGTCCCTTTTGTGTCTGTGGGGCACCGATGTCATTGACCATGTACTCTTCCCCCATGGGAACAGTGCTGCATGGCTCCTGGGCCAGCTGGCATCTCATCCCTGTCCTGGAGGACCCAGGATGCTCCCACGGGGGACTCGGGACACTTGTCCTCCAGGCCCTGCTCATCGACTGAGCCCCTTTGGATGAGATGATGGTGAAATGTTGTCTATCGACACAGGGTCGGTCATCAGAGGGAAGTTCATCCAAATCCCCTTCAGAGAAGCTGCAGTCCCTGGTCCTTCTCTCTGTGCCCTCTTGTCCCCCACTCCCCAGCATCTTGAAAGCTACCACTGGAGTAGCGACACCGTTTAAAACATGATTGTTACAAAGCACACATCAGGAGACAGACGTCTGAATGGGAGGAGGTACCTCGTGTGGAGGGGAAAAAAAAAAAAACATAATGTGCTTTTTTTAAAAAAAGGAGACAGGACGACACTTTTGATACAAAGGTTATTATTTTATAATACTTGCATTTTTATCAGTTGACGTATTTTAACCGGGAGCCCTGACTGAAGTCACAAAAATTATGACTCCAGCACGGAGGTACTTATCTGACAAATGCAATGCGAATGGTCTTGTTCTTATCAATGAGATCAGATTTCAAAAAAAAAAAAAAAAAAAACGCATGCAAAGACGGAGCGTTGCTTTGTGCGCTGATAACCTTGCAGACTCGGACTCCCAAGCCAGAATAAAAGGATCCTCTATGAAATAATGGGCCAGGAAGCCCAGTCGCGTCACACTGTAATAGACAGTGGGGGGTGGAATCAAAGGGGGAAAACTCATTTCATCTCAGTTAATGGCAGGGAGATGCAGGCAGAGAAGGACTTTCTTTGGAGCGGAGCTGGTGTGACAAAGACCCGGGCTTCGCAGTGTCATGCACCATTTGCCGTTGTGCTAGGCCTCCTTTCAGAGGCCGTGGAGCTATTATTATAATGTGTAAAAGGTGGAAAGAAATACTCCCTTCTGGACACTGGAAGGGCAAATGAGGTGCAAGGTTTTTTTTTTCTTTTCTTTTCTTCTTCTTTTTTCCCTCCCAGCCTCTCTTCTTTCTTCTATGCACAACATGCTCAGAAAGGGTTCCCAGTCCCCCTGGTCAAAAGGCTGGAGGATGCCAAGGCGTTTGCTTTGCCCTTAGATAAACAGTTTGTCTTGGCGCGGCACCTCCTTTTGTGACTTGGTTGGCTGGGGAGTAGCACAAGTATGTTCCGACCTCAGCTACTCTTTGCTCACATTATTTTCGAATCAAAAGATTCCGAAGCCCATGCCCAATTCTTGCCCTAAGTTCTCAGCAGGGAAGCAGGACAGAGGTCTCCCTGTGCATCACGACCAGGCTCCCCTTTTCCCAGTTCTTCCTGCCTGAGATCCTCCACTCAGGCAGGCGTGTGTGCGCGGGGTGGGGGGGGGGGCGGGGACCCTGTTCCTCCTGGCAGAGCACAGAACGGGAGATGAAAAGGAACTTTTTTTTTTTTTGTCTTTAGCTGTAATAAAGAATAGTGTTTTAACTGTCCCAAATGGTAAAACCAAGTTCTCTGTAAATTACAAAACTGCAGTTGGGACTTGGTGGCTGGAAATGGGTGTTTTTTTCTGACTACAAGATAAATGTGGTTGCTACTGTCTTAAAAAAAAAAAGGAAAAGGAAAAAGAGAAAGAGAGAGAGAGAGAGAAAGCGAGGAAAAGAGAAAGACAGTGAAAGAAAGACAGACAAGACTCAACACTGGCTTGTCCCTATGTGGTTGATGGGGACAGCAAGATTCCATATATACCAGCATTTGATTCCCAGAACTGGTAAAGTGTGAAGAACAGCAGTGACATTCCAGTCTTCAATAAATCACTATAAAAATGTTTATGAACCCTGCAATTTACTGTCTTTTAAATACAAATTGAAAGGGGCACCATTGCAAGTGTAAAGGAGACCGGGTGGCCTGAAGGAATTACCTAATGCCGCAATGGATTTTGGAGACTGTGTGATCTTAGATGGGACGGTTTCGGAATGATTCTGCATTTGTGAGTCTGTGACGCTCGGAGAATTTATTAAGGAGATCACCATGAACTGCAGGGAGGTGGAGACCAGCACGGAGTTTAGAGGTGGCTGGAAAGAATGACGTGTTCATTTCACGGAAGGAAGAGGAAAAGAAACAGGGTGATTCAAAATCCAGATCCTAAAAGTCATTTTGGCAAAATGTGACCTCTCAGGGGAAGTCAGCTCAGACACAGATTTTTTTTTTTTTTTTAATGAAACCCACATCTTTCTTAAATCAGATCTCCATTTAGAGACTCTGAAGTCCAGGTGACCTTGAAAAGGGCAGAAGTGGGCCAGGCCCCTCTGCTGGGTGCACCTACAAGGTGGTTTTGGCCCTGTGCATGCTTTTCTCCCCTCCAAAAAAGCAGCTGGCAGAGAGTGAGAAACTGCTACCCCAAGCCCAGGCTCCCCTCTTAGGGGTCTGTTCCCTTGGCCAAATTTTTCCTTTTTCTTGACCCCCAACTTCTCCACCTGCAAAATGCACTGCTCTAAGCTGCAGGGACCCATGGGTGGGGACCCATAAGAATCAGCTCTGTCCCTCCCTTTTCCTCTCTCCACACTTTCTCTTTCCAGCTCCCTCACATGCAGGAGACTGCCTTGAGAGAGGGTGGTCCCAGAATGCAGGGACAGGATGGCAAATATGGACAGGCCCAGGGGAAGAAAGACGGTAAACAGCCCTGGAGAACCGGTAGCTCTCGATTCTCCCACCTGTTTTTCCAGCTTCCCACCTGCCTGCTGCGGAAAACACCCCAAGTGGCACTGTGGATGGAACCCTCACTTGCAAAACCCTCCCCGCCTCCAACGGAGGCCGGATGCACATGCCTCCGATGCTGCAGAGCTGGGCCCACACTTGCTGCTCCCACCAAGCCTTTTGCTTGTTCTCAAACAGTGGCCGCATCCTGGCACCTCAGAGGGGGGGGGAGGCGTGGACCCTTCACCTTTGCAGCCCCTGCACAAATGTGGCAAGTCATTTGCACTAAGTCACTTGCCCCTGGCAAGTCGTGTCTGCTGAGAGCGCTGCCACAGCACGGCCGTCAGGTTCCAAGGCACGATACCATCTGGCTTGCCAGTCTTCGCTCCTTGGTGGGACATATGCTGGTGTGGTTGGTGTGTGTGTGTGAGGAGGGGGCTGCTTTTTTCCTGGGGAAGGGGAAGAAGGCAGGGGAGAGGGAGGGGGAAGTACTGCCCCTGCCCTCTTCTCCAGGAGACCCCAAGCCAAACTGCACTAACATTTTAAACAACTCTAAAATGAGGACCCCTAGATAGAAATTTTATAGCTTAAGGTCACCTCCTTAAAACCGTCCCCGTATGAGGTTCGGCAACAATGGACTTTTTATGTGCACAGATAATCAAAGAGATCCATGGCTTGGATTTTCCTTCATTCTAATCTTGGTGGCATTCCACAGAATTTTTTTAAAACTTAGGTTCAATATTATCTCTGTGTGTCCTTATGGGCCTGACTTCCCCATGCGCTCTATTCCAGATTTTTATTTTATTTTATTCTTTACACTTTCAGCATTCTTTGTTCTTTCTGGCTTTCACATGAAGATTGGTGTCTGTGTACACAGTGGTGCCTATTAAATTAACCGTCGCATCACCCATCATAGCACGGAGCCTAATGAATGCTGGATTTGTACTAGTCTTTTTTCTCCCCTTTCCCTCGCCCTCTTTGTCCCCCTAGAAGGAAATACCGAGGCTGGCTTGAGGGAGGGTGGCCTCTGTGAGGCCAGCTGAGCATGGCTTGGGGACCGGAACAGATGTTCCATGCAGATGCACCTTGCTTTCCTGGGAGTCTGACTGTTTTGCAGCCTGGTGGTTAGCCTCCACATTTCTTCAAGAGAATCACATGGTATGAGCAACAGGGGGACATTGTTCCTCTTCTGCATGTACCTTGTGACGAGGTGAAACGCTCAGCAGTTTGCCCTCTCTGATCTCAAGTGGGGGTTGCTCTCTGCCTTCTCCATTCGAGTTTGAACTTTCTAAGTGAACGGGCTGAAGGCTGTAATGCTTTCTGCTCAGGCCCAGGGCAGAGCCTGCTGCCTGCCCAGCAGGGGCCCAACACATGTTTGTGGAATGAACTTGGGATGCCCAAGGTTTTAGGGAATTTTCCAATGAGGGACCACGACAGATAGAAACCGATACTTGAGCACACCTGAAATCATTCCGAGTTCAAGTCCTGGCCCTATCACTCGGGTCAGGTGGGCTAATTGGTTTGGTCAAGCCTGTTCCTTTGTTTGTATAATGTAGCAATGACCCCACCTTCCCCCAGAATGGTGGAGAGAATCAGGTGACTGACTGGTGCAGGAAGTGGCCGGCACAGTGCTCGGCATGAATTAAGGGCTCTTACGCTGTGGTTATCCACGGGTGCTTTTCAATTTCCAGCTCGGAATGTGGGAACAAGTCTCCCTTCAATCGAATGATCTTTCGAAAGCACCCATCTGATTCTTGACCTCCAGGTGGGTCTCTGACATCCTCTCACGTCAGCATCTCTGAAATCTGAGCATGTCCAGACGTCCTCCTCAGCCAGCCCGGGGCGGTGCTAAGCTTTGTCATCGCCTGCTCATATATAAATGTCCAAAGTGCAAGTGAGGAAACTTCAGGATGGGTGTCAGTCCCTTCCAAGGAAGTCCAGAGATAAGACCAGAGAACAGGCTCCCAGGAACCAAGTGGCGGTTGGCGGGAAGGGGAGGCCAGTCAACAACCTAGCGCTTTGCCTCTGGAAAGGTCCATCAGCTGGAACCTTGGATTTGGAAGTGGGAACAAAAGTAACTTGTTCAGCACATCTGAAGAGCCACCTCAAGAGCCCAGGGCCGCTGTCTTTCCTTTTCTTATTGAATCCTTCTAAGAAAGCCAGCATCACCTAGGCCCCTGGTGGTGCAGAGATTAACAGTGATGGAGAAAGATGGATATCGATCGTTCCAGGAAGAAGTGATTCAGAGGAGAGAGGCCCTTAGTGTGAAAAAGATTTTAGGAATCCCCAAATCATTTTTTTCTCACTGATATTTTCACTTACATTTTTAATAGATGCCTAAGAGCTATCTATAGCAAAAATAGAGCCCTACTTCTAAAAGAGTTCTTATGATAAGTTTAAATAAAAATTTTAACTGGTAAGAAAACAAGGTGCTATATATTAATTTGGTTTTCCTTAGTGGAAATCAAATAATGACATCTAAAGTCACAGATTCCGTGACATGCGGGACCGAAACACGTGAAGCACAGCTTGATTTCAGTACCCATTTGGCAACCTCCAGGAGTGTGAACAAAAATGGGTTGTTTTAAGCCACTAAGTCTGGGTAGTTTGTTAGAGTGGACCTAGGAACTCTAAGGGCCTCTTCCTCAGGTGTCCCCCCAAGGGCCCTTGGGCACTATGCCCCTGCTCTTCCTTGCACAGTCACAGTTTGTCATGTCACGCCTTTGGGGGGGGTGACCTAAGTATTGCCCATCTCCCCATAGGCATGGGCAGGGAGAGCGCGCTGTAGCTTACTGTGGTGTTCTCAGATCCCACCACTGCCCAGGGGCCCGAGAGAGGGGTGGGGGAGGGGTAGGGAGAGAGGGGGAGAGGGAGAGACAAGCTCAGCATGTATTTGTGGAATGAATAAATATGTGAAGAAGTCAATGAATGCACTAATTAATTAATCTGCAGGAGAACCAAGGGCGGCAGGAATCCCAGGTCCCTGCCGGCGAGAGCGCCCCAGTGTCACTTGCGGCAGAATTCTCCTTTGAGGGCAAGGAGCGGGAACCCCAGGGACCAGGCCTGCTTAGAGACAGGCTGGCAGCTTTACCCTCTCTCCCAAGACAAAGGCCTCCTGCCCCCTAAATCCTGCCCACAATGAGCCGCTCTCCTGCCCCCAGCCCAGCGGGAGAGGCAGGCGGAATATTTCTTTAAGGGCTGCTGTTGGGTTGCTTCTGGTGGAAAGCAGGATTTGTAGCAAAACCCAGCATGTAACTTGAGTGTTCTGTGCAGCCAGATATCGGTGCCAAGCTAAATTTGTGTGTGCAGCTTCTGTTTAAGGCAATTATATAGTGTGTAATACCCAGTAGAGAAATTAAGTCCAAGTACATTTTGCCCATAGAGATTATCCTCGCAGTTGGATTTATTTTAAACAAGTTTTGCCCCTTATACATTAAGGTGCATGCAATAAATCACTTATGTAATAAACTGCACTATATTACGTGGAAAAAAAAAATGAGCGGGTGGCAGGGGGAGAGACTTCAAATGGAACCAGACCTCAGGCATGGAGGGAGGGAGGAGGGAGGGGGCCGCCTTGCAGCAGGAGGTTGGAGAGGGTTCAAATGCAGGCTCCTCCACCGGAGCCTCATGACTGCAGTAGGGAGCTCTTATGTAATAGCTGCAGCGAGGGCTTCAGACTTTCTTTTCTAGAACAGACTCTCTGCTTATCTTAATTACCAGTGCTTCAGAGTGAGGCTGAGGGGGGAGGGGCACGGAAGCTCTTCTTGAAGATGAGAAAATGGAAAGGTGAGGGCATGATGAGGGGGGTCTCAGGCAGCCCCCCACCCGGATGATAGGGATCGCTCATCCCTGTGCAAAGCATCAGTAATAGTCGGGGATCAAACAGAGCCAGGGAAATTCAAATCTCAAAGAACAATGAGTGCTTTTCAGCATAAGGTCATTATTCCTGTGGAATATTTCTCATTGTTGATCTGGAATTCCAATTTCACCCGGTGTCTTGTATTTTCATCTGCCAAATCGGGCAACCCTCACCATAGCAGAACTCAAATGACATGATGGCTTTAGCAGATAAATTATTTTGAGCTCCAGTGTGTTCGGGGGTCCTTCACTAAGGGCTTCGTGTGAGTTATCTAATTTACTCTCCATGAGCAATCTGGAGGGAGGGGCTATATTCATTCCTATTTCTCAGAGGCATAAACTGAGAATCATGAATATGCAGCCATCTCCTGTCTGTAAGGGAAGAGCCAACAGCCCTCTGGCTCCAGAGTGCACACCGGTGATCCCTGAGCCATGCAACCTCTTCTAGATGCATATCTGAAAGGTAACTTCACGATGAGACTTGCAGGGATTGGGCACCAGAAAATTCAGAAAGGCACCAGAACTCAAAAGTCTGTGCTGTTTAGGAAAGAAAAAAAAAATGATGTTGCTCAGAGAGTCACTGAAAAACTTCCTGGCTAATGTGCCCAGCTCACCACGCACGCCTGCCACAGGGACCCCGAAGCTCACATCACGGGCCAAGATTCAGATCGTACTCTATCCTGCAGAAGAACCTCGTTCCAGAGCCCTCCTCCTCCGAGAGCCAGCAGAAGCCACCCGAGGTACATGTTTGTCATCCTCTAACTTTGAGAGCCCAATAAAACCAAGTGCTTAGTAAGAATCAGACATGGATAAGCTGCTTGTGATTTATGATTTAGTGCTGCACAGTATAAACACAGGCAGTGAGTCGGAACAGCGATCGAACTCTATTGTCACAAGGAACCGAAGGACATGATCTGATGTTCCGTGAGATCCCACTGTGTCCCCAGAACATTGCATATCTGGTTTCATCTCGTCCTCGCGCAATCTGCGGGCAGCCCCTTCCATCTATCTGTGATCCGCGCGGCGGAGTCGCCCACACTGTTCTATCAGATGTTAGGATGTCCTGGATCAGGACTTGGGTGGCGCTGCCTGGTTAAAGCCCCCATTCTGGTGGCCGGCACTGGAGGTCACTAAGAGGCATTCAGTTGGCCAGAGGTCTGGCCTATGGTGGCTTTTCCTCAAGTGAGGCACCTTGTCTGGGAAGACAGGGCAGGTGGGCTCAGCTGGGCTCAGCACCAGGCTGCTCTGGAAGAGGGGCTCAGGCTGGCTGGGTTCCCATAGGGCACTGCGTATTCCAGCAACGAGGCAGAAGTACCACGGTCTCTTCTGGTCCAGCCTCTGACATCACAGAGAGTTGCTTGCACTTATGGGGGAGAGCAGCTACCACTGTGTGTCTTCGGGGAAGCAGTTCTAAGCCCACAGGGATTGAAGGGAGGGCACACAGAGTCCATAGTGGAGAACCCAGAGCCACGTTTGCTGGCTGCTGTGGGCCTCTGGTCTCCATCCTCCATCTGCACACAGCCAGCAACGCAGGAGACAAGGGCCCTGGTTTTTTGGCCTTGCCCTCTGCCGTATCCCAGAGCCTGCGTACCACGGCACTGGCCCTAGGAAGGCTGTCCACGTGTCCCTACCCGATTTAAGGGCCTGGCAACCCGGATCAGAGAGCCAACCCTGGGTGCCTTCTCCAAGGAGGATTCCTGGGATAACAGAGAATCCATTCACGTCTGCCAGGCGAACTTGAACATTTCTCATTTTCCTCTGGCCCTGGAGTGAGGGGACACAGCTCAAAGTACAAGGGGGCAGACAGGCTGCGGTCAGAGCAGCCCCTGGGAGCGCTGGCACCCTATGCCAGGTTCCCGCCGGAGCCTCTGCCTGCGGGCACGGTCTGCATTCCGATCACTCGGGGCTTCTGCCCATGCCCCCCCCTCCCCTCTTAAACAGCCTTTTGAAGCACATCCATTTGGTCCACCCCAGCTTCTGTGTATACTGTGCAAAGCAAGGGCTGCTCAGACTCTGGGAGTTTCATGGGAAGGTATCAAATGTGTTTTGAAAATACTTGCAAGTCCAGCTGTGTGTGCTTTCATTTTATATTTAGCCTTAAATTAGAGACTCCACATAACTCAAGTAATAAAAAGCCCAGCAGGGACTCAGTTTCGCTCGAAGTCGGCCGGGCCAGGCACCAGAGTGAGATTTTTATTATTTGTAATTTGGGGGGGGGGTTAATTCCACAGCTTAATCCCGGCCTTTACACCTTTAGGGTTCCCCTCTTGGGTTTCAGGAAAGAACTGTAGGTGTTTTGCTTTCACTTAAATTTAATAAACGTAACGGGAAAGATGAGGAAGAACACAGGTTTGCTGTCTTCACGCCCGACCTGCACCGGGCACCGAGGCGGTGAGCCCCAGGAGCCCCCGATGGAGGAGAGCTGAGGGGCCTCCTGTCCTGCCCTGCCTGCCGCTCACCCCCTTGCTTTCAAAACATCTCTGTCTGGGAGCCCCAAAGCTTTGTGAGGCCACCTCCAGCTCCGTTTCCCAACAGCCTTCCTTGGGGTGAAGTCCAAGTCTCCTTGCTGCCCCCAGGAGAGAAGGACGCCACTCCCAGTCTCATCTACTGCCCAAGCTAAGGGCGGAGTCGTAGGAGCAGGCAGCCGAGCAGGGTTCCCAAGGACGTGCAGGCTGCAGTGCCAAGCCAAAGTGTCGGCAGGGCCGTCCTCTCCCGAGACTCCTTCCTGCCTCACCCTGGCCCTCTGGTGCCTCCTTGCAGCCCTCGATGACCCAGGCAGGTAGCGTCACTTCTCCCTGCCTGTCTTCATGTCACCACCTCCACAGTGCGGGCGTCTTGGCGTCTTCACGCGGACTTCTTATCAGGATTCAGTCACTGGATTTAGGGAACATCCTAATCCAGGATGATCTTGTCTCCACTTAAGCTAATGACAACTGCAAAGGTCCTATTTCTAGATAGAGTCACATTCTGAGGTTCTGGGTGGACATGCATTTTGTGGAAGAGACAGTGTTCAACCTGGCACACGTGGGTTCCAAGCACCCAAGAAAATGCAGCTCAGGCTGAGAGAGAAACCAAGCCGGGGACAAGCTTCAAGCTCAGAAGGCAGCCCTGGGCCCAGGAGGAACTCTGTCCACTGCTCACCCACTGGGCGGCCCTGAGACAAGGGCAGATGGCTCCTGTCCTCACTCAGCAAGCGTTTGCAGGCACCTCCCTCGTGCGAGACCTTGTGCTCAGTGCAGGCCCCATCAAGACACGGTCACTGCACTGGGAAATCCCTAGTCCAGTGGGCTGGAGTGGCAGGGGCTGGTAAAGGGCAGGAAACTGCACTCCCAGCCCTACAGGATGGGATGAGCGGCTGCAAATTGGCCTGGAGCAGGGGCCAGTCTCAAAGGGCAAGTGGAATTTGATCCATTGCAGTAGAATCCCGAGTCCAGGGAACACAGCCCTGCAGAGAGCCGGGTGGCGGTGTGCTAGAGAAAGTCCAGACGGGGCTGCGAGGGGCTTGGGGACAGCTGAAGGAGAGCTTTGGGTGCCAGGCTGGAGTTCCAGTTTCTAAGTTGTAAGTCACAAAGAATTGTTGAACCTGTTTGATGGATACAACCAAATCCATTTCTTTTTAAGCCCCACCTCCAGTTTTTTATTCGACTAATCTCTGTGAGAGGCTGTATCACTCTGCCATTGCTGCTGTAACAAATGATCACACACTGAGTGTGGCATCTCAACCAACCCACACCCATTTCCTGACACAGATGGAAGTTTGGCACAGATCTCTCTGGGCTAAGATGGGGGTGTTACCAGGGCTGGCCTCCTCCCAGGAGCTCCAGGGGAGAATGTGCTCCCTCGAATTCTATCTGTTTGAGGTGGCCTGTTTTCCCGGGCTAGGGGCCCCTTCCTTCACCTGCAAGGCCAGCAGTAGCATCTGGCCGGGTCCTCACCCTGACATCTTTCTGGCTCCGTCTTCAGATTCTCTCATCCACTTCTAGGGACCTTCATCCTTGCATAAGGAGAGTGAGTGATGCAGAATAATCTTTCCCTTGGAAGTTCTGCTGTCAGGGGCTGCTGCAGTGACCCAGGAGAAAGGTGGCAGGCTATCCACATCTCGCTCCCCAGAACATCAGAACGTTACCTTGTACCACAAAAGGGACTATGCAGGTGTGATTCTGTTGAGGATCTGGGGACAAGGATGCCACATGTAAGCAGGGGGCTGCTTACAATAGCAAGCCAGAGAGAGCTCTGTTAACAGAGTCACAACCTGTGACCATGAACGCTGGTGGCTACAGTGCCTGGAAAGCCCAGGCAAGCAGGAGGCCCCTGTGGACTGGACCCGGCAAGAGAATCGACTGTCCCCAAGGTCTCTAGAAGAAGCCACCCTGCCCACACTCACCTGTCACTCACTGGAATCCTTCTCAGCCTCCTGCCTGCAGAACGGAAAGAGAATAAGTTTGTTGATATTTGTGGTCATTTGTCCAGCAGCACTGGGGACGAAGGCACCCTGCTTAGAACATGCCCATGAGGAGGAAGCCAGAGGTCCAGTACAACAGCTCTCCAGGGTCAGCACCAGTGGAACATGGTGTGGATGGAGAGAGGCAACGATAGAGCCATGCCCTCAGAGTGGTCTGAGGTCCCCACCTCAGGGACAGGTGGAGAGTGGTGATGTTACCTGAGAAGTGCCCAGCAGCAATGTGGGTCTGTGCTTCAGTGGTTTGGGCTGAAAAACCCAGCATCCACCCTGTGGCCTGGATAGTCAGGCACTTGTGAGTGAATGAATGACGGAGCAGTCGATACTGATGTGGGAACCCTTGGCTGAAACCTTGGGATTCAAGACACTTGCTCAGAGGCCCGATATTTCTGGGGATTTTTTTTAAATTGTTTTTGTTTTTTCTTAAAAAATATCTTGCCAAACCTTTTCTAAGTTAAAGGAAGTTTCTGTTGAGGATCTGGGGAGGTGTCTGTTTCCATTGTATCAGCCAGCTAGTGCTGCGTAACAAATTTTTCCAATTTAGCAGCTTGAAAAACATGTATGAGTGATCTCATGGCTCTGTAGGTCAGAAGTCCTGGCCTGGACTGAGTCTTCTGCTCAGGGTATTGTGAACCTCAAATCAAAAGTCAGCTAGGGCTGAGGTCTTCTCAGGAGCTTGTGGTTGTTGACAGAAATTATTTCCTTGGTCTCCTTCTGCCTCTAGGCCTTTATGAGGCTCATCCCACCTTGTGTCCAGGCCCCATCCCTCAACAAATGGGTATCAAGGCAGAGAGAAATCACTTTGATAATAACTACCTGAGCACTTTGGGGTTTTTATCTCCTTGCTGAGGGTGAAGGTTCCCATTATAGTCTTCAGGGGGGGGACCTTTAAGAGGTGACCAGGTGACTAGGAGGGTTAGGAGCATCTTGGATGGGTCAGTTGCCCTGGGAGTGAGGTCCTGATGGAAGGATGAGTCTCCTGCCGGCTCTTCCCCTTTGCAGTGGCCCTAGCCAGCTGCTAGATCTGTCCCTTGCATTTCCTGGCCTCTAGAACTGGGAGAAAGGAATTTCTTTCCTTCATAAATCATCCAGTCTGTGTTATTCTGTTATAACACCCAAAAATGAACTAAAATGCCCCTTAAACCTCATTATAGGGCTTCAAGGCCCTACCCTGGTCAGCCTCACAGAGCCACGCAGCTGTGGAGCCACACTGCGACTGAGAGCTATTTCTACCTCACCAAAGCACCTCAATGTTCATTGTCCACAAAGATGGTACAGGAATGTAGAGAAGCAATCACAGCAGGACTTGCTCTTTGATGGTCATCCAGGATGCTCCCAGTGCTTTTTCATGCATCTCTCACATACTAACTGTTCCCCATACCAACCTTAGGAGGTGTCTGTTTCCATTGTATCAGCCAGCTAGTGCTGTGTAACAAATTCTTACCAATTTAGCTGCTTGAAAAACATGTATGAGTGATCTCATGGCTCTGTAGGTCAGAAGTCCTGGCCTAGACTGAGTCTTCTGCTCAGAGTATCATGAACCTCAAATCAAAAGTCAGCTAGGGCTGAGGTCTTCTCAGAAGCTTGTGGTTGTTGACAGAAATCATTTCCTTTTATGTTATGTGCATGTACAAATATGTCACAGTCGATCCTGATATTATGTGTACTTATAATGCACTGATAACAAAATTTAAAAAGAATTCACATCCTTGTAACTGTAGGACAGAGGTACGTCATGTTTTCTCAAGGACTGTTGACTGGGGGCTGCTTTCAGCTCACAGAGGACTTCTTGGGCTCTTAGACCCATCCACAGACACCCTTGCAACATGGCTATCCACTCCTTTGAAGCTGAACAAGCCTCCCTGATACTCTGGTTCTCTCTCTTTAGAGAGGGCCCAGACCCTTTTAAAGGCTCACCTAATTAGGTCAGGCCCACCTGGGTCACCGCCCTTGATACTTGTTATACCTGTGAACTCCCTCCACCTTGTGATGTTGGATGGTGTGAGTCAGTCATAGAAGTAACCCATTATATTCATGTGTCCTGCCTATGGTCAAGAGGAAGGGGTCATACAGGGCACATAATTGGAAGCCAGGAGTCACCTTGAACCCTGCTCACTGTGGTCTAGAAAATCCCTATTCCACAGATATTGAAACTGAAACTTGGTGGCTTTGTGCATCATGTCCAAGGCCACAGAAGGATATGGCTGGGATTGGGTTCTGGGCCCAGCAGACTTGGAGTCCAAGCTTTCATGGGTCCTTCCTCCCGCCCAGCCACTGACTGTCACCTGGAGGTGCTGCCTCCGGTGGGAAGTGCAGGTGGAGACGCCTGTCCCAGGCTCTGTCCTGCAGCCTCTCAAGCCTCCACCTGCAGCCGAGACCAGACGGGCACTGACCAGCATCAGGCCTTTCAAAGGACCCACCTTTGTGTAACGAGCAGCAGGCACATAAAGGCAAGCTAAAATGTCCCTGGTCTTCTAAACGTGGACGACGTGGCCAGGTGTCCCGTCAGCTCCATGACGCTAATGCAATTGCCCTCATCAGGATTAGGTTTATTCGCCATTAAACGTGTCTTAACTTGATTGCAAACAGCCTTGTATTATTTAGAGGGATTGACGGAGTGGCCGAGGGAGGTGGTGGGAACAGGTGCCCTGCTGGGCCAGACTGATGGACACTCACCTCAGCGCTGAGGAGGCTTGTTTCAGCTCAGAGCTGCTCAGGGGACGCAGGAGAACGCGGTGCCCGTGCAGCCCACTTGAGCCTTGTAGACGATTTGCCCCAGAGCCGCTGAGACGCCCAGCTCTTTGCAGATGGGTTGGGAGGCTCCTGGAACCCGTGTGGCTGCTCCGTGATGCTCTGGCTCCTCCTCTCCGTCCACAAATATGTCCGGAGCACTGTCTGGGCGCCAGGGACTGTGTTGGGCTGGGAAGGAGCGAAGCCCAGGAAGGGAAGAGGACCTGCCCTCAGGGAGCCTTCACTCTGGGGGACAGGCAAAGTTTCATACAGAGAAATGCATGTAATAATGCATGTTGTAATCATGGTCCGCACGAGCACGGGGGACACAGGGTAGGAGCTTTTCGGAGAAGGCAATTGGAGAAGTGATGCTCAAGCTGAGACCTAGAATTAACCAGATTAAGAAAGGCATGGGACACTGGGTCCATTAACAGGTGACCTTGGGCAAGTCCTGGACCTCAGTGTCCTCTTCAGCAGGAAGGGAAGAATGTGGGTCTGGAGCAAGACGGCTATCCCTGGAAAGGCCTTGGTAGCCCCTCTGCCACCATTTGTGGTTTTTCCTTAAACCCCCCTCTTATTCCTAGTCTACCTTAAACTATCGCCTTGTTTACCTTTTTAAAGTGATCAGTCCATGAAGCCAGTGTCCCTGTTCAAGGCTGGCTTCCCCGGGAGGCTTTAACAAATGGCTATGGAACATCCGTTCTGGACCAGCCAGGGGCCAGAAACTGGGGGCCAGAAAGGACAGACCAGAGGGAACCCACCTGGCACAGCTGAGGGGAGGGCCAGGCACCCGGGACACCTGGGGCAGGGCTCTGAACTTAGCCCAGAGCGGCAGAGAGAGAGAGAGAGGAGAGAGAGGGAGAGATCTGACAGGGCCTGCTCCCCACCTGGGGACCCAGGGTACCCATGTTTGTTAATCAGGTGAAGGGAGAAGACCCAGCCCCCAGCAGGGGTTCCCTGGGCAGTCCGAGGGTGACAGAGGGACTGCCCCAGGCCCTGGGCATCCCCCAGAGAACAAACCAGATAAAGACTCTGCCTGGGTGCAGGGCTAAGATGCAGACCTTAATCAAATCAGCATGTGACAGTGAACGCAAGTATGCTGTCAGGAAGAAGACCAGCAGGGTAGGGGGTGCTCTGGAGGTGGTGTGGAGGGCTTCCCCGGTGGTCAGGGGTCTCCTGAGGAGGGGTCTAGCACAGCATCCAGAGAGGGTGCAGGCCCCAGGGTGAGGCTTGTTCCCAGCCGAGTGGGTGGCAGACCCCACGGCCCCACGCAGGGCTCAGGGGGAGGAGGAGGGCTGGTCCTGCAGGAGTGGGGAGGTGGGCGGAGAGCCATGGGCCACACTGTGTGGCCCTGCTGGGCCTTGGCAAGGGCTTTGGCTTCTGCTCTGAGGAAAGCCGGAGGTCCAGCGGGCTCTTGCCGCGGTCTTCTGTCCACCTACATGTTTCACAAACACGTCTTCCTATGTGGTGCTCGTCTGTCCACGTGATACCACTGATGTCTGAGATTTGTCCCTACACACCTGTACGCAGACACTTCCCTCCTTTGAATCCCTAAAAAGCTACAGGTATCCTAAGGGTCCACCCCAAGCTCCTCAGAACAAGGGCATTCTCCTCCACGGCAACTTCACTCCCAGGCCAGCATCACACCCAAGGAAACTGATGCCACCACAGGAGTATCGTCCAGTCCTCAGGGACATTAGTGTCCCTCGGTGGCTGCTGCCTTCTGCCCCTTGTGTCCTTCTCATCTGGTCTAGAATCCAACCAGGAAGCACGTGGCCTTCGGTTTCATGGCCCCGTCGTCTCCCTGGGTCTAGAACTTTCTCCTGGCGTGTTCTCCCTCTCAGGTCCCTGCATTCCTGCGGGCCCCTGGCCAGCACTGCCATCTGCTTTGAGGAGGGGCATCTTCTGTCTCTGCAAGGTCCGGTAGGGCAGCTGCCGGCCACCTGGGTTTGCCCAGCACTGGGCCTGCGGCGAGTGCACGTGAGCCTCGGAGCTTCAAACTGTTCTTCATCGCATTCGCTTTATCCCTCACCGAGGCCAGTGGCTACCTTGCCGCTGTGATTGGCAGTGCAGATGCAGACAGGAGGGACAGTATGTGGAAAGGGCTAGAAGTCCCCCAGCAGGACACAGAGCGGCCTGGAAACACCGGAGGCCCACACAGCAGATGTCTGGCTCGGTCCCCGGTCTCCTCCAGGCCCTCATGGAGGTCACTCCTGCTGCACCCATGACCCCTGCTGGCCCTCCCAGCATAGCCCTGCAGACTGGCCAGCACCCGGCGAGGCTGGCTGAAGGCAGAGCCCTACCAGCTCCAGGAGCTTAGAGGCCCCTGTGGACACTGCGTGCACGGCCACCCCTAAGGGGCCTCATGCTCTGGCCACCACCTGGCCGCCATGTCTCAGATCCAGCACAGACTTCTGTGCCTGAGGGGAACAGAGAGGCTGCCACTGTATTCGTCCTTCCACAGGGAAGAGTGGAGTGCCTCTCCTCTAAAATAGAAGCGCGTCTGCCGGTCCTCCTGGGCTCTGACTTGTACTCGGGCTCTGCTGGGAGCGGCACAATTTGCCTCGCGTGCCTCCTGGCTTGTCTGCTCAGTTCTGATAACTCTTTCTTCTTCCCTGGAGGATTTTTTGTTGTTGCTTTGTTTTCTTTATTCTTCTTTTCCTGTGTGCTCTCCTTACACAAGTCCCCCCTGCACTCACTCACTCAAGGCTCAGGCTTCTGGGACAAGGACTTGGTAGGAGCACATTGGCAATCTGGGACACAGATCGTGACTTGGGTTTCCACCTGGACAGGCCACTCTCAGCCTCCCTCGCCAAGGGTTAAGCCCTGCGCCACGGGGCCTGGGTCTCCCTGGAGCTGGGTCGGCATCACTGCATTAATCCACCCAAGCTGACTTGGAGAACCACCTGAAGTCAGATGGGAGCTCCGGAAGTAGAGCAATTGCAGGTTCATTTGTTAGTTTTATTATCTCATTTCTTCTTATTTTTTTTTAGCCAAATTGCCTCCTCCTCCGAGGGAAGGAGGTCCCCTCGATCCTTCTTTTCATTCGCACTGCCTCCCTCCCAGGTGTTTGTAATCACATATTTTTCATTTGGTTTCCGGGTCCAGTGACAGGGACGTCAGAAACACCTCCTCCCCAGAGGGGAACAGAGGATGCGCTCCATCTGCAAGCACCGTCCCCCCGCCCTCCGTCAGCTGGCCTGCGATCTGCTTCTCAGGCAGCAATTTGGAGACTGTCAGTTCCCCAGCGGCCACGGGGGAGCCAGAGCCATTGCCTCGCTTTAGCCCAAGTGGGGTCCTTGGGCTGGCAGGGGGGAGCTGGGTCCCGGGAAGGGGCAACCCTGTTTAAGGAAGGGCCTGGGTGGTGTCAAGTTTGAGGGTTTCCACCATCTTCCTGAGACTCAAGGAGGGGTTGTCGTGACAGGTGGGGCTGCAGACGCTGGGCCTGGCTTGTGATTTATAACAAACATGCTTTCCCGGGGAGGGTTCGCCAGCCGCCGGGCACGGACACGTTATTAATGCCTTCCTGTTTTCCATTGTCCCTGAATGGAAAAACACTTTGGAGCCTTTAAATTTTCTCAAGATGTCTGTGTTTTCCTGCCTCATCCCTCAATTTTCCATGGTATGAAATATGTAAATGTCGCTACACTTGGCTCCGGCAAATCCAGCAGTTGCTGCAGGTCCTTTTTAAGATTTTCAGTTGTAGAGAAAGCTGTCACCTGGAGGGTCCCCAGACGTGGCCAAAACAGCCAGATTCCTAGCCACTGTTCTTTGAGTGTCCACTGAATTCCCAGGGCACCGGGCACGTTTTGGATCGTGATTAATGGTGCATTGCTTCAAAGCAGGTGCCGCTGCCCCGGTTCTGTAGATGGAGAACCGAGGGACAGAGACAGTTGCTCTCTCAGGGCACACGGTAGGCGGGTGGGCGCCAGTCCAGTTTGGTCTGATCTGGAGGCTGCTGATTTCACTGTCATCCCTCTCTCTCCTACTGCTGTCCAAGATGTGTTTATGTGATATTCTTCTGCAAGCCCTTAGTGGGTGTCAGCTGTCTCAATGAGCAGCTATTTAGCACATATCTGTGACTGCACCCAGAGAGATATGTGCATGCTCTGTGATGTGCAGAGATTGATCCACAGAGAGAGCCACCCGTGAGGGATTGCGACAGAAAAGCAGAGAAGGCCTGGCTGAGTGGGACAGGGAAGGGGTGTTTTCTTCCATCTCCCGTCATTCTGAGCCTCTGTGCCCTAAATTTGGATATCGGAAGCCACCAGGCACTTGTGTCCACTTATCTGTGATTTACCACTGCTCTCCCTGAGTCTTCTCCACCGTGTTCTAGATTCTCTGAGGCCCAGGAGACAGAATAGCAAACCTGGTACCCCCCCACCCTGACTTGGGCCCAGCTCAGGGAGAAAGCAGGACTTTGGAGTTCAGAAGAACTTTAGCTACAAACTCCAGTGCCATGATTTCCCCAGCTATGCAAGCTTTGCCTTTCCATGAACTTGTTTTTTCCTCCCAAGCAGATGCTTTTGCAACTCACATCTGTAGCCAGGTTTGGAAACACACCTCTCTGCATTCCCAAGTTCCAAGCTGTAGTTTTCATCTTCTGATTAAGCTATCAATTATATCCTAAAGAGCCCTGCATGCTTTGGAGAGGTTGGAGGCACTGGAGGTTTCTGTAACCCCTCCCAAAATGGCACAGGATTCGCCCGGCTTCCCATGGGAGCTGCGTCCAGCTTTGCTCTTGCCAGGAGAAGCAGAACAGCTGCAGGGTCCCTGCCCTTGCTCCTAGCATCCTCAGCCCTCCTCATTCCCACCCACAAGCCAGAGCATCTGTTTCTGATTCCATCCTCTGTGCAAGCCTCCAGGCCCACCTGGCCCACCCCACTCTCCCTGGACGATGACCTCACCTGCCACTTTTAGAAGAAGATTCAGGTCATGGGGCGCACATTTCGGGAATGTCCCTATATCTGATCTCTTCTTAGGCTGTCTTTTCCAAAACTCTGACCTTGGGGTGATTACCAAGGTTACCATGGCATTGTTATCACAGAGCAGATGTGACGTTCCCACGAACCTGTTCCCTCCTTGCCATCCACCCTCGTGCCCAGTTCACCTCTATCCCAAGGAACCTGTGTGACCCATTTCCCTGGAGAGCAATAGACCTACTTATTATCTTCCCTTTGAGATTTGGAGTGGCCAAGACAGCTGACTTGGCTTCCTATAAAATGGATATAGTGGCTGCATATTTCTTCTCAAGTAGTCTTTTTGCCTCAGAAACATGGAGTTTGGATCCCCTGAATGGTATCACCCCCACAGCTCTACTAGGAAGAGTGGTGTGGACACTGACGTCAGCCACAGGCTGGGTAGACATGTGCCTCTGTTATCCCACCTGTCGGCTCCCCAGCCTTCCCGTACCTGGTCCATAAAACCCAGAGATGGCCCACAGCAGGGCTTGGGACGCTACTCCTATAGAGAGACAAATAAAAAGTCTCTCGGGTTTCTTGTACCTGAAGGGAAGTGATAGTCTCTGCAGCTGTTCAACGCTGCCCTGGTAGTACAAAAGCAGCCACAACAGTACATCAACGCACGGTCCTGTCTGTGTTCCAGAAAAACTGTATTTATGGACACTAACATTTGAATTTCACGTGTCATGAAATTATGGTCTTATTTTGATATTTTTTAAGCCCTGGTGTAAAAGCCATTGAGCTTTTTGTCATTACAAATTTTGATCTGGATTTTTTCACACCCCCGTTATTTATACAGTAAATTAAGGCCATTTTGGATTGTGCAGAACAGGTGAGTTGAATATAAACAGCTGACAGGCCAGATTGGGCCCCTGGGATGTAGTTTGCTGACAATGAACCAAAGGGGTCATATGCAATAAAGCAGGGGTCATGCAAATATATCTCAGTGAATTCTACTATTACATATGATTATAGTGCACCAATAAAAATCATTAAAAAAAAACAAAGAGGAAGAGCACAATCCTGCTAAACTCTGTTGCAGGCTTAACAATACAGAGTGAGGGGGGGGATATAGATATATACATAAAAACCAGGTAAAGTAGAATTATATCTCCAATTCACAGATATAAAAAGTTTATATACTTGGACTAAAGATTTGCCTCTGAGTTTCCTGGTAGTCAAAGCAAAAAGGGGAAACAACACTGGTCATCAGGTTCACCTGTCATAAGGGCAGTTGTCAGTCTCTGTGGGAGGTAGAGCCATCACGGCCGTCAGGAATCTTCTAGGCTAAACGTGGTGATGGAATTGGTTTCATTGTCCACCGTTGTGCTCCATGTCTCTTAGCCTCACCAAAGTTCACTGCCGAGCATTTGTTGTACCGTGTAAAATATCAACAAGCAACCATTTTCTGGTCATTGTAATTGTGTAAATTATATCTGACAGTTGTTAATTAAATACCTAGTCATGCTCTGGAGTCAAAGCCAAATAGTGCTCTGTAAACATTATGATTTGTCAGTAATCAATGTGATTTGTATAATTTGTGAGCGATCAGATACTTTATCCAAAAGCAGATTATTGACTTCTGTGCCTATCCTGGGAGAAATTGCCGCTTGGTCTGTGTCTACACAGACCTGAGAGGAGACGGGATTTGACAATGGTCTGATTAATTGAATCAGTGGTTTGGGGGAGTGGGCTGTCTGTATTGATCCAATTAAATAGATAATTGTCAGAATTGAGGTCATGTCTATAAGACACCACCATTTCAAAGCCAAAGAGATTGTTTCAAATACATAATGCTCACCCAATCAATGTGGGCTGCCTCCTCCACGTGAAATCAACCAGAAAGTGATCGACTCTGCAGTGCCGTGCGCCAGGGTCTCTCCTATTTCCAGGAAACAGTTAAGTGCTAAATGCGGTGCTTTGGGTTTTTTTGTTCCCCAGAGCCCCAAGGGTGGTGATTCATTATGCAAATAAGGGGTGGAAAAAATATCCAAATCAAAAGCTGGAATGATACAGGACTCAAAATAACCCATTTTAGAGGGAAAAATAAAAACAAAGAATCAGGGCAGTTGGTCTCCTCCACCTCTGGGAGCTCAGGGCCCTTGAGGGGAACTGGGGCTTGGGGCTCACTGACATTCCTGTGCCCTGCCCCCTGGTCTCCCTCATGCCCAATTCAGCTGGGTCCCAAGGAACCCGTTTGACCCAGCTGCAGGCTAGGGGTTGAGTAGCAAGGGGAAGAGCACAGGTGGAGGGCCTGACCTGAACGTCTGCACCTTATTCAAAATCCCACTCCCACCCCTAAGCAGCTGGCTATTTCAGGGGAGTGGGTCTGGTCCTCCGTGTTCTCCTCACTCCACTTGATTCTTTGGGCCCCGGGTCCATGCCAAGCCCACAGCCAGCGTTAGTCAGCCTCCGAGTTCTGCACTAACCCCCACCCAGCGTGTCTCATCCGGGACGTGGAAGGAACTCTTGCCTTTCCCTGCCCGTCTGTCCAGTAGGTTTTCACCTGACACATGCTAGAGCCACCCTCTGGGGACAGAGCTTGTCTTTGAAGCAGCCCAGTGGTGTGTCGGAGAAAAAGAAATGCTAAAACATTATTTAAAAATAAATAAGGCATCATAACCCCGAGAGAGTCACAGGAGCACCGCCAGGCCCAGTGTCAGCTGGAGAGGACAGAGAGTGTCCTCAGGGGCCATCATGGAAGACCTCCCAGGAGGCGACTTTGGAAGAGGCTTTGCAGATAGAAGCGCAGAGGATTGTCCACACAGCAGGTGTGGATCCAGACACTGCCACCGGCCGGCTGTGTCTCAAAAGGCAAAATAACTTGACTTTTTGTGCCCCGGTTTCTTTGTCTGCGAAACGGGGATGACCATAAGGTCTGCCCCTTGGTGGTTAGGAGGACTAAATGCATCCACAATGGCAGCACAGCGTTCAGATCAGCATTCAGAAAGCAGTCTGTAACTGGAATTGCTATTATCCTTCTTACTACTCAAGTCTGCTGGGTAGAAAGAGAGGGATGGATAAGGGAAGTCCCAGGCAAATAAGGGATTGTAATAACACAATAAATTGGCACACAAAGGGGAGAAAGTGGATGCAACTATCCTACAGGTCTACACAGTGCCAGGGAGGGGTGCTCCTGTCTGTGTCCTGCACCTTTCCACAGGTCAAGGGGGTTCTTCTTCTGTCTCCCATGATGGGATCTCCCCGGAAACAAGTGGCCACAATGGGACTTGTTGTGCATAAGCAGCAGGAGACTTGGTGTTTGTAGATTTTGTTAAGTTGAAGAACAACATGAATGAGCTCCACTTGACTGGGAGCTAAGGGGGTCCTTGAGGTGGATTAAGGTGGGTAACCAAGCTCCTCACCCAAGTCACTCGGCCTGAATGGAAGACCCTGGGGTGGGGGCAGGAGCCACAGAGGCTGTCTTCAGGGGGGACAGGTGTGCTTTCCCCGCTCAAAGTCACTTCTGGGATACTGGTCCAGTGTTTAGCAAGTGCAAGGCCTTTATTCTGTATTTTTTGAATGAGTGTCTGGTGGAACGAGGGAGTGAACAATTTATCCAAAGAGACGGTGAACAGCCTTCCTGCAGGTCTGGGTGCCAGGTCTGGGTTTTGAGGTGTTTTGACACCTTAGTTTGACTTTCTTGGAATATTTGGGCCCCACAAGGCTCCTGGGTGGGAAAAAGACAGGATTCAAGGATGAGAGAGAGGGGGTCCAGAGAAACTCCCTGTGTCCAGGGGGCTCTATCTTTGGGTATGCCACAACCACCTCTTCAGAGTATGCATTTAAATGCACAAAAAATAATGCACAGGGTCACAAAGCTGTCAACTGTATTGAAATGCAGCTGCAAAGCGTGATCCAGTAATAAATGTTCTTCCTTATTAGTCTATTCATTCACATATGTAGCTGGGGATGCCGTGCAGTGGTAGAGCATGTGCTTAGCATGTGCAAGGCACTAGGTTCAGTCCCCAGCACCAAGCCCAACATGAGTGTAGCGGTGGACCCATTGTGACTAGTTATCAGGAAGTGGGTGAAAACGGTATTTTGAAATATCAGCTACAACCCTCATATGATATGAAAATCTCCATAACTTCTACTGTGACAAATGCAAGCTCTGAATCTTACATCAGTGTGTGGCCAAAGTAAGGGAAACGATCAATTTCATTAGAGGTCAGTGGAAACTAAACGTAGGTGATCTTAGCCTCCTGGGTGCACCCCCCTCTCTAGAATTCCACCCTCGGATACTCAGACTAAGACTCTACTCTGGGTCGTGTTCATTGGATAATAATAAAGTAGGGTGAAAGAAATAGGAGCCACTTATAAGTGGGGGAGGGGGCTGTGCTGGAGCCGGGACCCCTGGGTCCAACCCCAGTGCCTGTGGCACCCTGTTCTCTGAGGCTTAATTCCCCCTGTGAAGCCCTCCCTCTGGGCACAGAGCTGGTCAGTCACCCCCATCGTTATTGACCAGCTTGAGGGATGACTCGGACAGGGCCAGGAGAGGTAAAGACCGTCAGGTGTGCTCCTGGCAGGCACAGACAATCTCCAGGGCAGAGGCCCGTCAGCCTCCACCACCGGAAGCACAGACAACCCACTTTGCTGGAGAGCAGAGTGCAAGAAGGGACAGTCCCAGGGCTGGGGATGGCGCTTGAGGCTGGGACTGGCTCCAGGGATACTAGCAGCAGTGCCTGGGGCACACTGGCAGCCAGGGAAACTCGCTCTGTCTGTGTGGGGTGGCCTCGGGGGTCAGGAGGACCTTCCAGCATCTGTGGCATGAGAGTCCTGACCGGTGTCAAGCCTCGTGGCTTCTCTGTCATTTCCTGGACACGCCCCAGCAGAGAGTAAATAAAGCTGTCTCCTTTAAATGTTGTCCCTGTGCCCTCTCCCAGCCTTCTCTCAGAGGAGCCGAGTCCCATTATATTCCAAAAGCATGTGTTCCCAGCCATTGTTCTCCCTCTTTCCAATAATATCGTGGCAGGACAAAGAGGAGCGGGGAAGGGAACAGACTTTCCAGGATCTCAGCCCTGGTTTTAATTACAAGTGTTCGTGGTGGTGGCATTCATGTAATTGGGGGGCTGATTTATGCCAAATAATAAGCACTGATGTAAGGGGCTGGTGCCCAAGAGGGAGGGGAGGCCCCCCGAGGCAGAGGCTCCGCACCAGCCTGGATGCGGGGTGGCACGTGTCCACCGCTTTTCTCAGAAGCATCCAGGGACAGTGGGAAAGGCCACTGCAGGGATCAGCTTCTAGAGACGGAGTCCTGCTTTGCACTTGCAAACCCCAGGACCTTTGTGCCACCTCTGCCCTTCTCTGAGCTCAGCTTATTCATCTCACAGATGCATCTGATGCCCAGAGCCCGTGGTTGGGGGTTGGAGGATTAAATACTATAGTGTGAACAGAGGGCATCCAGCACAGGACGAGGCATGTAGTAGGCACTCAGTGCTCTTGGCCTATTGAAAAATGATAATAACACTTACAATAACTGTTGCAACAACAGCCATGCTCTACTCTGTCCTCAGTTGCAGGCGGGGGGATGTAACCCAAGGGTTCTGTCATTAGATATATGTGCACGCTTGACCTAATGGAAAGCTTGAAAGCAATTGATGGGAACACAGTCCATCTTCTTGAAGTCTCTCGAGCAGCGTAATGTAAGAATTACTGTTCTCTCTTTGCATTTATGCATTGCATTTCTCTGTTGAATTCCAAATGCTTTATAGACCCCGATCAGCTTCTCGCATCCTCGTAGTATAAACCGTGGGAGAGAGGCAGGCCGTGCATGATTTCATAGAGCAATTTGCTCAGCGAGTCCTGAGGATGGAAGGATGGGCCAGGCTGGGACTAGGAATGCCTGTCCCAAAGTGCTCAGGGTGTGTCAGGACGGTTGCTGGCTGGGAGACCAGGCACTCAGAGCAGGCCCTCCTGGAAGGTCTGAAGAGAGAGTGGCCACCTGGCACTGCCACAGGCATGAGTCAGAAAGGAATGAGGTTCTGGTCCGTGCCACAGTGTGCCTGAACCTCGAGACACTGTGCTAAATGAAAGAGGCCAGATGCAAAAGGTCACCTGCAAAACGATCCCATGCATGTGAAGGTGCAGAACATGGACCGGTGGTTGTGTGGGGCCAGGGCAAGGGGGAAGGGAGTGACCACCAAAGGGAACAGGGCTCCTGTGGGGTGGTGGACACAGTCTGGGGTCACTGGTGATGAGCGCACAATCTTGCGAATATACTGAAAACCGTGGGATTGTACACCAGGGTGAATTCCAAGTATGAATCATATCTGTTTTTTTAAAGATATGTGAGAGTGGGACTTTGAATATGCCTCCTCCTAATCATGAAGAGTTTCCCAAAAGAGAGGCTCTGAAAGGCGCTACCAAGACCCCAAGGTTGCTTTAAAAATAATAACAACACCCACAATGACACAATAGTGTAGTGGAGAACACAGGGGCGTGGGGAGAGGCAGGGAGGCCCAGTGGTGGGTCCTGCACAGCTGGACCAAGTGAACATCTGGAGCTGATGTGGGGGACGGCCGGCAGGCCAGCAGACCCAGGCACAGTGCGGGAGGATCTTGCATTCCTGCTAGAGGAGGAAGGTCCTGCCCACCAGCTCTGAGGGCAGTGAGGAGCCAGAGAAGTGGGGACGGTGTTCCCCTGGGTTGCTGGTCCTGGGGCAGGTAGGTCAGGAACGAGGGGTCCGTGAAGCCAGAGTTACGATGGTGGCCTCTTACGTTGAGTTGAACAGTGTCCCCCCTCCCCAGAGGATATCTTCACTCAGAACCTAGGAATATGAGAAAATGGATCTTTGCAAATATCACTCAGTAAGGATTGGCAAACAAGATCATCCTGGATCAGCCAGGTGGGTGCTGAATCCTGCAGCACGTTTCTTCTTAAGAGATGAAAGTGGAGGAGACACGGAGGCCGCCCATTGAGACGGAGGCAGAGGATGGAGTGATTCTCCTTCCAGCCAGGGAGCACGGAGGGCCGGCCGGACCAGCACAAGCCGGGAGGGAGGCAGGCAGTGGCTCTCCCACACACCCCCAAGGAACCAATTCTCCCGACACCGCCACTCCAGACTCCCGGCCTCCAGAGCTCTGTGGGACTCATTTCTGTTGTTTTAAGCCACTTCATAGATTGTGGAACTAACACACCGCTGAGTTTCTCCGTATCCTTTCTGGAAACTCTCTGATGCTTTACCTAACCTAACACCCTTTTCAATATGCCAAACTGATCCTCTTAAGCACCTCCCGGCCTCTTTAGTTTCTCCTTCCTTTTAGGTTAACAACCCAGATTCTCAGCACACCCTTAGGCCCTTGTCAGCCCTCACCCTCTCCTTCTCTGTGCTACAGTCACCTGTCCTCTGTCAGCTCCTACCTGCCACAGGGCCTTGGCACAGCCCTCCTCTTCACCATCACCTGGTTATCCTTCAGATCTCAGCTGAAACGTCATTCCTCTGAGATGCCTTCCCAGCCCTCCTGGACAGAGTAGCTCCTTTTGCTACAGGATTGTGAAGAACCACGGCCCTTTCTTTCCTGTCCACTGTATCAGATGGCAACACCACACCTGTTCATGTGATCCTTCTTCAGTGCTCATCTTCTGCTCTGGGCAGTTGTCTTTATCTAGAAAGAAGTGCACCCACTCTTCTGGGCTGTCCTGCCTCTAGGAGACGTGTGGTGTCCAGGGCACGTTAGGATAGGCTGTTCATAAAATCATGATGACCCTGAGTGAATGAAGAGGGGAGATGGTGGGGGGTCTACTGTGGCTCCTGCACACCTGAAAATTCCCCACGGTGTTTAACCGCTCACCTTTGCATCAGCGAATGGCGAGGGGCAAGGCCACTTTCTAGAAGGCCCCCAGGCCTCCCCGTCTCCAGTGGACACATGGTCTGTGAGCTAGTAAGAAGCCTCTCCCACTGGACAGCGACAGATGACCCCTGCTTGTCAGCATCTTGGAATACCCGATCCCTGTTCTGGGGAGGCCTCAATTACCACATCACCTTTACATTACCTGGGTAATTACATTTGGACCTCTGACCTGAGATACTGGAATCTGAACATCCCTTTCTTTGGAACCACGTGGATTGGGCGATTTTTGCAAGCCAGGCTTTCCTGAGGAACATAACCTCAAAGATACTGATCTCCTGGCTGCTTCACCCAGCTGAGTGCTGACTCTTGCTCCTCTGACGGGGAAGCAGAAGCGCGTCTCAGAATGGCTTCTGTGGTTGCTTCGTGTCTCCTAAAGACCCCCGAACACAGGGCACAGGGAGTGCATGTCTCTGAGTGAGATGCCGTCTTGGGTTTGAAGAAAGGTTTACTGTCTTTCACTTTGTGTCCCCAGTGATTGGTAGAATGTCTAGCAAATGACAAGTGCCCCCTGGGTGCTGCTGGGAGACGTCCTGACCTGTGAAACTATCCCCACTGTGACTACACCGCTCCGCAGTGTTTATACAGACACTCCAGGCCAAGTGCACAGCCCCCGTCCACGGTGGTGGACTGGTCCACCATGCCCACGGTGGATTGGCAGGCTGCAGACGGATCATTTGTTCATCTCTCCTTTCCTCCCTTCCTATTCAGTGCCCCCCAAATTTTCTGATTTTTTTTTTACAGAATTAACAGAATGTTTTTGAAAATGGTGTGCTTCATTATGTATTTCTTTTGCTGCTACATATGCAGCCCTATGCAAATTGAATCAATTCATACTCTAAACTTTTTTTTCCGCCAAGAGTGGGTTTAGAATTTATTTTCTTTACATTATCTGGATAATTACATTTGGTTTGCTTCCCTAGATGCAGGCAGATGGTTTTCCAATCTTAAAAATCAAGCTGTATCACCAAAGTATTCTGAGAACTGATAAGCGATCACTCCAGTTTCCTGAAGCACAGGGAGAGCTCCTTGTAAATTTATAGCCCCCGACAGTGAAGTGGGGAGGGAGCCCTGCAAGTGCACGCACTGATGTATCTGCATCTTGGGATATGGGCTGTGTTCACCATGTCCTCAGAAAGTAAGTACGATAAAAATTACATTTAAGGATGTCCTGCCAAAGGATTGATTACCTGGGGAACATATTTTAAATGGTGCATTTGGGCAAACAGGCCAGCTGAGGCATCTCAGGATGGCAACAAGATAAACAGACTTGATTGATGGCAGGGAGCCTGCCTCTGGAGGCCTCGGGCTGGGGCTCTGGGTGCAGATGCCGAGGAGACCCCAGCCCCACCGTCACAGCTGGGCCAACTCAGTTGCACATCTTTGAGTTGGAACTGAAAAATGGTTTACATCAGCCCACAAAGCTCAGCACTCCGTTCCCCAGACACCTGGGAGCTAGCAAAGGGTTAGGATGGGTCCTGAGTCGGCTTAGCGAGGACCCCTCTGAAGTCTCGCTATTTGGAAATCTTGGGAAAGTGAAGGGCTTTGACAATGGAGTAGGGTTCTCCTTCCACAGGAGCACAGAAAACTAAGGCTATAAAAACTGTTTCCACCTTTGTTTTTCTACCCCCAATCAAAAGATAGGGCCATATATTTTTATATAAAATGGACATTTCTAACTTTCCTAAGAAATTGCCTGTCCTTTAAACTTTAGGCAGGGACGTACTTAATTTTGCTTTTCGACAGGATTTTGCATATGTAATATTTCCTTTTAGAACTTTCAGGAATCTCAATTATTAATTCTGCTGTAGATTTATTGGTCTTTTGACTCTTTAGGAGAGGATTGTAGATTCATCAAACCTTGTTTGCTACCTTCAAATTTCAACAGTGCCTTAAATTCAATAGAAAATCCAAAAGCAAGTTGAAATGTACACGGCATTGTAAAGGTGTAAAGGGCCGAGCCCGTGCGCCTTGCAAGCCCTCCATGATCCTCATGGTAGGTAACCAGTGTTAGAGACAAGGGTGTGCACCATTTTACCCCATGATCCAACTAGAAAATTGTTTCTGACATTGCATGACCAAAAAAATAGCTCTGCCCAAAAGATGCTATTTATAAAAGTAAACTGTTACAAATGGTGCTTAGTGTTAACCAGAACTTTATGAATAAGTAATGAAGTCTAATTTTCCGTTATTATAGCCATTGTTTAAAAATGCATGTCTGCCAGGACATTGTAATGATTTTGTATTACTTAGAAAAACTTTTATGATTCTGCGCTTTTTATTTTTTTTAATAATTACTTTATTACTTCTTCATTAGGGTTTCTTTCCTCCAGTACTTATGTGGCTCTTCCAAAAAGCAGTCTGATGGAGGTAGCAGCTGCATTTTTCTGAACTGTCCTTGGGCCTCCGCAGCACTGCAGATACTTTCTGTGTCCCTCTGTCCCAAAGTGGTCACCAGGATGCCCTTTGATGCCTATGGGCAATCCCATTAGCTGTGATGGCTTCAGGTTTCTGCACAAACTCTCACCAAGAGCTGACGCTGGGCTGAGTGTAGTCCTGGGCAGTGCGCTGCCCCAGCTCAGGAGAGGCCGTCGCCAACCACCCAGTGTTAGGTGTGGCTCATCTAAAGACCAGACACCCTACCCCGGCACAGACCACCCTTGGTGGCTTGGAAAGGTCACATGCTTGGTCTTTAAATCCTGGGCTAACCAATGCTTGCGCCAGCACTTTCTGCCATCTGGATGTTCGTGGTCACTATTGAACACTCTGCCAAAAACTAGATTTAAATGCAGGCTCTGATATTTTAAAGAATCCAGCAGGAAACTGCTTAAACACAACAAGTTGCTTTCAAACCTGAAGGGAGCCGCCCAGCCACGCAGAGGCTTCACCACCTTCCTGAGGACATCAAGGGCTTGGCTGAGCTTCCCAGGTGGGGCTGTGGTCTCTGCAAGGCCCACAGAGGGGCACTGAGTGGGAGGTGGGTGTCTTCTCAGAGGACGCTGCTGGGAACTAGCCAGTGCTCCCTCCGGCTGTCCCTCTCGTGATGCTGCTGTCCTCTTGGTCCACACGGCTACTGCCCCAAGGCCCTGTTTTCATTTCTGGTCATCTTGAGTTGATTCACAGAGTCAAGGGCTCTAGACACCTTCAATTGGACTGAAGAAGGGAACTCTAGAGTTCTGCGGGTCTGTGTTACTTTGATTCTTAGGAGTTTGAGATAAACTGGCCACTGAAATCCAAAGGGAGCAGAGCAAGCGTCCACTTGGGATCTGAGTCCCAGACCACGTGTCTCCATCTGGGCTGTGTGATGTCCTTCCTTTTCTTTGTTTTCCTTCTTTCTTAACTTGCGGTAAGGGCTACCTTATCATTCAGTCCTTATAAAGATAACTAAATTGCTGACATAGTTCCTTCTAGCTTTCTTTTCAGACACTGCTTTTTCGCAGTGGTTTTAGGTTCACAGCAATTGATGGGCGTGTCGGAGACTTCTTGTGGCATCCCTCCCCCGCCCCGCCTCCCCCACAGGGCCTCCCTGTGGTCAGCACCTCGACCCCTTCTAGTGCACCTTTTGGGGCACTGAGTGCTCTCATGCTGCTATGCTGATGTCACCACGGCCATGTCCAGAGTGTCCATCTAAAGGCAAGATGGAACGGCCACCCCCCCCCCCCAGCACTGGCTCCCTGTTCCAGCTCTCCAGCCCTGGCAGCCGTGCTTGGCTCCTCCAGGGGCCTCACAGGAGTGGAGCATGCAGCGCCTGTCCTCAGCATCAGGGCTTCAGTGTTCCTGCTATAGATCTTTATCACTCTACACCAAAGCCTCCAGATCAGGGCTGTCCGTCCCCCAGAGACAGGTGTGGCTGGAGACTGGCCAGATTCACAGGGAGGTGGAACCAGGTGGCTGTGACTGGCCCAGCCAAAGGGCCACGCAGGGAGCCCCTGACTCAGTCTGGGAGACGGCCAGCATGGCGGAGGCAGAGGTGGGAGCTTGCGCCCACGCCCAGCCTGTGGTGTTTGTGCATGGGCCAGCGGCGACGGCACAGGGACCTCACTGGAATGCCTTTTATTATGCACTCCTGACATTTTTTATATTAATCTTTTTTCTCCCCCATCTATAACATTCCCCACACGCTACACTAAGGGGATATTTTAAGCATTAATTCTCCTAAAAAGCCTCATGCCCAATGTAAAAATATTTCACTGTCTCGGGAAAAGGCACTCTCTATAAATGAAAAGCACCATTATTAGTAATGACAATAATTTTCCTGACATCCATTTGTGCATTCTGTATGTTTTGATAGGATTACATAAATAATGGAATTGTATGCAAACTCTCAGAACGCAGCCTCCCAGGTGCACCCCGCCTGTCTGTACACTGAGGTTTTCTTGAGCAGCTGAGCTCTCCCGGCTCTGCTCAGAGGGGCCGCCGTCTGGAAGGTTCTGCCCTGCAGCCTCACCAAGGATGCTGAGACTGGCCTCCCTGGTGCCCAGCGTCCTCCCAGATAGTCACTCCGTTGTGGAATGACCATCTTTTCTCCTGAATCGCCCCAGAAGTCAGAGGTATTTATCTTTTTCAAAATCAAGCATCTCAAATGCTTCTGAAATATTTCTTTTAAAAACTCATTAATTATTTAAAAATACTGGATCAGGGGCCTATCCATAGCCACCAAAGCACTTGCTTATTGGAATGCTGTAAATCACAGGAAAGAGGTGCTGTGTCACTAAACACATCCGCCACCCTCTGAGGACCCTATTGGCTACGTGTAGTCTTTCAAATTGTTATTTCAGAAAATAAAAAGCAACGAAAGTACAGCATTAAACAGCATTACACGTATCTTGTGAATGGTCTTCTACTGAGATTATTGAAAGATAGTAAAGACAAACATATAATCAGGGGTGAAATCATGCATTTTCCTATAATTCATCCATGGGTAATTTTATTGCACATCGTTTAGTCAACATTTTCTACATGAAGTATTTCACTCTAATATCTAGGAAAATAAAACAAACTTCAACAACAACAACAACAACAAAAAGAAATAAGAGATACCTGTAATCCCATAAGCCGGGACCCGTACTTTCATTTTGGCTCATACCACATGAACCTTGCCAGGCTGTACCAGCTAGAGGCCAGGGTAACCCCAAAACAAAGCTGAGTTTTCTTCTATAGCTATTGGCCCTGTCCCTCCTCTTGGAACCCAGCCCCTCCCTCATCCCTTGGGTTTTCAGTGGTGGGAAATTCAGGAGAGTGCTGGACTGTCTAGAATATTGAAGCAAGAACAAAGTCACTGTAAGGTGACTGAGAGGCAGGTGAAGGGGCTGGTGCAGGCCAAGGGTCCATGGAGGGGAACCATGGCTTCTTCTTGACTGTCCTGTGGTTGGGGCCTGTGGGTATCTGGATGCAGGGCTCATAGTTCCAGGAGCCTCATAGGATGGGCCCAGGTGCCTGAAGGCCATGCCTATGACGCCGATGCTGTCTCCTGGGTTAGGAGTCTGCCTTCCTGTCCACCCGGCCAGCATGCCCAGGTGTCCTGCTCTCCCAAGAGGCTGCCCCGGCCTTTCTCCTGGCCTGGCTGTCTTTCCACTTCTCGGGTTATTTCACTCTCCCTGAGACCCCTTGGTTTAGAATTTGCGGCTCTCCTGGGTCCTGTTTCTCCCTGCAGGTGGTCTCCCACATGCTGTGCCCCTGCCACCTCCACCTCAGTCCTGGTGGCCACACCTTGGGGCGCACTTCTGGCCCAGGCCCAGCAGGTTGTGCCCAGATGGCGCTTCTTCTCTCTGAATGACCCCGGGCCTGCGTTACCCAGACAGTGCCCTTCACATCCAACCTTGCAGGTGAGCCAGGCTTGCCCCATAGAATCGCGTCCGGGACGTATGCTCCATGGGGAACGGCTCAGGTCCCCTCCAGCCTCCCTTGGGTGCAGCTTTCTCTGAGCGGCACCTATGGAAGTGCCAGAGCCAGGGCCCCCCTCAGCCTGGACCATTGGAACCCCGGCTTTAATGGGGGGAAAGAGATGATGACACTTTGACCTTTCCCACCAGGAGAAGCCTACCAATTCCGTTTAATTAGCTGTGGCTCTCTGGAGCTGTGTTTTGGGAAGGACTGTCAAGCCATTATCTGCACTCGATTGAAAGAATTCGGGAATCCATTAGCAATGTCTGCACTGGGCAGAGGATTGGGAAGAACATGTGTGCGTATGGCATTCTCCCATCGCGGCCCTACTTTATCTTGTATCAGAAGAGAGAATCTCGAACTGCGCCCTAAAGGTGTTAGGTCAGGTGATGACACTGAACAAAACAGAGTGGAAGAGATTCCCTGGAGAAGCCAAAGGGGTTGCTGTGTTTGGGCAATAAGTGGCTTTGAAGTCACCTTCCCTCATTCCTCTTCTTGACTCCATTCAGCCACACAAATGGTGCGCCCAACCCTCAGGGCTCACATGTTGGCTTAGTTTCTTGTCACCGCTTCTTGGGCTCCCCGTTGAGAACTCAGGGGTCCTCCTCAGACTCAGGGCAGGCCTGGGCTTGGCGTCAGTGCTTTCTCGTTTATGACTCCTCTCAGGGACGGAGAGGGGCGCAGACCCTCAGGGACACAGTACCCATCTTTTGTCCCAGAGTCACTCACAGCCTGCCTCCTGCTGTGTCCTCTGCCTGTGGGCCGGTGGTGGCCCTTCCCCGCCCTGCCTGGCAAGTGCCAGGGCCCCAGGAGACCAGGATGGTTTTGCTTCTCAAGTCTGTGGAGGAGAGGAAGAGTGGAGATTCCCAGGCTCAGCTGACCCGAGGTGGGAAGTGTCCTCCTGAAGGTGCTCTGTGCTGGGGACGGTGCCGGGGTTCTCTATGGGAAGACTGAGGGACAGGCCTATGGAACGGGCGTTGGTGTAGGAGACTGGGGCTCTGCAGTTGTCACCCGCTGGACATCACACTGCTGCCACATGACAGGGCCCAAGGTCACATGACAGTGTTCAAGGTCCACACCCTTCTCCTCCAGGCACTGAGGCAGGAGAGCCACCTCACCCAGTCATCACCCCGGCAGCCTTACCTTTCAGGTGAGAGTCCATTAAGCAGGTCCCACAGTCTCGAGGGAGGTGAAGGGTTTGGGGAGAGGGAGGGTGGCTCTGCTTGAAGTTCTGGTGGCCTGAGCTATTTGAGCCCCACAGCGCCATCCAGACATTCCCAGCCCGTGTCAGAGCTCTTCCTGCCCAAAATCGGGATTCTGCCCGGCACCCGCCTGCCCTCGGGGTGGCTGGCTGTGCCAACAGAAATGCCAGCTGTAGCTAGGACAGGCCCTGCACCCCAGGAAAGCGCCAGGTCTGGAGATTCTGTTCTGGTCCAGATCCTCCCCTACATAACGAGAGGCAGATAATTAACCGCGGTGGCGGCCAGGCTGCAGCCGCTGCCAGCCCCCTCCCGGGTGGAGGGTGGAGGGGCCTCGTTAGCATTCTGCCCACAGCCCCGCAACAATAAACCCAGATTAGCCATCGGGACAACCAGGCACCCAGTTCAAAGGGTCTGTCCCACTGCGAGCCTCAGGCCAGGGAGAGAGGCCACCTGCACGTGCTTGTTTTCTGGGGGTTTTCGATTGGGTTCGGTTTTGGTCTGGGGCACCTTGTTGTCAGCCCTTTGTAAATAATTGTTTTCCCTCACACATTGAGGAAAATGTTCTTCTGAAGAGAAAGATACATCAAAGGGCATTTCTTAATGTATGAAAAAGCAGAAAAAATGTTAATGATATAACATCAGGGTGGAAAGTAGAGGAAGAAAAATCTATGATTCTAATTATGGAAAAAATTACTAAAATATGTACTAACGTGTCCTAGGCATGTACAGAAAAAGAAAAAGAAAGAAAGAAAGGAAGGAAATTTATTGAGATGTTATTAGTCTCTGGATAATTATGTTTATTTCCTGACATGTAAATGACTCCTCCATCAGGGGAAAAAAAATGTTTTTATTAAGAAGGTAAAGCACATGGGGAGGCTGACTTTTAAACCTGATTTTCATGAGGACAGATTTCCAGCATGTTACTTCGTGTGTGTGTGTGTGTGTGTGTGTGTGTGTGTGTTTTCCAAAGCTAATGCTTGCCCCAAAGGGGATTTTTAATGGCTTTAAATTAGCATGATTTGGTGTTTGGCCACAACCTGACATTCTTGAATTTAACCTGGGCAAACTGAACTTGACTTAGTCCACAAAAAAGTGTTTAAAAAATGAAAATTCTGGCTGCTTTGGAGTCGCTAGGAATTCTTTCTCTAGGTGAACCCAGTGTGATCGTTTGAACTGAGACACCGTGCTGCAGCCGGTCTCGGGGATCGCAGGGTTCTGGTCTGATGTGGTAGGAATTGCTTTGTCTTGGTGGAGAAGCCATTCACCTTCTGGGCCCTGGCCTTTCTTCATCTATCCCCTTGATGGCAGAAACCAGTTCAGCTCATCTGGAAAGGGAGTTTCCCTGAGGACCAGCTGAGAGGAAGACGAGAAGGAGCCACAGAGCAAGCAAGCCCAGAACAAGAGCAGTGGCCTCTTCAACAGGGGCCCATTAGATATGGCTGGGCATCAGGGATGCTACCTTTGTCTGGGGGCCAGGTGTTTGTTTCACTGTGGCCATAGGCTGCTGCTGCGGCTTCTTCTTTTTTTTAATATTTTTTTAGTTGCAGATGGACACGACACCTTTATTTAATTTATTTATTTATACGTGGTGCCGAGAATCGAACCCAGGGCCTCACACATGCCAGGCAAGTGCTCTGTCACTGAGCCACAGCCCCAGACTCCACTGCTACTGCACAGCCCTGAGCGACAGACAGGACATGGTCCCCGGCACCTTCTTTCTCAGAAGAACGCAGCGGGGAGCGGCAGGGTGCTCCATTAGCAGCCCGGGGCCTGGGTCTCCTCGGCTCACACTGCCCTTCTCTTGGCCTCCGTCCGCCCTCTTTTCTCTGCCTGAAATACCCTTTCCTCTATTTACGATCTGACTCACTTCCACCAGCCAGAGCCCGCGTTCCGGGAAGTCACATCTGATGCACTGATAGAGTGGACTGCACACATCCTGGGTTACCAAGCAGAGTAGGGGGTGTGACAGGCTGTACCTGCCGGCAACCCTTCCCGTCCCTCCACCCCCCACAAGAGGCAGCAGAGCCACTGCCAGTGGTGTGGCCTCAGGCAACTGCCGTCACCTCTCAATGTGTCCCACTCCTCCTGTATAAAAGGGCAGTAGGACAGTGTCCACCTCAGCAGTTGTGAGCATCGTCTGGGGCACCTGGAAAATGCTAGTGCTTGTCGCTTTACGGCCTGCAAGTTCACGGAAGGAGCCTCAGGTCAGCCCCACGCGGGGCCTTGCAGTTCTTGCTCTGGGACTTTAAATTAGCATGATTTGGTGCCTGACATCATTTCTCTCTCACTCTTCTCACTCGTGGCTTCCGGCCCTCTCCATCCCATCATCCCAATCCCCCACAGAGCAGTCTCAGGTCGTGGTGAACCCAGAGCCTCAGAGGTCCCCTAGATTTGTCAGGGAGGGATTGAACACTCACAGAACTCCTCTGGGTGTTGGCCCAGTCAGAGAGCCAGGGCAGGGGCGAGGGTGCATTGGAGATGTGTTTCTGATCACAGAAAGTGACTTCCCCAGGGCCACCCAGCAGACTTGCCTGGGGGTTCAATGCATTGAACCCCTGATGAAGAATGGCCTTTCGGGTCTGGGGGACAGCAGTGTGGCTCCAGACACCTCTAGTTACTAGCAGGGTGTCAGACATGTGCATTTGACCTTTGAGGCTCTTATCGGAGCAGATCCATGTCAGGAATGCAATGGGCTAGTGTTCCTCCAAAACACATCTGCTGCAACGGGATGCGATGTCCCTGCGAGCAGAGTCAGACCTGGTGCAGACATTGCCCCCGGTGGTCTCTCCCCAGCTTAAATATAAATAAAAATCAGTACAAGGTCAGGAAGCTCCTCACCCTCCTGCCGGATGTCTCTTGGTTCTGAGCTTTCTTTCTTTGTAAGAGTCATGCTCTCCCCACTGCCTCCCTTGTGGTCCCCAACCTCCATTTGTCACCTCCCACTAGACCCTTCCTCTCATGGAAGACTTTCTGCTCCAATGCCCACTTACCAGGGGAAGGGTCCACCCACACTGACAGCACCCCAAGCCCAGGGGCTCCAGGGCCTCCTTGGGGACCTGGATGGTGGCTGGAGGGACCAGAGAGGGGGAGGCCCTGAGGCTGTGAGAGGTGAAGGAGATTGGACAACATCTGAGAGCAGGGGATTGGAATTCCAAGAAACGGAGGCCACCAAGAATCACTCCAAGCCAGAGAGACAGAACCCATCCCTGCAGATGGCCAGGGCCTGAAGCCATTCAGGACCGCACCTTAGCTTGAGCTGGGAACTGGGGCATGAGTGTCCTCTCTCTCTCTCTCTCTCTCTCTCTCTCTCTCTAGTTTCTAGACAAATGCCAGGCTCTGCTCCCCTCCCCTCCCCTTTCTCATGCAAATCCAGAGAATCAGCAGGAGCCCCCGTAAGTTTTCCCCTCTCCCAAGAAATTGCTGTTTTCCTTTGTGAATGTGTGAGGGGAAGCTCATCTTGGTTCTTTCTTAAAAATGGACACGGAATGTGTGCATCTCCCATTCCAGTTTCAGTTTCCAGAATGCAGGGGAAGGAGCCGGTTCACTCTACCACGCCAGGTCCCTCACCTGCATTCACTTGCCTAAGCTGCACCCGGGTTCCTCTACCTGTCGCCAAATGCATCTGCAGATGGAGGCTGGGACACAGCCGGTGACCTGGGCAGAGCTGGGCCAGAACCTGTGTCTGTGGCCATAAAGCCGGTCCTCTCTACACTCTCCCAACACTGACGCGCCGTCCCTGTCTTTGCGTCGCATCTTGAGAGGACGCTCGCTCCCTGCCCGACCTTTTGGCTTGGAACAAGGAATTCATTGACTTGAGGGCCAAGCAGGCCCAGGGCCGCCTTCTCTCCTAATCAATGTGTATCATTTTGCCAAGAGACAGAGTCTCCTGCTGGACAGATTGATTCCCTGGTTATTTATCTTCCTCTGCCCAGTGTAAATTGGTCAGCCTGATCCTATTCGCATGATAAAAATCATAATGTCTCAAATTACTTACTCAATAAAATGTGGGTTTGTCTATTATTAGTGATCATTAGGGTTATAATGCAGCATGGAAATTTGGAGCAAATTAACTACACATGCAAGCTGTTAGGCTCATGTGCAGTTAATCATATGCACAGGGTTCCAGTGGGCAGAGGGTTTTGCAGGCATCGTTTCAGGGGACTTTGCGGGAGGGGAATAGAATACCCAGCTTTTTTTTTTTCTCTCCTTGAATCTGGTTTTCTCCACCATTTATCTAACATACGGTTGAACCATGGAAGTGACGAAAAACAAATAAAGCAAAAGCAGGAAACCCAGAATTATAACTCAAATTAATATTGGTCTTAAGGCTTCCATTCATGTGTCCCCAGATTTTTGAATGACACCTCAGAATGTCCATGCTGGACAAACCACCCTGGACCCCAGTTCCCATGAACCTTGTCTGTCTGCTGAGAGTCACTCTTAGTCTGGAGCCTTCCTGCCCAGTGATGTCATGGCACAGCGCCGGCTGTCATGAGGTGTTCCCATCACACCTGGGTACTGCCATTTCCTCTGTGGCAGATGCTTCCTGGACACGTGGGCAGGTGAGAAGTGTTGACTTCAGCTGCTGGTATCTGACTATCAGAGTCGTGTCGTTTTGAATGGCAACGCAAGTTCAAAAGAAAATGAAAACAAAACTCTAGGTGCACCTTGTTTCCTGAGAGTGTGCCAGGAAATTCACAATGAACTTCATGAATTAAAGATACCAGATAAATAAGGGTGGTGGCCCAGGAGCGGAAATTGGGTTTTTAAATGACTTGGGGGTTATGCAAAGCTTTCCTCTAAGGAGTCTGACTTGTTCTTCGTGGAACCTGAGAACAAAACAAAGACCAAAGGGTGAAAGTCTTTTGAGTGAACTGAACCTAACTCAGAATAGTTTAGAGGAACAAAGGGGATGCATAGGGCTCTTTAGCCATGGATGTCCATGTGCAGGGCTTCCCCAGGGTCAGTCCATCCTTGGCATCAGGGAACTGTGAGACTGAGGGATACGGGGCAACCCACAGTGTCTGCTCCAACCGTGATGCACGGAGGTCCCAAAGAGTCACCAGAACCATGGGGGAAAGCTGACTGTACTGCTAATCCCTGTCTTCAGTATCAGAGAGTCAAATAACCTGTGACCAGAGCCCCCGTGGAGCTGCCTACTCAGCCACATCCTGGGACCCAGGCCACCGTGGCCAGGTCCAGTGGAGAAATGAGGTCTTTCCAGAGATTGTGGCTAAAATGCTAGTTTCTCCTTTTGGGTTTTGATCAAGGGCCGTTGCAGATTCTTCCCAACTCCTCTGGCCATTAGAAATTGACTCATGACTAGACATCAGAAAAGGAGACTCAACTCTTGTGAAATCTTGTGAAATCGCAGAAGCTGTGGTGGAGAACTAAGAGCTCCATGTGGCACGGCCCTGGGTATCAGGAGACTAGCGCTGTCTAGGTCTGTCTCCTGTTCCAGACCCAGACTGCCAGTAGGAAATGCGTAGAAATCCCTCCTTCAACAAAATGTGAAAATCAAGTCCACTGGGTCTGTGTTGTAAATATCCCCACCATGGCCAAGTTCAAGCCTCAGTTGGCTCCCAGAATTTCTGAAAATGAAACAGTCAGATCTTATGAGCTGGTGGCAGCCTACCATGTATGAGGGGGGTCCCTAAGACACATAAAATATCTATGGCCAAAAGCCTCCTGTAGAAGACCTTACAGATTTCATGAGTTCAACTTTTATAAAATAAGTTACATAATACTAGGAGGCAGGAGTTGCTCTATTAGGAATGAGCAGGCCTTTGGGCAAATGGTTTTATAAGCCACTTTTTTTTTCTAGTTAATTTTTCATGCTAAAACAGTAAGAGAATAAAAGACACTGTGATAAAATAAATTCTATTTCCCATTGATTTTTCATTATGACACGTTTTTCTGACTCAGAAACCAATTTAAGAACAGCTATACTATCTGAAGCCTCGAGTCTGTCTCCACTTGGCACCTGGGCAAGACGTTTTGCAGAGTGGTCACTTTCTGCACTTGGATCTCACTGAATGTGCACATGATTTTATACAGGAATGGTCTCGGGCTGGGGGTGTAGCTCAGAGCGAATGCCTGGCATGCACCAAGCCCAGGTTCAATCCCTGGCACAAGAATGGGGAGGGGGCTTGAAGACTGTGTCATGCAATCCGTGATGGACCACCCTGTGTGATCGTGACAAACACCAATGTGAGGGACAGAAAGTGTTACTCCTGATCTTCCCAGAACTTCGGATTGCAGAGCTCCCTGTCACCTGCGGGGACTCAAGGTCGGCACAGCTTGGCTCAGCAGACGTTTCTGCAGTCTTCTCGCTCCCATCTCCCTCTCAAGCAGGAACACAGTGCTGCTTGTGTGGTCAACTTCAGTCCCTCTGTTTGTCCCAGGACTGCACTACAGCAAGTTTCTCCCCCCTCTTCCTCCTCCACTGCTGTTCTTTCTCTTTCCCTACTCTCTACGCTTCCCATCCTTCTAACACTATTCTTAAATGGACACTCACCCTTCTGTTTATAAGCAAACCCCAGCCTGAGCTTCTTAACCCCTGGGTTTAAAATAGCAACTGAAGCCAGGCGCAGTGGTGTGCGCTCATAATCCCATCAGTTTGGGAGACTGAGACAGGAGGATCACAAATTCAAAGCCAGCCTCAGCAAAAACGAGGCACTACGCAACTCAGAGAGTCCCTGTCTCTAAATAAAATATAAAATAGGGCTGGGGAAGAGGCTCAGTGGTTGAGTGCCCCTGAGTTCAATCTGAGGTACCCCCCCAAAAAAAAATCAAAACTGATCTCCCATCAGAAATTTGTAAAATTGTTTAGTTCTCAGAGATTCGTCAATATTGCCCTCTTTTCAGCCAGCATGCTGCCTTTCCAACACGGTATTTATGCATTCAGCCACCCATCACTCTTTCAGTCAGTTAATTGGTGCTATTGAGTGTTAAACACGTGCCATGCACTGGGGATGGAAGAAGGAACAAGTTATGCAAGGCCCCTGTCCTCGTGGACTTCACCTGTTCTCCAAAGCTCAGAAAGAGTGGCACGAGAAGAAGGTCCTCATAATCTGAATTATTTTCTTAGATTAGCTAAAGTGATGTTTGTAAAGCCTTATGGTAGTTCTGATCATGAATTTGACAAGTCCAGAAATAGACCAGATAAAGATTGGTCCATTGGTTGGTGATTAGTTGATCAATCGGTTGAGTAATGTCAGCCTGGGCTACTGAGCTTTAGGAAAGCCTGGCAGGTGGGAGTGTTGCAGTTAGAGCCCAGCATCCCATCCTCTCGAAGCTACCATGTGTATCAGTTCCCTGTTGCTGCTGTAACAAATTATCCCAATCTTAGTAAAATAATGCATATTTATCTTCTTACAGTTGTGGAGGTCAGAAGTCCTGACATCAAGGGGTCTTGAGAATTGAGATTCAAGAGTAAAATCCATTTATTGCCATCCCCTGCTTCTAGCAGACATGATATTCCTCCTGCTTCACAGCACATCCCACCAGACTCTGTGTCCATGGTCACAATTCCTTTGTCCTCTCTGCTCTGTGACCATGTAGCCTTCAGTGACTCTGACCCTCCTTCCATTCTCTTATAAAGACCCTCAGATAAGGTCTACCCAGAGAACCCAGCACAACTTCCCATTGCAAGAACCTTATCTTAATCACAGCTGCAGAGTCCCCTTGCTGTTTCAGGTGACACAGCACAGGTTCCCTGGGTTAGGGGATGGCTGTCCTTCCGGAGGCCATTGTTCTGTCTACCACGCCATCGTAACGTGTAGGAGTATTCAGCTCATGACTATTGATCTTTATTTAAAAAGGGCGTTTGATGGTGTTGATGGTGTCCCCCACTGGATACCTGGAGAGGAGATATGGCCTGGCCACTCTTCTGATCTTACCACTTGAAGCCATTTAACCTCTTTGCATCTGAGCTTCTTTACCCACAATGAGTGCGAGACGTCTCTTTGAGCCTAAAATATTACCATTTGGTTATACAAGTGTGCCCTTGTAGCTTCCTAGGTCCGCCATAGGAAGTGGTGGCTCAATGCAACAGGAACATATTCTCTCACGGATCTGGAGGTCAGAAGTCCAAAGTCCAGGTGTTGGGAGGGCTGTGTTCTCTCTGAACACTGCCGGAGGGTCCTCCCTTGCCTCTGCCTGTATTCCTGGGGGCCAGTGGTCCTTGTCATTCTGTGGCTTGTAGGCCACGTTTCAGTCTCTGCCTCTGCCATCTCAGGGTCTTCTTCCCCTGTGCATGTCTGTCTCTGCGGCTCATCTTATAAGCACAGGAGTCCTGATGGATTTAGGGCCCACCCTGCTCCAGGGTGATCTCATCTTATCTAATTATACATCTACAAAGATTTCCAACTGCAAAGACCCTGTTTCTTACTCAGGTCACATTCTGAGGTTGTGGGATGGACATGAGTTTTGAGGGGACTCTCCTCAATGCAGGACACCCCAGACTCCCTACAGGCATAAATCCCTGCTCCAGGATTGGGAATGGATGGAATTAGAGGGGAAAGGCAGAAGGCAATGGCTTCTTAACCTATGCCCATGTGTCTGGTTGGTGGCTTGTTCTGAGGACACAGAAGGAAAGTAGCGCTGTACTCCAGGTACTCTGTGGAGTTTAGTTTTAGTCCAGTGACAGGCTCACAGTATGACCGCGTCATCGGATTTGTAGTTTCTGCCTAAATAAAAGAGAAATCTGATCTCTTTGATTGATTCAGATTCAGACTCTGTTTGGAGCCAGGATACACCTGAACAATCGCCTCACACACATCTCCTACCCTATGGCACTGCACTTCCCAGATGCTCGGAACTCTGAAGTGCTCCCCTGGCCAGGACAGCTCTAGACGGCCTTCCCTTGCTCCCTAACATGCCAGAAACTGCTGTCTTCAAGGGCATCGGGCAAAGGCCCAGGGTAATGAGCCTCAGATCGCAGACAGAATCATTTTGTAGTTCATGAAGCACAGAGAAGCCTCCTTGGCAAAGCTTGTCTTCAACTTTCTATTTTTGAACCGGAGGGCGGGCCAGGAGGGAGGTGACCTGGGTGGAACTTGGAGGTTGTGTTTCCGCTGAGGAAAGGGATGCGGAACCTGTCCATCCCTGCAAGGCCCAGATGGAAGCCCAGGCCCCCAGCCCTGCAGCCCCACACACATGCTGCGCACCTGGAGCGCACTCTACCTGTTTACAAATTACCCCCATTTTCTGCTTGGCTCAGCAGCAACTGTTTACCCTCCCCCGTGATGTAATTAGGGCTTCAGAGTTCACGTGTGCCTATTATGAGCTCTCCTGTGTTCTGTCTTGGTGCTTCATTTCTGTAGCAGTAATCATATATATATATTAAAATTTGGTATCAATTGTTTGGCTAAATTATGCACAGTGGGCCATCCTAACCTGCCATTAACATAACGTATGCTAAACAATGTGTTGTGTTTTTTTTTTCCCCTTCCTTTTTTTCTGATAATTATACTCCAAAGCATCAATTGCTTATTCGAGTAAATTAAACTTTGCGTTTTCCTCGTTTCTTCAAACTTTCCAATGGTCTCGCCTGCAGCAGATGCACACCAAGCACTCCTTTGGCCACCCGTGGAGGTGGCCTTGCTGTTTTCTTGCTGAGAACTGCTAATGCCACGTGGTGGTCACCACCATCTGAGCGGCCCCAGTGTCCCACGGCTGAGCGGCAGTTTGGCACATTGCCGCTGCTTACCCCAAACCCAGGGGCACCTCAGCCTGGGTGTGGAGCTGAGTGTTGAACACCTAGGAATCAGCTGGAGTCGACGTTCATTCACTCCCTGGACCACACACACCAGCACCTCTTGGGTGCCAGGCGTGCACCAGGAACAAGAGAAACAAAAGGGACAATGTTTCTGTCCTCTGATGGTTTATGGCCTCGAGGAGGTCAGCAAAGCCTTCCCTAAACATTTTGGGCCATGTGGACTGAAGAGTCTCTCCCAATTGCTCAACTCTGCCCCTGTGGCTCAAAGGCAGCCACTGACAATTCATCAATGGATGGGAGTGCCTGTGTGCCAATAAAGCTTTATTGACAGGAACAGGGAGTGGGCCAGATTTTACCAGCCCTCAGTCCAGTGGGTCGAGGCAGAGAACATATACACATAATTTGTGTTTTTAAACCAAAGAATAACTTCAGATTGTGGCAAGGGATAGGAAGGAAGGGGGCGTGGCGACCCAGGCAGCACTTGCCAGCTTCTCCCCTCCAGGTGCGCAGCTGGGTACCAGGATGAGGCTGCCCAGGGCTGGTGCCCGGAGGATCCAGAACGCTGATGGGAATGAGCACCTTGGCTCGCGAGTAACCTCTGCAGCACACCCAGACGGGCCATAGAGTATGACCAGGGAGGCCCAGCTTAGTGGTGGGGGTTTCTCTTAGGTGACACCTGGGTTGAAACGTGAATAGGGAGCAGTGGCCATTCACGGGAGGGAGTGCAGAGCAGAGAGAGGGAGCCATTGTGGGAGACCACGTCTGCACAGACTCGAGGGCAAGAAGGACCCCGTGTGGAACGGAAGGGCGCCCGTGTGATCGGGAACAGGCGAGAGCGCCCTAGAGCTTTAGAGGAGACCAGGTTCAAGAGGCCAGTAGAGCCTGGAAGGTGTGTCACTGGCCAATGACTGGCTGCTGCTGCCGGGTAACAGGCCACACCTCAGCTCAGAGGCTGTGACCTCCTGGCCATGGGGCTCCAGCAGGACTGGGCTGCTGGGCTTGGTGGCACTGCCTCTGCGTTTGCATCAGCCGGCTGTCCATGAATCTCTGCAGGGACAAGACTCCTTAGCCGGGGCAGTTCTTCTCCACGTGGCCGTCATCCTTCTGGAACCAGCAGCGCTCGACTTGGGGTGGATTTTCACGACCACAGTAGAAGCACAAGACTCAAGTCGAAACCCATCAGGCCTCTTGGAGTCAGGACTGGCTTTCCCACTCCCCTCCCACATTCCGTGGCCCAGAATAAGTCACGTGGCTGAGCTCAGAGTCAGGGGGAGGACGCTGCAAAGTGCCCCAGGGAAGAGCTTGGATCCAGGGAGGGAGGAGAATGGGGCACACTTTGGCAAGGTTCCTGCTGGTGTTTGAAGTGCGTAAGAGGCAGAGCATTTTTAGGACAGGGGGGACATGATGTGCATTATAATTGAAACTCTTGAGTGTGCCAGAATGCCCACAGCAGCACAGTTGGGGGGCTGGGGGGACTGCACCTGTTGACGGGGTTCCCAGGCTGCCTTTAGGAAACACAGGGCCTTGCTATCTTCTCGCACGAGCTTCCCCAAGCAAGCTGATTATCATCTGCATTCATCCATGTAAGTCCCATAAAAAGTGAAGCAGTTGAGGAGAAATGAGAAATTATAGCCCAGATTAGCCGCCCTGAGTGTCCCTCACGATCTCAGGATGCTCACCCAAATCGCACCTCAGTGGACAGCCCTTTATCCATTAGCACTCGTAGCAGGATTATTCCCAAGGAAGACATGGCCTTTCTATTAGTTACTATCACCGTGAAATAAATAGATGTGACTGCCAGCCCTGCTCCCTGGGTTTCCATCCTGATGCATTAACGTACCGATGACCAGAAGTTCAATACTGTTGGGAGAATTAGTATTGGCTCGCTGTGGGCAAGGAAGAGTTTTCCTGGAAATTGACTCACCATTTCTGCAGTAAGCAGGGCCAACTATAGTAAACCCTGGGTGTATGATGTCTGAAGGTTGTTCTTCATTAATATAAAATCCTGAAAATGTATCCTGACCAATGATACCCTGTGCTCCAGATGGTGACTTGGGGACCCAGGCCCCTTCCACTCTGTGGCTTCATTATGTCAACAAAGATGTCCGAAGTCTGCCCCATTCTTCAGTTCAGTGATATTGGTGAGCTGCCTTGGCCTTGGCCTGAGAAGCGGCACTTACCACTTCTGCTCGTATTTCACTGGCTCTACCTCATGGCCCTGTCTAACTTCAAAGGAGGCTGGGAAATGTAGTTAGTGAACACTAGCCAGTTCTCCCACAAACTCCTTTAGTGCCATCCTCTCACCCCAACAACTGAATGATTTGCACTGAGTTTCACTGCACAGGGGGTATTCATAGCACGAGTTAATATTTAGGAGTTAGAAGCTGGACATATATTATCTCAATTAAGCCTCCAAGCAGCTATAAAAAAACGTACTGTATTCGTTCTGTGCTGCAGATGAGGGAATAGAGGTTTAGAGGTTCATTTTATTTTGTCTTCTGCAAAACAGGGAACCTGTCTCACAGGTTAAACGTCAGAAAGTGTATCTGTCAGGATAGGCTAGCTTTGCCAAGGTAACAAATAACACCTCAAATTTAAGGAACCTGAAAACCACTAAGTTTTATTTCTTGCAGTCAGAGATTTACTGATATAAAACCACCAAGTTTTATTTCTTTTTCATGCTCCGTGTTCATCATGAGTCATTTTTATGTCAGGACTTAGATCTATGCCAGAATAGCTTTCTGGAATGTTGCTGGATTCCACAGCAGAGGTAGAAGAACATGATGAGGTACGCTCTGGTCCTAAACCATCTGCCCGGAAGAAACCAGTGTCATTTCCCCTCCCACTGTATTGGATAGAGGGGGGAAGACAGCCACACTTGACATCAAGTTGGCAGGAAATGAACTGACACTGTGAGCCTGGAAAGAGAGAAGTGGAAGATTGCAGCCTACTCTAAGGTCTACCCATCCATACCCTTAACCCAGGAAAAACAGCATATTGCTAGAAATATCAGAAGTACTGAAATATTGTTACTACCATTCAATTGCATGAAAACTGGATAGCAGTTAGAGAATTGATAAATCTGGAGTTGACTCAAAATCTTCCCAGTGGATTCAACCAATTAGGAGACAACCTGGGAGTATGTGGGTGTGTTTGAGGGGATGAACCAAGCATCAGATGCTGAGGGGACAAATTTGCAGAGCAAAACACCTAGATGCCCCTTGAAAGAAGGGAGAAACCTTTTGGTTGTGTTCTTTGCAGCATAAAGGCAAACAGGAACCCAATGCTTTTAGAGTCTCAACTGGAGCACCCCCGTTTACCTGCAGCAGCTAGATGGGGAGGCCTGGACGTGTTTTATTCCTGCACACATACCTAATTACAAAGTCTTTAGTTTTTTTCCCTACAAAAAATTTATGTTGAGATTTAATTTCCACCAATTAGAACCCAAAGGAAGCCATTGTAATGTGATTCTATCATCACAGCGACTGGCCCTACCTCTCAACACACACATAAGGAAACACCGGAGTGCATTTTAAGTACTACCTAAAGTTGTGTTAGACTGTGAATGAATATCCAATTCAATTTGTAGGAAACTTTAGATTAATTAGGTTTATAATTTGCACAGTAAGGTAATGTAAATGTGTTGTTCCTGCTTGACTTTTTGCTTAATCCTCTGAGTGGATATTTAATCTTTTTAATATTAGAATTAAAGCAACTTGGAAGATATGAATATTAATCTAATTATATTCCGATCACTTTAATTTCTTTAATGTTTTAAATAACAAAACAACTTTACAAATTGGTTTAGGTTGGGGAACCCTTTTAGAGGATTTTGCATCTCATCAGCAAGTGCAATTTAGAGGACAGGATGCAGGCTGGGCAAGTACTGCTGCAAGTTTATAGTTATGCAAATGCAGACCATCAATCCTGGGACCTCAGCATAGGACTTTCAAGGTGTGCTTTTAGGAATTTGCAGCTTCTATTTAGGTAGGAAGAGTCTGCCAGCAGGGAAACCCAGTAAGCAAACAGCTTTATGGCGCCCCAGCCAAACAAAGTGAGAGCTTTCGAAGAATCGGTGATAAGTTAGAACTCAGAGGATTTTTCTCCTTTTCCAGCTGTTATTATCTCAAGGAGAGGGGGAAAGAATCAGAGCAGGACATGAACAGCAGGTTTTATTACCTCATTATAATTGATACCTGCTCTCTGAGCCAATAAAAGAAGCCGTATTCGGTGCTAGCTGTATAAAATCTTTAGTGTTTTAGACTGTCACTGTTGGCTGTGGTTAAGCTGACATGATTATGAGCTGCATGTATCAATATACAGGTTTTTACCCACAAAAGCATGCGGCAAGGGGGAACCTTCCAGAAATAATAAAAGGATTCACCAAGTGTTCTAGGATGGCTACTGAAGTTGCTATTGTTTTGGTTAGGCTGGGAAAACAGGGCCTCTGGCTATCCGAGTTCCTTGTCCTCTCCCCTGGCTGGCATTTCTGGAACCCCAGGTTTTTGGGGAGATTCTACAGTTGCATCCTGAAGAAGAGGAAGCAATCCTTTGGCAGTGATTTCCATGCCAAGATGACAGTGTGAAGAAGCCTTTACAAATGGTGCTTTCTGGAATTTCAGATGTAATAAGCCGAGTACATTATTTTCTGGAATTAATTGTAGACTTTAAATAGGTGATGGAAAAATAACCAGAAAAATTAATTATGTTAGAAAATGCATTAGTACATTTGAGAATTAGAAACAATTCCGACGAATAAGAAGTGAGATTTTTTTTATATTTTGAGAGTTTAGGTATGAGATGTTTCCACTTAGGTCTCCAGCTAGTGAAACCAGCTAGTGAATCTGGCTTTCCCATGGAGTCTGTGTATTTCTTCAGAGACGTAAAATGGCATATGTATCTGACATTAGCCTGGGAACATGGCACTAAAGAATCAGTATGAGACAAAACAGAAAAAAAAAAAAATTCCTTCTCAAATATGTAACATTTGATTGAATAAAGCAACAGTAACAGAGGTTACCAGGACACTGACTATTTTTTTGTTATTTTGGTTTATGCTGTGTCTTAGCCAACCTTTCTGGTTAACACCATACATTAGTGGAGTTAACATTGTGAAAGATTAAAGACGAAAACAAATTCTTTTTTTTTTTTATTTTTAAATTTGTTCTTTTTAGATATACATGACAGTGTGTTTTGTCATACATACATGGAGTATAACTTATTCTAATTAGGATTCCATTCTTGTACATGATGTGGAGTTACACTGTCGTGTGTTCATGTATGAATATAGGGAAGTTGTATCTGATTCATTCTATTGTCTTTCCTGTTCTCATTCCCACTCAATTTGTTCCCTTCCCTTCATTCCCCTTTGTCTAATCTAATGAACTTCTATTCTCGCCCCCGTCCCATTATTAGTCAGCATCCACATATCAGAGAGAACATTTGTTTTTTGGGGGATTGGCATATTTCACTTAGCATAATAGTGTCCAGTTCCATCCATTTACCAGCAAATGCCATAATTTCATTCTTTATGGCTGACCCATTGTGTATATATACCACATTTTCTTTATTCATCTGTTGATGGGCACCTAGGTTGGTTTCATAACTCAGCTATTGTGAATTTATTGCTATAAACATTTATGTGGCTGTGTCACTGTATACTATACTGATTTTAAGTCCTTTGGGTATATGCCAAGGAGTGGGATAACTGGGTCAAATGGTGGTTCCATTCCAAGTTTTTAAGGAATCTCCATACTGCTTTCCAGGGTGGTTGCACTAGTTTGCAGTCCCATCAGCAATGTGTGAGTGTGCCTTTTCCGTGCATCCTTGCCAACATTTATTGTTACTTATATTTTTGATAATTGTCATTATCACTGGAGGGAGACTGAATCTGAGTGTAGTTTTAATTTGCATTTTTCTAATTGCTAGAGATGTTGAACATTTTTTCAACATTTGTTGATCAATTGTATTTCTTCTTCCGTGAAGTGTCCGTTCAGTTCCTTCACCCTTTTGTTGCCTGGGTTATACTATTTTCTTTATTTATTTTGGTGTTAAGTTTTCTTGAGTTCTTTATATATCCTAGAGATTAATGCTTTTTCTGGGATACAAGTGGCAAAGATTTTCTCCCATTCTGTAGGCTTTGTCTTTTCACAGATGAACACCAATTTTTTGTTACTCCTCCCATTGAGAGGTCAAGTTGAATTCATCTCTCCTTGGTTCTAGGCTACACTCAGTGGCTTACTTAACCAATAGGATGTGGAGGTAGACATGATGCTCTGGACTCATAAGAATGAATCCTATATGAATGAGCCATGTGCATATAAGGGATCTTAGAAAGCTTTCCTTGGAGCACTGAGCCACCATTTAAAACCTCCTGAGCATCCTAAGGCTGCCATGTTGAAGGAAGTCCAGCCAGCCAGGTGGACTAGGAGATGTCTGGCCAAAATCCAACCTATTGAGATCAGCCCAGTGGAGGCCCCAGATACTGGTGAGCAAAGATAAATCTCTCTCCATCTTCCCCCCCAAGGCTCTGTCCAAAATGTAGAGTCAGGGATAAAATAATCAATTGTTATTGTTTTAAGACACCATGTTTTGAGCCATCCTTTATAGAAAAAATAAACAACCATAGTGAACATATTCTAGGAAAAGTAATATTGAATTTATTTTTAATTTAAATTAAATTTGAATTTAGTTTTCCTATGTGGCCTATGGGCTTAGTCTCTGTAATTTATGGTAGTACCAAGCATATGTAGTGACCCAAAGATTTCTCCTTTCCTAAAACTCAAAGTGAGTGAAACTCCTTGCACTCGAGGATGTTAAGGACTAAGCTTTGCTCTTTATCTTCTCTTTACGGATTTCCCTTTGGAAACAGGGATAAAAAGAAGGAAGCCTCCCAGATGTAAATTTCTCATAAATATTTGAGCTCTGTTTCAGAAATCTTCCATTCTCTGATCTGTTGCCTAATCTTCTATTTAGCAAGTATTTTCCATGAAATAGACGGCTTTAATTGGTAGAATTACTAATTTTAATAGCATAGCTCGGCCCAGATCGGCTCGTCAGGAAACTCCTTTGAAAAGCCACTCATCGGCACCCATGGCCATCTACCAAAGTTCTCCCTGCTCCATTCTTGCTGTGCTAAGTAATGGGACTCTCACAGACCTAAAGAATCAGGGCCTCTTTCCACTGGAAGTTACACCAGAGCTCTCAGACTTGGGAGTAGGGATTAGGATCTTCTCTGAAGGAAAGGGAATTATCCCGAACACGGTTATACCCACAGAAGGGTGTCTGTAATGCAGCTATAGATATCTTGGACCCACATGCAGCATAGGGTCACGAATGAGGTCTGTGTCCTGTCCTGATTTAAGGGGGGATAAATTCTCTTACGTGAGATAAGACATCGGAAGTTTCTTCAGCTAAGCTTTAGTGCAGGGTTCTCAGCCTTGTCATCAACAAAATGTGGGGCTGAATGGTCCCCTGTGCTGGGAGACCTCCTGTATTTTGCAGGAGGCTTAGCAGCAGCCCTGGCCTCTGCCAGAGCCCTGAATGCCAGTGGCATGTCCCAGAGGAGAGGACCACAAATGTCTCATCACTGCCAGTTCCTCGTCTCTCCAGGGGCGTCCCTACCCACTCCTTTGACTCCACAAATCTTTCTTGCTAAGTTTATACTGTCTTGAAAATAGGAGGAAACTAAACTTGATTTTCTTTAGCAACGAGTCTCTCTCTTTCTCTCTCTGTTTTATTTCTGAATTGCTACAGACGAATTCAAAGCTACCACAGTGGTCAGGGAGTTGGACACTTCAGACCTGTAAAACATGGGCTCACATTCCACAGAGCACAGTGTTATGTGTATGGGAGCCGGAGCTTGATTGCCTATCACTTTTGGACACATCACTGTCAATGTCCTTGTTCACCATTACAAATATGAAGGAACCCTATGAAGGAGATCTAGAAAGCGCCGGAAGTGATTTTGTAGCCATGGGGCTGAACTGAAGAGCTTAACCCACTAATCTGCTACGAGTGCCCGGGGAGTGCTAGCCCAGGTTCTCTTACGCGCTGAGAGTCCTTTGGAGGGAAGCGTGAAGCCGTGTTATAGTTCTGCTTTTAATGGCGGAGGCAAGAATTGCCTGGACCTCTCTCAGCGTATATCGCCAGTCTTCCAACAACACACTCGTGTGCATGGAGCCGTCTCACCCCAGCATGGGGGCATGAATTGGAGTGGAAATCAATGGACTAGCATTTGGATGCAATTGCCCCACATTATCAGAGAAAAGAAGACCACTGCGATTCACTGGTCAGAGCATTGAACCAACTGTTTTTGCTAAGCATTAGTTTGTGTGATAAGTTGCGTTCCCCGGCTCTGCTCGCCAGAGTTTTTCTATAAACACCATTATTATTGTGCTGTGTTTCCCGTGGCTGAGCTGAACCGAATTTGGAGATTTGATCCACCTTAACTCCTTCTTAGCCTTCGTAGTGTTGGTGACCCTTCCTGAGCAGAAGTGAAAAAAAATCTTTTGATTCTTGAAAGATAATTTGGATCCTCCCCCACTCCAGTTCCTGCTAAATGGGAACAAGAGGAACCAGCCTGCTGAGGGGTTCCAGGCTAGTCCAGTGTCTGCCCTCCCAGGGAGCTCAGACTAGCCAGATAGGAGACTGGGGTGGTCAAGAAGTTGAGACAGAAGTTGACCTTGAGTCCCAGCTCTGCCCGTCCCCATTCTGCCAGGTCTCTGAGCGCACGAAGCTTCATTTCTTCATGGCTGTGCCATCCAAATTCCTTCTACGTGCATAATATAGCATAGACACCTCTCAGTGTCATGAAAAATGCAGACACATCATCCTCAGAATTGGCCGGATCTTTCAAAGCACGGTTTGCATCTCATCCGTTCTCCTGATGCTACTATGCACATCCGACAGCAGACCTCACTCTCCCCGCAAGTGGCTTCTGGAAACTGGACACTCCTCCGTGAGCTCAGCCAGAGTAGGAGATGCACCTGGCTAAGGAACTAAAGAAATGAAAATCGTGTTTCTCTTTCTCCCCTTGGTGTAGTTGCAGAGCCAGTATCTGGATGTAGAGAATCAGCCAGATCCAATGATATCCCCCTGTGTATGTCTCTCCTCCACATAAAATAGGAGAAAGAAATAATTCCTAGTTTCCAGAGTTGCGTTGCAGCTAAAACCAGTTTACCTTGGGATCATGTTTGGCAGACAGTAAGTGATAGATAAATGCAGACCCTTGTGAATAATTATGTTGATTGTTCATTGCAAATGGGTGATGAGTATGAGGAGGAGGGAGGAAAGGAGAAGAGAGGAGAGGAAAGGAGGGGAGGGGAGGGAAGGAGAAATGAAGGAGGGAAGGAAGGAAGGAAGGAAGGAAGGAAGGAAGGAAGGAAGGAAGGACAGACGGAAATCAGCCCTGATATGTGGAATTGCAAAGAAATTCACATCTCTTTTTGGTGATTGAAAATAACTTGACCTTTATTAGGCTGGCCCGCTGCCTGGAAGGCAGGAACTTCCTTGGGGTTAAGATTTATGTGATCCATCAGCTTGATCTTAATTTGGCTGAGCCAAACTTCCTCTTCTGGGTTTACCCGCCAGTATCCATGGACCTACTTGCAACATCTGGGATCTACTTATGTGAAAACTTAGGCCAGTCTATACTAAAAAAAAAAAAAAATTGTTTTGTGTTTGAAATTGAAATTGCACTGAATGTATTCGCTGCCTCTGGCAATCCTATTTACAGAACAGAGAAGGTCTCGCTCTTCTCCACATACTTTAGACAGGTCCAAATTGAGAAACTTTGAGCAGGGAAGGTAGCAAGTAGCCCCCAAAGCCGATTGGAAAGTAAAACAATGACTATTGAACAGATTTATGGTTTCTTGTCAATAACACTCTGATTTCGGGAGATTGTTATCAGCGTTAAGCTTTATAGGAAATGTCTCCTTTCGAAAATGACATTTTAAATTAATGCAAAATTATGTTTTAATTTAATTCGCAAGGAGTCATAAACAGGTGGGAGAATTAGGTAACAATAATTGTGTTTGCAAGAAATTGATTTCATCCTAAAATTACATGAATATGCTATTACAGTTTGTTGTCATCCTGAAATGCACCGTTTAACCATAAAACACGGCGCAAAAGACACCCTCGTGTTGAAGTCCTTAATCTAGTGTGTAATTGCTTAAGTAAGTACATTACTACATTGTCAACTACCTGCTCTCAAACACCTTAACTACCAGGATGAGTCTGAGCTTGACAGCGCTGTGAAGCAGAAACTCAGCCTTGGTGGAGAACTTGACATTGAGTCCCAACCTTTCCTCAAGCAAAGATACGGAGACCTCAAGAACTGAGCAGGCATGAGATCTTTTAAAGAGTCGCTCACTTAATTATCCTCATTTTATCGAAAACAACATTCCCTTTGTGCTACTTAAAAATACTTAGTCTGACTCACACACACACACACACACACACATACAGCTTTATTAACAACTTCAGTAATTTATCACGTTCAATTTCTTTTTTCCTTCCCAGAACTGTTACTTTCCGTACACTGGGAGTTCATTCATTTAAAGTTCGTCCTTGGCAATTCTTTACTGAACAGATTCCATTTAATTTTATTTTATTTTTACACAAAGCTGATAACTAACCAAGACCAAGCAGGCTCGAACCGAGTCTATCCCTGGATATAAACCAGATGTGCAGTTAATTCGTCATTGTTCCTGTGTCAACTGCCCTCACGCTCACCTACACTTGGAAGAAAAGCGCACCACGCCTGATTTTTCTGCTTGTTCATTTCCTTGAACTTGGTGACATTGAGTCTGGTAATTTCCAAAGCCAGTTTTGGAAAACGCAGCTTGCTCAGTGCCAGTCCTGCACACTGTTTGAGTGTGGTGGCACGTTCCCTCCTTGATGAGACTTTGGGCTGCTGGCTGTGGATTGGAGAGAATCTTGGGCCCACTAGAAGGTCCCAGATGTGGACGTCCATGCTTCCTGACACCACTGCCAGGTCACGGCTGGGCACTGGGGTTTTCTTTCTTTCTTTCTTTCTTTTTTAAAGAGAGAGGGAGAGAGAGAGAGAGAGAGAGAGAGAGAGAGAGAGAGAGAGAATTTTTTAATATTTATTTTTTAGTTCTCGGTGGACACAACATCTTTGTTTTTTGTATGTGGTGCTGAGGATCGAACCCGGGCCGCACACATGCCAGGCGAGCGTGCTACCGCTTGAGCCACATCCCCAGCCTGTGGCACTGGGGTTTTCAATGGGAGCTCACATGAGCAGCACAATTGGTAATAAAGAGCAGGCTGGTCCCTTCTCTCTCAGGGCTTGGCAAACCAAGACCCACACCGTGAAGAGAGTCTAGCCTCTTCAGAAGCCACTGGGCACCCGAGAAATATTTCCTAGTCTCATTTTTAACCTTAATTACAAACCAAGCTACAATCTCATCGCAACTTAATGTAACCGAGGAGGCCGCTGGCACTGTATGGAGAAAGGCTTTAGTCTGTCCTTTGCGTTCATTAAATCCTCCATCTCTCTGCAGGCACCTTTGGAGAGCTAGGCATGTGCTGTGATTTGAGGGATAGTGGCCCATAACTATTAAATTAACAGTGGTTGATCCAAGCTTCATGGGTGCCAGTGACCATTCTAAGAACTCCCATCCACCCCCAAATGCTGTAGCACAGGGAGGTTAAGAGATGTGCTGTAGGTCACACAGCTAATAGATGGGAGAACATTCAGACTGGAGTTCAGACTTTCACAGTCATATATAAACAGCCTCTAGGGACATGCCCTTTGGATGCCAGGGAGGTCTGCTGAGTCACCATGGGACCAAGAATCTCTTGTTACCTGAAATTAGGGCAGAAACAATCACTAGATTCATTCATTTGGGGTGCCAAACCTGCCTTGCCTGCCTAAAGAGTTGAGAAAGATGGTGGAGCCTGTGATCATTCTGGAATGCGGGGAGTGTGGGAGGAGACCATCTTGGTGAATAGGGACCCTGCTTTTGCTGTCCATCTACAAAGGATTTGGATCTCTGACAAGCTGCACAGTGACCTGGGGGTGCAGGTCCAGCAAACTCCAGCTGCGGATGTGCAGACAGGAGCTAGTTTGTCTAAAAAGCAAGACCCAGAGATGCTGGGATAGTGGACAGGTACGTTTTAGGGCCTGTGGGACACTGATTCCTGGCAGCCTAGGTTCCTAGGAACAAGGACAGCCCAAGTAGTGGAAAGAAACAGGAAGATTTAGCTGCGCTGAAAACAAACTGCTCATGTTAGGATTTTTCTCAGGGCTACTTCTCTTAGGATGGTTTTGAGCAGATTAATATCAATATAGATTATGGCTAGTTTGCCTCTGTAGCGGGCCTTGTCCTGGGCTCTTCAGCTGTGTCCAGCACTCTGTCCAGTTCACCGTGGCCTCGCAGGGCAGAAGCTGTATTGACAGAGCATACCCAGGATGCACAGTCACTGAGGGTCACCAAATATCTGCAAAGCTGGGAATTAGACACAGGCCCTGCTAGTGCCTGAGTCCTTGCGCACGCAGCACAAGGGAGTACGGTTCGTGATGCCCTTCTAACCGAGGATGGCCAGAAGGTGCCAGGTGAGATACGTCTCCTGGCCCTCTGATTTCAGAGCACGGGATGGCTAGCCACCTGGCTCAGAGTAGGCAGGGTGAGGAGAGAAAGTGAGCTAGAAGCATCGGCGCATCCCGCGGTGTGACTACTCGGTGGAACACGTCATTTCCTCGGTTCTCCATTTATTAATAAAATACCCAATACCTTCTGGCGTGTGCTTTGAACGGCTTTTAATTATCTTCAGTTGGATGGAGAGAAGGTAATGGGGAACTCATAATCGTCGTGGAGGGACTATTGGAATTTTATTTCCGTGGGGAAGGCAAGGACTTGCCAGGGAGCCAAGGCCTTTCAAAGTTGAGGACACTTGCCGGTGCCACACGGCGTAAATCACAGTGCAAACTATGCGATTATCCCCTGCAGAGGAATCGAGTGTGGCTTTATGGGATTCTTCACCAAGCACTTAGGAATAATCTGATATAAAACAGCAGGGGTGGAGAGTAATGACAACTTCAAATTAGTTTAATGAATGTTTACATTTTAAAAAAAGGCTTTTCTACAAACCTGAAAATAAGAAGTGACAGCTCCTTCCCTCTGTCCCCTGCCTACTGGTTTTCAGCCCAGGAGAAAGGTGTTGGACTTAACTCTTTCGGCCCCCCGGCACCCCGCCGGCCCTCCTTCCTGCAGCCTGGGTTGGAGGTCCCTGGAACACAGCTCCATCCATTTGCATTCTACATGTCGAACTGGCGTCAGGGCAAACATCTGTTTTAAGTCAACTTTGACTCAATCCAGGAAAAAATAAATTTCTGGCTCTCCACCTGCTCAGAGGTCAATCACCCACCCAAATCAGCCCGAGATGGATGATGGGCTGCAGATGCCGAGGGTATTTTTAGCTGTGTTTTGGCAGGTACCCTGCTTGTCGAATGCAGCACAGAGGGGGAGGCTGAGAGGCTGATAAACCATTGCACTGTTTAAACCGGGTGCAGTGCCAAAGCCCGCACCCAACCTGCCTGGCGCTTCTGGGCTGTTTCCGCACTTGTGTCGAAGAAGGATTCGTTCTGGCAAAGGGAACAGGATAGGGAATGTCCACATTGCTCACATGAGGCAGAGGGGACCTCAAGGTATTTTGGACAAGAAAGAACATTTGTGTTTCAGACAGAGTCACCCAGCCTGAGCGGCCCCTGCCCTCCACCGCTCTGTTTCAGAGCGGTCCTATTTTCATCTCCAAGCCTGGCTGGTTCCTAGTGTGCTGATCTTGGCCTCCCCACAGCCCGTCAGGCTGAATTCCGTCCACAGGTTGCCAATCTGGTTATGGAATGTTACTCAAAGTTATGCAATTTAACTTGGTCTACGGGACGAACCATCCCTACAAAATAAAAGCAAGAAACAAAACAAAAACCCAAAAAAAGCCTGAAGGGCTTGGGCCCCTCTCAGGGATGTCTGGAGAAGCAAATGAAGAATTCCCAGAATTGATTGAGAAGCACGCTTGGTCTGCTCTGGCCTTTAAGCATCACTAGAAAAATCGAACCTTGCCCACTGGCCTGCCGCTTTCCCATCTCTTCCTGACAGACACACCAGCACCTCCCCAAACCTCTGTGAAAAAGCAGGCCTTCAAGATCCAGCTGAAAACTCAATAAAAATACTTCTCCCATACAGCAAGTGTTCTGTGGGATCCAAGGAGCTGGAAACCCTGAACAAGAGACAGAGGACTGCGGCTCTGCCGACCGAAACCCCTGTTGACGTCGGGTTTGTCAAAGAGGAGGAGACAAGACGGAACAGAGATTTGGCAACTTCCAGTTACCCGGAAGGTTGGATGACTCGGAACCCTCGTCCTCCTGGAGACTTGTCATGCACAGGAAGTAGTTTTCCTGCAAAGACTCAGAGTGGTGCAGTTATTTGGCCGTCCACTTGTCACTGTGTTCCTGTGAGGACTAAATGGGAGGTCACTGGAAGTCAGCCCTGAGCAAGGGGGGTCCAGTTCGTGGCCCACTTTTTGAGTAGGTGATCAGAAAGGGCCTAACTTGCAGACCACTCTTTGAGCAGGTAGTCAGGGAACGTGAGAAAGGGTAACAATAAGTTGAAGTGTTCATGAATTCTCGACCCTGGAATCGCACTCTAATGTGCTGCTAGAGAGACACGAATGTGCTGAGAGGATACTTGGTTCACAGCGGAGGGTGGAATCCTGAGGTTCTGATGGTCACGGCCAAAGGCACCAGGGAGCCTGGTTTCTAGGAGGAGGAGGTAGACCACCTTTTGCAACTGTATTCCAGTGCATCCATATGTTGATAAATCCCAGACACGTTCTCCACCCAGACCTCCTCTGAAATGCAGGATCGTACTTCCACCTGCCTGTTTAGTTTCTTCATTTAGTTGCTCAATGAGCTTCCCAAACCCAGGACATCCGAAACCAGACGCTTGATCTCCATCTCCTGCTCCTACCCCAGACGCCTCGCACCCTCTCCTTCCCCGTTTCAGGGGACAGCCACCAAGTCTTCCCGTTGTTCAGGGCAACAGCCTCGGAGCCACCCCTGTGGCTTTTCCTTCTGTCCATCCCACGTCCAAGTTCCTTGGACACTTCTTTTGACTCTTCTTCCAAAACCCATTGGCATCTGCGTGAGCGTCAGCACTTCCCTCTTCTGCCCAGACCCGGCTCTCCAGACAAGGTGGGAGCCAGCGTATGGACACTGTGCCTCCGCCCTTGGCCCCCTGGAGTCCACTCTCCCTACGCTGACCAGAGCAGATCTTGGTAGGCATCAGAGTCATCCATAGAGATGGGGAGGCCCCAATCTTAGGCCAGAAGCCTGGGCCTTGCCCTTTGCTTCTAGTGATTCTGGTGTCTACTGTTCAGACCTGTTTTAAAACACAAGATCAGGGTTTTCCACATGCAGATTAAAAGCTAAACCCCTCTGCAAGGTCTTGCCCCACTCAGGTCCCGGCTGCCCCTCGCCCTCCCAGCCCCGCCAGAGGCCTCTCCTGGGAAGACCTGTGATCCGGGCAAGGGTCTTCAGTGAGCCAATAAATAACTACCCTCCAGACAGCAAACTGCACAAAAGCACACTTCCCGGGTTTTCTCACTGACCTTCCTGTCTTTGCGTCCGCCATGGCCATTGGCCACATGGGGCATCACCAGAGCCAGTGGATGGGGCAGCCGTGGCGGAGGATTCCCAGCTTGGTGCAGAGACACCATTTATGACGGTGGAATCTGATGAGGGTGACTGAGGAAGGGGCCGGGGGTGAGCGGCTCTGTGGTCCTGATGAAAACAGCAGCAACGATGACCCCTGACACTTACAGACCCCCGTGAAGGGCAGGCGGGGCAGACACCTCCCGTGGCTTCTCACACAGGAAGCCTGCAGCCACCTTGGGGTCAAGGGCAATTATGTCCCCTCATGATGCCTATGGGGGAACTGAGGCGTGTGCTGTGTGCCTGCATTGGCTGGCGCCTTTCACGGTGCCTGCAGGTCCCTGTGCCCGAGTGTGACTCTGCACTGCCTCTGCCCATCGCCTCCTTCTGAATGTGGAGTCTTGTGGCCTCTAGCTTCATGGGGTCCTCAGAAAGCATTTCGTGTGTAGGAAGCTTGAGAGAGGAACTGGGTCATGCCATTGAGCAGTGGCCTTGGGTCAGATGCCACACGTAGCCAGTTCCCACCTAGACGCGGCCCAGGTCCACCTGTCTTGCTGTGCATGGGCCCAGCAGTCCTGCAGGCATTTCACAGCTCACTGCAGTCATTGATCGCTGAAGTGCAGAGCAGATGAACTCCCTGGAAACGGTCAGTGCCCAGACCCCCAACCCACATGCAGTGCCCTTCCAGGGAAGGCAGGTGCCGGGTGCTGCACTCGGCAGAGGTGAGAACAGCTAGGCATGTCCATGACCTGCAGAGGGGAAAAATGAAGACAACATCCGTGCGCAGCCCCGGGCCAACCACGAGCAGGATGAAAGGCGTCCACCGTTGCCAGTGCCCGTCTGCGCTCCGCGAAGGCCACGCACTTCGCATTAATCACCACCGAGCGCATGCGGGCTCCCAGCGAAGGAGCCAAATGATTGGGAACAAATTCAAAACAGCTTTATTCCATTGACAGACAAGACCTTTTTGTTAAACTCTGGTTTAAAAACCTTTTACATCTCTGTCTCCTTTACACATTACCGTAGTCATTCATATTTATGTAAACCTGGGACCTGAGAGCTGGCTTATTAATCACAACCTATCGGCAGGAAAAGGGTCATGGAAAAAAGAATCTTTATTTGAAGTTTTTCTTTTCTTTTTTTTTTTAAAGCTATTAAACAGTGCTAATGGGAATTACACTGTTATCAACCATTATTGAAGTAAATGGGATTCTGAAATAAAAAAAAAATAAAGAAAACTTCTAAATGTCAATGTGCAAATAAAAAATAGCAGTTAATTAAACCAGGCAGTGCGTGGTCAGCAAAGATGGTCAGTGTCCCTGCTATTAAGAACAGACAAAGGAGGACGTGTCCAGGGTTAACCTGTGTCAAGATAGGTGGTGCTAGTTAGTCTGCCTTAGGTAACAGCTGTATGTAAACCTCCTTCGGCCCAATTACCAGGTTGATTCCTTGAAAGTCTTCTTGATTCAAGTTTTGCACCTATGTGACCGAATAGTTCCTCAAACCTTCCCGTCACATATTCAAGCGTATTCAAGGCAGTGGATTAGTACTGAAGTGCCTAGCATTACCTTGAAACAGCTATGGGAAAGGGCCCGGTTCCTTTCTCAGAGTGAATGCAGCCCGTTTCTGGCATCTCTTGATTGTGCCTTCTAAAGAAACACCATTCTAGATGGAGCAAGTCGACTCCAAAGGGAAAAGTCAAGCTCTTTCCTTCTTTCCCAAGCACTGGGTGGGATCCGCTGCAGTGAAACCCACACCAGGAGAGCACCAGTTTGCTCTTAGGAAATGGTGCCTGGGTTTGTTGTTGTTGTTGTTTGTTTTGTTGTTGTTGTTGTTGTTTAATTTAGAGCTTTAAGTGCGAAGGGTCATTAAGTTAGGTTAACTTCTGGGAAGCAAACTGCATTTATCAAGTGTCCTTCAACAAAACAGTTCCCTGGATGCCTGGGGAAATGACATCTCCACCCAGATGCTGTTACTGGGTGGTCCTGAGAGACCGGTAGGACTTGTATTGGTGCGAACCGTCTGGAAGGATGGAGCTTCTGGCCTCAACCATAGTTGGAAGCGATGAGTAAACTCTTTGGCACGTGGGTGAGGCAGCCGTGCAAATGGGTTTGGACTAGTGGGGTCGTGAGGCGATGCTGTGGGGTGAGCAAGAGGCACAGAAATGCTCAGGAAAACGCAAGAAGCCTGTAACGGAGGGAGCTGGCTAGTGACTGCAGTCGGTGGTGTCATATTTGAACTTATCATTTTAAGGACCTCTTCTAGGTTTGTTTCTTGAAAGCAGAACTCATCGAGTTTCTCAGGTCTGGTTGAACTGGAGACTCTACATCGGTCAGGAAGTGAGGGAGAAGGGAATGTGGTCATCACAATCATCACAATCTGCAGGGACGTTTTCAAAGAGCTTTGTCACTCAGAACAGAAATTTTGTTTGCAGTGCCTAGCATTACCTTGGACAGGCTGCCCCTCACTGCCACCCTACCCCACCCACATGGGGACTCAGAATGTAGGAAGGATGCTCTTGAGAGGGCATCCTACATCCTACAGGGACATATAAGGTTATGAACCTCTGGCTCTTTCCTTTTCCAATCTCCATTTATTTCATAAACCACCAAATATGTATCTACATTTCCAGGTAAATGGTCTTTGATCCATAGCCTTTGCCTGCTTTGCTGTCCTAGTGGGCATCAAATTGACCCCCCCCCCCACCTTGTGCTTTCATACAACTCGCTACATGTATTTTTGACAGCCAGACAATGACATTTTCTTGTTAATGTGGAAAAAACATAATTCTAGGTCTTGGAGCTGGTTCACTTGCTAAAGGACACCTGAAAACCATTTCAATGCCAGGGGGTGTCCAAATGCAGACGAGGAGGTACATTTCTCTGTCCTCACCTCTTACCTTCCTGTACATGAGGAGGTTGGCCAGTTACCCAAACCAGGTTCCATACTGTTTTCTCTCTAGTTTGAAAGCTGGATTTTGTCATGCTTTGACTCTCCTCTCTTCTGAGTGACCTGTTTCAGGTTCCTGAAGTCCCAAGAAAGTCCTCGCTGGCTCACTACCAGCCTGCATCCCACGCAGGCTCAGGCTGTGGTCTGTAACTCTCCGCTGGCTTTCCCACAGCACTCTCAGGTCCTTCTCGGCCTCTAGTTCCACATTCCCTTTCATGTCTTAGATGTAGCTGTTTAAGTTGGTCCCTTGATTCCTTCAAGTAATTGATCTGTTGGCCAAAATACCAGTGGTTCCATTTCAGAGGTAGGAGTCCAACCGGTTCTGCCCAACGAGGGTGTTGGTGGGAGGTCTGCTGCTCTGGGGCCAGTGGTCAAGCAGTGTTACAACTGGATGCATGTCCACCATGCCATGTGGTCTTATTGGGTGGTAGGGTGGCCAGGTCTCTTGTGAGCTGGTGTACTTGTTATACATTCACTCATTTATTCATTCTCTCTTCATTTAAAGACTCTTTATTGTGTACATTCTGCTCTCTGAAAATTTGTTCTGCCTCTTAGAGAAGCAAGGCCTCTCCACAAGCAGATCCCCTGTGCTGTGCACCTGGCTGACTCTACTGCAGCACAGACTCCAGAGTATGGGAGGAGCCTTGGCTGGGCGGAACGTTGGCTGCCCCACCTGCCTGGCCCTCTTCAATCTGCACTCATTTTCACATGCTTTTCTGCAGTTAGCCTTTTCACTCTTTATTAAAGGGGTTTTCATTTTTGAAGCTACACCTTTTAATGATGAAAATGAGCAGTGCTGTTGTTCTTCCTTATTGGTTTGGGGGCAATGGCAGTCTCTCCTTTTCTCCTGAATCTTCCAGCGACTCCCTGAGCCTGTCTGTACATTCATCATATGACATAGATATAGTATTTAGTACACTCTGAGAGTTGGATTTCTTGTTTTCCAATGCCTGCCTTTAGAACCAGCATGTGTAGCTGTTATTTGGCATGAATTTGGGCTAAGATGATGGCAAGCTTAGATGTCACTTCCAGCAGATCTAAGCCAGTGCACACCACTTTACAGTGGTGGCCTGTACTCCGGTATATGTAAAGCACACCACCATCTTTGATATTCATCTATCTTGAACTTCTTAATGAAAATATAAAAACGAACAAAACAAAACTTGGGGTAGAATGATTGTTTTTCTCTGTGCCCACTGAAAAGAAGGACCTGAAATCAGGAATATGCTCTCCTATTTTGTGGCTGAGGAGATAGAGAAGCCACATCACTGGTTTTAACTGTAGCTTACATAATGCAGGTGTCCCTCAAGGTGGCCCATGTCTGGACGTGGGCTATCCTCTGTCAGGATGATGGACTTGGTGGATCCATTGTCTTTGTAGGAAATCCTCGGTGTGCTGCACCAAAGAGTTTCCCATTGCTTCTTTTTTTTTTTTTTTTTTTTTTTTTATTGTTGGTTGTTCAAAACATTACATAGTTCTTGATATATCATCTTTCACACTTTGCTTCAAGTGAGTTATGAACTCCCATTTTTAGCCCATATACAGATTGCAGAATCACATCAATTACACATCCATTGATTTACATATTGCCATACTAGTGTCTGTTGTGTTCTGCTGCCTTTCCTATCCTCTACTATCCCCCCTCCTCCCTCCCCTCCCCTCCCCACCCTTCTTCTCTCTCTACCCCCCCTATTGACCTTCATTTCTTCCCCTTGTATTATTTTTCCCTTTCCCCTCATTCCCTCTTGTATGTTCTTTTGTATAACCCTGAGGGTCTCCTTCCATTTCCATGCAATTTCCCTTTTCTCTCCCTTTCCCTCCCACCTCTCATCTCTGTTTAATGTTAATCTTCTTCTCATGCTCTTCGTCCCTACTCTGTTCTTAGTTACTCTCCTTATATCAAAGGAGACATTTGGCATTTGCTTTTTAGGGATTGGCTAGCTTCACTTAGCATAATCTGCTCTAGTGCCATCCATTTCCCTGCAAATTCTATGATTTTGTCTGCATTAAAAAATGACAAAATCCCATTGCTTCTTTGTGCTATAGTCCTTGCTTGTTTCTACCATGGAATTATGTGGATCTTCAGGTTTACATGGATATTGAGTTCATTTCTCCTGGTAACAACCCTAGATTCTTTTTATTTTAAGACCCATTTCTGTGTGTCTTCAACTAGCTGCCCCCCTTCATTGCTAACTAATAAACCCCCTAAGTTTTAACAGCCTGGGAAGAGATTACAGTTTCCTGTCACCCTGGATGTTAGAGTGATCATCTGATGAAGTTCTGGCCAAGGGGACAAAAGTAGAACTTATACATCAGGGCTACTTGAACCGTGTGTTATTAGTCCACTGAGAAGGTCAGAAATTGAGGAAGTTTGCAGAAAATTTTGCAGCTATTAGAATTAAGCTAACATCTGTTAAATGGAATATTTAAGGACTGAACTTATATTTTTTTAATGTCCCTTTTCATTTGCTTTATTCTAGTAATTTGAAATTTAATTTAAAATTTCTCTTTCTCTTTTGGGGGAAGGTGTCCTTCACAAAATCAGTGGTCAGTGATCTCACAAAAAGTCAGTCTGCACTATGGGCAGTTTGAGGAGCACTTTGATGTGGCCCTTGTGTTGAGTGTGTCTGGGGAGGGGAGGGGTCCTCCCTGCCCTGTCTCCTGCCCACTGGATGGAATGCTCACTTTACAGAAGGTGAATTCAGTGGGTAGCTCCAACCACAAGTTGGGGCTGCGTCCTAAAGGAGCTAAAAGGTGGAAGGAACCTGGTTCTTCGTGACCGGGACAAGGCTGGGCAGCACCTCCTTCTTACTTCCCTGCTGTAAGTGAAGAAAGAAACTTCTGTCCTACAGAAGACACCACTGTCACCAAGGGCAAGCCACATCCTCCGGTCATGTCAACAGTTCTTTTCTCCTATTTTCTCCATTTGGAGGGCTGACCAGACTGTGGCCAGTGTGGGGGCATGGAGAGAGCTGGGATTTTGGAGACACAAGTGACCAAGGCTAAATCTCCACTCTCTCACTTGCTGATGAGCTCGCAGTGTGCCCAGGCAACTCCATCTGTAAAACAGAAATGATAAGCATTTATGAAGCCTGCAGGAGGCCCCACGGGTCATGTTTTAAAGCCTCTGGCACATTATAAGTGGATCTACAAGGTTTGGTTTTTGTTCGTTTGTTTGGTTTTGCAGAGCTGGGGATTGAACCAGGCCTCACACCTGCTAGGCAAGTGCTCTACCTCTGAGCGGCACCCCAGCCCCTAGCAAGTTATTTATCCTCCTCTTCCCACCTCAAAGTTAACCCACACTGAGAAAAAGTCCCCGTTTCAGAAAGTAGCAAATTTTATGCAAAATCAAATGCCGATGGAACCACTTCTATTCTGAACTGAGAAAATAAGAGTTAAATGATTTTAAGGTTTTTGATTTGGTTTTAGATACAGAACCTTAAAAAAAAAAAAAAAACTAACCATGTTGCCAAAATCTAATATGTACAGCCGATATGACAGTATAGTGGAGTGGATTATTTTGAGTAAAACATTTCAACCCTCCTGACTTCTGCACATTTCATTCTTCTCCACCCCTTGGTGATATCCCAAGAAACTCAATATGAAAAATCACTATGTATTGGGCTAAGTTCCAGCGTCATTCCTTTATTCACTATAACAGGATTCCTCAAATTACGGTTCCTGAGTCACTCAGGGGATTATAACCAACTAAATTAGCCTTTTGGGGGGCTGCCTCTCAGAAATCAGAATTGCAGGAGGCAGCCCAGGTGGATCTTCTCAACCTTAAATTTTGAGAGCCATTGGACAATAGTTATCTATTTCAAATTTATCTACTTATTTTCCAGCTTAAAAATAATACATATATTCAAAACATTCAACAATAATAGTAGGAAGGGAAAAATATCACTTGTGCTTATTATGACCCCAACCTAGGATCTTTTAGGGCTTTGAAGGTTTGCTTTTTTTTTCTGTCTTTGTTTTCTTACAAATATGTTCTTATGTACAGTGGAGCCTTGGTGGTGGTGGTTTGCACATGTTAAATTAACTTCAACCTGCATATCAACCTCATCTTGCAAATACAGAGAGTGAATTAAGAAGAGATTTATATGCAGAATTTACATACACCTTGGCAGGCTGCTTCCTTCCCTCACAACTGTATCAAAATGCATGAAATTATTTTTCACAATCACATTTTCTTGTTGCCGATGCTTCAGATGCTAAATGTCAGACTTTGGTGAACTTCACGTCTGGTGTTGGAAAAGGAGTGAACATTATCTACGTTTCAACATTATCTAAAAAGCACTCGTTTTAGAGTCTTCTTTTTTCTTCTTCCTTCTACATGTAGAAGTATTTTCTTGAAAATCTGTCTTAAAAATTGAATCCTTACTCAAAATATTTGAGCCAATGATACATTGCTGAGATTTGTAAGAGTACTGCCAACCAATATTAAGTGTAATTTTCTCAAAGTGATACCATGAAGCTCATCCCAACTTCAGATATGGGAACAAACTGTCACATTTTAGTGAAATTTGCGGCTTCTGCATGACCACACACAGTATCGTGTTTGCTCCCTTTACAGAAATCTAAGTGAAGAATCACTTTTTCCTAGTAGCAGGATGACTTGATTTCTCACCCTCTCGCAGGCTGGCTTGGAAACCCCAAAATGGAGCCTTTTCATCTTAATTCAGGGCTCTTTCTCACCCTTTTCCTGAATCAGAATTCCATGGTACTACTGTGCAATTCACAGATTCTCTGGCTCACCCCCCAGGTCAGCCTCCCTCGGGCTGGAGCTGGGTACGCAGGCTTCTGAGCCTGTCCATACCTTGGCATGCCCTCGGTCATATTGCTTAGGTAGCGTGGAAAGAAGCACAAACCTGAGAGTCAGACAGATCAGATTGGATCCTCGGCTGTACCCACGATGTGCTGTGTGATGGGTTGAATGTCTGCAATCTCTCCTGGCTCCAATTTCCAGACCTACAAAATGAGCATAAATGATACACACCACACAGGGTGGTTGTGAAGACAAAATTATTTACTGTCTGTAAATATGACAACAATGACTAAACCACACTAGCAGCCTCTGGGCCAAGCTCCCTGTTCATCACCCTGTTTCTTCCTCCTCATTATCCTGAGAGATTTCAGCATTCTCATTTTACAGATAAGGCTTCACAAAACGAACTCTTAGCTTGAACCGTACAAAACTGCCATTTTGGTGGGTTAAAAATGATAGACTATAGTCAATCTCATACCATTTAACCTAATAACTGGCCTAGGTGTCATGGCCAAACTGTAGCACACACCAGGGTTTTCACCCACTACTCTCCGACACTTAAGCCCATATTTTTCAGGGTTCAGCTGAACTTGAAAGTACTAGGTGCCAGGCCTAGCACTAATCAGGTACTTAAAACATCTTAGATTCTTTGGTTGTATTTCTGCCTACCCTTGCCCACCACAGAAATGAAGCCCTGATTCTATGTATTCAAAGTTAAAAATGGAGCACCCAAGTCTTAAGATCAAACGGGGTTCCTGCATTTTGACGGATTTCAGGCTTCTGAATTTCAATGTGGAGCAGGGTACCCAGAGCAAGCACAATGGGGAAAATTGCCGTGGCCAGTCCTGACAATGGGTGGCTAGAACAGAACACACGCACAGGGACCTGATGTGAATGGTATTTCTGAGTGGAAGCTAAGTAGGAGCCGAAAATGGGCTTTTAAAATACAGAACATAAGGATGCAATTCACAGAGAGGGTCTAAACTGTAAACATGCAGCTGTGGGGTTTGTGAGGCTCAACGCGTATATACCAACAGCATACAAATTGTCAAGTACTTAAAGTTCCATTGTTGATGAAAGGACCTCACCCAATGTCCTTAAATGTCCCTCCTTTTTTTAAAACCATGGATTCATATCTCTCGCAACATGTAATTAAACACCAACAGAAATTGCACACGAAGAGTAATAAATAAGGATTTTTCCAAATTCTTTGGTTTTATTATCATTTGCTAATAAGAATCTTAAAAAAAAAAAAACCCAGTGTGTAAATTTGTAGTCTCTTAAACTCCTGCAAAGAATCCCTGCATGAGAATCATTCAGCAGTGTTCTGAATCCTCCTGACAACCGAGTTCCCCAGCAGGGCTGTTGTCCTGGGCTCTCTTGGGAGATGCCTTCCTTATCTGATCAGCCCATGGCTGAGCACCTTCCCATAAGCTCAGCCAAGAACAGCCCCTCTAGGGCTTTGGAACAAAAGTTTTATTCTCTTTCCACTGGAGGAAGCTCTAGGATGTAAAATTTGGGAGTGGCCAGCCTTTGAGTTTCCCACAGTGTGAAAGATGAGGACGCATCTGAGATCCAGAGACTTAGGTGCCTGTCTCAGGCCCTTCTCTAGGGGTCTGCTCCTGCTCTGGTTTGCTTTTGTTTCTGACAGCTTGCTTATGCAACTCTTTGAATCCCATAGATTGAGGAATTCCCCTGAGTTTGGGTTGAGCTTTTGTTCCTTGTAAGCCAACCATCCTGTGTCTGCTCCTGGCCACGCTTGGCTTTACAATCACTCCTCTGATTCTCATGGCTCCTGTGTCGTGGGGGTGGCGATGGCCGGATGACTGGAGTTAGGAGTCCCTGATGGCACCCAACATTTCTTCCTTGAGGCTCCCTCTGCACACTGTCCAAAAGCTCCATTTTTAACTTTGAATACATAGAATCATATATGTCCCTTAACCATCTCATGTCATAGGAGATTCTGAGTTCTTGGAAGATAGGATTTGCCTTCCAAAGAAGCAAATTCCCAGCAGTTAGTACAGTTCCTGGCCTTACATGAAACCATCATGAGCACCGGTTGGTTGGGGCTGGATTTGTTGAAAGTAGTAAAGGACTTTGTGGAAGAAGGCGGGTTTAACTGTCCGTAGCCCAGTGGGATCCAACCTTGATGATTCCTGGACCACCTCTTGGAATCAAATTTTCAATTTGATATTTTCATCCAATATGGTAGCCTTGCTTTTTGTTTCAACTGTGCCCTCTAAACCCCTGTCTCTGAGATGTGACTCCTCAAGCAAGTTGTGTAATGTTTTCTAGTCTCCATTTGCCCAAGTAGTGATGATGAGACTCTTCTTAATGGTGAGGTGCTAAGTTCTTGGTCCCAAGGGTAGGCACATTAACTAGTGCTCTGTAAACCTTCTCTCATTATCTCCCTTTGGCCTCTCCCAAACAGAGGTCAAAGAGGATTGACCCTGGAGTTGTTTTTTTTTTTTTTCTCCAGACATTTGATACAGAAATCAGTAGAGATGCTCAAATAGGATATGCTTGACTTGTATTGATCAAGGTAGTATGATATAAAATCAAACCCTTAATGCAACCTTATTTATTTCCCATACAGTATCCTATGTAGATGTATCCCACTGTGAGAGTCTTCTCCAAGTAGAGATTTAGGGATACAGACTCCATCTTTTATCACTGTCAACCTTATTTATTTATTTTTAGAGAGAGAGAAAATTTTTTTTAATATTTATTTTTTTTAGTTTTCGGTGGACACAACATCTTTATTTTATTTTTATGTGGTGCTGAGGATCGAACCCAGTGCCTAGCACATGCCAGGCGAGCGCGTTACAGCTTGAGCCACATCCCCAGCCCCACTTTATTTTTGATACACATGGTCTTAGCAACAGGAGAATGAAAGAGTGGAGAAATTACCATGGATATTTAACTACTTCAGCCCAGAAATGAACCACATCAGTTCTGATTACCATACAGTGACCAGAACTAGCTCTATGACACAGCTTAGATACAAGGGGGCTAAGAAGTGTACACCCTGGCTGGGAAGCAACATCCCATCAATACCTGTAGTCTGTGGGAGAGGAGGCTGGATTCTTGGTCATCTGTTAGCCATCTCTGTCAAAGGAGCGAAGGTAACTTTTAGAAGAACATGTTTAACAATAGGAGTACAAATGGTCACAAAGCCATCAATCTTGGAGACATTAAATTTCTTCTATGGAATACTTTTAACTATTGTAACTCTTAGCCCCATTCATCCCACCCGCCATCCATCCATCTGTCTGTTCGTCCGTCCATCCATCCATCCATCTATCCATCCATCCATCCACAGCAGGTGACTCATCCCTGGGATGCTTGGAGACAGTCTTGCTCCCTCTTAGGTGGTTTGCCCCTTCCCCAGCTGCCTTCCCAAACCATATGGTCCCCATTGTTCCTGCTTCCTCTTGTCACCTGGTGCTTTAATTTGTGCCTGTTACTCCCTGACGTTTTTCTTAAATGCTTGGCCTTGACCTCTGGTTCACTTCTTCTTTCACCACCCTTCATTCATCTCACTTCCTTATTTTGTGACATTTCATAAATTTAGTGATTGCAATTATGATCACAACATATTTCTTTATGGGTAACACAGGCTCTGCAACAGGGAACTCCATCCTTATTTTGCAGACACAACAAATTCTGCAAGCATGTGTCTTTGGAACGAGGGAGTGGGGGGTTGGACACAAATGTAATCACAACATATGCCTCTCTGGGCACAGCTCTGCCCCACTGCACGGATACAGAGAATTTGGCAGCCTGAAAATAAGCAGGAAGAGATCCTCAAGCTGTTCCTTCCACCCCCTGGGATGTTGATTAAGTTAAGACTCCCAATTTTATTTATCCCACAGGTATTTGTTGAGCATTTATTCCTTCTTGCACTAGGCCCTGTTCTAGGCACTGGGGACGTGGCAGAGGCAATACATAAAAGCCCTTGCCCCCCTGGATTCCACTGGTCGCAACCAATAGCCTTTCAAGGTAACTTAAGAAAAAGGCTATGGAGGAGGTGAGGGGTGATGGGCATCAGGAGTAAGGAACCCACAGTGATGCTGCCAGGTCCCAGGATGCCAGCAGGCTCAGGGCAGCCCCAGAGACCCGTGTGCCATGTCCCTTCTCTGTCTCTCCCCTGTGCGCCTGGTTCAATTCTCCTTTCTCCATGAATCAGCTCTTCCTATTCCTCTGTGCTTGTAGATTATGAATATAATCTGCAAATTCCTCTAGAATTTGCAGATTATATTCATAAAATTGCCTGGAACCAAACTGTCCATCATTGCATCTCCATTTGAAATTCTTGGAAAAGAGAATCTTTCTGGCTCAACACAGACCAGGATCACTCCTCTTCGTGTAGGGTCAGGGTCTTGTTAAATAACCATCATGGCTTTTATTTTTAAGAAACGGGGGAGAGGCTGTGTGAATTGGGTAGATACCCTGCCCCTCCAAAAATGGCAGTTGTTATGCAGTGAGGAAAAGATCTTTGCACATCTATACACACACACACACATACACACTTTTCTTTAGTTTTCATTCAGATCTGAAAACAACTATTACATCATAGAAGTTTTCTGACATCATTTCCAGGGGTCCTGTGCGGGAATAAGCGGGGCTACCCCAGAGGAGCACTGAGAGGACCAGCCTGCTTTCTCTAGATCAATGCCCATCGCCACCTTACCTGCTTCCCAGTCACTTTCTGGGTGACATGGTATAGTGAGGCAGGCCTTGTGTTTTGGAATCAGATATACCTAATTCTGCCATCTGTTACTGGTGAGGCCCTGGGCAAAAGCTAAGCTCTCAGCTTCAGCCTCCCCCTGAGCCCAGCCTGGCCTCACTACATTCCACTTGAACAGGGCCTGTATCAATGGCTCTCAGAAACCCAGAGCCAGGGATCACCAGGAGTCTAAGCTGCAGAATTCAGGCCACACCAAGTACAGACTAAGTAGTGGGGTCTCGGGTTCTCAGGCTGTTGCTCCTCCTCGTGCTGTCTGGCTGTCTCTGGGCTAGGGCACACGCCTGGCTGGGCTCCAGTGACGAAGCAGATTGCTTCCTCCCACTTCTGCGGGTGTGGACCCCTTTCTCTATCCTGGTTTCACTCTGATTGGCAACTTCACTCAGAGCGAAACCTAAGCGAAACCTCAAGGTTTGACTTAATTGCAAAGGATGGTTGAAATCACCTTCAAAGCCCAGAACCAGATGTCCACCTGTGAGGGTCCCGCAAGCACAGGAGTGTGGTTTGTGTCGCCATCAGCCTGTTGGGATGAAGCCACTCTGGGCAGCTGGAAATACAATAGGGTCATCTGTCCCCCAGCACTAGAACCTCTTAACGCAGGTCAACCAGCGGGTTGGGCAGAGGGGAGATGGTGGCACATCCAGTTTCCCGACAACCATCTGAAGTAATGTGAAGCACAATCAAAAGCAGTGTTAGGGTGTGTCACCTCCAGAGAAGGAGGCGAAGAGGAGTCAGATGGGCTTTGGCTTCAGTCCTCCTTCTGCATCGTGCTAGGGGTGGCCTCCACTGAGTTCCAGAGCCTGCGTCTTTCTATTTGTAAAATAATCCCCCGTGCACAGATTATTCATGACAGTTGAACCAGGAGAGGGCCATGAGGTCACCCTGCACGGGGCAGGAGAAGGAGGATTGGCACTGCCCTGGCCTATTAGAGTCATGTGGAGCGCCTGAACGTAGCCCCAAAGAGGCCCGTGCCTGTCCCTCTGGCCCATCTCCAGAGGGTGCATCACCATGATGCATATAACTATCTCACCATCCATGGCCACCTGGATGAGTCCCACTCTTGATTTTGCCGCATAGCTAAAGGCATAGGCCATTTAAGATGCCTGCTTTGGTCTTTTGGAGACCTGCCAGCCCACAGGGATGGCTCGGCAAGGCCTGTGATAAATTCAGTTGTTCACAGGATGCGAGCTTCTGAGGAGGGAGGGGTGGGGTGGAGCTGCCCTAGTTTGCTTTGTGCCTTCAGCTTGGCTCCCCCCTTGCTGTGGAGGCTTGGGAGGCCATGAATTGCCCCCCACTGTTACTGTAATCCATGGTGGACCTGCGTAAGTTTAGGAAGCATTCATCTGGGGAGACCAGGGATACTACAAGACACCTCGAACAATCTGAAGTCTGCGTCAGAGAGCTGTGTGAGTGGCTTCCTGAAACTCTGGCTTGGCACTGTTGGCTAAGAGGAGACACTTGAATCCAGGGTCTATTGGTTTGGCCATCTTCAGCTTAGTTGTGAGTTTACCCAGGACAGTGAAAAATGTGCCTGGCCATCTCAGGCAATGCACAACTGGAGCCCTGGGTGGGTCATTATGGCAAGTCTTGAACATCTTGAGTCCCCTGCTGAAGGACACAGAGGAGGGTACTCCCCAGTTCTTTTGACAATAGGCATTGCCACATGATTTGCTTTGGCCAATGAAATTTGAGTGACAGTGGGGTTTGTCACCTCCAGAAGGAAATTGTAAGAGCTGGTGTGTGACTCACCCTGACTCCTTTTTAGGTTCCTGCATCAGGGGAGCAACATCCAGCTAAGGCCTCTCTGTCTTTCTGATTCCGTGAGTGACCAGGTCAACAGTGCTTCCTCGCTGACCCTTATTAAATATGGAGAGCAGACCTCTGTTGTCCTGGGTGACAGAGGTCTCAGAAGTGTTTGCTATTGCAGTGAATCTAGCCTGTCTTGCCTGACAGGAAGTTTTCCTTTCCCCCAAAAGTACTGTTTTTTCCATCTGCCTCTGCACCGATATGACTCCAGACTCCTTCCAAGTGCATTACAGGCTCCACTGCTCGGTGAGACAATTAAGTTCAAAGCCAAACAAAGACAACTGCAAGGCACAGAGGGAGCACACTGCTGCAGTCAGCCCGTCACTAACACCAAGCCCTGAATTTGCTCAAAAGGTTTTCCTCGAGCACAAAGGGAGGCACACGAGGTCTCTAATTCTCCTTGGCTCTGGGCTCACTCCCTGGTGACTCTTGGTCTCCATACAGGAGGGTCTTTTGCCAGATGGTCCAAGCGTTCGTCCTCTCATCTTGTTTTAATGTAAACTGACGTTTCTCGTCTTCCTGCGGAGGGGCTTCTTTCAAGAGTCGTGCTTTGCATTTTCATGGAAGGATTTTGGGCCTCCCTATCAGGAGCCTGCCCTTGTAGTTTGGGGGAGAAGGAGCTGCTAAGCACGCCATCAGCATGAAGCGGCCACAAGCAGAACCAGACCCTCCGGAGTTTCTAGATTTATACTGCCGTGGAGAGTGTTTGAGAAGCCAGAGGGAAACAGGAAGGAGTGGAACCTGGAGCCCTGAGCAGAGTGGGCCACAGCCCTGGGGCGCCTAGGCAGCAGGCTGCCTGGAATAAGGTCATGCGCATTTGTGCATGGGTTTCTTGTACCTGATGAAGGGATCAGAAGGGACACTGCTGCATGCGGACAGATAGAGGCATAAAGCTAAATGTAGGTAATAGGTAAAGATCCATAGATAGCGCCCCCAAAGTGATAAGAATAACACCAAGAATAAATAATAGAAATCGAATAACTCTTAGAGTTAATAGTGATACTAACTTGAATCAAGCAGTTTGTAAACACTGTGCTCTCTCTTCATCCTCACAATGACCCGTGAGTGAGTCAGGGTTGGCTATATTTCATACAAAGAAGAAGGGAGTCAGAGGGAGGAAGCAGGGAGAGGGGAAAGGCTGGGGAGTGATACCGATCAAATTATACCGTGATATCGTGTGCACGTACCACTATGGCCCAGTGAATCCACCATTGTGCACAACTCTAATGCACCAAGTAAAATGTGGGGGAAAAGAAGAAGAAAGGGGTGTTACTTTAAGTGCTATAAAGCCAAACATGGACACACTGTCTCATTCGGCCAGGGCTGTGCTCCCTTGCTGGCCCGTGCCACGGCTGCACGTGTATGCTTAGGATCCGAAGCACAGCAGCCTGGCTCTGGCTGCTGGGGGTCACACTGCTTGTCTTTGCTTTCAAAGTCACACCTCTGCAGGTCCCTCACATCTCAGCCACCAGCTCCAAGGCTCCTGCCTGGACATTATGGTGGGGACAGTTACGTGTGTGAGGTGGAGCCAAGCCCCAGTGCTCTGAGGACCCTGGAGGAGGAAGGGGCTCATTGCCAGGCCCAGCAGGGGGCTGCTTGCTGACCTTGAGAAAGCCCAGCTCACCCAGCAGTGGTGGTGCAGCCTCAGGTCTTGCTCACCCCTCCTTTGCTGTCTCACCACGTGGAAAACTCACTCACTATAACGAAAATCCCACTGGTAAGGCAGCTTTCTCAAAATATTGAGTCCACTCAGAAGACTGGTAGATAAATGTGATTCCAAGAGGACTAACTGTTCATACCCAGAGACATGCACTGGACCTTACATTCCTTACTTATTAACAGTTCCCACCCAATAGTCAAAAGGGATCAGCAGAAATATGGTCATTAAGAAAAAAAATCAACTAACACTCAATGTTCTGGCTGTTTTCAATATTCTTTAAAACGATCACATTGTCACTTGTGTGTGTGTGTGTACATGTGTGTGAATATGAAAATTCCCAGCACATAGCAGAAGCTCAATAAATTTTAGGGTCCCTATTTGAGGAGTTAAGGCATCTTTCCACTCCTCCAAGTTTTGTTTGCAAAATGTCAAAGGTAGGAAGAAAATAAGCAAGTTTTAGTTTCTTATTACAAATTATTGCTATTATTTTAACTCAGTTGGCCCACAAAAGTCAAATCTGTGCAAGGAAACAAAAGCTTAGAGATGGAGAGGACTCTCGCCTGCTGGAATGCATCTTCATGTGCTCTGCAGTGCAATTCACCTAAGTTCACCTTTTGGGAGAAAATGAACTGGTCAGAACTTTGGCAGAAGCAGGATGTGTTGTCAGTACCTGGCAAATTCCAACCCCATGGACGCCTCTGACCTCTGGGTTAGGACCCTACTCCAGGGTGTAGAGAAGGAGCTCGTGTGTCCTCTAAAAGAGACAGCCACATGCCCTGCACAGGTGCTTCAGAGCCTGAGTCAAAAAGGGATCTGGCAAGAGAGGCAACCAGAAAAGGAGACCTGGGGCTGGGCTGCCCACCAGCCTTCTGACAGGCGGCTCGGGTGGCTCTGAGAGCCTCCAGGAGGAACGGATGTGGGGGAGGGAGTGACAGTTGCACATTAGAGGTGAGAGGGCAGGTGGCCTGGCAAGGGGTGACTTCATGAGCTTTCCAGAAGGGCCTGGGGGAAATCCCATGATTCCAGCCCCTTGAACCGAGTCTTCAATAATGATATGCTCTCCCCACCTCTCCCGAAGTGTGGGAAACACGTAGACATCCAGAATGTTCTCAGAAAAAGCTTGGTTCTCCCGTGTTCTAGGAGAGAGCAGGGAGAAAGGACGGACAGGGGAGAAGAAAGCCAATCACGCATCAGCAGAGCTCCGTAGGGAACGGGACTGCACTTGGCCACAGAGCTGAGTGCTTTGTAGGACACTCTCAGCCCTCACAGCCGTGGGGCCAGGCCTGGGTCCCCCACCTAAGACTCCTCACCTCACCCCTGAGCTGGAAGGACAAGCTTGGAGGAGGCAGGCCAAGAGGCAGGTGACAGACGAGACCTTCTGCTGCCCGGGCTCCTGAGGAACGGGGATTGGTCCCTTTCAGGGTGGGCAGAAGAACTACCTGCAGATGGTCACTGGCCAGGTGGGGCCCTTGGAGCCTTGAGTTTGTGGTCCTACCGGAAAGGGAGACTTTGTGATTGGCAGTTTTTCTCCTCTTTAAATAGGCTCTCTGAGTTGCAAGGAAGTCGCTCAACATCCTTACATAATGCGTAGCCCTTTTTAAATGTGCGAGCTCCGGGAAACCAGGAAGTGCTGAGCACCAGGCCTCAGAGAGGACAGGACTTGGGAGGATGCTCTGGACTCCAGCGGGGGCTGAGGTGGCTCTCTAGTCCGAGGCTCCGCCACAGTGGGACCCAGCTCCCCTTGGGTTCTCTCCTCCATCTCAGCCTTTTCTGCTCATCCATTGCTTCTGCCTCCTCCTTACTACGACTTAGGCCTCCTGATCTTGGCCTCTTTGACCCTCTCTGCAGGGTGACCTTACCTGGTCCATTGAGTCCCTCTGGTTCCTAGAAGGGAAAACTGATGGAATAGGCTCCTCTTCTCAGGCTGTGCCATAGTTCCCAGGCCTCTCCTGAAGCCTGTGGATGGGACATCAGAGGTGGCAGCAGGCAGAGCTTTGCTGTCCCCTGGTCATTTCCTGAGCACGGGCACACAAGGTCCACGCAGCACCAGGGCTCTGCAGCTGGGGTTGTCCCCCGGAGCCTCAGAGTTTGGGGCCTGAGTCCAACAAAGGCAAGGATTGCAGAGCCCCCCAGGCCTGGCCCTGGCAGGAGGAGCACAGATGAGCGCCCTCCTTCCCTTGGCAAGTGTGTGCGGGCTGACCCGGTGGCCACCAGCAAGTGTTAGCTGAGCCAGTGCAGGTAGGACGGGGTCAGAAAAAGGACAAGCGAAGGAAACACAGTGTTTTCTTTGGGGGATTCTTCTTGAAACCAAAAGGGGTTTCCTGACCTCAGCCTGCAGAGACCACTTAGTTTCCATCTTTCTCAGATGATAACATCTACAGAGGGGCTCCTCTCACTGTGGGCACATGGCTCTCAAATAGGTGGCCTGTGCTGAGAACCGCACGGTACTTACCAAGCACCACAGTCAGTGCTAGGAGAGGGCTGCTGCGACGGCCTCGGGCGTGCACAGAGGATTCGCCACCACCTGGACGCAGCGTCCATGGAAGCCGCGGTGTGTCCCGACCTCCTTCCTGTGAAGCTGAATGGACATATTGATCATTTCTTCCCCAAACCACGCTTCCTGCTGTAGTGTGCTTTTAAAATTTATTTCTCTTCCGTCCCAATGTTTAATGCATCGAGGGAGAAAATGACAAACTCAATGTACCTCGAACGTGGCTGTCATCAGGAATGGTACCAACTCCACTGTGCCTGGATCAGGGCGCTTCGGTGTCCCTTTGGATATAACTCACATGATTCTCATGCCGCCAGGGTGCCCCGTACCCAGAGTGTGAATGCGATTCATTCAGGAATGTGGGGACCGGGTGGGGTGGCTCTGCCATCTTCTAGACAGGGAGCAGATTTCTTAACCTTTTCAAAGTCTCTCTACCCGTGTTTTACACAGAGATGTCAGTTATTCATCCTAGAAGATCTTTCTCGCTCTTAAAGATGATATTTATGAAGTTTAAGGGAAATGGCCAATAACAATGGCTCTCCGTCACAGTATGGCAGACACTGATCTTTGTAAATAACAACAGGATCGACTTCTTGGAATGGGGCACTGACTCTTCCCCTGTCCCCCGGTTCTTGGGGCATAACAGGCGGTCACCCCCTGGCCAGGCGGGGCACTGGCTGGCACAGGCTGGCTTTCTGTCTGTCTGTGGCTGTTTGGAGAAGGCCCTCCCGCTGTCCGGTGCTTGCCTCTTCCCGGGCCCTCACTGTCATGCTGGCTCCGGGGGCGGTTCGCTGGGGCTTGGGCGCCTGAGAAAAGGAGTGAAAAACCCAACTGAGAAAACCCAAGAGAAACCGAAAGACCGAAGGCTGGAAAAAAAAAAAAAGAAGAAGAAGAAGAAGAAAGAAAAAAACGGGGCCCGAGAGCTTCAGGACCACAGTGTGAGGGAGCCGGCTCCGACAGGAAGTGGGCAGGAGGCTGTTTTCAGTGTGCTCATGGGAACTGGGCTGGAAAGTGCTGTGGTGGAAAAAGGGCTTTAATCGAGCTATAAATATCTGTTTCTTTGAGGTTTTATGACCAACAATTAATGTTACTGGAAGGCACATAAAGAGCCACTTCTGAACTTGGTGGGCCTGAGTGGGCCAGGGTCCGGGGAAGGTCCCGCCCAGGGCTGCCGCCCTGCCACTCCTCTCTGCGCGTGTGTGTGACCTAACGTGGCACAGGTGTGCAAGCCATCGCAGTCTGTAGTTCCGTGGCACACTCGCGAGCTCATCCCTCCATTGTCGGTTCCGTGGACATGTGTCTGTGACCGGCTTCTACCTGCAGTTCCTGGTGATGTAGCAGAAAAGCCAACTCCTGCCCTCACTGAGCTTCCCTTCTTGTTGGGGAAAGAGATGCAAAAGTGATCGAGGCCTTCTGGGAAGGAGAGGTGCTGTGAAGGCAGTCACATCTCCTAAGAGGACCTGATCTAGAGGCTTTCCTCCTCCTCCAAGGAGGAGCTGGGAGACCTTTGTGGAGAGGTGGAGTAGGGAAGGAGGAGGGAAAGCAGGCACCAAGGCCCTGAGGCAGGTGTGCACACTCTGGGTTAGGAGTGGCCACCAGGGGGAGGCGAGGAGTCTCAGCTGTCTGTCCCCTGCCTTGCAGTTCTTTGGAAGGCTTGTACTCTAAGACAGGGTTTCATGTGGTTCTGCTGAAAGACATGCCACCAACTCTATGACAACACCCTTCCCCCAAACTTTAACTTACCTTTCCCCCCCAAACAGAACAAGCCATGCAAAAAACTAACGCAGAAACAAAAAGTCACACAGCAGGTCATAGGGCACTGTTGGTCTGTCCACCTCTGTCGTGTGTCCACGCTCCCGTTCCTGCCCTGGAGTTCTCTGTTGCTGTCCTGAGCAGAAGGGAACTAGAAGGCTGAGGCGGGCAGCACAGCTCCGCTTCCCCGCAGACTGCCCATTCTGCCCACCTTCCCTGACGTGGGCTTTGGGAACGTGCAATTCCTGAATTCAGATTTGAAACCCTGGGCCGTCACTTTGGAGAAAGGGTTCACTGAGGCAAAGAGGTGTGGAACAATCTGGAGAAGTTTGCCCTTTGCAAAACAGCACCTTTAATGTACCCTGGGCATTTTGGAAGTGCACCAACTCAAGGATATTCTAACCTGTTAGTTTAAGCATCTCACCTAAGGACTTTGTTAGATCAATGTGTGTTTTCTGAAGGGGGCTTCGGTGTACACCTGACAGTATTTCTTTTTTTTTTTTTTTAAAAAAAGAACCACATAATTTAAATCAGTTTTACTTCCAGTTAGTCTGAATTAGGGCAGTCGGCCTGTGCATAGGAAAGGGGTTTCCTCCTTCATTTCCTTGGGTGCAGGGAACTATTTATGACTAAAAGAATTCATGACGTGTGTGTTCATCCTGCATATTATTGTGGCTTTAGTGGTATTAAAATCTAAACAGATTGGGAGAGGGGAGTTCTGGGAACTAGGCATCAATCGGCTCACCTGACCGCAGCAACATGGCAGGCACGGCTCCCAGCCCTTACTCCAGGTGAATAATCCAGAGGCAATATCGCTTTTTCGTCCTAAAGAGACTGGCTCATCCCATGACTGAGATGTGAACCTCTCTCATCAAAATCTCTTTCCCTTCGAACTGGTTCTGAGTCTTGGTGCTGTTTGGGGAGACTTAGCAACCCGGTACCGTGTTGTGTAATTCCTTCAGCTTGTGTGAATCCAATCTGGTGATGTTCCTTTTCCAGTGAAAGGAATGGTCGGCAGGTGATGGATTGTGATGGAAACCCAGACGGACCTATGGAACTCCCAGGGACAGGATTCCTCAGGACTCGGCCCCTCAGGACTGGAGACAGAGATGCCGGTGTCGGGAGATTTCTCTAGAATTGACGTCCATGTGCTTTTAGACGTGTTCTTCAGTGGCTCCCCATAACCCAGGCCAGCCTTCCTCAGAGCCGCAGCCCCCCAACTTGGGAAAAGTCTGGGCTTCAATTTCAACCCAGAAGAGCGCCCATTCTCAAAGTTGGACATATGACTTTTAATCTGCAAAAGATAATGCTACCTTCTACTTTTTACTTAGCAATTCATCAGCCGTGAAGAAAGATGCTGAGATACTGGCTGAATTACTATGATATAGGCATTTAATACACTATTTTACACCCATGAAAAGAAAGTCACTTATAAAGAAAAAGAATCTGGGCAAAAATTTAAGTTGTTTGTTTTGATGACAAAAATAAAATAAATTTCATGGCATGGTCGAGGGGTAGGGAAGGTGGTGAACGTCAGGGCGGGAGAGAGGTACGAAGACCATAAACAGCAGTTTGCTTAAAATAGTTGTGTTTGAAGGATGGGACTCTGGATGTGTTTCTTCTTTGTATTTTCTCGTTTCATAAAACAAGTGCTTTTAATCATGCAACCAAAAAGAAATGCTTATTGACTTATTCTGACCCAATATTTTTCTGTTTAATTTACAAGAAGCTTTTATTTGCATAAAAGTTGTGTTTACAGTATCTGTTGCTTACAATAGAATTTTTTTCTTAAGTGAAAAAGAGTCGTTTTACAATCACAGCAGCTCAGCCACGGTCCCACACAGAGCAGGGGCCGACTGTCTTCTGGGCAGCTCTCCAGCGCCCAGTACCATGGCAGCCCAGGGACATCCACAGCAGACATGGTGACATTAATTTTACCACAGGCTTCCTGTTGGAGGCCAGGGTGGGGTATGTCAGCCTATTTGGCAACTTGAATGAACATCAAAAGGATAATCAGATATTAGTAAACCCTGTTCCTCTTTCTCAGGCCATTGATGGTTTTCCCTCCTGCTTCCCCCGCCCCCAGCTATCCTGCCCTTCTGCGGCAGAGTGACAGGCTTGAAGCCGGAAGGGAAAGGGGGGGCAGTGACTCAGCAGGAGCAACGGCTTCCTGGCCACCCTCTCCCTCTCTGCTTCCAAGAGAGGAAGGAGAGAACAGCTCTGGTCTTGTTTTCTGCAAAATGTCAACAAATGCTAGAGAATGAATGAATGAGTGAGTGAATGAATGAATGAGTGAGTGAATAAATGAGTAATCGAATGAATGTGTGAGTGAATGAATGAATGAGTGAATGAGTGAGTGAATGAATGTGTGAGTGAATGAGTGAATGAGTGAGTGAATGAATGAATGAGTGAATGAATGAATGAGTGAATGAGTGAGTGAATGAATGTGTGAGTGAATGAATGTGTGAGTGAATGAATGTGTGAGTGAATGAGTGAGTGAATGAATGTGTGAGTGAATGAGTGAGTGAGTGAATGAATGAGTGAGTGAATGAATAAGTGAATGAATGTATGAGTGAATGAATGAATGAGTGAGTGAATGAGTGAGTAAATGAATGTGTGAGTGAATGAATGAGTGAGTGAATGAGTGAGTGAGTGAGTGAATGAATGAACGGGTGAAGAGTGTCAAGGGGTCCCTCGAAGCAGTGAATAAGCAGGTAGGTTGTCTGCGTGTCACTCAGCCCAGGTCTTCACCCCTCACTCCTGTGACCACAGGAGTGCATGGTGGCTGGGAAACCAGGTATGGTGGCTTGCACCTGCAGGGCCTCACGTGTTCATATTCTGTTGCCATTCATGTCCACAGGCCGATCTGTGTTTCTGCAGTTATGAAGATAAGCCAGGCACTGTGGCTCACGCCTGTAATCTAGCAGCTCAGGAGGCTGAGGCGAGAGGATCTCAAATTCAAAGCCAGCCTCAACAATTTAGCAAGGCCCTAAGCAATGTAGTGAGACCGTGTCTCAAAATAAAAATTAAAAAAGATTGAACAATAATCACAACTTAGACCCATAGATAAGAAAATGTAATCCTATGTCTATACAATTTGTCTGTATAAAGGAGTTATTTCCTTCTTTTCTCTATTCCCCACATTTCTTTATTGGTGCATTGCAGTTGTACATAATGGTGGGGTCTGCTTGTTTCACATTCGTACATGCTCACAATTTAACAATATAATTTGGCCAATATCACTCCTTGTACCCGCCATTCCTCTTACAAAGCGAGGGTGGGGGTGTCCTTTCCTCTACTGATCTCCCTTTGATTTCCTAATATTTCCTTTCCTTTTTCCTCTCCAGCTTCCACATATGAGAGAAAATATGCAACCCTTGACCCTCTGAGTCTGGCTTATTTCGCTTAACATAATGTCTCAAGTGCCATCCATTCTCCTGCAAATGACATGATTTCGTTTTTCTTTATGGCCAAGTAAAACTCCATCATGTAGATGTACCCCATTTTCTTTGTCCATTTTTCCATTGATGGACACTTAGGCTGGTTTTATAGTTTGGCTCTTGTGAATGGTGCTGTTGTATACATGGGTGTGCGCCATGGAAGAGGTCTGAGGATGGGGCTCAGTGGTTAAGCACCCTGTGTTCAATCCCCAGTACCAAAAATAAGTAAATAAATAAAACAAAGATAAGCAAGCAGCAAAACTTCTTTTGAGTATCCCTTTTCAAAAATCCATTTAAGACCTTTTCTTACCCCCTTTAAAAAGTTAACGTTTTCCAGAAGTTTTGGTCTAAAATATGCCCACAGGGAAATGTATCTCAAAGGAGAGACACAGAAGTCCCATGGGAAGAAGCCTTCAAGAGACAGCTAGGCAATAAGAGGAGAATCCCAGTGTTGCTTTCATTAAAAAAGCCTGATACTTGTTGATCTAGCAGGTCTGCGTTGTGCATGCCCAAGAGTGTCATCAACCCAGGCAGGTGGACATGGGTGACCTCTTCCCTCCTGGCCACATGGGGTGTTGTCTTTTCTGCTGTGCTTTCTTGGAGGCACCAGGAGGGCAGCGTGGCTCTGGTTTAATTCTAAACTCCTCCAAGGCCATTTCCAGTCCCCAGACTGAGGCAAAGTGACACACCATTTCTTGGGTGTCCTCTGCCAGCCCTTTCTACTGCAAAGGAGCCTCCATAAGAGGGGTCTGGAGATGCCTTGGCATCTGCCCACAGGACTGTCCGTCCACGGCTCTCCTCAGCAGGAGGGGACGGTGGAGGAGGAAGGACACGCCCTGTTTTATAACTGCTTCTTCATGTAGCACAGGCTGCTCTGCTGGCACGTTCTTGTCACCCTGCGCGTGGTCCTTGGCAACTTTGTTCTTATCTCAATGGAGAAACTGAGGCATAGATGACAGATGGCAGTGAGGAGGCGTCTGCAGGCATCTCCTAGGCTGTGGCCAGACCACCCCATTCACACATGGAGGTGAGAGGGAGAGGGGGTGCTGCGTAAGGAGCCAGGCTTTTCAAAAGAACCCTCACCTACTTCCAGTGGTCTGTGCTCCAGGACTCGGCTCCCGGGAGGTAGCAGTTGAGGCCAAGACAGACCTGGCCTTTTCCGGGTGGAATTTGTCTGTCGGGGGAGCATGTGACAAACCTAGCCAGCAGAAATGCAAACCGGAGAAAGCCTGCCATGGCCCTTGCCCACACTCCATGTACCCTTGGCTTCCGCCTGGATGCCGCCCTGTGCTCATTTTAAAGGGTCTCCTGGTACCCACCACCGCCCTCTGTTCTCAACTGAAAACCAGGATCTCCATTGAAAACGTTTTGGGTCCCGTCTCTCCCCTGCTGGTTAGAGTCTCCCAAAGGCTTCCCCTGTTGCTCGGAATGGAAACCCTGGTCTTGATTTCCCTGGGTCCTGCGTGCCCTCCCCTCCTCTGTTCCAGCTGCTGTTCCCTGTCCCTGCTGTCCAGGAACATGTCTCCAGGCTTTTCCTCTTCAGGCCTTTTCTCCAAGAGCCCCAGGGCTGGCTCACTCTTTCCTGTCTCCTTCACAGAAGCCCTTCCACCTGCATTCCCCCCCATCCCCCTCCCCCATCAAGCCCCTGCCCGGTCAATCAGTCCTCACTGCAGTGGACCAGGCACGCAGCAGACCCCGACTCTCACAGAATAATGGGAAGGCGCCTGAGGCAGAGATGGGTGCCCAGAAGATCTCACTGGAGTCTCTGTGACCTCAGGGAAAGAAAGGGCCTGGATGCGGTGGGAATGTGTATGGGCAGGGTGGGGAGGGGCCAGAGAGCTCACAGGCTGGAGCTCTCAGCTGCCCTTCCTGGGGACTGGACTTTCTGTGCATAGAAGGTATAGAAATATCTCTTCATTTCAAGGATCAGACTGGACTCTTTAGAAATTTGGTCTTAAACTTCAACATGCATTAACTACCTGGTCTGGTTGTAACCCAGAGGTACTTATTAGCCATGGGCATACATGGAGGGCGGAGGCTGCCCTGGGTCAGTGGATTGACAGGTAGGTCCGAGTTCTCTTCCACAAAGAGCCTGCTTTCCTCAACAATTGCATGATGTCTCCTTGACTCCCAGGCCCTCATCCCCAGCTGTCTCCTTAGGCATGTATTCAAGATCCAAGATGCCATTCACAATCCAGCAGGACGCACATTTTATCTGGCTCCAAAACTTTTTTTCATTTTTTGGCCTGCATTACGGCAGCCCATGGCAGAAGATTCTAGCAATTAGCAGGAACCAAAAGTGATAATTTATTGCAACCAACACTGTGATCTAATAGTCACATATTACAAAGTAAAATCCATATTTTTTTCCACCATGACACCGCTGTGCTACCATAGGCTCTGTGTGCTTTTTAATGTCTTTGGTTTCATTCGGGGGAAAAAACATAACCTCTCCCATCAGGAATCAGGAAGAGCCCTCAGGTGCTCAAGAGGAGGTTAAAAAATGTACTCTGAAGTGGGTGAGATCTGTTGGTAGGGGCGGACACTGTGCAATCTGGTTCTGTTTCTGAATGATCTCTGGAGGTTAAAAGGGGTACTTTCCATCCTTTATTTAGGAAAGGCATCCTGCGCGGGCTACTGGCACTGAGTGTAAGAGGGTAGGCGCCTTCAGAGCGGCAACTGAGGAGGTTCAAGTCTTCCATCTGGCAATCACAGTTCAGATGTATCAATTCTGACCTTTGAGTGTGGCCTGGGACCTGAGCTTCCAGTGGATTTCCTAACCACCAGGGCACATAAGTTAAAGGCAGAATTATATGTCAGGTCCTGCCAGGTGACTGAGGCAGCCTGGCAATGCTTCAAGTCTTTAAAACCCTATCCCAGTGGCCCTGAAGCATCAATCCGTTTGGAGCGCTGCCTGCCTGATGTCTAGAGTTTGATTCCTAGGTACATGGGGTTTCTGAGCCAGGAGAAACTCGAGTCCAGCAAAGTCCAAGCCTGGCTGCTCGTCAGAATCACCTGCGAGCCCCTCAGAATACAGATTCCTGAGCCCCGCCCCCCAGAGAGGACACATTCACTGATCAAGAACTGGACCTTGGAAGCCCCAAGTAAAGGCAGAGTGGCCTCTGGGGCCTCTTCTTACTTCATAGAGGAGGAGGACACCGACTCTCAGTCACCCCCAGACACAGTGAGGGCTGAACACAGACCCCTGAGCTCCCGGTGTGTGGTTTTTTTCTCCTGAACCACAATTTTGCTTCTTCACTGGTTAGGTGACACCTCAAGGATGATTGTGGGCTGCAGTGCACCTAAACTAAAGAAGGCCAGGAAGAGGGTGTCTTGCTCAGCCTTCCTGGAACCTGGGCCAGTTTCAATGAGCTTCTTCTAAAGCAAGTATCACAGTGTTCCTAGCGCTGAGCAGACTTCCCCTGTGATCGCTTCGGGGTTCTCTTTTGTTAAAGAGGAAAATAACCCAGATTAATTTTTTTTTTTGGAAAAGTGCAAAGAAATAGATACCTTCCACCTTTTTCTTGAAACAACAGCCCTCCCCATCTATTTTTTTTTTATTTTCTCCTTTTGATGGAGTGAAGGACATGAGGCATCTTTCACTCTTCTTCCTATGGTAAGAAACACACAGGCTCATGACGGTCTCACTGCCAGGGAGACGATAGGGAGTGGCGGAGACCTTGTCATTTGCAGAGCATATACGGTCAAAGGGGACGTTACTTTCCATTATAGCTGACAGCTCCAAATAGGGACACGGATGTAGTGTGGCCAAATGTTCTTGATTTTTCCTTCTTTATTGAGAGAAATAGAAATGCAGGTGTGTGTGTGTGTGGGGTATGAAATCTTCAGGAGTTTTGAAAGCTGGTAACCAATTCAGTGTATTTTTACTTCTAACATATTGCACCAAATACGTGGATACGGGCCAGAAAGAACAGAAACCTTTTGCAGCATGCAGGGCTCCAATTTGAGACTTCTGATGAAAAGATATTTGGTTGAAGGATGAGGAACAAGGGACTCTTTGGGGACATGGGTCAGCCAGGGTTCAGTCAGAGAAACAGAGCCAGGGGGAGATATATAGCAAGAGATTTGCCACAAGGAATTGGCTTATGGGATTGTGGGCTGCCTAGGTAAGTCTGAAATGGGTACCTCGGGCCGTCGAGAAGGGCAGCCTGGAGCTCCCGGCATGCTCTTGGCTCAAGCTGCTGACCACGGGCAGCCTTCTTCTTCTCCAGGAGAGGCCCAGTTCTCCTTTTAACACCTTTCAGCTGATTGGCCAGGGCCCGCCCGGATTACCTGGGATAATCTCCCTTAACTGAAACTCACTGTGGGCTTTGATCACCGCTACAAAGTACCTTCCCAGAAGCATCTTGATTCACATTTGATAGAATGACTGAACTGGGACCTAGCCCAGATGGCACAGAAAACTGACCATCCCAGTGTAGCTCCTCAAGAGGGCAATCAGCCAAAGATAAATAAGATCAAGACCACTGTGTCATCTTTTGACAGGCCCTTAATATGTACGTGCACAAACATATGTGTATATATGCACATATATGTAACTAATATATATATATCATATGTACACATCTATACACACACATACACACATACACAAACAATTTTTTTTCCTTAAAAAAGGAGATTGTTTTGAAGAACCTGAGCCATGAGACCTCGGTGATCCTATTTAGAACAGAAGCCCTGGGCTGAAGCCAATACAAGATGGGCTTGTATCTTTAAGTGGCCTTTATTACCATAGTAATAAACAGCAAACGGGCCCAAACCTTACAGGCTTGTGTTGGCTTTGACCAATGAAGTAGAACAAGACCTCTGAATACCCCATTAGTTCCAGGCTGTGCTTTGATGGCTCTGCACAGGCAGCTCTTTTTCTACACAAGTCACCAGCCTCACCCGTGTCTCTTAACAAATGTTGTTGACAGGCTGCGTTGCAATTTTTCTGCATGTTCTGACAGTTTAATTCAGTACCTCCTAGCTAAGCACTCAGCCTAAGGGGGTGCTTCAGCACCTTGGCACCACTGGGCTGCAATTAAAGTAATTCAGGGACTGGGGCTGGGCTGGCAGAAACAGTCTTTATTCCCTTTGGAACACACAGTGCATTTTCCGGTCCCCCGTGGAGGAGAGAAGATCTCCCTTTTGGAGTGGAGGGCAGTTGGAATTCGTTAACAAGCCGGCCACTGTCCAGAAGTGGCTTTCTTTGCATCTTGCACCCATTGGGTTTTCCCCCTACAGGGTGGGCATTTTTCTCCAGTAGACTTCACACCTGCAGAAAGGTCATTGGGAGGCAGACAAGGGAAGAGCCAGGGCGCCCAGGATGGAAATTTCACGAAGACCAGTTTTAGCAACCACCTTCCAAAAATGGCAACTCAGAGATGTCCTTTATTCTGAATTTTGCACAGGGAAGATAAATGGATAGGAGTACCCAAATCTGGCCTCAGTTCAAACAGTCTCATGTGAAGAGAGACCCCTGGAAATGTTTTAGAAAGGGTTGTATCCAGCACAGTCCTGGATGAAGTCTGTAACCACAGTGTTGTGAAATGAGCCTAAGTGTTCTCCCTCCCTCTAACACAGAAACCCCCAAGTCTCGCTTCTAAAACAAAATCACCCCCAAAGTTGTGAGAGGTTTGGTATGTCAGGTGAGGTACTTTCAAACATGGAAATTTGGTAAATTTCCCCCAAATTACTTTGTAACCAACGTCATTTTTTTTTGGGGGGGGGGTACAGATGTGGGAATTATTTTAAAAATGCCCACTCTCCGGCCCTGGGAAGGTGTGAGTGTGTTTAGTTAGTGCAGGAGAGGACCTGGGAGCCTGGGGAGGCTTAGCAAGGGCCGGGCAAGTCTCTGCATGCTGGCTGGTACACCAAGGACGGCTCTGAAACCCAAGTCCACAGCATTCTCTGGGTTTTCTAGAAAAAGCAAATGCTAGAAACTTTCCAAAGGGAATCACCTGAGACTGTTTCTCACCCATTCTCTTTACTCATATTTCTTGCCCTTTAAAAAAGGCCCATATTTAGTTACTGCTTCTGCATCTACTTTCTAGAGATTCTAGAGGCAGGAAGTACAGAAGAGAAACTTTTTGTTTGCAAGAATTGGAGCATGTTGGAGGGAACGGAAGGCTTGTGTGCATGCAGCACTCAGGAGGAGGGAGGTCTGAGCTGGGCCTTCCTGAAGGGGTTGTCCCAGGGTGACATCCAACTCAGGGTGGAACACGCCCCTCCTACCAGTGGATGGAGACACAAAAATAAAAAAGTAAAAAATAGACTAAGCAAAAACTAGTGTCCCAGTGTGCTTCTGTTCTTTGACGGATCTATTACAAATGCTACAATTCAGCCTGAATATCTCACCTCAATCTCTTCTGGAAAGAAATGTCAATAAAAATAAAATAAAAGTGCACCCTATCCGCTGTTTAGTTATTTAAGGCAGCATCTTTGGGCTGCGGACAAGAAGTATTTTACTGCAGGTCTCAGCTTCCTCATCTGTGAAATGGGCAAACCAATGGGTATCTGCACGCATCTGAGGCCTCCTTTGGTTTAGGGTTTTTATGAACCTAGGAGTGTTAGGGAGCCGGTCGGGGCTGTAGGAGATGACAGTGTACAATGCTACTCTAGGTCGCACTTACAAGCACCCTGCTTTTCAAGCTTTGTAAGAGTTGCTGAAGCCCTTTGAAGGAAATCTGCTCTGAAGCTTGCTTTGTAACAAATGGTAAGAGGGTGGCTAAGAGTTTTAAAATGATCTCATTAAAAAATACCCATGTGTAGGGTGCCTTCCCAGGAGAGCCCGGGCACGTGATGGAACTCGGAGCCCTCAGAGCCCTGATGCTAAAAGGGCACAAGTTTAAGGGTATTTTGTGAAACATTCAGGAGTTTTTCCAGCTTTCTCGTGTCAAAGGGGCACCCTGCTCTTTAAAGAGAGGGCCAGAAAGCCCCCCTGGATTGGGCATCCACATTCAGCTCTGACTGAAGGCTCCTCCTCTCTCTCTTCCTCCTTCTTTGGCTCCTCCTCCAGCTGTTTCTGAACCCATCGTCCGTGCCCTTGACCTAGAGCATGAAGGAAGGCAGGACTGGTCTTGCTCTCATTTGCCTCTCGGTTTGGCAAATCCTCGGAAAATGCTCTTAGGCACCCCGACAACGGCACATGGCCCTAAGTGGTTGGGTCTGAGGATCTGCTGCTGAACTCTGTGCATCTCCCGGACCATTTTAATCCCCCTCTGCCTTTCCCCGTACATTAACCGAGACCTTGACCTATTGACTGCAGAGTCCCCGAAGCAGCTGGACTTCCTCTTTGAAAGGTTTTCTGAAGAGGCGTCTATTAATTTATGTATTTAATTTCTGTATGAAGTGACCGTTCTCCTCCCAGCACAGGTATTAAAGTACCTTTAGGGAAATCCAGCGGCTGAAATCCTTTGTAAGGGAAAATGCTTAGAGTATCACAAAGCAAAAGCATTAGAGGGGGATGTTCAGAGATTCAGTGGAGAACCCTCGGGATGCACCCCCACCCTCGGATGACAAAACCTCTTCCCATCTTTCTGGGGACCCCATCTGGGAACCCTTTGCCGGAGGCCACTGGCTTTTTTATGGTACAGAGGGGAAAGGGTGATAGCTGAGTCCCAGGATGATGCCCAAGTTCCAAAAAAATTATCTGATACTATCTAGTCTGATATGTAGTTTGGTTTTGCTGAGTTAGTTTTTAAGATCTCAATAAATTCAGGAACAATGCAGCTGTACTCGAACTGTTCACAAAGGGTTTTAGCAATCATCACTGATACCCGGCATGCCACCGCAACCGTTTGATCCATCCAAGGCGTTCAGCTTCTGCATGATCCAGGATGGCGCAGAGAGCTGTGAGCGGGTCTCTGTGTCCAAGTGCAGGCATCTGGGTGATGTCACACATGCCTGCCAGCCGCCTAGAGGTACACTTTGTAGGACAGATTGAGCAATTGGTGGCCCTGACCTTTAGGCAAAGAGTTGCTTACTTAAGAAAATGATATGTGTGAAGTTTCGAGAGAGAAGTCCAGGGATGGGTGATTTGGGCATCATAGCCAATAACCTGGCCCGAGAAAAGGCAGCAGTTTTGTGGTGGCAGCTTCTTCTCTGGGAAAACTCATTAAGGACCTTGCCCACGACAACCCACAATTTGGTTTCACTCCTGGAGACTCTAAAGCTAGACTCAGAGGAAGTCCCAAGCCCACAAATGGGAGCCACTCTGCACAGTGGTTTTCAGGCTTTGAAATGGCCTGACATTTTTAAGAATGAGAAGCATGAGCTTGCCTGCCTCTTCTTCTGGTGAGGACTTTAACAATATTTGTAAAACCTCAACCATCGCCTACTATCATAAGACAAATCATTTTTCCCAAAACTGAAAGGATGAAAATTTACAAACACTTATCAGAGTTCAAAGAATTTTATAATGAACTACCATGGATATTTCCCTATAATTACTTTATCATATATTTAGCCATCCATCTATCTGTCCGTTCATCTACCCACCCATCCATTGTATTGTAAAACGAATAATATTTTAATGCCAAAAAATGTGAAGAGCATAATCTCAGTTATTCTCAAGAAAGGGCAGTTGACAATTTGACCTCCATTTACATATATGAACTGTCCATGCATGCATGTGCAAAAAGTACCCATGCATTCAGACACTGAGGCGTGTGCATGTAGACATGTACTTTGTACATCAGAGTTTTTAATCCCTCTTTCTCTGCTGATCTGTAGGAACAAATATGACGAGCCCCAGTGTGAGTAGTTCCCAGAAAGTAATTTTTGGACCAACTGAAAAAAAAAAAAAGCCAAGAATACGTGCTGCTAATTCAGGAAGGGATTTTAGGATGTCCAAATAGCATGCGACCTTGAAATCGCCACTTCACCAACTCTGTGCAGACTTCAGAGACTGTAATGAGGGAGGCATGTCACAGAGCCTGCTGTGTACTCAGGATGCTGGTCCTTTGGAGCAAAGCAGGGAGGGGAGGCTGTACCTGCCCACTGCCCCAATCTCCTCCAAACCCAGTGGATCGTATTTTAACAAACCTTCCAAGGGATTCTGGTGCCTGCTGAAGTTTGAAGACCACAGCTTTAAATAAGCTCCTTCTCCTCCTCCTCTTCCTCCTCTTTGTAGAACCTGGGGTCAACCCCAGGGCACTCTACCACTGAGCTGCATCCCAGGCCCTTCTTATTTTATCTTGAAGCAGAGCCTCCCCAAGTTGCCAAGGCCAGCCTTGAACTGGCTGTCCTCTTGCCTCAGCCTCCCAAGTTGCTGGGATTACAGGTGTGCACCACCACATCCCTCCTCCACAATTTGTAGGGATGCATGTTTTGAATTTTTGTTCTAGAATCCCCAAACTTTTACCTGTGCTCACTAAGCTCAGGTGAAGGAATTTCTAGAATTCAGACTCTTGTATTAAAAAAAAAAATCCACCAACATTTCATTCCTCTGAGTTCAGAATTCCTTTGAATTCTACTGAATTAATCTTGAGGAGGAGATTGCAGAACGAATTTGGGTCATCTATGAAGTCTTTAACATTATATGCAAAATTCAAAAAATGAGTGTGTATTTGGGGAAAATATAACTATCAGGCTTTTAAAAAGTCCATGACCCTAAAGTGACATTTTATTTGTTACTTTTGCTCTTCTGCTTGCTCTTCTGTTCTCCCAGTTGATTTCAACAAAAGAGTTTTGGAGCCTCCTCAAAGGCCCTCTGGGCACACTGCCTGAGCGCCTTGTGGAATGGGGGACATTTTCATGTGTCCTCTGCTAGGTACCTGGAAGACCAGTCCCACTTTTTTCTGGTGCAGGTCTCCCACGAAGCCCCACCCTGACTCCTGGTAGTAGGTGGCATGCACGTTTTTAGGCCACCATTCAAAAACAGAATCTTTCCTGAAAAATATTCATTTCCTTCATGCAGAGAGTCTAGCTCTATGAATTTATCCCAGAGAAATAATTAGGTACACGAGGCATTTGATACATAAGGTGACTGTCATAAAATTATTTGTAATCAAAAACTGAAATAGGGGCTGGGGCTGTAGCTCAGTGGCAGAGCACTTGACTAGCATGTGTGAGGCACTGGGTTCGACCCTCAGCACCACATAAAAAAAAAGTAAATAAAATAAAGGCATTCTGTACAGCTACAAGTATAATTTTTTTAAAAAATGAAATAGCCTAAATGTCTAATAAGAAGACATTAGTTCGGAGATTATGAAGTTATTGGATGGGATGTTAGAACTGGTGTTTTTTTTGGGGGGGGAATGGTTAGGGACATGGTAAAGTAGTCATGGGAAAAGTAGAGTATAGTTTAGAACGTATTTATTCTAATTCAGCTTAGGTTTTAAAAAGTACCTGGGAGGAAGGAGAACTGCCCGTTGACATGATCTTTTGCTGTATTCTCTTCTCTATTGTCAGTATTTTTTATAGTGAGCATTTATTGCTTATAATCAGAGGGGAAAAGATCAAAATAGATACTATGTTGTAGCAATGATGCCCACCAGCCCACCTTCCAAGTGGGAAATGGATCTTAACCCCATATTGGGGTTTGAACCAGATCCTCTTGTAAGCAAGTTCATTTCCCACGAGAAGCACCCTCTGGGGCACACCGTGGTCTCTCGACACCAACCAGAGCTGGACCTGGAGCCCTTGCTCCACGGTGCAGCAAGATGAGCTCACTCATGGCAGCAGGTCACAGTCCTCTCTAGAAACAGGTCAAGGACAGGTGCCCTGCCAGGTTTTGTGGTCCGTTGCCCCCTTTGAATTGGCCCGTGTGCAAATGGAAGTCATTGCCATGGCCAAACAGGTCCCAAGACCCTTTCCCATCTATCACGTCACAGGGAGGTGACTGGGAACTTGGAGAGTTCCCAACAGCCCCACACGAGGAACTGTCTACTCCTTTTGTGTCACACCCCTGCCTATTCCATTCATGGGGCCAACACTGTTCATGATTTATTAGCAGTCACACCATGTTTGGGGAACATAGTTGTGGTGGCTCTGGCACCCAACCCTGGTCACTTTTTATGTTCATCCAACAGATGAGAATCAGCTACCTCCTGTGTGCTGTGTTCCTGGCTTCTAGAAAGTGGAATGGGGGCTGCCGGCCGGACCCATCCTGCCTCTTGAGCCCACACGTGGGGCATGTGACAGTTGTTCAACCAGTAACCAAGATTACTGATGTGTGGGGCTGTCTCTGCATGTTGGGGGCGCAGCAGGGTGGGGTGTCCCAGGTGTTTTATTTCTAGTTGTAGAAACACAGTCAAGGTTTGCGGTCACCTCATGGAGACATGGCTCTCCCTTCCTTTTGTTTCCAACGTGTCTTCTCGTCGAGTGCAATTATAGCCAGGACTCCAGGGATCCTATGAATGCTGGAACTCCTCTGGAAATGAGCTGATGTCAGCCATCGTAGTGTTGAGACAGAAAATAGAAGGGGTCGGGAGATACTGGACTGCCAGGGAGTGTCCCTTCCCAGACCGGTCAGTCCTGGCGCTGTTTGTTATAAAGGCAGGTTGTGGCATCTCGTTGAGTATCCATGTTCACGCCTGTGAAATGGACATTACCTCTGACCTTGGAGGTGGTTGTGAAAAGTAATAAGATCATCAGTGTAAGTGCTGGGAAACTGAGATGCTCAGAAACTGTGAGCGATCAGGAAGGGCCAAGCTTCCCCCTGTGTAAGAGGCCTTGGCAGTGTAGGTGGCTCAAGGCAACCATTCTTAGTTTTGCTTTTTAGTCTTTTAGTGAAGTCTTTGTTCCTTTTTATGACTCCATGGATTCTGAAGATACTATTTGAGCAACAATGGTGTACCAGGTGGTGTTCCGGTAGGAAGCGTGCAGAGATGAGTGAGACAGGGTCCCTCTCCTTTCTGAGCCATCTAGTAAGGAGCCAGGGCGAGTGGGACAGAGGGAGAACCATGGTGTGGAAAAAGTCTCCCCAAGCCATCAGCAGTGGAAGCCACAGGAGAACAGGATCGGGTTTGGAGGTGGCCCCCGGGGCTAGGAGCCCACGCCAGGCTGAGAGCGCAGAGGGCAGATGGACACCAAAGCTACCCAAGAGGTGGATGCTGCCCTTTAGTTGCTCACCCCTTTCTTTCCAAATTGAGGTGCGTCCCGTGCCAGCTGCCTGACGGAGGTGCACGTTGAGTGTGTAGCTAGCCACACACCCCTGTATTGTTCTGGAATTTTCACGTCTAGTCACACCTGGCCACAGCAGCAGGGGAGCCGCCTTCTCCACAGGGAGGTGAGGCAGTGAATGACTGCGGGGTGCAGCGTGTTTCTGGATGGAAGGACTGTGGAGGGACCTGCGCCTAGCCCCAGGCGAAGCACCCTCCAGTCACGTTGTTCATGGCTGAGACTTGAGAGCCACTTGCCATTTCCCCATTAGGAAGGCCCGGGCTTTAAACTGTGCCCAGTCTTCCTGTGTTAAATACTTTGTCTTCCGAGCTTCGCTATCCTTCTTCATCTCCCGGTCGCCCCAGTTCAAACTTGGTGGGTGCCAACTCAGATGATGGCCTGTGTGTGTTGTGTGTGCATGTGTGTTGTGTGTATGTGTGTGTCACTGAGCTCAGGCAGGTGACAGCTTCACACTGGAGCTCTTGACAATAAATGAGGAGCAAGGCAGAGTGAGGGGGCACTTTTCATCTCAGTCCTGGATCCTGTATCAATTGTACAAAGCCAAAATGTCATCTTTTGTCCCCTCCTCGACTCTCCCCCTAAGCCACGTCCCGGCTGTCAGGGAATGTGCACTGTGGTAGGGTTGACAACGCAGATCCTTGTCTCCCCAGATTTCCAGTTCCTATCGAGCTACTGTAACTTTAAAAAGATTTAACAAAGACTACCTCCACTAGCTAAGCTGAAATAAGAATGTCTCCGGAGTTTAATGGATCAAGTAGCGGTGATAGGTTTTATGGCTCTTTTTTACTTTAGGGCATAGGGAAGAGAGAGCTGGGCAGGTTGGTTTTAAATTCAAGGATTTATGTTGTTAATCCTCCGGGCTAATTATAATTTATGGGATCTTGGCAAATTAATATGCGGTTGCTATTCAAAAGTGGAGGGCAATGTGAGGCAGGCATAAACAAGCCTCGTTCATTTTTAATTTATTTCCACCAATGGAGAATATTAAATAAAATGAACACTAGGGTATTTCCCTGCAAGTTTGGTGTTCATTATTTATCTCTAAATTATGAAATTCATATAACTCCTTGCTTTTTCACCAAGAACCCAGAATCAGGAGGCTGTGGCCTAGGATAACTAGGAAGCAATCAGAGTAATTTTCTCTCTACTGCATTTCAGACAGGCTCCATGATATGCAGAGAAGTGGAGATTTTTCCACACAAGAATGTCGCTGGAGTCCAAGATTTGGCGTCACATATGGCGTGACTGTTTGGAAAGAGAACCCACGAGTGTACCTGAGCTCAGAATCCCAGCTCTCTCACAGCGAAAGTGCCAAGGAAAGGTTCAGCCCGTTAGGTCTCAAGGGTTTTCAGAAGTCCCCATTTATAGCTGGCCGGGTAGGTGCTGAGCCGAAGGCCACCCCATGGCTGGACTTTCAGACTTTAGCAGAGCAACCTCATTGCACCCAAGTGCCCCCGCTCCATTTCATCAGTATTCGCCATCACTGCTTGGGGGTTCTCTTTTAAATAATTCAGCTTCTCACCCATGAACATCTGGCACAACATTTTCACCGGTTGTCAACTGTGAGGCAGGTCGCCTTGACTCACAAGGTAATTGGTTGCAACACTAGGAATGAGGGTGCCCCTCCCTCCCCTCCCTCCTCCTCTCCTAGCTCTTCCCCTCTCTCCTCATTCCAGCGGGGAGAGGCCATCAAATGCGGCTTGGAGAGCTTTGGAAACCTTGAGCTCTGAGCCCAAAGAGCAAGCTGGAGATCTCCCCCCAGCTGTGTAGCTCAGATAACAGCTGGAGCAGAGAACAAGCTGTTCTCCCTGCTAGAATATCTGACCCAATTCTGACGGGTAAAGAGACTTAATAGGTTGTACCTCAAGTCATTCTTGTCCCTGTGTGAAGGGAGAGAGGCAGTCGCTTCCCCCACCCCCGCCCCCAACCCTCCATCCAACTGGTCTCTCGGCAGTGCCTGTCCATGGCGGTCAGAGTCATATTCAGCTCTCTTGGCAGCAGGACAATGAAGGGCGCTTTTAGTGATTCTATAGAAGAAGCAGAAGTCTTGCTCTGGGAGGGGAGCCGGAGCAGGACAGGCTGGGCTCCTGGACTCTGCCCCAGCTGGAATCCCACTTCTGCCTTTGGTCAGCGGGATGTGAGGAAGCTGGCCACGCTCTCTGAGTGTTCTCATCAGTGAAATGAGAACAGTGCTGCTGGTCTTGGGGGGCGGGTGTCATGAGAATAAGATATGGAGACGCACCTCACATGAGTCGTCTGAAGCTGCTCTCAGCAGGGTGACTGGGAAGATCTTGAGGGTAGATGCCAGTTAGGGCAACACAGGGTGGGCGGTGGCTGGGATGGAACCATCTTTACCCAGGAGGACAAGAGAGAGATGGGGAAAGCAGAGAACAGACTCATGCTCAGCCCTGCAGCAGAGAGCACCTGCGGTACCAGGAACCTCTCTGGCTACAGGGTCTGCTCCATCCACCCAAGAAGGGGAGCTCGGGCTGCCCCATAAAACACAGGACACCCAGCTAAATTTGAGTTCCAATAAAATAACAACTTTATTTGTATAAGGATATTGCAAATATGGTAACCAAAGCATGGACTGGGGTGCCCAGGAGCTAAAGTGTTGGGAGCAGTCCTCCAGCAATGACAGAGGGGAGTGTGTGTGTGTGTGTGTGTGTGTACGCGCGGGGAGGGCAGCATATTGCCCCTAGTGGCTGCATGTTCTACAGTGTCCCTGTGAGATTCCCAGGTGGATTCTTTTACCCTGCAGTGAAGATTCACTAATGTACCCTACTATGCTGCCCCTGCCCCTTCCCTTTGCCCACCTCCTAGACAACTCAAGGAAGAATTCACCATTTCCTTCACTATTATCACCATTATCTCCTCATGCTGAGCTTGGTCATGTCGCTCAGAGCCATGTCATTATACATGCCACTACACATGTCATATACATGTTTGTGTATCTGCCCAGCCTCGCCACCTCACTGGACTGGGTACCATTCACCCTTATTCCCCAGCACCTAGCAATGGGTGGGCACCCAGCAGGAGCTGGCTAGCTTATAAGCAGGAAGAGATGATGGGCAGGGACTCTTCCTGTGCCCACAAGGAGCAAGAGAGATTTTCAGCCATGCAGAGCTGCCTCCCGGAGAGGCTGCACTGTCTGGACTTAGATTTGGGTCTTCTTGTGACACTCTTCCAGAATTTGACCTTGGGCAGTCTCCTGAGCTCTCTTCACCGCGGTTTCCTCATCTGTAAAACGAGCAGCTGAAACTAGGTGATTTCTCTCATGTCTTTAGGCTCTAAAATTCTATGACTCTATATTCTAGGTAATAAACTTTATGACTATGAATAAATTAATGGAAATGAATATTTAAATGATGTGCAAACATTCATGCAAGGGCTTTCTTAGTCTTTTATGTGGTGGGAGGGTGAGAAGTAAAGCTGAGATATGAAGAACCAGAAATGTCAGGGGAAACCTCGCGTCTGGCTCCTGTCTGTCTGGGAAGAGTGTACGAGCAAGGGTACTGGAGAAGCCGGACGCCCCCAAATGGATGGATGTTCTAGGTCCAGATAGACTGGAAAAGGTTCTTGGGCCCAGGGAAGAGGCCAGCACAACTGGTCCCACGTGCTGTCCATCTCTCTAGCTCCTGGAATCTATCACAAGTCCATTGATGCTTAGGATTAAGGACTGGTGACATTAGAATGTTTCCTTCATTTATCAGGGTGATCCACCTGTCCATCAAGTAGAGGACCCTTCTGCTGGCTAGTAGATCTGAGTCAAGCATCTTGCCTTTGACAGAGACCAATACTCACTTCAAGGGAAAGGTGGATTAAATATTTAGGGGTGAAACCACCTAACTTCTCACAGTGAAGAGATGAGCACAATCAGAAGTCTGTCAACACAAATAAAAGCAGAACACAACAGAGAGACTATGACCAAGAAAGCAAGCTTCAGGTGCGTTTACCCCAAGTCTCAACACCTGAGAGGCTCATGCATCATGAGTCTGTGTTCCCATCACAAGGATGCATGAACCCCCGGGGTCACGCCTCCCAGCGTCTTGCCCATTTTCTCCCTGACATGTGGCCGAGGCATCCTCTCCCTGAGCCAAACCAGCTATGACTCTCTGTTGGTGCTAATAGTACAATAATCTCTTCTGTCAATTCAACCTACAAACATCTGCTGAGGCCCTGTTAGGTACAAGGCGAAGGTAGGAGGGGACAGAACTGCCATTTCCTGACCATCAAGAAGGTGTTGACAGACTTCTGATTGTGCTCATCTCTTCACTGTGAGAAGTTAGGTGGTTTCACCCCTAAATATTTAATCCACCTTTCCCTTGAAGTGAGTATTGGTCTCTGTCAAAGGCAAGATGCTTGACTCAGATCTACTAGCCAGCAGAAGGGTCCTCTACTTGATGGACAGGTGGATCACCCTGATAAATGAAGGAAACATTCTAATGTCACCAGTCCTTAATCCTAAGCATCAATGGACTTGTGATAGATTCCAGGAGCTAGAGAGATGGACAGCACGTGGGACCAGTTGTGCTGGCCTCTTCCCTGGGCCCAAGAACCTTTTCCAGTCTATCTGGACCTAGAACATCCATCCATTTGGGGGCGTCCGGCTTCTCCAGTACCCTTGCTCGTACACTCTTCCCAGACAGACAGGAGCCAGACGCGAGGTTTCCCCTGACATTTCTGGTTCTTCATATCTCAGCTTTACTTCTCACCCTCCCACCACATAAAAGACTAAGAAAGCCCTTGCATGAATGTTTGCACATCATTTAAATATTCATTTCCATTAATTTATTCATAGTCATAAAGTTTATTACCTAGAATATAGAGTCATAGAATTTTAGAGCCTAAAGACATGAGAGAAATCACCTAGTTTCAGCTGCTCGTTTTACAGATGAGGAAACCGCGGTGAAGAGAGCTCAGGAGACTGCCCAAGGTCAAATTCTGGAAGAGTGTCACAAGAAGACCCAAATCTAAGTCCAGACAGTGCAGCCTCTCCGGGAGGCAGCTCTGCATGGCTGAAAATCTCTCTTGCTCCTTGTGGGCACAGGAAGAGTCCCTGCCCATCATCTCTTCCTGCTTATAAGCTAGCCAGCTCCTGCTGGGTGCCCACCCATTGCTAGGTGCTGGGGAATAAGGGTGAATGGTACCCAGTCCAGTGAGGTGGCGAGGCTGGGCAGATACACAAACATGTATATGACATGTGTAGTGGCATGTATAATGACATGGCTCTGAGCGACATGACCAAGCTCAGCATGAGGAGATAATGGTGATAATAGTGAAGGAAATGGTGAATTCTTCCTTGAGTTGTCTAGGAGGTGGGCAAAGGGAAGGGGCAGGGGCAGCATAGTAGGGTACATTAGTGAATCTTCACTGCAGGGTAAAAGAATCCACCTGGGAATCTCACAGGGACACTGTAGAACATGCAGCCACTAGGGGCAATATGCTGCCCTCCCCGCGCGTACACACACACACACACACACACACTCCCCTCTGTCATTGCTGGAGGACTGCTCCCAACACTTTAGCTCCTGGGCACCCCAGTCCATGCTTTGGTTACCATATTTGCAATATCCTTATACAAATAAAGTTGTTATTTATTTGGAACTCAAATTTAGCTGGGTGTCCTGTGTTTTATGGGGCAGCCCGAGCTCCCCTTCTTGGGTGGATGGAGCAGACCCTGTAGCCAGAGAGGTTCCTGGTACCGCAGGTGCTCTCTGCTGCAGGGCTGAGCATGAGTCGTCTGAAGCTGCTCTCAGCAGGGTGACTGGGAAGATCTTGAGGGTAGATGCCAGTTAGGGCAACACAGGGTGGGCGGTGGCTGGGATGGAACCATCTTTACCCAGGAGGACAAGAGAGAGATGGGGAAAGCAGAGAACAGACTCCCAGGCAAGGCTATCACACATCAAATGTAAAGAGCTGGTTTGCTCTCTGTGGTGTTGACCCAGGGTCTCTCAGTGTTGGGAGTGATGTGTGAGTCAGGGCTGCAAAGCTGGGTGATTCTCCTAAGGCTGGGCAATTCATGAGCAGTTTCCATGTGTCTGTCAGTGAACTTGCTGGACACACGCTTCCCTATAGCCCTAAAGGGTAGGTGCTGGTGTCTGGCCCACTTTCCAGAAGAAAAAAAAATGGGGCTGCAAAAAATTAGGTACCTGCCAGTAAGTGGCAAAGCAGATGTGAACCCCGACTACTTCAGAATGCACACTGCCTACTGCTATCAAATTGCCAAATGCATCAATTGTGGGGCAACTTGTGTCGCCCAAATTGATACATTGAAGTCCTAACCCCCAGTACCTATGAAGGTGGATGTATAATATCTTTCCAAAAGTAATCAAATGCAGATGAGGGCGTACTGGATTAGGACGACACAAGGTCCAGTGATGGGTATCTTTACAGGAGAAAGGAAAAGGAGATTTGGAAAGACAGACACATGTGCAAATGTGTGTGTAGGTGTATGCATGTGTTTGCATGCATGCGCGCACGCACACACACATACACACACACCCATAGGGAAGCCATGTGAAGATGGAGGCAGGGTTGGAGCAATGCTGCCACAAGCCAAGGAATGCCAAGGATCGTGGTCCAACATCATAACTGGGAAAGCAAGAAATCACTCCACCTGGAACCATTGAAGGGAGCCCAGCCCTGCAGATACCTGATTTTGGACTTTGGGGCCCTTGAATTGCGAGGGAATAGATTTCTGTTCTTTTCAGCCACCCAATGTGCGGTATTCTGATTCCCAACCCTAGGAAACTGACACAGCATGCCTCCTCATTGCCAGCGGGCACCTGAGGTTTGCCCTTTAGCCAGGTTAACCAGCTACCCCGTGGAGAAGCCCCCCAGTCAGATGACTCCCTGAGGAGCCATGGCTGTGGGTGACGGAGGTGGCCTATATCTCCCTTTATTGGGGGTAGATGTTGTTCATGTTGCCTGCCCCACTGGCAGTGACACAGAGGGCGGAGCTAGGCAGTCAGCTCACCCACAGGATCACAGCAATATGATATTTGCTTTCCCTGCAAAGCCAGGTGCCAGTTCCTGCCTGCCCTGATGACCCCACGTGCCTCCCACACAGGGACCAGTGTCTCTCACCCCCTGCTGTCACATGACTCACCTCCTTCCTGTTCTTCATGCTCTCAGGCACTCAGGACTGCGGCTACACCATGAATCCACGTAGGGACCTTCTCTCTGAGGGGGCCTATCCTACTGGAAGCCTCTTCAAAAAGCAGTGGAAGCTCAGTTCACAGGGTGCACCCAGACGTTCTTAGGTGCAAACACTTAAAAGGTTTATTCTCTGTCCCTACCAGTAAGAATTTGAAACACCCCGTCAGAACTTTTTTGGTGCCTGGAAATTAGTAAATAAGGAAAGAAACAAAGGGTGCGGAAATGAGCGGGAAGCCCAGGAATGCACAGGTGCTCCTGTCCCAGGCCAGCGAGCCTCAGTGTGTCTCCGCGCCCCCTGGCAGCCTCCACAAACTGGAAGAAACCATCAGTTATGCAACTTGCAGTATCTGTAAGCTCAAAACAAGAAAAGGCTGTTCTTCTCACAAAGAACAGTGGCGGGAGAATGTGTGCGCGGAGATTGTCCCCGAGCTGCCCGTGGGCCTCCAGGCCCATTTTTCATTGATTGAGCATACGGATGGTGGGGCTGGGCTGGGGACTGTTCTGACCTGGGTAGGGGATTTTAAGCCACAGGAAAAGACTGCGTAGGACCTAAATCATCAAAGTCACAAAGGAAATACCGGAGCCTTCTCCTCCCAGGGACTGTGTGCTAGAATGAAGGTGCTCTCATTTTTAAAGGAAATTTTCTCTATTTGAAAGGAATACAGTTCATCAGAGAACATCTTAAATGCCTTTAATGGGGAAGAGAGAGAGAGAGAGAGAGAGAGAGAGAGAGAGAGAGAGAGAGAGAGAGAGAGAAAGAAAAGACCCACTCACGCCTCTACTGGCCCCGGTTAACAACAGGGAACACAGGCCTGCCTCCCAGCTCTGTCTTGTGTGTTGTGCTGTGCGCTTGTGCATAAGATGATTGCCACTGTATACCTGCTTGGCACATTGCTTCATTTTCCCCTAACATTAGGAATTTCATCATGTCGTTACGAATGCTTCTTAACTGTGATTCTTCCTGGTCTTGTGACAGCCCCGGGTAAGAGATGCAATGCCAATTATTTATTCACTTCTGTGTCATGGAGCATTCAGATGGTTTTAAATACTTTTGCTGTCAGAAAGAGCATTCTGATAAACATCTTTGTGCATAGAGCAGTTTCCATAGTTCCCATTATGTCTTTAGGATACATTCCCAGAAATGGAATTACTGGGTCAAAGGTTGAGCGCATTTTTTTCAAGGTTCCTGAGACATATTGCCAAATTGCTCTCCAAAAGGTTCGTAGCAATCTAAATGATCAAAAGCCACATTTGAGTGTCCAATCTCTTCGAACCAGTATTGAGTGCACATTAAAACAAAATCATTACTAATATCATAAACAAACAAATGGTGTGTTATTATTGGTTTGAGGGTCTTATTGTTCAATGCTGAAAGAGAGAAATTTGGAGAATCCAAAGAAAGACAGCAGAAATTCAATTTGTGAGCTTCGTTAACCTAACATTTTGGACCGGGTTGTTTCTAAAGTGATTTTAGTGCATTAGCAGAAAATAAGCGGGTACTTAAGAGAAAGAATGTTTTGGGGATATTGTAAGGATACCTGCTGGAGACGGCATCCTTCCTCAGAACCGAGGCACCACCTGTAATCACAAGGCTGATTCTCCGCAGATGCTTTATAAATATGTGTTGAATCAAATCATCAACATTCATATGGTGTTTTGCAGTTTTTCAAAGTGTGTTTCACATGGAGAATGTCATTTTTGCTGACAAGGTAACTGAGGAGCGCTTTAGTGGCTTACTGAAGACACACATGTAGAAAACTGTCCAACCAGGATGAGAACAGAACTGTCCAGCGGGGAGGACAGTGCGCTCTCCGCCTTCCCACGTCCCAGTGTCTGATGCCTGCTTGGTGTGACTCACAGTCACAGTGGACGGGTCAGGATGGGACGCCAGTGGGCAGTGTGGCCGTTGTTCCCAGTGCCCAGCCTCCTCTCTGCATTTCTACAATGCCCAGAGTGTAAGGTGCTCCCCACCCCATGCCAAAAGGCCCTTTTGGCAGCAACTCCTACCTAGTGTGGTGCCAGAGCAAAAGACCCCGTGTTAGTTTTCTGTCGTTTCTATAGCAAATTACCACAAACTGGAGGCCCAGAACAACAGGTATCTATTTGCTCACATTATTTGGAGCCAGAAGTCTGAAGTTGAAGCTCTGGAGGAGAACCCATCCTGCTCCCCTCCTGGCTTCTGGAAGCTGTTTGATGTTCCTTGTCCCGTGGTCCCCCCACCCCAGTCTCTGCCTCAGTGGTCCCATACCTCCTCCCCCAACTCAAATCTTGATCTCTTATAAGGGCACTTGTTATTGGATTTAGGATCTTCCTAGAAAATCCAGGACTACCTTATCTCAAGATCTAAACTTAATTGTATCTGTGTAGACCCCTTTTTTCAAATAAGGTCACAGCTTCCAGGGATTTGATGTAAAAAAGTTTTTTTTTTTGGGGGGGAAGGGGGGCATCTTTCTTACACCCTGAATTTGTTACTGATTGCATGAGTTTAAGATTTGGGAAAACTCCCTCACAATCCTTGCTCCTTGGTGGCATCAGATGGTACCAGCTTCCCTAGGATAACTTCTCATGTTGTCTTCCCAGCAGAGCATGTAAAGTGGCTTAGAGGAAAAACCCTTTGCTTCGGGTCATTAGACTAAATTCCTGGTTTTGCTGTGGGTTTTCGCAGGACTTGGGAAGGAGCTTCTCTGAACCTGTTTTTAGGACTCTAGAATGGGCACAGACTCTAGCCTTGTTGAATCCCCAGGGAATTGGAGGGAATCCAGGGCATAACATGGGACCCTGTTTGGGAGGGGTGGAGCTGCCTTAGGATTTTGAAGGTTGCAGTAGGAGTCCAAAAAGGGAGATGGCGTGCTTGGGGGCAAGCACCCAGGGAAGCCCTGGGTGCGCCCGAGCATTATTCAGAGGAGAGCCTCCTCCCCGGCTGTCTGCACAGCTGCTGGGGGAGATTCAACTGGGAAAACTAGGTTAGCGCTGGGAAGTCCATTACTCTCCAAAAAGCGGCCACTCATCTCTAATAATAAATAAACCAAACATCGGGATATTAAAACAATTCGTTCTCAGCATCAGAAAAAGAGGTCAACTGTGTGTGTGTGTGTGTGTGTGTGTGTGTGTTTAATATCCCACCCACCCATAGAGCCCCCAGCCCCGGTAACTCTAAGATTGAACAAAATCCTACTTATATGCTACGGATTTAATATAGCATCAGGCTCCGCCAGGTACAATAAAATACCAAGTTAAGAGTATTAATTCCTTACAACCCTGATGGGTCCCAGCTGCGCACACGCATGTGTGGTGTGAGGGTGTGCTCAGCGGGCACAGGTGCTGACGGGGCTGTTCCACCTCGGAGCGCACGGCCCGGAACACAGCTGTTTCTCAAATCCTCCGCCACTTGCTTAAAACCCTCTATGAAGTTGCACCGCCTCTGGGTGCAATTAAAAGCCGTCTACTACATCTCGTCAGGTAGTGTTAGGAATTTAGGCTGAGCCAAAAAAGAGAAGGGAGAAGGCCAGAGGGAGGAAGAAACGGCTCCCTGGTTAGGGCGGCATTGACCTCCTTACCCTGGCTATTGGAGCAATAAACTTCTCCACGCCACGCAGAGCCCCCAGCGCTAAGGACGGGACTGGGAAGGTGTGAGAAGCCCTGCTCGCCCCCTTGCTCTCTCCTCCTCCTCCTCCTCCTTTCTCTCTGCTTCCTCTCCGCCCTTCCCTCTCTTCTTTCCCCCTTCAACCCTCTCTTCCTTGGTCCATGTTCTTTTTCTTGATCTTTCTTCTCTCTCCTCCCTTCTTTCCTTCTTCCTTCCATCTCGGCCTCTTGCTTCTCACTCTCCTTTCTCAATTCGTCATCCGTCCATCTGCAGGAAAACCCTGAGGCTAGGATCACCAAGACAGAATGAGGACAGTCCAGCCAACTGGCCAAACTCTAGTTTTAGTTTAGATTTCGTTTTAGTTTAATTTAGTTGTAGTTTAATGGCGGATTTAGCGTTTTCAGGAGAAGGGACCTGAACACTGAGCCTCGTTTTCGCCTTGGGAAGTGCGCCAACATCACTCTGCCACTTTGCTCACAGCTGTGGAGGCATGTGGAGTTGCTTGTTTCATTGCAGTGGCAACCCAAAGCCATAAGTTTCCATAGGTCCATTCACAGAAGTGGCAGTTGAGGCTCCAGACTGACCCCCTGGACTATCTGGTGGCCACAGGCAGAGATTCAGCCCTTCCCAGGGCCTCATTCTCTGCACGGTCATGGCTTCAGACGGTGGGATTCTAGCGGCCCTCTCTCTTGACCAATGTGAACAAAATGTAAAGATGGGCCTTCTCTCCTTCCTGAAGTTTCTGCCCTCCAGCGGAGAAGGTCCAGTCTTAACATTTCTTGTCCGTACCTTGTCTGTGTCTTCAACCAGATTCCCTGCTGCATCAGGAAGCAGGAGGTGTGGGCACGCAACCTGTGCCCACTAGTTGGGGCTCGATGGTCCATTCCCTTCCTTGAAATCCAGGTCGGTACCAGCGGAATAAACCAAGGTGGGAATCACCCACCTCTGGCCTTGGTGGGGACCTAAGAGCTAAGAACCAAGGTGTGATTATGGATGCTCTCCTAGGATTATCAAGGCAGGGGTGGCCAGGCCCACATAACCCTACAAAGCTTAGCATCTTACCCTATAAGTAGAATCCAGAGTGCATGCTCCAGGCTCATCTCCTGGGAATGGAAGTGAGGAAGGAGCATGTGACATTGGGTCAGGCTGTTTCCTGTTTGTCCGGCACTGCACTGGGCTCACTTATGCACCAGGGTACCCGTCCTTTCAATAGCTCTGTGACAGTAAATTCTTTTCCGGACATCACAATTAAGGACATATAGACCCACAGGCGTTGGACACCTTGTCCATGGTCACCTCCAGTAGTTAGGAGAGCCAGCAATCCCGCTAGTCTGACCCTGGGGCTCCAGGCTTTCTTACCACTATGCCTCTCGTTCACAGTCACCTGGAATCCAGCCCCCTTACCTGTTAGCAGCAGGAATGTGAAATACTGTTCGAGGGGTGAAATAATGCCATTTAAAGCAGGCACATTATAAAGCATTATGTGAGCCTGATTCCCGAATCCTAGGAAAATTCATATCCCTGTGTCAGAGGATTAGTGAATCAAGTGAAATTGATTGATATATGGCAGGAGCAGTCAGGAAACGGGCAGCATCGATGGAGGTTTGATTAAAATAATACCTTGGGTCTCCTGCTGTATCAAATCACGGGCGAATTGGTACCATTAGGATAAATTACTACAAGAGCCACTGCGAAGCTAAGCTAAATAAACTCTGCCTTCTCAAGCCCTGTGATTGTCTTATTAAATAATTTCTTTGCCTCTTAAATGTGGACTTGGAGCTCCCGTGCTCTGAAAGCCCTCCTGATTAACTATAGCCTTGGCCTCAAGTTGATTTTATAAACTTCGGATGGTGCCCCAGAGGGTGAAGCTTCCTGTTGTCAATTCTGCCTGTTGCTATAGATACCGAACTCCACAATCAGTAATTAGAGCGTGCCCCCTGCCCCAGAACCGGTCAAACGGTGCAGAGCGCTCGGCAAATGGTCTTAAAAGCATCCGCGCTGGCATGGAAATGCATCTCCAATGGTGATGGGGTTTGTTTTATTCATGGACTTTTGGAAAAAAAAAATCACTGATTTATTGGAAACCATAGCGAAATATAAGTAATTATGCTTTTTAAAACAACGGAGTTTCCTTATCATGGCACGTTAGGGGCCAGGGCATGGAGCAGCACAAAGCCGTCTCTGTCTGACCCACCACGTGAAGGACCGAGTTCACGGGGACGCACATTCCTCATCCTTCACCAGGCAGCACCCCCAGTGTGGTCCGCGCCCTCCCCCAGCCCCCGAAGAAATGCCTTCATCTGCAAGCGAGGCTTCTTGTGGGATGATGAATATGTTCCCCGAGCCTGTTGATAGCCAGAAAGGAAGGGAGACAGCCGGGTTTGTGTTATTTACTGGAGCCAAACAGATGGGAGACATTTGTGTCTTAAAGCGTTTTGGTCAAGAGAGAACTAAATTGGTTAGAAAGTGTGCAATTTTGTAGGTGTTATAAAAATCTAAACCAAGGAGGCCGACTCTGTTCTCTCAACGGGACAAGGAATGAGAAGGAAGGTCCACAGACCCGCTGCGCTGGACACTTACATATTTTCATTTAATACTGCCCTCCCTTTAAATCTTGGGAAACCAAAACCGAGGCGATTAATGGTTTTTCCCCAAATGACTCAGTTTTTGTGAGATAGCCGAATCATAATCCATGTCTGTCTGACTCCAAAAATTTGTTTTCCCATATATACACACACATAAATATAATTTTATTATATGTATATTTATAACATACATTATATATATATATATATATATATATATATAATTTTTTCCAGGAAAATAATGTTCCCAAGTATAAGGAGATCTTGTAATAGATGTCCCACCATGCTGTCCATTTCTCAGTTGGAAGGTAAATGCTGGAATTCAAAATGATACATACTTAAGATCATCTTAAAATTTACCTTATAAATGGATATTACAGCTGTGGCTTGCCGGACCAAAAATTCTTTTGACTTTTTTTTAAAGTGCTGTTGATTGAATTATTGATTCCTTTCAAACCTCCCTAATTGCCTAAACACCCTGAAAACATTTCCTAAATGCCCACGGCACCTGCTAGTGTGGGGGGATGCATAGTTTACAAGGAGGATTTGGGACATGCAATGAAGCTTTTGAAGAGAACTCATTGTCTAGTGCTCGGGGTTGTTACAGCTGGGAACCCGGCCATCTTTTAGGTGGCATCTCACAGGACCTCAGATTATGTACATCGCGTGTATGTGCAGAGGGTGGGGCCTTGACTGGAGTTCAGTCCTTCTGTATAGCAGGTATGGCTTGACCCTGGGGCAGATTCTAGACAGTAACTCCAGGGCATCTCTTGGACTCAGGCAAAAATGATTCCAAGATTCAGGCAGAGTGGACTTCACACTCATTTAGACTGAGAGGAACTGGGAAGCCATCTTGTCCATGCTTCTAAGGCACAGGAGGGCATAGCCAACTTCATGTTATTCTTATTGATAATAGCACTGAAAAGCATCTTAATCACATTTGTGTGTGTGTGTGTGTGTGTGTGTTTAACTCCTACCGTTATTATCTCAGATATGTGGTATTCTCTTTGCAATGTAGATTTCTTTTTCATTTTTCAAAACAATGGATACTCAGAAGCATTAAGGAATTTGCCTCCTGAGGGATGTTTGGTAATGGGCAGAGGGTGCTGCTGGCATCAAGTGGGTAGAGGCCAGCCCCCCTGCCCCCCAAGCATCCTACAAAGCTCAGGGACAGGCTCCATCACAGAGGATTAGCCAGTGGCAAATTCCAACCATGCTGAGGCTGAGCACTGCTGATCCCAAGTCCTGTGGCTGTGGGGCAGTGTTGGGACTGCTGCCTGGGACTCTGCGCTCTCAGGCTGCTTCACTGCAACATTGTGATGTTGCTGTGGGTTTGCAAACAGCTTTAGGACTGAGCTTTTTTATTTCTCCACATGGAAACTGTGAAGGATCATCATGGAAGGTTTGGTTCTGTGCTTCCTATCTGTGTTCCCCATGGGAGTGTCCTCTCCAAAATCTGTGGCGCTGCTTCTCACTGAGCTTCTTGCACCTCTATTGGTGTGTGGCATTCAGTAGATGTTTAGTAACTGTCTGTTGAATGAGTAGATGAATGTGTATCAAATTAACGTGATCCCTTGGAAAGCCACAGAACTGTGAAGAGGTAACCCAAATGTGCCCAGGGATTTCAAGGGAGAAGGGGGATTTCTTCCAGCTATAGGGGGAGGAGCTGTGGTTCTAGATGACATGAGGGAGGAAGAATTTGAGTTTGGCTTTGGAGACAGTAGAACTTGGCTGTGAGGAGGTGGAAAGACCATTTGAGTAGAACAGAAGGACAGAAGCAGAGGTCAGGTGGACCTCTGAACTGGGCTCCATGGTGGACCCTGATTGCAGACTAAGGAACTTGGACTCTGTCCTGTAGATATGCAAAGCCACAGGGGGTTTTGAAACAGGACATTGAACTCAAAGCTGTATCCAAGGAGGCAAGTACAAGCTCAGCGTGGAAGAGAGAGAGGTGGAGACTCGGGGTGGGGAAGCCGTTTGTGCCCAGAGAAGACAACTAAATAGGTGTCTGGTTTAGGGGCACTTCTTTTGTAGCTTAGGTTTTTCTTTTAACTTAAGATTTTAGGAAACATTAATTAATTATGATTTTTACTCTTGACATGGTTCCAAATCAAAAGTAGAAGACAGAAGAGAGAGTGCCAGAGTGTGTATCTGTGTATGTGTATAAGCGTATAAAATCCTTGTACACGGACACACACAGACTTTTCCTTATATTTTAAAATGCCCCTCTATCCCGTTCCCTTAGCATCTCATTCCTCTCCTGAATCCACATCACTTCTTGTGGGTCCTCCTGGACATTCTCATGCATTCACAAGACAATATGTTTGCGTGTTCTTTGATCTCCCCCTCACTGTGCTATACACACTGTGCTCTCTTCACTTGACAATATATCTTAGAGATGGTTTCAAATCAGCATATAAATGATTTCTTCATTTTTTAACAACTGCCGAGTGTGTGGCTGTTTCATGATTCACCGAACCAATTCCCTGGTGATGGACATTTGGGTTGTTCCACATCTTACGCTGTTGCAAACTGTGCCGGAACACGTAACCTTGCATGGACCTCATCTCCCAGGTGCCCGAGTGTTTGCGGGATGGAGTCCTGGAGCCGCCACATTGGCTCGGAGAGTGCGCACTGGTCATTTCCAGAGATACTGCCACATCGCCCTCCTGGAGGTTATTGCGATTTCCATTTGCACTGAGCAATGCAGGACAGTTGAGGTGACCCTTCCTGACTTCCTGCCTTGGAGTTGGGGGTGGGGAGGGGTCTCTGAGACCCTGGGGAGGGGAAACTGCAAGGGAACACCTCCCAAATGTGCTCCCAGAGAGATATTTTGGTGATTGTGGAAGACGGATTCGAGAAAGATCAGATTCAGGGCCGAGTGTTAGTGTGGGTGCAGTGGTCCCGGGGAGAGCGTGTGGGTGCTGGGTGGTACAGGAATGGGAGAGGTGAAAGGCTCTGGGGAGACGGCACGGATGAGGGGCTGGGTGTAAGGAATGAGGCAGGGGAGTTGCTTTGTGACTTGGGCACCCCAGTGCTGATATCCAGTAGGAACTGGGGGCCACGGGGTGGGAGAGGGGAGGTTAGGAAGAAGACCTTGGTTTGGGCTTAATGCAGATGTCTCCACCCTCCGGAATCATTAGCGCAGGAGCTCATTGTTCTCTGTGGCAACTCCCCTCCTTCCTGATTCCATCCAGAAATCTTTCCCATCATCCGGAATCCACGTGGATTTGGACAGGCACCCCGTTTTGTTAGTCCAAAATCTTCTAGTAGCAAAAAGAACTTTTTAAAAAATATGTTTTTGAGACTTAAAAAAAATCTCTAAACTTAATATCTTTTAAATACTCCCAGCAACATTATAACATTATAAATTATAACAACATTATAAATTCATTATCATTTCTCCATTATGGGTAAGAACACCAAGGCTCAGGGAGAGTAATTAGCTTGGACAAGGTCACACAGCTCTTATGCAATGGTAGGAAGATTGGATCCAGGTTGCCTCTCAGTCCTGAGCTTCTAACTGGTTGAGTTCAGTAGAAAATACAGTAGATACAGTGGGACAGAAGGGGTCCTGGCACTTTTTCTTCCCCCAAGGCTGATTTTACTTGATTGGGGGATTCTAATCTTTTAACAGCATCCCGTTTATTTCTAAAGCATTGGAGTGAAATTGCCAAATTCTGGAAAGTGCATTTGTAAGCCAATGGGATTTGATTTGAAGTCGGGGATAATTGAGCCCGGGGTGGAGGCCGGTTCTCCGACATATTTCAGTTCACAGCGTTACTGGGAAAAGCCCGAGTATGAAGGTTGCGATTGAGCTGCCCGGGCAGGAAGGCCAGGCTGGTGGCACGGTCTCACATCCCCACAAAGGCACCATTGTCACCCTGGGTGAGGCGAGCCGAGGCGTCACCAACAGAGGCCAAGTGTCCCTTCTGTGGGTCAGAATGTTGTTTTCTATCTGCTGGTAAACAGCAGCCCAAGTTCATTGTCCTGACAAAGAACCTGGTTTCTTCTTTTACGCTGGGAGTTTGTAAGTTTCAAGTGTGATGGGAAATGCTTCAGAACCACAGGGGTTAGAAAACGTCACCCAGCGTGTCTCTGCTGGGAGAGTTAGTGTCAGCCTTCACAAGTCTCATGGCCCGTCCACTGGGGAGTTGGGGAGAGAAATGAGCTTGTGACATCTTCAGCGCAAAGTTGAGATTTAGATCCAGAGAGCTGCCCAGGGTTGAAGGGTGTGGAATGTGGGGTGCTCGGTCCTGGTGTGTTGGCCGTCACCGAGGCATGTGTCTGTGCATGGTGTGCAGTTCCATGACCCTGTGGCCGTCTTGTATGGAACAGTCTTCAGGTGTCAAAAACAGGAGAAGCCGGGTAGGGGGGTGGGGCAAAGCTGTAATCCCAGTGACTTGACACCTAAGGCAGGAGGATGGACAGTTCCAGGCAGCCTTAGTAACTTAGGGAGACCCTGTCTTAAAATTAAAAAATAAATAAATAAAAAGGACTGGGGATGTGGTTCAGAGGTAAAGCATCCCTGGGCCAAAAAACAAAATACACAAAAAACCTGAGGAGAAAAGTTCTTAAAGTGAGTAAAAAGTGATTTTAAATAATATAATGAATGCGTGATTATATTTTAAAAACTGCATACATTAAATTTAGACTGTAGAAAATGGCAGTCTTTATTTTTAAAGACTGCTACCTTGATACTTAAGAAATTAGGATGACTTCCCCTTGGGAAATTCCAGGGGCATGTCAAAGCTTTAAAGATAAGTTATTTTTTTCCCAATTTATATTGGTGTGTGATGGTGAGATTTGCGGGTACATATACAATACACATGCTCACAATTGAACTTGGCCAATATCATTTCCCAGTATTTCCCTTTCTCCTTCTCCCTCCCTTCCCCGGTCTCTTTCCTCCACCCTCCTGGTTTCCCTCCAGTCTCCATGATATCCCCGTCCCCCACCATTCTCTGCCTTTGCCCTCTCTAGCTTCCAAATATGAGAGAAAACATATGACCCTTGACCTCCTGAGTTTGGCTTATTTAGCTTAACAGAATTGTCTCAGTTCCATCCATTTTCCTGCAAATCACATAATTTCATTCTTCTTATGGCTGAATAAAACTTCATTGTGTATCAATACCACTTTTTCTTTATCCGTTCATCTGTTGATGGACACCTAGGCTGCGTCTATAGTTTGGCTATTGTGAATTGTGCTGTCGTAAACATGGGTGTGCGTGTATGACTGTAGTATGAGGACTTTAATTCCTTTAGGATAAATACAGAGGAGTTGTATAGCTGGGTTACAGGGTAGTTCCTTGCCTAGTCTTTTGAGAAACCTCCGTCCTGATTTCCATAGTGCTTGTACTAATTTACAGTCCCACCAACAGTGTAAAGTGTTCATTTCTTCCACATTCTCGCCATCATTTATTGTTTGTATTCTTGATGGCTACCATTCTAACTGGAGTGAAATGAATCTCAGTGTACTTTTGATTTGCATTTCCCTAATTGCTAATGATGTTGAATATTCTTTAATGTATTTATTGGCCATTTGTATTTCTTCTTTTGAGAAGTGTCTGTTGCGTTTATTTGCCCATGTAATAGTTGGGTTATTTCTTTATTGGCTGTTAAATTTTTTAAGATCTTTGTATTCTGAATATGAATCCTGTCAGAAGAGCAAAGATTTTCTCCCATTCTGTAGGTTCTTTCTTTTTCTTCAATTGTTTCCTTCGCTGTCCAGAAGCTTTTAAATTTGAAGCCATCCCATTATTTCCTTAGGGGTCCTATTGAGAAAGTCATTGCCTGTGTCTAAAGGCTGGAGTGTTGACCCTCCGTTTTCTTCTAGAAGTTGCATAGTTCCTGGTCTAATTCCAAGGTCTTTGATTTATTTTGAGTTGACTTTTGTCCAGGGTGAGAGATAAGGATCTAGTTTTTTTTCTACATATGCATAACCAGTTGTCTCAGCACCATTTGTTTAAAAAGGTGTCTTTTCTCCAGTGTATGTTTTTGGCACCTTTGTCGAGGATCAGATGATTGCATTTATGCAGGCTTGTCTCTGTGTCCTCTATTCTGTAACACTGGTCTATGTGTACCATGCCAGTACCATGCAGTTTTTGTTACCGTAGCTCTGTAGTATAATTTGAAGTCAGGTATTGTGGTGCCTCCAGCATTGCTTTTGTTATTCTGGGTCTTTTCTTCTTCTAAGTGAATTTTAGGACTGTTTTTTTCCTCCTAGTTTTTTGAAGAATGTCATTGGTATTTTGATGGGAATTGCATTGAACCTGTACATTGCTTTTGGAGGTGTGGCCATTTTAACAATATTATTTCTGCCTATCCATGAACATGGGAGGTCTTCCCATCTTCGTGTGTATTTTTCAATTTCTTTCTTCAGTATTCTATATTTTCACCTTCTCATTAAAGATGAATTCTTAAATACAATTCATCTGTTACAACCCAACATGCCTGCATGGACTTCTATCTGTGCTTGGCATTATGCTTATTGTTTATTAAAATCTAAAGTAATTCAGAAATAAATTAATTAATCAAGCAGTGAGTTAAATTATTTTGTTCTTTCAGTAAACCAGACCCAGTAAACCAGACCCATGCTTGGTTCTGAGAAAGTCCCAAGCTGGTGGCTCAGCTGAGGAAGCACACCATGGCTCAGTTTGATAGAAGTCCTGAGCTGGGCTCAGGCTGCCTGGGTGAAAGGTCAGCTTCACTGCCTGCTGGCTGAATCATCAGAAGTCAGTTAGTCTCTTTTAGTCTCAGTTTCCTCATCTGCAAAGTAGAGATAACAAAAACTGCTCTGACTAATGGAGTACTTACTCCATATTAGCACTTCCCACTAATTAATTGATGCATCTCTCACAATCACCATATAAAGTTGCCATTTTTATTTCCATCCCTGTTTTATAGAAGAGCCATTGAAAGGGAACGTGCCCAAGTCACAGTCCCAGGCTGGTGGACTCAGAATTTTCCACCAACAGTGTCTGATGGTGGACCCCTGCCCTCATCCACTCCTGTTGTCCCTACCACAGACATAAATGAATTAACTCACATGAAGTGCTAGGTACAGTGCCTGCAACTCATCCTTCGAAAGATATTTTCATTGGATAATTGAATACTGAATAATATATAAGTTATCGTCAATACTACTAACAAGCAAGTGCATTCATGCTGTAGGTAGAGGAGACTGAGTAAAGTACAGCTCAGTCCTGAAGAGGTGGGTCCATCCTGTGTGGCAGGTGGGGTCAGTGGAGGCTTCCTGAAGAACAGTCCTTCAAACTGACTCATGAGACACCTCAGAGATCACTGAGGACTGCAGGGCCCACGTTGTCAAGTCCTGGAGCTTCCGCCATGCTCAGGACACTTAGAGGACATTGCCACTGCCCTCATAGCACTTATGCTCCAAAGGCTGGTCATTTAGAAAACCAAGAACAAATTAGCCCAAGGTGACAAGAAACGATGTCCAATTAGACCCCAATGAAGTGCTCCAGGACCAGGGCTCTTAGTAATTGGACTGGTGATGGCTGCAGTAGAGAGGCAGAATCCCAGCTGGGCTGAGATCAAGTCCACGTGCTCCCGGGTGGTTCTGAAGGTGATGAGCCACTGCTGGTGTGTTACCCTTGCAGCTGGAAGGGAAGGGCTGCACCACAGACTAAAGAGACCTCCACGTTCCTAGCCATCTGGGAAACCACCGAGGCAGGCTATCATAGAGAGGATGTCTGTGTGATCCTTTTTGGGGGGGTTGAAGGTATGTCCCAGCCAGGCACACAATGGCCAGAAGGTTTATCTCCCTGACTGGTTTTCATTCCTGAAAAACAGTCTTGGATAAGTGTTGGATGGACTCTGTGGCCCGATGGCTCCCACCTGGCATTCCTTCCTAGCAGGACGCTGTCTCCTCTGTAAACAGCAAGGACAGTGATTCTGCAACATTACAGTTGGTCTCCCCCTTACCCGAGGTCTGTTTTTAAGAGGGAGACACAACCTCAGTAGCAACAGAGGAAAGCTGTTCAAGTCAGAGGGGTGGAACTTTGAGTAAGATATATGCTTAGAAAAAAAATCACTTGCAAGTCAGCAAACTAAGAGCCTCAAAACCAGAAGGCTTTGGGATGTCCAAGAACTTGGTCTCCCAATGCAGGAAGAAAATTAAAATGTCTTTGTGTGGCTTTGTGCAAATTAGATTCATAAAGTACTTTCAGGCAATTTATGAAGTTTTAAGTTTTAAGGGATGTCAAGAGCTGAGGACCGGGTTGGGTGGACATCCAGAAGCCCCTAGATCAATTCTTGAGTGATGGTGTAGTCAAATGTGACCTTGCCATATTTAAAATCACATTCAAGGAAGATACTGAGGTTTTGTTCCTCCCATGGTCTGGGATCTATGAATGGACTCAGGGAGTCTTAACTGTCCAAAAACTGGACTTGAGTTATCACGCTACTATCACCTTTTGTTCTGCTGCCCCAACACTTCTGCACATATACACACACACACACACACACACACGCATACTCGCAGGCACCTACATCCCTGTATCTGGGAAGCAAATCAGGTTTTAAGTCATGGCCAATGGAACTTCATTTGGCTTTATATATTGCTTTAAAAAAAAAAAATTAAAAGGCAGTGTGCTGAAGTGGAAAGAGTATTCATGGGCTTTTGTTTCAGGCAAGATTGTGGCAGGGTCCCAGTGTCGGAACTTCTGGTTGATGAACCCCTTTCAAAAATACATCTCCCTCCTTGCAGAACTGCTCATAAGAGACAATCTAAAAAAAGCCACAGCAAGTGTTAAATAAATGGTATCTTATTATTGAAATAACAGTACTTGTTTGGGTAGTTACTTGCTGCATCTCTTAAGACTTGGGGTAGGGTGGGGTCTTTTCTGGAATGTTCTGGGTCGGGGTCTCAATGGCAGAACCCTTCCCATTTGCTCTCTGTAGCTTCTCTGTTTCTATTTCTCTCAGACATCCCTTTTCTCTTTAAAAAAGAATACATCTTTCACGACCTTCGTCATTACTTACATTGTCATAAGAAAAACAAAACAAACAAACAAACAAAAAAAATACGATTTGGAAGGCAGCTCCAGCAGGCTTCTAGAAAGCTAAGCACGCTCAGACCTTTTGAAGTCTAAGTTCAGCTTTGAATGAGCTCCTTGTCCTGAGTCAGTGGCTTTCCAAAAGAGAGCCTCCCAATTATGCAGGTGGCCAAGAGAAACAGCTTTAATTCTTTATCACATAAATATGCTTCGCACCACGATCTAAACCAGATGGATGGAGAGCTGGATCCATGGTGGCCCGCTGGGCTGATCCTCCAAGGGCCGCCCCTGCTCTGCCGCTTGGATCCCAGTGTCCGGGCAGGCAGCAGCCAGGGCCAGATTTTCCTCCTGGCTCTGCATGAAGTTTGTACAAAGAAACCGCACATTGCCAGTGACCTTTCCAGGTTGTTTCTCGTTTCTTACTCTTACATAAAGCCCCTGTTAATTTAGCACGGTGCGCTCCTGAGTTTATTTTCTTTTGAACAACTTTATTTATGTAATTAAGTGAGTGAAGTCGTACATTTTATTGATCTAATGAAACGAACTTCATGGTTTCTACCGCCCTTTTTCTTCTGAACTTGCCCTTTGCTTCTGTCAAGCTGGAGACCGTTCAACAACTTTGCACCTTTCCAGATTCGAGGTTCCCCTCAGAACTCACAGGGAACCCCAATATCTGCTTCACTCGAATGACACAGAGATGACCACGGATACTGAACCAGGAACCCCACTCACACTGTGGGCGGGAGAAGACATCTTTTTAAAGAAGGGCACAGCTTATAAAGAGGAGACAGAACAGGTGGTTCTCATTTTAGTATATTTAAATTTAGCTCCTCAAATGTGCCTTTCTTTCCCCTATATTCTATTTTTTTTTATTATTTTAATGGAGTGCGAGGTACAGTCTTTTCGATGATGTGGAATGTGGGCTTGTAAAAGCTAAGCACTACTATATATTTCTACTGTCCTTGCCCGGGGCCCACACTGGGGAGCTGTATATTGTATCAGTAATTTTAAAGACCTGTGGGTGTTCTGGGGCTCATGATGTTTTCCTAACAGGAGATGGTCACACATATTATTTAACAGGGCATAGAGAATTGGGGTACAGCAACCCTGCTCAGTCCTCAACAGACATTTCCTTCCAAAGTCTTGACACCAAAAAATTCTGCCAAATTGTAGAAATAGGTTTTTGTGTTTTTTTTTTTTCACTTGCCAGGGAAGGGATTGATATAGAATTTGATGATTTCAACTCAGTCCTCAGGAAGAAAAGTTTTAGGAGCAGATAGACAAGCTGGGGCCTTGTGCTGCACTGTCCAAGCAAGACCAAGGAAAGGGCCATTCCATCCTGACTGTATCTGCCATGGCCTCAGAGATCTGCGGCCATCAGGAAGGACCTGTGCTCATGAAAAGCACAGGCGGACCTGGGGAGACCACATTTTGCCATAATCAACAAAGGGAGTATTTCATAGCTTTTATTTATTTATTTTTTCTTTTCTTAAATGGAAAAAAAAAAGAAGGACTCCAGTTTGTTTAAACACACACTGAGTGGGTTATCTCTGCAGGAACGCGCACAAACATACACATATTTGGGTGGTTATTTCCTCATGACCATATTCTTATTGAAGGAAACTGGATTCAGAGAAAAGCTAACTGTGCTAAGTTTACCTGGTACCCAGCAGGGGCATATAGGACTGCGTATAGGGCATATGGGTGATCCTAGTTATCTGTTTCTTTTCATTTGACTCATGATGTCCTAACTGGTCTCCAGCAGGGGCAGCGTGGAAAGTGGACAACAACCGCATTCCTGTAGGAAGTTAGGGGGCAACAGGTGGGTTGGAGGCCCCCAGGAATGAGCTGGAGCAGAGCCTGTGTGCATAGAGGGAAGCCACACACACACGGAAACCAGGGGGATTGAAATTGAACTGTTGACTAACATTGGCCATTGGATTTATTTTTCTCCTGTGTAAATTAAAAACACACCCAATTAATAATACACATGTTTAAAAAATTTAGGCAACTGAAAAAAAAGAATTTTATTCTTTTCCTTTTTTTAAAAAAATTATTTTAGTTGTAATTGAACACAATACCTTTATTTTATTTATTAATTTTTATGTGGTGCTGAGAATCAAACCAGTGCCTCATACATGGCTAGGCAAGCACTCTACCACTGAGCCACAGGCCCAAGTCCCTCTTTTCCCTCCTAATGACCCCCAAATAACCTCTATTGATAGCATATTTTTAACTTTTGACAGAAAAAAATTATGCTTTTACATTTCTGTATGTGTATACTTTCTAATTTATATTTGTGGTTTCAGTTTATACACTTCATTCAATTCCTTTCATTTGTCCTTAATTTTATAAACTAAGTTCTTTCCGTATATACATTTAATTCTTTAAAGATACTCCATTGTCTGGCTCTACTACCACTTATGTATCTACTCATCTATTAAAGGTTAAATTACATCTAATCTTTGACTATTCTAAGTTTTGCATCAGTAAATATCCTTGAACATTTACCTTGGCCTACTTTGCCATATACATCATAAGACAGAGTAAATTCCTACTAGTCCAATTTCTGGGTCAGTGAGATGTGCCTTAAATTTTTGTTAGATATGTCAAATTTGACTTTCCAAAAGGCTTTCACAAACTCACCACATTCAAGTATCTGTATCCAATACACGTGCTGATTTAGGGTATTTCATGTGTGTGTGTGTGTGTGTGTGAGTGTGTGTGTGTATAAAATATTTATATATAATAGAATATATATTATATATTATAATTTATATAATATGGTATATTATATATTATATCTTATATATTATATTTATATATTATATAACATGTATATTATATATAGTCTATTTTTTCAATCAGTCATAAAGAAGTCATCATTTTTCTTAAACTTCTTAATTTCACTCTGTATTTATGAGTGGGTTTTCATACATTTATTGGCCATTTGCATTTCTTATATTCTGAACTCCCTTGCCATATTATTGTTCTAGCTTTCTCTTAGATTGTCTTTATTTATTGGCGAACTCTGTGTAAGTTAAGGAAACCCATCCATTGTCATTTGTTATAAATATCCCTCTGTCACTTATTTTCAACTTAGTAATGTTGTTTTACATGCAGCAATTTTATGCATTATAATATAGTTTGACGACCCGACCCGGTGAGTTTGAGAAAAACACCACATAAATCTTTTTTCAAAAGCAAATCAGTATCTGACCACCAACTTCGCCTGAACCGGAGTGTTTGTACCTGAAATTATCTGGGCAAAAGTCAGGAAAGCCAAGTGTCAGTCACCTTTTCTTCACTGAGATGAAAGTGCCTGACGAGAACAACTTAGAGAAGGAGGAACTTACTTTGGGGCGTGAGTTTCAGAGGCCTCCATTCGTGGTCAACCAGTTCTCTTGCTCTAGGCCTGGGGTGAGGCAGAACATCATGGTGGAAGGGCCTGGCCGAGGAAGGTTGCTCAGCTCATGGCACCCGGGAGGCAGAGACGTAGACAGAAAGGGGCCCTGACAGATATGATCCTGAAGGCCACCCTCCAGTGACCTACTTCCTTCAGTCATGCCCCGCCTGCCCACGTTACCCCCCAGTAGTCCATTCAAATCATGAGTCCATCAAATGGATTAACCCACGAATTAGGTCACAGCACTGTGATCCCATCCTTTCTGAAAAGCCTCACCCCTGGACCTTGCCACATTGGGGACCATGCTTTCAACCTGCAGGCTTTTGGGGGACATCATAGATCCAATCCATAGCATCATAAAGTGTACCTATGCCCCTTCTTACATCAACGGGAAATTGTTGTTGGGAGAAGGGTAACAGGAGCGTATGAAAAACTGACTCTCTTTTCCCTCAACTGGGTCAGGGCATGGACCCCAGAGACAGGCCCAGAACCAGTCCTCACTGGTCCTTCCTAGAGCTGTGACCCAAGCCGGCCAACTCACTTGACCAAGCTTCCCGTCGCACCATAGGAATAGCGACGATGCCCTTCACAACAACAGTTCCAAAGGCGTATGCCGGAAACTTGTTGGCATTTCTGGAAAAGATGCTATCATATTCATCCTATGTAATATGAAATTATCTATGTAAACTGTTCCACACTGGAAAAAAATATCAAATAAATCAATTAAATGAATCCTTTCCCCCATCTTAGAGGAAATAGGAGAGGAAACGGGGCTGAGGACGGAGAGTCAACTAGGTGGAGGCTATTGTGATATTTTATTGCTATAAACTGCCAAGAGTGGCTTGCAATTCTCCGTCTACCAGCTAATTCCAATTTCATTAATATGAATATCCTCAAGCTTCAGGAAGGAAATTCCTCGAATTTTATGGATCTCCGCGGCAGGCGCAGGCAACCCTAATGCTTCTCTTCTAGTAATGTGGCACTTTTATTCTGTTTCGCATCGCATTAATACCTGTGGCCTATATTTCCTTGATAGGCCTAATAAAAATCACCAGGCTTCCTTTTTAAGGGAAGGAGGATGTCGAATTGAGCAGGCGCTGAGGAGCTCAGCGATCTTGGCAGGACTTCTCGAGAGGAAATTCATAGGTTCTTGCCTTAAATCAACACGGGTTTGATTCAAACTCGTTTTCCTCCTGGCTGATAACTTGGAGACATGGAGATAACTGAGCACTGACAGATGGAAATCATGTAAGAATGTTCCAGAACACCAGAGGGTTTGGGCGGCTGGCTCTTCAGGTTGCTTGCTTTCTCTCACTCAGAGTGACGCGTTGGAGCCCCGACACTATCCCGAGGCAACACTGCGGAATTTTTAGAAAGTGTTTGTTTGTCTGTTCGCCGTTTGTTTTGAACATTTTCACCTTTGGCTGAGGCTTGTCATAATGGAAAAAAAGAGTGTCCATGTGCAGGGACAGAGATGGGGCTGCCTGCCCGCCTCCCTGCCACCCCTCCTCCTGCATCCTTAATGACTTCCAGGTGTGCCTGCTTGGAGCAGGCCCCTGGCCCCATCCTGGGGATGCTGGGTGTGTGCCTCCACAAACACAAGACCGGAGTCAGGGGGCGTGGGGGCGCAATGGAAGTACAACATCAGGGGAAGAAAAAAATTACTTTAAAGTTTTGAGGATGAAGTTGGTAAAAATAATTCTGGACGAAGACAGCATTTACATTCCAAGAAAGGAAAATGTTTCACGCAAACTGTTTCCCTGGACCGCGTGGGTTCCCGTTAATATCTTTCAACCTCGTGATTGAAAGCCCCAGGCCTGTGATCCACGGCAGGGGCCACAGCCAGAAATCATTCCCCATGAGTACTACGTGTGCCTTCAAGTGAACCTCGACTGTTTTGCTTGGATGCCCCACTTTCCAGAGGCCAGAAACTGTTTCAGGGAGTCATTAAAGTTTGGGAAGGTTTTATGTTCTAAGAGCAAGGTGCTGTACTCACAGGAAAATGCAATTAGTCGTGTTCCTTTTTGCTCCAAGAGGATGACATTCATTGGTCTACTTCTCAGCCTGGGGGTCTTGTGATTCACAGGGGGACAATGGATATCTTGTCCAGTGCCTTCCCTTCTCCCCACTGGATGCCGTTCCCATTTGACTTGATCTTCCTGGGGCAGCTCAAGCATCTCCTCCTCCAGGAAGCCTTTCCCAACACGTCCTTCCTCTCCTGCCTCCTGCCTCACCTCCTCACACCCCACACAGCCTGCTCCGCCATATAATGCCTACAGAACAGGGGACCAGGAGGCGGACCTGGCTGAGAATCCTGATTATGCCCCTCACTGGGATAACCAGGGCAGGAACGTATACCTGAGAGTCACCTCTCTCGCGGGTACCCTCTTACACCTGATACTTGGAGGGGTCCACCAAGTCCAGCCACTGTCACAGCCTGCTGCTGTGACGAAGTGCTCTTACATGTGTGTTCAGCTGCCTCCACCCCACTGTCAATAGCTCTGAGCTCCAGAGGGTGAGACTCACACCTCATTTCACTTTGAATCTGCAGTCGTGGTAGGAAAGCTGGCACACAGTAGGTACTCAAAGAATGTGACTGGAAATGAGTTTTCCATGGAGGACTCCAATGTATTCAGTTCATAGGAGCCAGGAGCAAAACAGGCTGGATGCCAAGGATAACCCAGCCAGGGTAAGGCTTCCAGGCAATCCATTCCCAGAGCCTCCCTCCACCTCCACACTGAACTCCCCTTAGTATTGATGACCTTCTCTCCTGAAATATTACAGAAACTGCCCCGAATGAAGACAGATGGTCCCCCTTCCACACGCACACGCGGTTCTGTCTCATCCACCAGCCTCCCCTGCCCCGTTCCCTTCGTCTCAGGAAAGTCATAATAGTAACTCATAATAATAGTTCAAAATAATAATAATCATACCTGGGATTTATATATCCGCGTGCCTCCTAAGAGGGCAAATAAACCATTTTACACAATGCAGAGAGAAGGACCCATCTTCTGGGTGCCGCTGCTGATCAAGTTAAGGCAAGAAAGATTTACAGTCAAATTCCGTGGATGGAAGCAAAGCAGTGGTGCCCCCTTGGCATATGGGGCTTTGGTTTAATGCTGTTCTCTTGGTTTTGCTTAAACTGCCAACTGAATTACTGTCACACACTTTGCCCACGATTAATGTGACATCTAGTGCCAGAGAGCCGCTTTATATTTTTCATGGCAAACCAGGTTGAATTTTTTTTTTTTTTTTCAAACAGACCTGTCCATCATCTTCACTGATGCCCTAACACTGATCCCTTTCACTTTCGCTTCTTTGGAATCAAGTTGTGGAAATCACATGGGCTTTTTTTTTAAAAAAAACAAAACATCAAAAGAGAGAAGATCTCTTACGTTCTTGTTGATATATTTTTAAATTTTCTGAAAAATGGAGTCAGTTTATGGTTTATGGCATTTGCTTATGAGAGCCCACTTTCCACCAGGTGATTTATACTCTCGTGGTGGGGGCGGTAAAGTAAAAGAGGTAAAAATGGCCCTTGAAAATGTCCCTGGGCACTTGCATGAATGACTTTAGAGGCAGTGTCTAAAACTGATTTTAATTCTGTTCTGTGTTATGGTGCATACCTAAGACCCTCCCTGTAAAGTATTTGAAAGAAATAGCTTGAAGTTGCAGTTGCCAGTATGGGGGCTTTTACATTTCTGATCTTCTAAGCACCAACATTGACTCACACTCGACTGCAGCTCCAGCTGAGCACTGCTTCTGGAGCACCCTGGGGCCTGAGCATGGATCTGAGATTTTTTTCATGCCCACTGCACTCTGTGGTCTCAACTCTGTTGGAAACAGTAAGCTCCTTACGTGTTTTTCTTTACCCCCTCCTCCTTGTAAGGGACTTCACCTGATAAGCTGATAAAGTGTGTCCATACTGCCTGACAATTTCCTAACTCAGTGGTTCTATCATAAAGGGACTTGTGGACACATCCCTGAAATGCCCCCTGCAAGGAGTCTATCAAATGGAGTGGGGCAGCAGATGATTTCTTGGAGCAGCTTTGTTCTTTGGCATGCGGGATGTGGATGCTCTTGGCATCTCCCTTCATCTGCATAGAGGGAATCGGGGGAACTCTGAGCCTAGCATCTCCCAGTCCTGACAACCACTTGGCTCTTTGATGATGGTGAGTGTTTAGCTGCATTGTCTTGTATACTCTGCAGTAGAACAGTATACTCTGAGAAGAACAATCTTTTGGAGTTCAGCAGATTATTGCTCTCTGGGAAATCAGCAAAAAACACTGCAGACTCTTCCAGATTCCCTTGGACCTCACAAATCTGCCCCCACTGCACCTGCATCAAGGGAGGAAGCAGCATGAGGCCAGCAGATTGCCAAGCAGTCATTTAAGAAGCACCAGCAAAAATTCTTCAGATCTGGATTTATAGGCCAGTCAGCTTCAGAGAATACCTTATGCTAGTGAAGTGGGACATTATCGTCTGTCTGTTAAGCATAAGCTTTCAAGATGAGCTGCAGAGACAAGGATGTCTGCTTGTGTCTTTCAGCTGATGTCTGTTCTTCTGACCGAGGGGAGTGTCTCCTTGCCCACCTCAGTCTGAAAATGAGCAAACTCATACTTAGCCAGAGATTCTTCTTGTCACTCCAGTGGTTTCTGTGTGTCAGTTTTACATGCCACTATTCTACGTGTCTCCAGTTTTACACAGCTATTCTGCATGTCTCCATGAGGGAGGGACTTGGGATCTCCATTAGGGAAGGACTTGGGATCTCCATTTGGATGCCTAGGACTTGAAACAGTAGGAATTCAAAATTAAAAGGAAAAAAAAATAGGAATATACTTCTAAAGGACCTGCATGCATGAAATTTTAGTTGTGGTAACAACCATCTTCCACAATCTCTTTTTAATTGGAATGAAGTTTTGCCCAATTTTTTGCCCTTTAGAAGATCAGAGTCTCCAAATCTTGGGTGAAATAGCACATGGAAGGTTTTTGTCCATATCTGGTCAGAAGGAAACAAGGCCCTGGGTGTGCCTTGGCAGTTCTGATGAGCCTGCCCGGTGGGGACGAGTTGGCCACATGTAATCCCAACTGCTAAAGAGAACAAGGACAGGCTTTGACCCACTGGGCACACCCATATCTCATCTTCTTATTTCTCTCTTCCTCTTCTCTGTCTTCTTTCCCTTCCTCCTCCTCCCCATCCTCTTGCATTCCATGGACCTTTGGTGAGCCCTTGCTCCTTCTCAGGCCATGATCTGGAGAAGTACTTGCTCCTTCTCAGGCCATGATCTGGAGCACCCACTGGATGGGGCACAGATGACAGGCAAGGAAACTGAATTTGTAAGGTGATCTCTGGCAGCACTGGTGTCTTCAAGCACATAAAGCAGGCTAGTAAGACAGAACATTGGGCTGGAGGGGGCTCGGGTGGTGTGCCGGAACTCTTCAGTGACATCCCGCTGATGACTTGAATTCAGTCCTCCACAGCAGGATTATTGACAACGTGGACATTGAGAAGTACTGCAGATCAAGCTCCTCGTCCCCACCAGAGCTGACCACTAAACATTTATTACACCATCCCCAAAAGACATCTGGGCGGAGGTGACATGGTTCTTACTTTTTATTGGACAGAATAGACATTTTGAGTTTTGGCATGAAAATCAAATTTTATTTTATTTTATTTTTTCATATTTGAATCAGCCTATCTCAAAACATTTTTTAAAGTTTTTTTTTTTTTCAAAGAAATGCCCCAATTGGTTACTTTCGATAGCATTTTGGAGATGTGAGAAGACAGAAGAGAGTGACCACTCACAGACTTAAGGGACTATTTTTGATCAGGCCTGGTTTTTCAAAATTAAGCGGTGCCTTCCAGGGGGTCCCAGGTTTTATGATTCCTCTCAAAGAATGCCAGCCCGGCCTTTTCCCCTGCTCACCCTCATCCTCAAAGCTTTTCTAGATACTTTCTTTTTTTGGTAACGTCCCAAATCTGTCGGCATATATTACAAAAACTGATACCGCCTAACACATTAAATGTATTTAAATTATTTGTCCTATTAAAATGTCAGTGTATTTCTTGAGTTTTAATTGTGCCTGGCGCTCAGTCATCGCCACAGCTGCAGGGAAGTCTTCACGACTTACCCGAACAGTGGTGGCTCTGCGGCTTGCCTCAGTGGATAATAGGTTTTATGAGCTGGCAAGGGTCATCTGAGTGGCTTCTTCTGGAGTTTTGTTCTTGATACCAACAGTGATTTACTCAGAGCCATTAGGAAAATGAGCTTCCATGATAATGAAAATTATAATAATAATAATCATAAATAGCACACTCCCCAATGTGGATTGAATGCCTTCCTATGTCCCACGGCCTAGGCTTTGTGCATGGTGCCTCATTTGAACCTCATATCAACCCCATGGCACAGATGCCAGTTGTCTTAATTATAACTGTGAGATAGTGGGGCACAGAGGGGTTAAGTAACTGGCCCAAATGCGCGGGACCTGTAGTGGCCCTAACCAGCACCACCAATATTTCCATCACCTTGGGATCAGGGCACACACACAGGACTTGCCTCCCAGCTGTACCGTTTACTGGCTGTGTGGGCTTGGACAGTCTGTTTTGCCTTTCTAATGGGGGACATTAATAGCATCTTCCTGAGAAGGCTGTTTGGAGGAACTCCGGAGTTGCACAAGCCCGTCAGTTCCTGGGTGCCGGCTGCTACTCATCTCCATGTAGAGAGGGACCCAGAACATTCAGAGGACCAGAGGCGAGGATGTACATAGAAGGACCCCACCTCATGCTTGCTGTTGGTGGGGGACGAACACTGGCCCCTTTTCTACTTATGCTTTTTGTTGGCAGCATGATGTGCACACCAGGCTGCTGAATTTCCAAATGCATTAAAAAGAATTTTTGAGTGCAAAGCAGATGTTTCTTAGGGGGAAAAGAACTCTAATTTTATAACATTAAGCTCATTCATCATATCTCTCCTAGATCCTTATAAAAATTTTATTGATTTATATAATAAAGTTCTACATATATATTTGCCTGTAAGTGAGAGCTTTTTTATATTTTGTTGTGAGTTGCCACTTACTACGGGTTGAAGCTTGTTGAAAGGATATTAATGCATTATTTACTAGAACTAATTAAATTTTCATGTCATTTCTTTATTTACTTATTGTTTTTATTCTCTATCAATGTAATTTATTACAGCAACAAATTAAAGAACAACTTTATGGTTCTATCAATGATGCCAAAAAAGCATTTGCTCAAATTCAGCAGATACCATAAAAGCAAGCAACCAAGAAAAAACAAGGACAATACTTTTAAATGGAGAAAGAAGAAAAGTCTTCCAGCATGTCAAGGATATTTCGAAACAAGAAAACCTATTGCAGATATTGTTCTCAAAAGCAAAATGGTGAAATGCTTTTGTTATAGTTTAGATATGAAGCATCCCCCAACAGCCTATGTGTGAGACAAGGCAAGAATTTCCAGAGGTAAAACGATTAGATTATGACAGTTGAAGCCTAATCGAGGATTAATCCACTGCTAGGGATTAACTGGGTGGTAACTGTAGGCAGGAAGGGTAGGATTGGAGGAAGTAGGTCCCTGGAGCTGACCTTTGGGTACATACTTCGCCCCTGGTAAACACAGCTCGCTCTCTCTGCTTCCTCTTGCCATGTCCCAAGCTGCTTTCCCCCACCATTCCCTTCCGCCATGATGTTCTGCCTCACCTTGAGCCCAGAGCTATGGAGTTGGCCTACTATGGACTGAGACCTCTGAAACCTGAGTCAAATACACTTTTTCTCCTCTGTGTTCTTCTTGACAGGTCTTTTGGTAATGACAGGTCTTTTGGTAACAGTGATGAAAAAGCTAACTAAAAATAGTTTTCCATTTGAATCAGAAATTCGACAGGAATTTTTACAATAACCATTAATATTCACATAATTTTAGAACTTTTAAGTAATAGTTAAGAAAAAATTGAATTAAATAATGGAAAAAATGTTCTTTATTTAAAAATTATAGAATTATAATTCTACAGCTAAAATATTCTAGTAATATTCACTAACAATAATTTGAAGAGTTGGCTAGACGTAAGGTAAATATACAAAGATCTACGAAATTTCTCTATACTAGCCATAGTTAGTTAAAGATGGGAATAGGGGAAAATCATTCAAAATATTAACAGAGCCATGAAATACTTAAGAATAAATTTGTAAGAGTAATTGAATATCTGTATGATATTATTACATAGTTTATTGAAGGGCATTTTTTTAAAAAAACACTTTTCACAATGATACATTATAGTTTTACTATAAAATATCACTCATACAAGAGTTAGATAGCAAAAGCTAATCTTTGAAATAGGAATAATTTTTAATCCGAAATTCTTTTACAAAATAAATATTGGTTGAGCTTGGAATTGTTGAGCTAAAATAACATCCTGTGGTTTTTACCTGATCTATTCCTGTTAACTTGCATTCCTTTCACAGATTGGTTTTTTTGTTATCAAGTCAGTAATTCTTTGCCTAGCTATAGATACAAAAAAAATTTCTCATGTTTTTTACTTAAAATTTCCTGGTTTTGCATTTTTACATGTATGTTCATGGTACACTTTGAGCTATTTTCGTATAAGGTGTGAGGTTATTGTTAAAGTTCATATCTTTTGCCTATGGAGTCCAATGTTTTAGCATCATTTTCTTCCTGTCTTGAATTTCTTTATCATCTTTATCAAAAACCAGTGAAGTGTATTCATGTGGGTCTATTTCTGGGTTATCTCTTCTGTTTCATTAATCTATGTGTCTTTCTTTGACAGTTATACACGGTCTTGATTACTTTAGCTATAGAATATCCTTGAAGTCTTCTCTATTCTCCATCTTTTTTATTAAAATGTTTGGCTTTCTAAGGTCTGTACTTTTAATATAAATTTAAATTTTTAAAAAATTTGTTTTAATTAGTTATACACAACAGTGGAATGCACTTTGATACACACACACACACACACACACACACACACACACATATATATATATATATATATATATATATAATTTCTCATTCTTCTGGTTGTATATGATATAGAGTCCCACCAATCATGTAGCTCTATATGTACATAGGGTAATAATGTCTGATTCATTCTACTACTCTTCCTACCCCCATACCTTCTCCCTTCCCTTCACTCCCCTCTACCTAAAGTAACTCTGATCTTAGATTTTATAAATCTTTCACCTTTTCATATAAATTTTGTAATAAGATTGTATATATGCACCAAAATCCTTGCTGTCAGGTTTAAATCTAAGAGTTGACCATTAAACCTATTGATAAAAATGGAGAGAAGTGACCTCCTTTTTAGGTTGGGCCTTCCAGTTCATGGACATGGTGTGCCATCTTGTTGATTTAGTGTGTATGTTGAGTATATTCCTAACTATTTCATTCTCTTTGGAGTGATTGTAAATGGTATTGCGTTTTTTTATTTCAATTCCCACATGTATATAAAAATGAGATTGAGTTTTGTGTGTTTCTCTTGATCCTATAAGTTTGCTGAATTCATGTCTTTGTTTACTTGTTGTTTGAGATTTATTAGGATTTTCTGTGTAGCCAATCATGTGGTGTGTAAATAGAGTTTTATTTCTTCTTTTTCAGTATGCGTGACTTTTACTTATTTTTCTTTCCTTACCATGGTGGTAGAATTTCCTGCACTATGTTGAATAGGTGTGGTAAGAATATCCTTGCCTTGGTTCCAAACTTTGAGAGGAAGTCAATATCTCACCACTAAATATGATGGTAGGTGTGAGGCTTATGTGGATGCTCTTTATCAAATGATTCTTTCATCTCTAATTTGCTGGAAACTTATTTTTTTTTAAAAAATTATAGATGTGAATTCAATTTTGTCCACTGTTTTTTTTTAATGCCAAATGATGTCATCATATGATTTTTCTTCTTTAGCTGATTAATATAGTAAACTATATTTTTGATTTTTTAAAATATTGAATCAGCCATTCAAGGCTGATTCAAATCTGGAATGTATTCCTCTCATTCATGGTTTGTATGTTTTATACATCATTGAATTTACTTTTCTACTAATGTATAGATAGTCCACTGACTTTTATTCAGCAAACTCTCATCTCACTCCAGTTCCCAACAAGGAGAAGATGCTTTGTAAATATTTATTGGGTGGGCTCCATCTTTGTGGTTAAGAGGATGTGAGACAAGAACGGAGCTCCCTGCCTGTAGACTGGTCTCCACCAAGTCCCCATCCGTCACTGTGGAACTCAGCTTCAGTTGCATAAAAACCAGTCAGCATTTAGTTTCGTGGCTCATAAATAATCTGCCTGCCTGTATTTTGGTTTGCACTTCTCTCTCAGCTGGCATTCAGCTGCAGACTGCATCCAGGCCTGCAGCCAGTGGGTAAGGGCACGAGGCCAGACTCCAGATCCTGGCCCCCCTTTGCTTGGTGTGCACCACACTCAGTTCTGTCAGCATGGACCCCCACCCCCCGTCTACACTCCACCAGCCATCTTACAGAATGGGTGTTGTGGATCATGTAGGGATTCAGATAAAGGGTTCAGATCTACTTCCTTTCTGCCCAGCCATCTATATCCCTGGCAAAGAAGCCTTCTCATGCCAATGACCAGCAACATTACATCTGTGGGCAAAAAATGGTCTGTTTATGTTTGTCATGGGAACTTCAGAAGGAAAATGACTTTCTTATTTGATTATGCCTCTCATTTTAAGCAATTGAGAAGACTCATAGATGTAACTCACCAATGATGATCCTGGTTTAGCAAGATGAGCTACGTCAGTCCACCTATAGTTGAAGATTAAAAATGAAAACTCCTCTTATTATTGATGGAAGACATCCTTTCCCAAGTCATATTTTCATGGGACTTTCAAAGAGCATCTTTGAACTTTGACTTTTAATACCTTTACTTTTCTTTCTTTTTAAAAATTTTTTTCTATAGTAGGGATTGAACCCATAAGCTCAAACATTGTTAAGCAAGCCCTCTACCTCTGATATGTTCCTAGCCCTCCTAAAATTTTATTTTGAGAAAGGGTGTCATAAAGTTTCTGAGGATGGTCTTGAACTCACCGCCCTCCTGCTCCAGCCTCCTGAGTTGCTGGGATTACAGGCATGTATCACCATGCCTAGCATTAATACCTTCATTTTCCTAGATGAGAAAATTCATGCTAAGTATGGAGTGTTGGCTTCTCTCTGCCTCATGCAACAGGAACTTGGAATTAAAACCTATTAATAATTAATAACTATATAGTACAGGATATGATAGTTGCGGATGCTTGTAGGTACTAAGCAGGTAGAATAAATGAATGAAATTTTCTGTGTGGGAGATGGTACATAGCACTGGACCTATATCCCCAATACAGGGAGGACAATAAAAATGTTAGACATTGCCCATGCCTCATATCTAAGGGACATCTATTATTAACCTCCAGGTGAATTTTGCCATATGGAAATTAGATCTAATTTTCCCAGAACCTCCAATTTTTCTAGAGAAACTAGATACTTACATATTTTAACAATATGAAACCATTGCATGTTAAAATGGTGGCAGTGATTCACTGTATAGGCCAGTTTGGACTGAGCCAAATGAAACATAGCCACGGGCCAGATTCAGCTCACAGGCCACCATTTTGCTATCACTGTGGAAGAGTTTTTTTCATTTCTCTCAGATTTGAGGCTTTGCGTGACACTGCATAGGGAATTAAAAGTCAACTCTGCTGTGGGCACACCTCTTAAATTTGTGAATCTATCCTGTTCATGCAAAAGAAGAAAGAGTATTTTCCCCAGAAAGCGTATCCCTTGCTTTTCCTATTTGTTGTCGAGTGAAGCCTAGAAGTGGTACTGCCTCCCAAACACCCAACTCCTCCATGCGTTTGAAATCTGAAACATTCTGTCCTCCAGTTGCTGGCTGGTTGGCCCTCGAGGTTTCTCCCAAATGAAGGCTGTCCTTGGCAGAGAGACCTGAGGGTTATGAGTGACCCAGGTGGGGCAGATGTGGTATGGGCCCCCACATCTCTAGCGTCCCTCTTTTCCTAGAATCCTCCCTTGGTTACCCCAGGCCAGACATTCCACAGCATTTGAAAGAGGCTGGGCAAGCAAAAGACATCAGTGTTGTCCACCTCGTTAGTGTCCAGGCTGCAGATGACTGGTCTTCACGTGGCTATTCTGCACATCATAGGGCCTGCTGTAGGCTCTCAATGATCCCATGCACTGTGATGGTGCTGCGAGTTAGAAGGCAGAGGAGCTACGTGCTCACTGGTCCTCAAGCCTTTCCCACTGAAATACAAACATGGAAGCCATGCTTACAGGGCAGGGGGGCCAGGTGACAGGTGATGGCCGTGATATTTGGTGGTGACAGGTCTTAGAACATCTCACCAGGGTCTGAGAGGGCCTATTTGATCTTAGAGTCTCTATAGCTGCAAGAACAACCCTGACCTCTGGCCTTATCATTGAAATTTCAACTCTAATGTGATTATAGTTCTCTTCTTTGTGATTGGGGAGTTGCCTTTGTTTATTTTTTTTTTGCTGTGTTAGCCATGAAATATCACATCCAACGGTAACAAGAGACTCTCTTACGGAGGGGGGGCAGGTTTTATTGTCACCATATCAGTTATAAACCTTGGTCTCAGCCGACCTCTCCTTTAATTTCCTCCAATAAGAAATTTCTCCTCCATTTTTTTTTCCATCCTGTAGAGTAAAAGATGATTCATGGTTTTGTTTTTCTCGGTACTACCTTGGAGCTCCCAGTGTGCACCCTCTGCTGTTAAGGCCAGAGGTCCCAAGGAGCAGGATTCACTGACCCATGCTGACAGATGGGTGATGGACGGGATGGAGTGGGGCATAGGCCGGCAGGACTGGAACCGGCCTGGGTGGAGCAGGCTCCCCCTGAATCCAGAGCAAAAGAGGGGTCTGGGGAGAAGCCAAAGGCAGAGAGTCAAGCTTTAAATAACAGCTGCCCAGACATGCCCCAGGAGAGCTGTGGACCATCAGCTCAGGACGTGCAGGGCACAGGGAGCTGTTCTGCAGTCCAGCTAACATCTAGCCCCTCCCATGTGTCCTGTAGGCCAGCGCTGGGTGGACACCCCAACAGTCTTTGCAGCTCTCTCCTGGGGGTGCCCTGAGGAGGGAGCAGGCCTAGAAGTGGGCCCTGGGGTCATGACATGTAGAAAGAGAGGACTAGCGAAAATGCTGGAGGAGGCGACCCTGTGCAGGGGAGTGTAAGCAGGCCAGACACAGCCCAGAGAGGGGCCTGCTAGGTGGCAGGAGCAGAGGCCTGGCCACCATGCAGCCCAGGGGGAGGACACCCAGGACCCACTGGGTACCACTGGCATCAGGCACTTGCTGTGATTTTCCTGTAGGCTCCCAAACACCCTGAGGGTCAGGCAGGGTCATCGTCTCCGCTCCAGGAGGAAGAAACCCAGGCACAAAGAAGTGGCTGGCTAAGAAGTGTCAGCACCAGGACTGGAACCCAGCCCCGTCTGCCTCCCTGTCTCCAGCTTGACAGACTTCCTCCATTTTTACGGGGCATCTAGAGCCACCTCAGTCACCCCGGGCAGCCCTTTCAGTGAGAAGCCAGACAGAGCCCTTCTCTGTGGGTATTTCTATAGGGTTTCAGAGATGTCTGGGTGGCTGGTGGTGGGAGAGGAAGTCCCAAGTCATTTGGTTGCATCAGAAGAGCCTTTGTCATTGTATCTAGACCCCCAGGGAGCAGCCCGCAGCAATGCATTCTCAGAAATTCAGACTGTGGTCAGCCTGAGCAACAATACGCCTACTACCCGTTTGCAGTCACCTACCTAGTCTCCATAAAGGTGTTTCTGTTGCCATCTTAACCCTAAGTTGGGGATCACAGGATGCCTTCTCTCACCACACACACTTCTGTTCCCCTCAATACCACTTAGAAGTAGCCAGAGCTACCCTCAAGGTCATCTGCTTTTGTTTTTTTTCTAAGATGTGGGAATGTCTGCTCTTTCGGGGAGACCCATCCAAATGAAGAACAGGTTGTAACCTACGCTCCAAAGAGACACTCTTGGCAGAGTGACAGCCCTGAAGCTTGGGAAGATCCTCCCAGGCCTGTTGATGAGCAGACTGGACTGCCCACACTTTGTCCTGCTGACCTTGACGCTATGACAGCATAGACGTTTAGGGTTGGGGAGAAGAGAAAGGGAAGCATCCTGTACCACCCCAGAGCCACATACGCTCCCTGGGCCCCATTCTGAGCAGCTGGGTTGGTGTGTCACAGTCTTCCAGCAACGGGTTCTCATTTATTAAACACCAAAACCCTGAATGGAATGGAAAGTAGGCAATTTGGGTCTTTCCACCTCAAATCAACACCTACTCAGTCCTCTAAATTGAATCTAGTGCAACAGTATTTACTTAAATGGCCCCCGGACATTGTGAGGCCACTGGCCCAATTGGAACATTGCCTCCCATTCCCTTCTGAGTTTCTTTTTCTCTGTTCTTTCTTGATCCTCCCCTCCTCTCCTCTCCCCTCCTGTCCCCTCCTCTCCTCTCCTCTTCTCTTCCCTCACTGATCTTCAACACCAGCCTCACATCACATTTTCTCAGTTAAGTCTTGCCTCTAAGACGTATATGCTTATAGAAATATTTTAAAAATCTCTTTTGCAAAAAAAAAAAAGACTAATTCAGTTGAGAGGGTATAATCGCTTTTTCTGAATGATAGGAATATTTGGTGTCTTCTTAATTTTGGGAAACAAAAGTTTGAGACACATGAAAAACCCTTTTGCCGATGGGTGGGTGTCCACTGTCAAATCCTAACCTTTGTTGGTAAGCATCTTCATAGTGTACTTGGGCAGAACCTGCTGCAACCATGTTCATGTTTTCTGGGTTCTTCTGGTCTGATGATAGCTGCCTTTAATGTCCTGATCTCTGAACATGAGCTATGAAATGCATGTCACGCTTCTTTTACAAGCACATGTCAAGGCTTAGGCTTGTCAGTACCCATTTTCCTGCTGAGTCTATGTCAGGGCTTTTGTGAAGGAAAAAAAGAAAAAGACCACAGTTGTTTCCTGGGTGAATATTTTCAGTGGCTCCCACGTGATGATGTCAAGATTATTTCAAATGATACCCTTCATCCGTTCCGTGCCTTCATCTAGACTTTGGGTTCTAGATTCATCTAGGTTCTAGATCAGGAGTTGGACGATTTTCACTTGCAAAAAGGCAGAGAGAAGTATTTTAGACTTTGCAGTCCAGGAGACAAAGTTGAGACTATTATGTAGTTATCAATATAGCCATTTAAAGTGTAATTATTTAAAAATATAAAAATCATTCTTAGATCACACCCCATAAACAAACGCCAGATGTTGGCTAGGTTTGCCTTCCTGCCATAGAGGACTGATCTTTATAGGACAGCACTTACTCAGCTATAATATGCACAACAATCACTTGAGGAATCTTGTGAAAATGTGGGTTTGGATATAGGAGGGCTGATGAGGGGTTCAACATTCCTAGTAAGCTCCTAAGGAATGCCTCTGTCAATAGTCCAGGAACCACATTGTGATTGGAAAGAATTATGTAGAAAGCTAGAATTTCTTTTTCTTGTCTTATATCATTGGTGCCTAGTTTGGTGTCAGGTCATAGTGGATTGATAAAAAAAAAAAAAAAAGAGAGAGAGAAAGGGAGAGAAGGAAGGCAGTAGAGTTCCACAGGTCTCTCATGATTTCTAAACATCTTTGGGAAGACAAGAGAAATACTGAAGCTCCTAAGCATTCGTTACCCTTACACTCAGATCCACTGAGTTTACAATTTCTAGGAATTCAGGCAGGTCAACACCTCTCTGGCAACGGAATTTGCACATTCTTGTTGCTTGGGCTTCATCTGTTACTCCTGACAGGTACTAATGTGATTGTCTGCAGGTCTAACAATTGCAATCTTTCAAAAGCAGAAAATATTTTAATTACACAGCTGGGTTCAGATTTTGCACACCAAGTACAAGGTGTTGGAAGGAAAATTAAAAATTCTTCAGCATCAGAAGATTCGTAGTCAGAGTTAACAACCAGACAATTAACAAGTTAAAAAAAAAAAACAAAGTGTGAATCACACACAGATGTTATTTTCCAGATACACTGCTTACAAAAGTAATTGCTCACAAATTTTAGGGTTTACAGCAGGTATCACAGGATTTCAAATTTAAGGGGCGGGAGAGAACTGTGTGCAAAGTCTGAAGAACATCCAAGGGATTGTACATAATTACCTGAAATTGAAACTGCTCTAGTTTAAACACTTGCTGAAAAGACCTTTGATTTCATCTGCTCTCTGAGTTGGTAAGGGAAAAAGCCCAACAACAACAGAAAAACTTTTAATGTTGAGTATGGAAATTTGCAAAATGTGAATTATTACTAGAGGAGTGAAGTTCTTTAATGACTGCTGCCAGCACCCTGAGGAGTGCCCTCTTTCTGGAAGGATGACATGGGGCACCTGGTGAAATGGCCCCAGACCTTTCTTTAGATGTTTTCCTTCCTTATATTTATGTGAACTTAGGAGAAGGTGTGAGGGAAAACAGAGGAATTCTCAATAAATAGGCCTGAGCAAGCTGTTAGGCCAAGCAGGAAAAGACAGTCAGCTATTGAGCAAGAAATCTGACTTGAATTCCAAACCAGTTTGGCTGGATGAGCTGAGGATTTAAAAAATGAGATTATTCAAGAACTTGGCAAGAAGTTGCCTTTAGTTCATTTCAGGAGCAAGAAAATGATTTCTGATTTCATCATCATCTGTGTTCTGGGTTTATCTTCCTTCCAGTTTAGGACCAGGGAGACTTGATCAAATCTCATAAACTTCATCTCGGTTTCCTCATCTGTAAAATGACAGACAAGCAATAACAAAAACCCAGTAGAAAACCCCAACCCCCCAAACCCTACCTTCTTGGCAGAGTTGTGTGAGGGAAGATTGAACTAGCTCTGTTGAAGTCCGTCTTGTCTTTGAAGCATCTGGCACATGGGAGGACCTCGGTAAATTCGGTGGGCAACGAAACTGGATACGGACGGATATTTTAAAGTATAGGTTTCCTTTCTGTCTAGAGGTAGTGAGACCAGCAGATCAAGAGGTGAAGCCACTGAAAAGATAGTGGGTCACAGGTGCTGAGGAGCCAGGATCTGCAGGAAGCTGAGGGAGAGGTGGAGCTGTGGTTTCTGTGAGGAGGACTGGGCAGAGCAGGGTGAGCAGACTCTAGGCCCTGGGGCTGTCCCTAGTTGTCTGGTTTTGGGCCTTAGGGCATTAGGGCAGGTGGACAGTGGCCTAGGGTGTGAGAGACCCAGAAAGCAGGCATTGAGGGTAGGCTCTGGGTAGGTGGGCTTTGGGTAGGTTTAGCACAAAGGTGTGTGCCTAGGCCTTGTGTATCATCTTCCGCAGCTGACTGGCCCCGGGAGGGCCAGGCCCCAGATATCAAAGTAGAAATGCAGAAAAGAAACGCCTTGGCCAACACTGGAGAGGCCTCTGGAAGTAATAATAATAATAATAATAATGATAATAATAATAATAAATTAAAAATAATACATTCATGTGGATTGATGAATGAAAACTATGAAGAAGGGAATATTTTCAAAATACTTAGAACAAGAAAGTACTACACGTTGAGAAGAAGGCAGAAGCAAGCCTTGGAAGTAGTTTCAGCTGCAGAATACACAGGTTAGAAGGGAGAGTGGAGGTAAGGGAAATGGACCCAGAGCCGGCCCTGTTCTTAACCTTGGTGGCAGGATCACCTGATAGGTGGTGCCAGTGCCTCCGACTCCCGGGCACCTATGACACATGCCCAAGCTCTATCAGGGCCACCACACCCTTTCTTATGCCCACCCTGCCTACCTTGACTGCATCGCCTCAAAACTTCCTCCAACCCAGGGAGGTCCCGGCCCTTCCCAATCTTGCGGCTCCCGGACGCACCAGGTTGATTTAGTCCCTCCTCAGGGGCTCCCCTTCTCTGAGGCGGTCTTCCTTCCGAGCATTGCACGCCTGGCTGCTTTGTGTAAGGCCAATCTCCGTTTGTCACCTTCAAAGAGATTTCCCTTAACTCCCAGTCTAAAGGAGCCTCTCATTGCAGTTCTCCGCACCGGGCTCCCCACTCCTTGTTATTTCATTGTTTATGTATTGGCTCCTCATTGGAGGTTTCTCATTGTTATTTAAGTTTAGGAAAACAGGAGCCTGGGCCGTGCTCACTTCTGTGGTCCCAAGTCCTACAGCAGTCTCAGGACGCACCAGGATGTGAGTCCTGAGATGAAGGAACGAGTGGTCTAACAAACAGCATCCATCACTGCCTCCAGCCAGCTCAAGAGCGATTTCCTAAAGAGGCTCTGAGAATTGCAAAAGAAACAGTGCCCGGATTCCAGCCCCAGTAGGCTCCCAGGCTTGGTGTTTCTTTAATTTCATGTAAATTCCTCTAAGTAAATATTCCTTAAAAGTGAATAAAATTTTATTTCGCTTTAACAAGAGAATATAAAAGTTAAAAAGGTCACTGTAGTAATAGACTAATCTCAATTACCAGGGCAGCCTCTGAAACTCTCACTCCCACCTAATCTCATTCGGTGCCTACGCAGCTCACCGTGTGATTTCCAACACAGCTAAATGAAATTATAAAGCAGTGTTAAATTTATTAATCATTTAATTAGCTAAATGTTCCTGCAAGTACTCGCGAGATGAATGGCATGTCATTTTCTAATGCAATTTGCCTCTCAGGCAGCAGGGTCAGGAAGGGAAGCTCTTGGCATCTCCAATGAGCTTTGTATATCGCACCTTCTACTGAGAGACGGTCGTGATACCAGGATGATTTTGAGATGGTGCCCAAGACCAGGGCGCAGGGGTGCTGGAATAAAACCAAGCTCCCTCCCTCAGCTGGGCTGTGGGGAGGAGGGGCAGGGCAGCTGATGAGTCCCCCAGAGATTGCCTCTCCCTGTATCTCCTTGCAGGACAAATCTTTTCATATTTAACAAGCCACTGAGCAGAGCAGAGCAAAAGATAGCAGCGAGTATTAAACGCATGCTCAATCTAGTTTTATTTCTTTAAATTTACTCAGTCGAGAAAAATTTGTGGAGTGCGAATTCTCCTCATGCTAGGTGACTTTTTAATCCTTCTCGTTGAGTCAGGATTTATTTCTTCGGGCCCTCTAGCTTTCCCATGTCATCCTGGGGAGATGCCACGCTTGCCTTCCCGCCGAGGTGGGGTCTGACCCCCCAACCCTCCCTGCACGACAGTATCAGGATGCACACCCAGGGAGCTTTGGGATTGGGGGCTGATTTCGACCCTGTAATTATTTCTGACTACAAAACAAGAGGCAAGCGGTTGCTGCCAGGGGCTTTGTGAATCTGTTCCCGTTTGCCATGAGAAAGTGGGCTTCAGACCCAGCGTCTGCATTCGCTCGGCAGCAGCAAGGTGTTGGAATGGGTGCTACTCAAGGCCAGGAGGGTCCAAACGAACACTAGACTATTGGTTCCAGGCAGAAGCTATGAGTAGTGAGAACTTAAGCAGGAGGAGTGTTTTGATGTGTGGAGGTCCCTGGCTCACAGAGCCACCAAGCAGAGCAGGCTGCCCCGACTTAAGGAAGGTAGAGCAAGCACAATCAATAGAGCACCCACAGGCCTGAGCGCGGGTGCCTGATCCTGGTTGCACCTGCTGTTGGCTGCTGTCCCTTAACACCAATTACAGGTCCACCTGACCCTTGATTTCATCATCTGCAAAACAGGGATCATCTCAACCCTCAGTATTGATATATTGCTGTGAAGACGGAGTGAGAAGATGTACTTGAAGGTGCTACATGAATTTGAAAGTGAGATAGAGGCATTATGGAAGTATTTTCTTTTTTCTTTTTGGTCTTTCAAGAGAAATAGCTTTGAGTTAAGCAGATCTGCAGGTCGATCTTGGCACGGCAATTACTTCCTATATGAACCTGAATGAAATATTTAGCTGGACTTCAGTTTACTTAGTGAGGAAATGGGAATAATAGCAATGCTACAGATTAGAGGGAAAAGCATGGGTGTGTATGTATGGATGCACATATACAGACATATGGGTAACACGCATCTATGAACATGCGTGTGGACACATAGATACACGTACCCACAATGGGTGCATGTGTATATGTATGTGCAGATGTGCCACACACACACACACACACACAAGTGTCTGTCTATGACTTAGCATGGCCCCTGGTGCCTGGGCTGGCTCCTTGATGGCATCTGCTGCTGCTGCTGCCCCTGCTGCCCCTGCTCCCACTGCTGTGATTATGATGTCATCTCTACACAGAAAGGAGACCTCTTCTCCCCCAGAAAGCTTCTGTGTGCTGCTCCACAGGCCTGGTGCCTTAGACAAAGTCAGCCGCAGACTCCAAGGCGGAAGGAAAACCACGCTGCCGAGACAAATAACGCTGGGTTCAAATCCTCCCTCTGCCTCGGTTTCTTCATCTCCAAGTAGAGGCTGGTGCGGTGCCTCATTTCCACCTGAGGTCATTATAAGGACCAAAGAAAAAGCCCACAGTATACACTTGGCACAAAATAAATACCCAGTGAATCCTGGCTAAAGGGTGAGGGTAGAGGGAGAAAGGGGAGTAGAAATGTCAAAGTTCCTGAATGAGTTATTTCTGGAGTGTTCACCTTAACCCATGCCACCACGGCTCTGGGCCATCTTGTCCCCTTAGGAGAGAAACATCATCAATGGTCCCTTTAGGAGGGAAACACTGAGTCTGAATTTTCCCTGGAAAGACCAGCGGAAGCCTGGAAGCTGCAGAGAGCCTCTCGGGAAGCTGGAAGTGTCTAGGACCACAACCAGGTCACCTGTCTCTGTGCTTCCTAGGCCTGTCACTTCTTATGCAGCTTTAAGTCACTGGTGGTCACTGAGCTGGTCACTAACTGACCCCAACCACTAACACCCCTACCTAGTGTTCATACCTGTGAGTCAAGGTGTCCAGCTTACACAGTTGTTTTCGTGGGCCGAGAGGGGTTTCTGTATTTCTCCTTTGCTTGAGGAAATGCTGGCATGAATAACTGTTCTCCATTCATTCAATAAGCCATCTTGAAGCCTTCCTGTGTGGCAGATACTGAGGCTGGAAGGAGGAACTTACTTCCTTGAAGTAGTTTCCTGCCTTGCAAGTTCGGGTGCAATGCCATGTAGATCACAGCAATGGTCACGGACTAACATCCCCCAAACCGGGGGTCTGCTTCACTGGCATCCTGTGAATACCATGCTGAACCCCAGCTGTCCCAGTTTCCCTGGTCCCCTAACCAACAGGCAATAGTGATGGCAGTCATGGCGAGACTGGCTGTCACCGACCTGTGAGAAACTGGCACCCCCTTGGGGCGGAGACCCTGGAATGGGGCGGGACACTATCAAGAGCAGGCCTGATCAGAGCCTCTGCACCAGGACTTTCTTTTCATGCTCGAACACACTCTCTACTGGACTCTTAAGGCATGTCCTCAGCCAACAGAATTCCCCATTAAGAAATGCAAGAATTAAGACAGAGGCCACCTGTAGGCCTGCTGGCCTGAGGCTGTGTTGGGAAGTGAGTGGTCTGGAGATCCTTCCCTGACCCTCTGCACATCAGGTGTCCCCAGAGAGCTGCGAAGAGGATACAGAGGTGTCCTTTCCGCCTCATTTTTCTCTATAATTCATCTCAGCACCATCTTTCCAAGCTCTGGGAGGAGAATGTTTCCCCCAGAAAAAGCACTTAGGGACAGATTTAGGTGTCAACTGTGGTGTAGAAATCGCCTCTCAAGAGCCACGTGCAAGGATTCCATCAGGCATGGATCCAAACACTCACACCCGTCGGTCAGGTGGAGGCCTGTTTCCCAAACCAAGGTTTGTTGATGAGAGTCAGTTGTAGCATGTGTGGGTGACGCAGGTCACGTGTGCACTCTCTTGGTGCCCTTGCAAGTTCCAGGGAGGCATGGCGCATTAAACATGGGAAGGAGAGGAGGGGTGGGAGGAGGAAGAAAGTGAGCCGCAGAGGAAGAACGGGTTCCCTGGCAGAGGGACATGGGTGCTACACAGTGGGCATCTCGAGTAAGACCTTCAGCCCCTCTGAGCCTTGGTTTCCTTGTTTGTAAAACCAGCGATAGCCATCAAGGTGCCTAATTTGTGGAGTGGCTCTGAGCACACAAGAGACACTCAGGCAGAGGATGTGAGCTAATGCCCTGCACGGACTGGGCCTGTAACCAGCATATTTTCATCATGTTAGAGACGAAGAAGGACCGGGCCCCAAAGGGAGGACAGGAACGTGGGAGGAGGGTGATGAACAGGGAAGGAAGAGGAGCCCAGAGGGAGGAGGCACCAGCTGCTTGTGTCTGTGCAGTGGGCGTGGCTGCTCCCAGTGCAGCAGTCCCTCTCTGGGCCCCCTGGAGGCCTAAGCCACAGAGCTCACCAGAGTCAGGGGACGTGCACAGCACATCAGGCAGCGGAGCCTCACACACTCTTTTGCCACATAAAAGCTTTTCCTTGCTGCCACTTCATGACCCAGAAATGAGACTGCAAAGCCTATCATTTTTTTTTAATTTTATAGAAAAAATATAAAATATAAATCAATACCTGCACATCCTTTTCGAGAGTTTAGGAGCCACCGTGTTGAGGAGATCCAGGGTCGGGGTACCTCCCCTCTGGCCCCAGAGTTGATTTGAGTTTTTGATTTTTGTTTTTCCTTCCACCACTTTAAATATCTCTGGCTAACCAGTTAGAATGGGGAGACGGACATGATCACTTTTGGATTACCATTTCCACATGGAGTGAATTTCATAATAAGAAGCCATTTTCCCCCCGACAGGCTGCCCTTGTGTCCGCCTCTCTGACTTTGAGGTCCTCATTATTGTGGGTTTAAATGAAGGATGTTCGTTCAGGCAGGGATGGGGGAGGCCACCAGACATCAGAGCTGTTATCAGGTCCTTCTATCAGGCCAAGTGACAGGCGTCCGGAGCAAGAATGCAGAGCTCTCGGTGCAGACCTCCGGCTGACACCAAAGGTGACCCCCTCACTCTCACCTTGAAAGGGAAAGTTCCCACTTTATTAAAATGAATTTCGAAAGGGCCGCTCTGACAGCTGCATAATTAAATATTGGAGTGTCAGCGATAATTTATTCCACCCGCATGTGGTGGTCAGATCCCTTTCACTAGAGGGTCAGCAGGCAGGGGGACAGAGGCAAGGAGACAAGGGATTCTGGCCCTTTGTCATTTACGTAGCCTGGCCCTGAAGCCAGAGCCTCACAGAGCACACAGATGCACTCACACATGTGCAGAGGCACGCGCCCCAGGAGGCAGCAGGGTGTGTGGAGACGCCCTGCCGTTGTCCACCCAGGGTGGCTCTCAAGTTCAAGTCCGTCCGGTATGTGTCCATGGTGAATAGTAAGTAGCAAGTGGCCTCTGGTACAGATTGCATTTGAGAGTCTCTGGGTGTCATCGCTGTTCCCCAAGTATGGGATATCCCAGACTCCATGGCCGTCCCTTCCTAGCGGAAGGTCACTAAAGATTATCACAGATGAGAAAGTGGCTAGAGGTCCTTGGGGATGAGCTTTGGCACAAGTAGCCACGATGCCAAGGGCTTGGTTTGCTCAGCGTGAGGGCTGTCGGAGTGCAGGGCGCTACTTGACGGACAGCGGTTGACCCTATATCCAGGGCAACTCCATGCGTGCCCTCGCGTCAACGTGTACATGTGCTGCTGAGGGAAGCCTGCCCATTTCAGTCTGGGGTGGCGTAGACAGCACAGGCGTTGGGGCGAGGCACCAGGTTCCTGCTTATGATTAATGCAGGTAAGCTCCCCACCGCCGCCAGTAGATATTGCTTCATAAATGTCCATAAAACACAGAGCCAGAGTGAATTCCGCCCGGGCCTTCTCGGGATGTTGAGTCTTTGTTCTGCTGGTGTTCAGCTTTGGTTTCACCAGCTGGGAGCTGCGGCATTATTTTCCCTCTTTGGTAGTTCGGAGGCAAAGAGTGGAGGCTCTCGGGGCTCACGGGCAGAGGTTCTGTTTGCAGCATGGCTACGCAGAGCCAGTCCAGGATGCCAGGCCATCCTTTCTTATTTGACCCTGTCCTGTTTACTCCGTCAGGGTAAAAGGCACAGGCCAAGCTCGGCTGGTCAGTGTATTACTTTGTGGAGGCAGGCTTGGCTACTCCGAGTCGGGCTGAACAAATTACATCCCTCACTCCGTCGCCGAGCCGGGAACAGGGTGATAACTCAGTCTAAGCACCAGCCCCTCTTCCATTACCTTCATAGCCAAGGTCATACTAATCAACTCAATTACCAGCCCTCTCGGACATTTTCATAATGTTTTCTGCTAGTTGCTCTCCTGTGAAAATCTCCCGGTCTAAGCAAATTAATGCCATTTTTATAACTATCTACATTTCAGGTACAGTGATCTCCTTTGAAAAGACTGTGTGTCCCCAGCATCACGAACTAGCTTTACCTCCCAGCCTTGTGACCAGACGTCCTGGGGTATTGCTGTTGTCCGTTCTTGACTTTTTTTTATTATTATTATTGATTTTTTTATATATATGACAGCGGATACATTACTATTCGTATTACACATACAGAGCACAATTTTTCATATCTCTGGTTGTATATAAAGTATATTTACACCAATTCGTGGCTTCATACATGTACTTTGGATAATGATGTCCGTCACATTCCACCATTGTTTCTAAACCCCTGCCCCCTCCCTCCCCTCCCTTCCCCTCCCACCCTCTGCTCTATCTAGAGTTTGACTATTCCTCCCACCTTCTCCCCCACCCCCGGACTATGAATCAGCCTCCTTATATCTGAGAAAACATTCGGCATTTGTTTTTTGGGGGGGGGATTGGCTTACTTCACTTTTTTTTAAATGGTGCAAACAAATTGTCTTACTTTTAGGAAAACATGAAATCACCCAAAAAATGACTTTAGTCAATTCTGCACGCAGCGTGCTGAGTCCCCTCCCTACCTCCTTTACCCCACTCCCAATTCAGCAGGCTGGGCCTTGCAGCCAGGCCCTGTCAGGCCGGCCTGAATTTTTGAGTCAAGGAATACAAAATTCCATAATTTCTCCCCGGAAGCTTGTGTTTTAAATCCTTATCAGTTTGCCCATCTTTTTCCCTCTTGCCTCCTCTTCATGCCATCATCTCGATCATCACCTCCTATGTCGCAGAGCCAGTGGGTCCCTCCAATGCCACTCTGCTTTTCCAATGAGAGTTCAGAATCATAGCGTACGCACAGTAGCCCACATTTGCAAATTTTCCTAACTGCATAATCGCTGGGCAGCTGAGCGCCTTGGAGTCACAGATGAACTTGTTTTCCAAGTTGTACTGGTCAACTGCAATCCGAGTTTCCAGAGAGAACGACCTACCTTCTAATACAGTCACTGAACCAAGGCACCAGTGACAGCCATCCTTCAGTGTCTCTGCTGCCACCTCCAACACATATTCACATTATTAACTAAAAAGAAGCTCCATGAAACCATGGCTATCTGCATCTTTTGGATGGACTGGTTCATAGTAGGCCCTGAATGAAGACCAGATGAATGGATAAATTATTTCTCCACATATTCTTTAATGGACTTACTTATTTGCTCAAAAGAAATATTGAACTGAGCACAGAAGGCACAGCATACTTCAATTTCATTGAAATGTTTGATTCCTTTATTTTTTAAAAAAGAAAGCAATGAAGAAAATATGATAAAATGCCAGTAATTCCAGTTGTGAGTGGGGAGTGTGATGATCATCCTATTATTCTGTGTGTTTTCCTTCAATTAGTAGTTTCTCTTAATCAATGGCAGGGAGGGATGGCTGGCCACTAATCAGCTCTTTCTGGTCTCAAAACTTTTCCATCATTCCAGAAAAACACCCCACATGTGTTAGGAAGCCATTCCCAGCACCCTCTGCCAACTTACCTGCTTTTGGTCTCCATGAACTCCCCTGTTCTGGGCATGTGGAAGGAACCATACAGTGCGTGACTTCTTGTGTCTAGCCTCATTTGCTGAGTGTAATTTTTTCAAGGTTCTTCTACTAAGTAGCACAAATCAGCACTCATTCCTCTCATCCCTCTTTATAGCCAAATACTATTCCACTGCATGGATGTACCATGTGCGTTTATTTATCTACGGATGGACATATGGGTCCTTTCTACCTTTTGTATCATGACTAATGCTGCAGTAAGCATCTGTGCACACGTTTCTGTGTGGACATATGTCTTTGTTTCCTCTCTATACATTTACATAGGAGTGGACTTGCCAGGTCATATGTTAACCTGACGCTCAGCCACCAAACTTTTCCACTGAGGCTACATCATTCCACACAAAATCCCTTTCTTAATACTTCTCCGTGTTTTGTAAAGTGCTAGACTTTTCATTAAGTTCATTTCTGCAGAAAGAGTTAAGGAGTCTCCTCAGGTAACCATAATCAACCCCCAGGGACTTACTCAACAGGCCGCGTGCAACTGAAATAGCCGGCAGGCATCTAATCCCTGTTATTTCTGTCTCTCCCTTGGCCCTGCCCACGCCATCCAAGCCCGAGTTACCCAAGAATGGAGGATGGGTGGCCTAGAAAAGCCAGGGAGGCAAAAAGCACTAACTACACCTCACAAGGGCCTGCAGTTCCCGGCACTTTCGCCCCTAGACTCTGCTCCTGCTGCAGAGCCCCCCAGGGAGCGGGAGGAAGCTGGGAAGGTAGTGAGGAGACTGAGTCCCAGCACCCATGCAGGTCCCAGAGCTTGTCAGCATCCCAGCTGAGACAGATTCAGTGCCCCGACACCTCCATCAGCGGTGGCCCTCAGCTCCTCCACATTCTTGAAAGCTAAACACACACACAAGTCGGCCATGGTGGCGCACACCTGTAATCCCAGCGGCTTGGGAGGCTGAGGCAGGAGGATTTGATTTCAAAGCCAGCCTCAGCAACAATAAGGTACTAGCAACTCAATGAGACCCTGTCTATAAATAAAATAAAAAACAGGACTGGGGAGGGCTGGGGTTGTGGCTCAGAAGTAGAGCACTTGCCTATCACATACGAGGCTCTGGGTTCGATCCTCAGCACCACATTAAAATAAATAAATAAAATAAAGATATTGTGTCTAACCATAACTAAAAAAAAAAAAAAAGTGGCTGGGGACATTGCTCGGTGGTTGAGTGCTCTGAGTTCAATTCCTGGTACCAACTCCCCCCCCCCCCCTGCCCACACATACACATATATTTTCCAACTTTGAAAATTGACCTACTGTAAAAATCTTGATCCCAGGACTTCTTTAAAAGTCTTTTAACGTCTCTATAGAAGAAGGTATGGATGGTACATTGCATATAAATTACCATGGGCAAGGCATGTGCTGGTTCTTTCCTAAACATGATCTCATGTAATCCTGTACCTTGCAAGTCTGAAGTCAGAAGTCCCATGTCCCACAGTAGTGACAGGGAAACCAAGACTTGGACATCACAGGGCAGGTGTGATCTCTGCGTGGAGGCAGGGCCAGATTTTCTCTAGTCCACAGACTTGGGCTTGCTCCCAGCTGAACATCTGAGACTTGCCATGTGTCCAGAAGCACAGGACTTAGGTCACAAGACCAAGCCCCAGAGATAGTCCCTGCGTGCATGCAGCAACTGCTCCAGGCCCTGCCATTGTAAGGCTCCACTGGAGATGGATACTGCGTCCCATGGCTGCAGAGGGGTGCTGGGCACCCGGCCTGCAAGCTCCTTTGCATTGTCTTTCTCCACCTCCTGGCTGTGTTTCGGAAGCCAGGAGGGCCCCCCAGCCTAGAATACAAGATGGGGAAGAGGAAACTCCACTATGTCCTTCCCTCTTCCTATGAGTAGCCAATACCAGAGCTCCCTGTACAAACCCTGACCATCAACTAGAAAGTAGGGAGTCCAAGCACACTGCCATTTCAGTGGACCTGCTGCCAAGGAGTGAGCAGCGTGGCAGGGGAACCCAAATCCTGGGAAGGAGACCTGGTCTCTAGCCCAACTTCACTGTCAACTCCATTTCTCATCCTGGGACCCTTTTCCTGATTAGAGAAGTGAGAAGGGCCTAGATGACATTCTCAGAGCAGGACTCAGCATGGTTAGACTTGGTCTAACCATGATTCCCAGAGGGAAGCATCCCCTGTTGAATGCTCTCTCCTTCTTTCACACATTTCTCTTTGATGATATCATCTCAATTAATTCTTAACACAATCCTGACAGTGTCGTTATCATCTCCATTTAGGATCAGGGCGGTTATGAGACTTGCCCATAGTAACCCAGGCAACAAGTGGCAAAAATGGAGTTTGATCCAGATCTAATTCCAAAAGCACTATCCCCTTCTGCTTCCTGATGTATTTGTTGCAAAGACCATCTTAAAATGAACTGATACTACCATTTCATTTTGTCTTTGGACAAAAATGGTACCAGTCTCAGACAGAAGCCAATGAGTTTCATTCATTTTCTAAATAATGTCAGATTAAGAAAATTCAATCTGTCTATGAATCACTTCCCTAGGAGCAAGTGATTGCATGAATCCTGGGTAGAAGATAAAATTTTTTGCTTAAAAAAAAAAACAAAAAACAGAACTCACTTTTCACAGTCAAGCATTACTTCTCCTTTTACAGTAAACGTCCTCTTTAAGATTTTGCAAGCTCATTTCATGATTTTTTTTTCTTTCAGTATCTTCCCAAATTTAGAAGTTAAATTTATAAGGCTGTAATTTGCAAGGTCATCCTTTTTTTTTTTTTAAGAAAAGTAAGCAGGAGATGAGGCCTTTCCAGGTTTGGGGGCGATAGCTCATAATTCTTCAATGAATGTGGGCCAAGTTTCTGCAGATTCCTGTGGGTTGATGATTTTTAGTGCCCTGCCTACAAATCTTAAATACATCGACTTATCAAAATATTCCCCCACGCGTACTCCCCAATTTAAGAAAAATGCAAGATGTTGGGAAATATTTCCAAGAATAGACTGCAGGATTAACCAGCCTAGAGGAGTCAACTTCAAGAGGAAACAGAACATGTTCAGTGTAATAGTGATCATTTCCTGACCCAGCGCTAGGCTGAGAGAGCAGAGGTGGCTGTCTTCGAGGTCACACACATACTCGGAAGACAAGTATCCCAGCAGACAGTTGGGACCCTGGGTGTGTGCCCCCGGGGAAACACAGGACTGCTCTGGGGACTGTTCAGAAGGAGGGACTCATCTATCAGGAGTTTGACAATAGATTGACTCATGGACCCCATCTGCTAATATGATCATGTACCTTCTTCATCCTGTGGCACTCCTGTTATTATCCACTCCCCTCCTCTGAGCTACTAAAATTATTATCAGCACCCTTTCCATTGTGAGCTTTTTCTCTCTCCCTAACAAAAACAGGGATTGATGGTTAATAAGAAAAATTCTTCTGTGATCTCTCACATCCTTTTTCTACCCAGGACTTTAAAATAAAATTTTTTGGTCTAGTTTCAGTTTGAGTTCTGCCCATGTTTCCCCTGATCCTTTATCTAAGTGAAAATGGTCCCCCAGATGCTCTGATGATGGGTGCTGATTCGCAGTGGGCTTACAAACGCTCTTCAGTGTCGACCGAGTCACCAAGGGGGCTGCTTCTCCACTATGCACGGTGGCCTCTTGATGCCATGTTGCTTTTTATCTACCAATCAGCAGATTTTCCCCCTCTCCATTCACATTGAAAGCACTCTTTTGTGGAAACCAGTAAGTTTGTTATCTGCTTTTTAAATTTTGTTTTGTTTTGTGATGTCCTGAAAGCAGAACCAATCTTCTGAATCCTTTAAAAAAAGATGACTGAAACAAATTTGATCACAGAAGCTTTTAAAATCTGAAATCCCAGGAAGCTAATTAGTGCATCCTTTTAAGATGGCTTCCTGCATTCTGATATACACAGAGGCTTGGGTTTCAAATGCAGCTGGCTGTGTGCCAGGAGTCAGGCAGGTCAGCCCAGCTCTTAGGAGCACAGGGCTCCTGCAGATGCCTGCAGAGGGAGGGCGAGCTGGACCCTTCCTGGTGTCAGTGCAGAACTGCGCTCTGTCACCATGCAGCAGGCGGAGGCCAGAGCTGCTCCCAGAGGCTCACTGTATACTCCCGGGCTTCTCCATTGCCCTGATATTGTCCTTACTTTGCTGATTCCCCACTTGGCACGGAGCCTTTAGGGAGTGGGAACTGTGTGGACCCTGGAGCCTCCCCTGGTGCCCTGCACATAGGGAGCTGCTGTGGTACAGAAATCAGGTCCTTTGGAGTGGCTGGACGACACCTTTTTAGATGCCACAGCCCTCCTAAACAGTGGCCCGGTTACTTCAAACTTCTGTATTTCTGATTGGGGCTTCAAACTCATTGAGAGCACAAACCACCCATCTTTGTCCCTGTGTCCCTGAGCCTGGCTCTATAAACATTTGCTTCTCACTGAGTAACTGTCAGTCATGTCCAAGAGGTCTGTTCTGGGGTGGAATCCTTGGAACTTGTGTAAGAGTGGATTTTTGCCCTCGTGGAGAAGTGCACACGCAGTGGTAAAGTCAGACTATGAGCAGCAGTTTTGGGATGTGTGTGTGTGTGTGTGTGTGTGTGTAAAGGCCATGGAAATATAAAACTGTAACTTGAATGCTTTGCTAAATCCATCTCATTACATTGGAAAGACATCCAGGATTCTCCCCAGAAAAATCTTTTCTGGCATAAAAACCATTGTTAATCACATTTGAAACACATGTGTGTCCATGTCCCTGGGCCCCTGTCCATATGTACCTACGTCACTGCAGAAGGAACCCTGTCGGTTGCTACCATCTGCTCCCCTCCTGGACCTCCTCAGGGCTGTGGGAGTGGCACATTCCAGATGCAGGGAATGTGCACTCACCAATCTTAGGAGCATAACAACGCTTGGCATGTTTGGGGCACAGTGGAGTAACCCATTGTGGAGTTCTCTGGTTGTTGGGGGGCCCACATAGATGTTTGTCACCTGCCTTCCTGCATGACGGGAGGAGTTAAATGGACAGAGAGCTTCTGGAAGGCCTCGTCAGCAGCCTCCCTGATGTAGTCCTTCAGACACAAAAGGGGACTACAGCTCCTGGGTGCTGACAGTCAAGCCACTGACATAATCATTTCCTACAAAATAAAGCCCTCCTCTTTAAAAATCAGTGGGGGGAAAGAATCCAAAGAAACCTTAAAATCAGCTTGAGGGTCTAACAGCAGGGGAATGATTCCATAAATCATGAAAGATCTACTTAATGAGATATTAGGCAGCCGCCAAAATAAAATGACACTTGGAAAAAATCACGCTCATGATAAAAGATTTAATGGCAACATCGGGTTTGAGAGTGGAATATGCTCTCTGATGAGAAATATGCTAAAGAAAGACAGCCCCGGGGGCGGGGCTGGGGGGGCTGGAGGATGCTGGGCCAGATAGACAGGGACTTTCTCTGCTACCTTGGATGTCATGCATTGTCTTTAGGGCTTGAGAGCATCTAATTTAAAACGCCTCACCAGAAGAATCCTGTGGCCTGGTAAGCTGGCAGGAAGGACACCGTATTTTTAAGACGTGCATGGTCAGCTGCACTCACATGTAGCCAGAACGTTCATTTGAACTTGGTCTCGTGAGGTCTCAGACCCCACATCTGGAGTGGGAGGGTGGTGAGAGGCAGGCTGATGGCCATGCTGAAAGAGTCCTGGGGCTCCCAGGTAAAGAAACTCCCCAGCTCAGCACTCAGAGTCAAGCGCCTGTCAGTGCTGGGTACCTCTATGTGTGGCCTTAACTCTCAGGTGATTGCTGAAAAGTCGTCCATCCCCCCAGTACAATAACCAACGCCTGGGCCAGACGCCGTGACAAATCCGAGTAGAGGATAGGAAAGGTAGTAGAATACAACAGTTACTAATATGGCATTATGTAAAAATGTGGATGTGTAACCGATGTGATTCTGCAATCTGTATTTGGGGTAAAAATGGGAGTTCATAACCCACTTGAATCTAATGTATGAAATATGATATGTCAAGAGTTTTGTAATGTTTTGAACAACCAATAAAAATAAAATAAAATAAAAATAAAAATAAAAAGATTCAGAGTGTGCTGACGTCTGGTGTGTTTCCACGTTCAGACGAAGCACTGAGGTGGAATGAAGCATGGGGGTGTTCTCTTAGGAAATTAGTAAACCTCACTCAGTGCATTTTGGGGAAGCTAATTAGTAATACATTTAGTAACTTTAACTGAAAAATTAGCACTAATTAATTAAGAAGAAGAATAAAAAGAAGCTGAGTGAAGCAGCTCTCATTTATGGAGCCCCGACTAGGAGCCATGTTGCACAAACCCTTCTCTTCACACAATTGTCCTGATGACATCGGCAGGAACGGCCCTAACCCTGAAGGTCTGGCGCCTTACCTGGGTCTGCTGTATCTCCACCTGCGTGTGTTTCTCCCTGGGTTTACTGTTTCTCATTAACTTCTAACCTCCTGCTCAGCATCCCCCATCTCTGACCACACCTACACGGCTGAAGCGCTCTCCCCTTCTCTAGCATTGGGATCTGGAGCACCCAACTGTACAGAATCCAACTATAACCCCAGGAAGACTGGTCAACTCTGACTTCATGGCTCCAATTTTTAATAAGCCTCACTCCTGATCACTCGAATAAAAGAAAGACGACATTTGAAATGTCACATGCTTCAGGGTGACGAGGGGTTACCAATCAGCTTGAAATCCGACTTTGTGGGATGTAACACAACCGAGCTTCTCTGCACCCTAGAGAAGTTTCATCTCTTGTATGGTGGCTAGGAGTTCTGTGTGTGGGTTTCAAATTTGTTTTGGATGGGTTTCGTCTGTGTCTCCCTGTGGCTGACAGGTCAGCCAGGAAGCTGTGGTCTGGTCAGTCCAACCCTCTTAGGAATTAATCATGCGCCAACCTGCCTGCTATTAGCTCTGTGGATGAGCCCAACTGACTTGCCCTTGACCTGATGTTCCTTCCTGGGTGAAAACAGCTCAGAATGTGGAGACCTGGTTCTCGGGCCATGACCTTCCTTGGACTGTGTCTGACCCAGCTGTGGTCCAACCCAACGAGGATGTGCTCTGCTTCTGATCAGTGCAGTTAGCATTTGAGGCAGGAATATAGAGCTCCTGTGGTTCTAGCACCTAGATTTAATCAAAAATGTTCTTTCACAGAAGTGCTTGTGTGAGTCCCCTGCTGCCATGTGACCCCACACTCTCTGCTCCCAGCTGCCCTTTCCACTCACCCCTTCCTCCCACACATCCTGCTCCCTACTCCCCCAATTAGTCATGATTCCACTAACAAGGCCACATCCTTTCACACCTCTGAGCCTTTGGTCATGCTGTAACCTCTACCTGAGTTCCTTTCCTGCATGCACCTGTCTTGCCACATTCCTCATGTTTCATGCCTTTGCGTTGGGGCAGAAATGTTACCTTCTCTATGAAATGCTCCTGAGCACCTATTACAGACTGTCATGTGGATTGTTTGCACATCTATGTTGTGACTGTGTTAGGGTAGGCCAGGCTGCAATGACAAGTAGCCCTTAAGCTGCATTGTAGCTCAAACCCCGCAAAACTCTGTTACATATAAAGCAGCATAAATGTGTCTCCCTGGCCAGTGGCAGCTGTGCTCTGCAAAGTGATTCAGGGACTCAGGATCTGATCACCTAATGGTCCCTTCTCACTGTTAGCATCTGCATCCAGTCTGCCAACACCCATTACCGGCCTTAACCACATTTCATTGGTAAGAACTGGTTCCCTGGCTATCCCTAGCTGCAGGGTGAGCTCTCGAATTTGCTCAAGAAGGGCAAATGCATTTCTGTTGAGGAGCTGGACAGTCTGTCACAGTGAGTTACTTGAGGGCACAGAACATGTCCAGTCTCGTATAAACTTGGAGCTGCAATCTGGTCTTTAGTGTGTGTATATATATATATATGTGTGTGTGTGTGTGTGTGTGTGTGTGTGTGTGTGTGTATGATGATGATGGGGGTGGGACAACATTAGATTTCCATTTGCCCCCATGTCATTAAACTTTGAGTCAAGTGACAGACCTTTTTCTTTCTGGCATTGCGTGGAGGTCTCAACTTGATGATCGCAAACCCAAACACCAAGGGCTTTAAGAAGGCAGGGTAATGGCTTCAGCTGTATCTCCTCCTAATGCGGAGTCGTGAAACTAGAGCGTTGGCATTCAGCAAGGTGAAAGACCCCTGGTAAAGAGGAACCTACTAACTCACCTTTATGTTAAAAATATATCATCATCCCTTCATTTCCCTACCGGCACAGTCCAGGCCGACTTTGGTTCCCCTTTCTGGGAAGAGCATCCTCTCCCTCTCATCCATTTCCCTGCCTCCTGCCTACCGTGGAATACAATGAATAGATGTATAATAAAATCTTTTAATTGTCTTAGCATATGTTGCTTTTATTAGGTGGGCATAATTGCATTCATGGGATCACCTACAAAGTCCTTTCGAATATAAAATTGAAATGGCTTCACACTCGCTGCACAAGTCCTTCGGAGCCACTGTTTTCCCCTTCGCTGCCTCCTGTCCCCCTTTTGCTGTAAAGTTCACATTGAAGTGGGAAAGGGAGCCGTGGCGACTGACACAGGGTGAATCTTATCAGCCGCCCGTGCAGTCCTGGCCCTACTGAAGAGCGACTGTCATTTCTACCCCATTTACTGCCCGCCCGGCCCCCGTGGCTGGCCTCCTCTCGGAGGAAATTCTCCCTGTTAAGGCTCTGTGCTTGTCATTTATTTCCCTTTTTTCCGCTCTGCCTCCACGGGCAGGTTTTGCTGTGCATTAATCCCAAAGGCAAGCTTTTTTTTACACACTTCCGCTGACCTCTTAGGGTCAGGCTCCTCCGAGCTGATTCAGGCTCGTAAAAGCAACCCAACAAAGCTTTTATGGTGTCATTACGGCTCCCTTAAATCCCTCTCCCTCCAGCTCCTAGTCACTCTGCTGCCTCTAATCAATCCGCCAGCGCTGCTGTTTGGAAGTGGGCGAGGGAGTGGGGAAGGGGGAGAGAATCTGCAGAGCCCCGCTTCACTGGGACCAAGGTCTCTCAGATCTGTGGAGGCTGTGGATCACCCTGGGCCACCTTGAGAGGTCTCAGCCTTCATTGTTATTTTAGAAGAGGGATTGGCAAGCTTTTATCCTGGAAAGGGACAAGTACTCAATATTTTGGACTTTGTAGGCTGTAGGACCTGTGTCACAAATACTCTACTCTGCCATCTGCCTTAACCCATTTGGGCTACTATAACAAAAATACCATGAACGGGGCCGAGTTTAGAAACAAGAAATTTACTTCTCAGAGTTCTGAAGACTGGGAAGTCCAAGGTCAAGCTACTGGCAGATTCTGTGTCTGGTGAGGGCCCATTTCCTGGTTCACAGATGGCACCATCTCACTGAATCCTTACACGGTGGAGGGGATGAGGGCACGAATTTCACTCATGAAAACCCACCCTTATGATCTAACAGCTTTCCGACAGCCTCACATTGAAATATTGTCACACTGGGGATTAGTTTTCAATAGATGAATTTGGGGAGGACCCTATCATCAGACCACAGAACCACTGAGGATAAACAACCTTGGCAGTATATTATGAACAAATGAGTATGTCCGTTTTCTGATAAGATTGTATTCACTAAAATAAGAAGTAGGCAGGATCCTGGCCCCGGGCTATAGTTTGCAGACCCATTTTAGTTGTTAAAAATTCTCCCTATATTCCAAGAATTCCTAGTCTGCTTTTAAGTAATTCTAGACTCCCCAAAATATGGGGTATGCATAGCAAATGCTCCGCTTCAATGGTAGAATGTTATCACCAAAAAAAATTTTGGCCAACTGAATTTTAGTTCTCAACCACATTATTTTCTCTTTACTTTCTTTTGAACGATAGAAATTTAACTCTTTTTCTTTGTTCGTTTAACGTATCTCAAAGTGCTTCACTCAAAAAATAATTTTATGTTGCCACACAGCGCTATCTTGAATTTTGGATATTCTATTTCCCATCTAATATGCAGGACCATCTAGAAAAATGTGCGTTTATCTACCAGGTCCCTGAGAGCTAAATGAAGTGGTGAGAAGAATTAGTCTGCTGCCTTGAACCTGCCACTCACTTAGCAGTGCCTTGTGAGTTCTGTGGTTGAGGGTAGGGAACCAATAACTGCAGAGAACAGATGTGGGAGCACCCCAAATTCATAATCTGATTTAAACCTTGGAGGAAACCTGTGAGGAACATAGTAAGACCATGTACCAAATGCACCAGATGAATCTCAGAGATAGGAGATAACTTGTCCTGAGGCCTTGGACCAGGGTGGTGAATATTGTGTATATAAACCCACGGCCACGTTCATCCTTTATATTTCCACTGAAGCCAAGTGTGACAGTCAGCAAGTCGCTGCTCATTCCTAGGAACGATTCTCAGGTAGCCTTCTCAATTCCCAGGCAGTACCTGGCCAAGGATGGACCTCTTGATATTACAGTGGACTTGGAATGATGCCCAGCAGCTCTAATCTAGACCAATGTGAAGTGTCCACATGTACAATTCTCCAAGTTTTTTCCTTTCAGCCTGGCTGGAAGGATGACCCTCAAGGTGATCTTAGAATCTAGGTGTTGGAGGACTCAAAGCCTCTGGTCTGGTTCCTTGAATGGCCCCGGGCTGCTGCACTGCTATTTCATTGTACTTGAAATAGCATTATAAATCTTTCACCTGGTCCTTCTTTGACATGTTGGGATGTTGGACATGGCCAGGCTCAGTGAACCCAGTAGATGCTGGTATGGGAAAGAACCGGAAGACCCTGACCTTGGGTTTGTGGATTCCTTAAGATCTGGAACAGTGATGTGTAAACTGTTTCCAAACATTTTGGAAAGTATCACGGAATTTAGCCAAATGAGGCTACGTACCCTATCAACCTGCCACCATTTGGGTTGGAATTGCAACCTAGATAGATACAAAGTGACTTATCCAGGTCACACAGGTGATGAAGTTCAGATTCTAAAAAAGAGTCTATATTGCTGGGGTCCTAGTCTTGGTTTATTTTTTTCCTCCATTATTCCTTAGAAAAAAATATATTTGGTTGTGTGTGTGTGTGTATGTGTGTGTGTGTGTGGTTTTAATTGAGTTACTTATTGAGAAACAGGGTTCTGTTTGCCACTGTGCCCAAGTCAACAAGGAAGAATTTCTACTACGTTAGAAGAGACTTTGGGAGACTTCTACATAAAAACGGACGTTGGAGGCTAAGTTTCAGCTCCATCCAGAGAAAGAGGGGTTGAGAGAGAGAGAGAGAGAGAGAGAGAGAGAGAGAGAGAGAGAGAGAAAGAGAAAAAGAGAGAGGGAGAGAAAGATTAGTAATTTATAGGTTGACATTTTCCTTGGGTCCTCCTAATACTTGTTTATTAGAGATAATTTGCTTAAGCGTGCACGGGGTGGAAGGTCACGCAAGGAAGGTTTTTATTAGTTGTGTACTGAATGGATCGATAGTAATTTGAATACTATAAATCTGCCCTGTTAACAGGTTTATTTTTCATCAGATATTAATTCCAGAGGGTCTCGCCCATTACAGAATGGCCATACACCAGGAAGGGCTGGGGGTGTCTCCTAATCAGGTTCATCTGTGCGTCTTCCTGGGCCTCAACTTGGAGCCTTCAGTGTGGGACAGCAGCTGGAACCGGGGGACAGTAAGAGCAGGAGGAACTGGGTGGACGGTAATGGACGGTAACCTAGGGCTGCTGAGGAAGTGGGAAGAAAAAAATGGCGGCTGGCTTAATTGGCTTATTTTTTCCCTTTTTCTCTCTTCTTTCCCCTCTCCCTCTTTATCTCCTTCTTCCTTCTTTCCTTTCTTCCTTCCCCCCATCCTTCCTTTCTTTCTTTCCCCAATCCTCCCTCTCTTCCTTTATCTCTTTCTGTGTATATCCATCCATCCATCCATCCATTTTATTTTGATTTGAAGACCAACACAGGTATCCAAAATGGAAAGTTTGGAAAAGTGTGAAAAAAAAAGTTGATAAAAGAGCAACAGCTCTCTAATCACAGTGCTGAGAATAACCAGTGGTGTGCAAAAGGGCGTCTCTCACCCGTCTTTTTCCCAATCCCAGGTGCATGTGTTTTCAAAACGTTGAGATCATGTTTTTAAAACATATTAGAATTTTGCATTGCTGCATCAGTTATGCTCAGTGGAGATGAGAATAGAGATGTGGGAAGAAGAAGCTGGCACTCTCTGTTCCCCACCCTGTCCTTGTTGCCAGGTGGCTGTTAGGGACCTTTGTGGACCATGCAAACCTTCAGAGCATATAGAGTGTGCACATGCCGGCAGAGCGTATGTGTGTAATAGATAACTGTTCAACTTGTATTGATAAACTTGCTCAGAGTGGTTAACGGTGCCTAGGGCACACACAGAGATGGAGACTTCTTATTTTCAGTGCTTGCACACTACACTGTGCTGTGGAATAGTCCCAATTCAATCAAACATCTCCCATTGAGGATGTTCCAGTTCCTCTCTGTGTTGTTATTACTGCTGTTTTAACCCCACCCCCACCCCGCCCTGAATACCACAGCAATAAGTACTCGTGTGTGTTTGTCCTAATACACTGCCAGTTTTGATTTGGGAGCATATAGTCCCAAAGTGAGATTTCTGGGCCAAAGACTAGGTAATATAGTTTGGTGTCCTGTGTTTTTACATAACAGTATACAGAAGGTTCCCCCCATATTACTGAAAACTCTTTGCAAATGAGTTGCTTAGCTATCTATCTGTCTATCTATCTATTTATTTATTTTTTAGTGGCTGCCAGGGTCTCCACCTGCAGTTCTACCCAAGTTGACTTAGTCTTTTCTTATCACTGAGCCCCTGGGTGGCGTCCAGGTCTTTGCTTTTATAAAGGATGCTGACACAAACCTCTTTCTGCATGAATCCTCGCCTCCCTTTTGCCTTGGCCCTAGAGGTAGAATGATGGGGGCCAGAGGTCACAAATGGAGAAGCCGTTTCAACCTCAGGCTGCAGACAGCCCCATCGCAGGCCGGGCTGCCGGGCCCATCCTAAGGCAGGGGCACTGCAAGAGCCGCAGCGCAGGCCTTCAGGACAACTCCGTTCCCCCCGGGCAGGGCACAGTGATTAATACAGCTTTACCAACATCATCCTTTTGAAAGCCTCATCTAACTGACCTCAGCTCATTCCTGAACCTTCTAACTATCCCGGGGTAGTCTGTAGATTCTCAGCAGACAAGTTACAGTGAGCAGAGGAAACCTTCCCCAGCCCGGCCAGGCCCACTGCCACCAAAGATGACCCCTGGGCCCCCCCAGGCAGCTGGAGACTCCGGAGCCAGAGACTGGGAAGGAGGGGAGGTTCTTTAGTTCCGTGAGGTCCATTGTCCCTTCTGCTCATATCCACCATTTCCCAACGGGGTGCTGTTCATATTGGGGGCTGCAGGGTGGGAGAGACTGTGTGCCACTCTGCAGGGTGTCTGGGATCTCCACCCCCGCCCCACATACCAGCATCATGCCATCCCATTGTGACAACCAGAAACGCCCGGGTCCCCCAACTCCCCTTTTCATACTTCACCCCTGGATCTCAAGATTCAAATTAATATTTTTCCAAATCCTTTGTTTTATCTAAATAGGTGGCATCTTTGAGTGGGGGCTTTTGCTGTGAGTCCTGGGTGATAATGGTTCTCGACTGGGACTGGAGGGGCAGGAGGAGGGAAGGTAATTAGTGGGGCCTATTATAATGGGGTCAGCGGGGTTATCTGTGGTTTCCAAGTAGAGTAACAGGGGTTTTAAAGGCAGGTCTCTGGAGGAGGGAGACCCGGGTTCAAACCCCAACCCCTCCTCCTGCCAGCTTCTGACCTTGGGCAGGTTATTAACCTCTTTATGTCTTTATTTTACTATAAATAGGCCATAATTATAGTTTCAACTGCATAGCTTTGTTATGATGAGTAGATGAGTCACTGTTTCTGAGACAGTTCATGCCTGATACAGAACAAGCACTGTATGTGTGTGTGTGTGTGTGTGTGTGTATTACACAAATATGTATGGGTGGCTGTGTTTGTGTTTTTCATAATCCCAGTTTGGCAGAGGGGGTCTTAACAAAATCCCTGCCAGAGGTAACAGGGGAGCAGGCTAGAGAACTTTTAGGACAAAAACCTAAGAATATCAGATTTATGTGGTAGGCAAGTCTGCATGCGGTGTCCCTAACCTGGGGCACAGCCTTTAAGAGGCGGTCAGGTGCTCCATCTTCCATGTCCAGATGGTCTCCTCTGACAGCCATTGAGAGCAGCCCACTGTTGGCCTGGGCGGAAGTGGGACTGGCAGACCCCACCCAGCCTGAGCGGAGAGGGGCATGTTCAGAGCAGGAGAGGGCCCCACAAAGGAGGGGGCACCTGTGGCTCTAGTCTTCCCCAGCCCTGCCTGTGGCATTCCAGTGCTGCCTGACCGGCTCCCGTCCATGGAGACCTGGCGGGATCAAGCCAACTGAGAGTTGAGCGAAATGCCATCAACCTCCCAACCTCTGTCCCCCCACAAGGGAGAACTGGAGGGAAGGAGGGACGAGAGAGGAGGATGGGCTTTGTGGGACACTGTGCTAACACACACATGTGACATTCAGAGTTGCCCTGTGAGCAGCCACAGACAATCCAAGACCAACATGGCGTTTCCTCTACGGGAAGACGCACCTGTCATGGTGTATACATTTCTGAGGTTGTGTGCATCCTATAATTGCTGTATTTACTGAACTATCAACCTTCCTCCCCAGTCCCGTGAGCAGAGCAACAGGCATCTCACTTAGTAACATCTTAAGCAGTAATAATAATTACTACAGCAGACACGGATAAAACAGTGGTCTGTGAATTCTGCTCTTGTAAAGCTCATTTAATACCCATGACAAGCCAGTGAGGCGGTTGCCATGGCACCCCGGCCATTGACGAGGACGTAGAGGCACACAGCACTGACCAGCTGGCCCCTGGTCCCAGGGCTGGTGAGGAGCAGAGGGGAGTGGGCAGCAAGGTCTCCTGCTTCCCAAATCTGTGTTCTTTCCTCCACATCACACTGACGTCATCTCTCAACCCTTCCCTCGGTGCTCTGTCTCTGTTCTCAGAGCTTCCAGAAGCCCACACACTTTGGTGGGAATGGTCCTTGTCGTTTTTTCGGCTCTCCTTGGCTCTGTGACTGTTTCTTTGTAACACTTCTGTCAGTGCTTTTGCTGCAGGAAGCAAACAGGGATGGTGTCCAGGGGATTCCAAGAAATGGGATAAGGGGCAGCGATGGCCAGCACCATCTTCTAAATAGATTGGTGGACTCAGCCCTCCCCCAAAGGTTCAGAATTGACCTTCGACTTGAATCATTGAAACCCCTTGAGTCAGATGTGATTAGTGTGGAGTCTAGACAGAAGAGTCAAAACTGGTAAACACGTGCTCTTCAGCATCTCCACTCTGGGAGGTGCTGACAGTGCCCGCCAGGTCCAAGCATGCCCCAGGGGCACAGACCTGAGAAAAGCAGTCACCACTTATAAAAATTACCCAGACCCCACATTTTCAGGCGCTGAATGTTCCTGTTGTCTTGGACACACACTGGCCAGTGGACACTGGCCAGGCTCTTGTCCTCGTGCAATCTGGCATCTTTCCACACCCGTCTCTCTGCAACCCCAGCCCAGCAGTACCAGCCTGTACCTGCCTCTCCTGGGCACCAAGATGGCACCCCACCTTGGCCAACCTCCCAGCACCTCGGTGATTCATCTCTGACCCTGAGAAGGTTCTACCTTTCCCAGAAGAGTGGGAGGACAGGAAGACAAAGATAGGAGTCCAGCCCTCCGCTAATGCAGCTCTGAGTTCCTCGTAGTGTAGTCCTGGTGATGACACAGTTGGCTGTGGAGGAAGATGGTGAAAAGTTATCAGTCAGGAAAGGAGGGGAAATTGTTACTTTTTGTACAGCTGTCAGCTGTAGGGACTTCAAGTTTTTAAAGATCTATGAGGTTAGATCTTGGTCCCTAGTACTGACGACTAAACATTATGCTGTATAAAAATCAGGGAACACAAGGAATTTGATTAACTGTCCACCTCTGGTCCTTTTGTGATCCTAGAGACTTAGAGATAAGAAAAACCACAGATGTATTTTGCTGAACTATTGACCTATTGGTAAGGCTTGAGGGGGAGAAGCCCCCTCTCTTCTGAATCTAGGGGAAAGTTGGTTCTTTTCCTGGATTTGGAACACTTGAACTCAGAATTAGTGTCCCAAATAGCATCCCACTGTGGTCAAGCCACTGGGCCAGGCAGACAGCTGCCCCTGTGCAATCAGAGCAGAGGAATCTCAATGGGAAATGCTCCTCCAACTTCACCTGGCTTTGGCAGTGAGCTCTCTGCCTGCCCCTGCTTATTTACAGTTTAAAGGGGGGAAAATGTAATATTTTAAGGTGTATTTGACCATATTTTTTCACCAGGGGCCATTTTCCCTTGAAAAATTCCTTTTGTACATGTTATTTGTTAGTTAAAGGAGACAGGATCCCTCCCTCCCTACCCAAGAACCATTTGTCACCAGGTGGCCCCACGATGGATGAAGAGCCTGCCGCACAGATCTGTGTCAGAGATGTGCATTTATCTTCCACGGTTTACGTGGTCAGGATGCAGGGAGGGCCTTTTGTCAAATGCCTGCCAATGGACGTTTGGCGGACCCACTCCGGAACGTCATAGATTTTCTTCTCTGTGGGGTTGGAGTGGAGAAGGTGGCAGGTAAATGGTACCAGGACAGGAATGAGGGCGAGAAGAAATGGGAGCCATGGTTCATGGGGTGGGGGCAGCTTGCTGGACACTGCGTCTCATGGGAAGGGGCCCATCTGTGTTCTAAAGGAAGACAAATTCAGGGCTTGGATACCTGAGGCATGACATTAGGAAACCCCCAGGAAGGCCCACAGAGATGGTGTGTGTGTGTGTGTGTGTGTGCGCGCGAGCGAGACAGAGTAACACGTCCTCTGGCCTTGAGAAGGTATTCAGAGTATTTTCTGGATCCTTTTTTACCTGATATACATTGTCAAAAATGAACTTAGGTGCTCTCCACGTTGTGACTCTGGGCCCACGGATTCTTCTAGAACATGTTCAGAACTATTCAGAGTTTGGAGTTGATAGAGACAAGTGTCACTGTATCACAATGTGACTTGATTTCAAAAAACAGAACTACCAGAGAAAGTACAAATCATACAATAAAAACCCCGGAATGTTCAGAAGAGGATCTAGAACAACCCTGGACATCGTACACAACCGAGAGTGCTGGTTAGGAACCTCAGACTCTGAGCCCAAATTCCCAGCTCAAATTCAGCTCGGCCACTTAGATGAGGTGACTCGGGGCAAGGACAAGACAGATGTGACTCGGGGCAAGACACCGTGTGCTCTAGGATCCTCCTCTACAAAGTGGGTTAGCACAGAGTCACGTGTGCTCCTCTGTGTCATAATTCCCAGGAATTGTAGTTTAGTACCCTGAATACAGATTGCACAAGCACTTGCCAAATGCCTCCAATAAACAGAATATGGGAAATCTTCTCTTTCTTTTGAAAACAGGAAAAAAAATTATGAATTTGAATTCATCTAAGCTGTGTATTCCCCGGGCATCAGCGTGTAGAGCCGCGCGGGGTGGGCACTGGTGATAGTGCTCCTTCTTATCTCTAATTGCCACTGTCTCCCCCACGCACAGCCAGACAAGCTGTGCTCTCCAGGCACCGGCCCTCTCAGACTTCCTGTGTCATTTTGCCCTTTCCTCCCCAACCTGCTAATTGTGGACAGTGCCCCCGAGGGAGTCTCTTCTCCTCTTCTCCTTCCTGGAAGGTACCAGAGAGGAATACGCACCGAATCCTGAGCTGGATGAAGCAGACATGAGAAAAGGGACGGGGCTTTGGGGCATCGGGGCTGTGTGTGACAAAGACGGCAACATCCTCTTTTGCCCTCGTACCCAGGAGGACATGTCAGTGGAGGCCAGCAGTGGGGCTGGCCTCCTGCTGTGGCTTCAGATACAGCCTTGAGTCCTGACTGCGGGGCCAGAAGCACAGAGCAAGTCTTCCTTCCGTCCTTCCTTCCGTCCTTCCTTCTGTCCATCCGTCCTTCCTTCCTTCCGTCCTTCCTCCTCCTCCTCCTCCTCTTCTTCTTTTTGCTGCTGTGTTAAGTTCTTTTAGACAGTTTGGATTTCTTTTCGAAGATTTCCAAAATTCCTTTCTCAGAGAATTGTTGGTTGGGTATCTAGTGAAGCACGCATTTTGGAAGAAATTACAAATTACTAATTGAGGTGCCTTTGAGAATCATTTCCCTTTTGTTTTGCCTAATTTCCACACTTATGAAATCAAACTTTCAGTTAAATGTTTATCTAGCAATTCAGCCCTCGTAAGCCATCTGTTGCCAAGAAGGTCTGTAGGACTCTTGGTTGCGTGTGCTGGCTTGGCTCTTCCAAATCTCTGCGCACAGAGGCCTGGTGTCTGAAGCCTGCAAGCAGATGGCCACTTTTATTTCCAGATTCTTCTCCACGTCCACACTGTTCTCCAGAGACACAGGTGGAGAGCAGGGGTGGCTGACTCAGGCCTGCTCTGCCCGCTCACCTCTGGCTTTGGCTCTTCCCCTTTCTCAGAGGCACCCGTGTAATCCAGAGGCATCAGTATTCACACTCGTGTGTGAACAGCCGAGCTAACATGCACCAGAGGGAAAATATTACTTCTCATAAATGCTCAATAATTATAGTCTTTATTGCATCTGAATCTATATTGCCACACAGAGTGGAAAGCTTTCGGGTTCTATGGGGAAGAGTTGACAGAGACTTGCAGGTGAAAAAGAAAGGAAATGAAACTACATACACTATACAGAGAGGGAAGATGTCTGCATAAACCTACAGACAGAGAGAGAGAGCAGTGGCACCGTGTGTTGACCTCCAAAATAGTGTTAACTTTCTGAAAAACTGAACGTATTGAACAGGCTCCTATCAGGAAGGCGTACTTCATACACACTTACATATATACATACACACACATATATTTATTTGTTTATTTATTTTAGTTGTTGATGGGTCTTTAGTATTCTGTTTATTTACATGTGGGGCTGAGACTCGAACCCAGTGCCTTACATGTATTTCTTAAAGAATTATTGTTCATAGTGACTCCTGTTTCCGTGGAGGGAGGGAGATTCTTTTATTATTACAGCTGTTAACTAGAAGAGATGAAAGATGTGAGAGGCAGCTCTCTTCTGCCCTTCTGATTTGCTTGGCAGGACTGAAGTTTTAGGCACCAAAAATTCTTCCGAGCTCCCTGTGACAGGGGCTGGGTGGATGATTTGTCATCTTGCAATAGAGACGAATGGAGTGATTTTTCTAGGCAATTTAGTTCTTTAAAAATTCCTGGTAGTTTCATACCCTAGTTAGCTTTAGGAAACAGAGTTGGGGTGCAGTGGGGAAGTGGGATAAAGATGTAAATATGGAAGCATCGGAGTGCTTCATTATTCTATCTTTCCCTGGAAATGTTTTCATGGAAATTGTTTCTTATGGCAAACGTTCACAAGAAATAACATGGAGCCATGACACCCGGGTTCCCGCCTCAGGTCTGGATGTCCAAAGACCACTGCGTCTCTGGGTGCTCAGACCCACACAAGGGGGCTTCCCAATATGGAAAGGCCCAAGGATAGGGGGTTCATGTGCTTTGGCTCCCCAGAAACTTTTACCACGTGTCCAACTAGGATTAAAATGGCACGAAAGTTGAGTCAAACATCAAGTCCCTTTTGTCAAGGGCAAGAAGTCACCGAGAAGATGAACTAGTTGGTGTTCCTTAGATGATTAAGCAGGTGGTTTGGGTATAACAGGGGTCTGCAAACTGCAGTCCATGTAACTAGCCTGGTGTATGTGTTCGCATGTGATTGTAGTTGCTTTTACACTACCATAACAGATTCCATGATCGGAACCGTACAGGCTGTGGCATTTGCAACATTTCTTATCTACCTTTTCACAAAGAAGCTTGAGGATCCTTGGGTAAGAAGAAGCCCTCCTCCGGCTTCTTATTAAAAGCCCGGTTTTCACTCCTAGCTGGTTGAAGTCCTTGTGAGAGTTCTGTCACTGAAGAGCCATTTGAGATATAATTCAGAGAAAGTTCCTATCCCATCCTATTCGGGCTAAGCAGACATGTTTCCAATCTACAGAACCAAAGAGGCCACGACCAAGAGTAAACACCATCCCCCCTCCACCTAGCAGACGTGGGACCACCCAAAAGAGAGCCTGGCGCCCAGGGAGGCGATGCCCCAACGCCACCAAGATGGCATCTGTTATAAAGGTCCTATGGCGGGGGTCTGCGTGCTCACGAGCCCCACTCTTCAATGGAGAAGTACTTGGGATGCAGTGAGGAGTTGAAACAAAATTAGTGGAAAAACAAGGAGTTTAAGGGAGCAGGGTATCAGGTTTTCTGGGCTCACCACACGTCAGGTGATTTAAGCTAAAAATGGCTTAAAATACCGCAATCACTTGAAGCGCCTTACATAAACTGACCAGGAATCTGGGGCATTCGCGCTGGAGACGATTTTCTCCTCCTCGAGATAAGGGATGGGAATTAGTCATGGGGTGTTTCCAGATAATGTAGTTAAGGCCTCATGGAGTATGAGGTGGGCAGGGAGCTCTGCTCCCGGGACCCAGGCGATCCTGCCAGCTCAGAAGGCGCCGGTGCGCGCTTGCTGCCTGGGCAGCTGCGGCTGACCCGTGCCCACCCGAGGCCTCCTCGGGTGTGAAGTGGGGCAAGAAATGCCCCCCACATAGCGGTTGGGTTAAGTTCCTCGTTTATTTCTTCATCCTTCCGCCCGCACAGCCACCCACTCGTTTGTCTCCTGCTCACTGAGCTCCCTGGGCCAGTCCAGTGCTAAGCCTCGGCGGGGTGTGGGGAGCATCGGGGGGCATTTTGATGATTTGGCAAGTGAAAGAGACGTGGGTCATGTCTGGTAAGGTCTTGGCTGGTCAAGGGAGGTACTTCTCAAGGTGGCAGGTTATCCAGCCTTGAGCTGACCCACGTGGCCCTGGGCTTACAAAGGCAGCCTTTTTCTCACATTCTTTTATTTTCTGCCTCTCGCTTTTTATTTCCTGTGTGAGGTCCACCCCCGTGCTTATCCTCAGGACAAGGAGTAGATATAGTGAGAAGGTTGGAGCCCAGCCCACTCTTCTTATAATTGAATCCCGTCTCTGTCCCTTACTGGCTGTGTGTTCTTAGGAAAGTCATCAAACCTATCTGAGCTATCACAGAGCCTGGGGAGAAGGGGACAGAGGAAAAGCCTCCTGTCATGCCTTGACCATGGCCATCCCTACTGCTTCACTGTGGCTAGCAAAGAGTGGAGAGAAGCCCGTCTCCTTGGCTGTGAACCAGCCATGAGTTGCCCGTGTTCTGCTCTCCCCGGCTTCACTGTCCCCAGGGTCAAGGTCATTCTGTCTATTCCTATGAAACGGCAATTCTGTCTCTTGTGTTTTCTGGTGGAATCTTGCAATACAGGGTGGGAGGTGCCGGCTCTGGAATCAGATAGATCAAAGTTCACATCCAAGTTCTCTTACTTGTGTGTGCAAATTGCTTTCCACTGGGGGCCCCTGAGAGATAAGGATAGTAGCAAGCACTTTAGAGGGTCATGGAGAGACCTCTATTCGGATATCTGGACACTCACAGCATGGAGTCTGGAACAGGGGAGGCCTCAGTAGGTCGGGGCCACATCCTGAATTGCAGCAGACCGAGCCAGTGCCCTCTGTGCTTCTTCATGTCTTGCTGAAACTTGAATCAGTGAGAGGCTCCTGAGCAAGCAGTGTGGCTGCTGGGCAGAGCTTCTGGGCCTTGTCTTCCCAGAAACACCTCTGTTCTCTATTCCAGTGCGACCTCAGCCTACAAGTGACATATTAGATGTAGGTAGCAATAGTCCCTGGGATTTCTTTACAGATAAACCATGCTTTTCATTAAACTTTCTGAAATATTGCATACAAGGCCCTCACCCTTTTCATATTGCAGATCCCCTAGCCAGCAGGAACCCAGGTGAGACCCCACTGGTTTGGAGGAAGGGGAGGAAAGAGCTCCCTTGGGGAAAGGTGATTCAGGATAGCAGGTGGATTGCACAGCGTAGCTCTGTCAAAGGGACTCCATCTGGGGGGAAGCTGAATCAGTGGGTGGGTGGGATCGTGGTTTCCCTCATCAATCAAGGCGCCTGCACTCACCTTTGCACCTGCTGATCAGCCCGATGCACAATCTCTGTGGACGGCTCCCATCAATTTCCTCCCCAGACAGCACACACGTGCAAACGTGGTTGGCTGTTGTTTGCAGCACGCTGCACCCTCTGCCTGGGGAAGGCTGCTATACTTCTGCATCACCAGCTGTTCACAACTCAGAGGAGACACCAAGATGCCAAGAGCGTCTAGGACATGCGCGCCCTCTCCTGCCATCGGGCTCTGGAGGCACCCTCGGCCTATTTGCCCTCCAGTTACTCTGCAGGCAAGCCAGCCCCATGGGCCGGGAGCTTTGTAGAAATCACACCTGGAAAGCAAGTGCAGGGACAAGTGGCAGCCCCCAAGGGCTAGAAGCATCCCTTTAGCTCCATGCCTTCTGTGCACGGCCTTTGGAGTCACAGGCATGAGTCTGGATCTCAGTTGTGTCAACTGGGAATTGTGTAGACTTGTGCAAGTGACTTTGCATCTGTTTTCTATGAACTGGGGAAGAGAACGGCAAGCCTAGTTCACAAGGTTGCCGAGGAACCTGGGGGCCGGGGTGGGCGAGCAGGAGAGCCCCTGCCAGGGCGCACTCGGCCCACTGACTGGCACATCGGAAGTGTTACATGGGTACAGCTCAGACGTGAGTCATAACTTGTGGAGAACAACTGGGTCAAAACCACACTGACAATAAATTGGAGGGGAAAAAATCTGCATTTGGTTTATGCGGCAAGTGGATTTGATGTATTTTTCCTTCGGGATCATGCATTCATATTTGCCAAGTCCCTACTTGGTGCTGCGTGTTGGGGTTGGGTGCTGGGACCCCTCTGTCAGGTTCAGGACCAATAGCACACTCAGCAGTAGGGGATGATGGGCTGTCAGGGCAAGGAGAGGCCTCAGTGACACATTCTCAGAAGCTGAACCTGGCGATAACACACGCTGTTCAGCAAGTTGCCACCCTGCGTGAGAACCCCGCTCAGGGTGCCTCGGTGCCCCGTCCTTCACCACTTCTTTCTGCTCCCAGCTTCCGGGGGGTGAGCTGGCTCATCTCTGGCGCTTCCCCTCCTGGAGGCCCCAGTCTGCTGAGTCGGGACTTGCCACTTCTCCATCTGCTTCCCATCTTTCAAAAATTTTGTTGATGTTTCTTGATCACTGACTTAAACATTCCCCCCACCCCCACCGTGTTACACTTTTAATAGAGTTTCTGGGGCAGACAAAAATGTCTAATTTGAATCTACCTTGTCTCACCAGAAGCCCGGAGGAAGCCTGTGCTTTTTGCCCTAGGCCATGTACCCCGACCTGATGGATGGGAAAGGATTATGCAGACAGAAGGCAGTGTGAATGGATAGATGCCCCTGCCTCTGCTTCTGTTGTAGCTGCTATCAGTTGAATGTGGAATGTGTGCAAGCTCCATGAGAGTACGTTATGTGCACGGGCTGATTCAGTCATGAGAATGACTAAAATATATGTATATCAGTATCTCATATTTACAGAAGAAGAAACAGAGGCTCAGAGTGGTTCCGTGTATTTCTTATAGAAACAGAGCTATTGTTAGTCATAGGTTGGGTATCCTGGGAAGCAGACTCTACAACTGAGATTGGCATGCAGAAAGATTACCGGGGTATGCCCTAGGATCCACACTTGTGGGGTAAGCAGAGTGTGGCAGAGGGAGAACCGAGCCATGATGTAGGAGCAGCAGATGCTTCAGCCAGTCCCAAGGAGATTCTGAAGCTGAGGTGATCCTTCAGAGATGTTCTGAACTGGGCCAAGGAGGCCCAGAAATTATTGAGATGGGGTGCCTCCTGGAGAGAGCTGGATTGGGTCAGGCAGATCCTCTGGTGGAGGGCAGTCCCAAGGATAGATGGAGCCTTCAGAAACAATGACAGCGGCTGGGGAAATGAGGACCTCCTGGTGCAGAATGGGGGCTCTGGGTAGCACACCACAGCGCCCACTGTATACAGCCCCAAGCCCCACCCTGTAAGTGGGTGCAGGGTGGAGGGGTGGAGGGGTGGAGGGAGGGAGGGAGGCCAGCTATTCCAGATGAGGAGCCTGCTTCCCCTGAACCACGCACAGCTCCTGTGACGTCTCATTAGCGAAGTGCTATGTGTGGCAGAAACAGCCTAGCTGGCCCCTACGTTCTAGTACAAATGTGTCAGAGATTTCAGTCCAGGAGGGAAAGAACCCTTGACTCTTCTTCCTTCCCTGTATCGCTGGCTCCTACCGCTTGAGAATGTGCTTCCCCACACAGGGGAGCCGCTTGGTGAGGTTGGACACCAAAGACAGCTCTGTTTTGAAAGTGGGCACAGTGACATCACCAAGGCCGTGGACAGACGTTCTCGGGCAGTTTCCTTGGCAGGGACCCGTTTGCCCCTTCAGTCGAGGCAGCCCCTCGCGGAAGCTTGGTGTATTCGAGTTTTGTCACCTTGGATGAAGTTACCAAAGAATGACATGACAAACAGCGCTCCTCCCCGTCCCCACCCGCTGGGGCGGCCAATGACCTGGGACCTTCTGTCTCTAAGCACGTGCTCTAATAAGGCCTTGGAAGCAACAGAGGCTCCAGAGGGTTGTCTCTGTTCATCAGCCTGATATCGGGAGGGAGTAAATCCTGCGCCTCTTTAGACCCTGGTTCCATTATTGCCTGGGAAATAACTCCCAGTCCCAGGATTCCCCGTGTTCCCCGTGGCCCCAGCCTCTCTCCCCCCTGGGCCTCACCTAATGGGTCTGCGTTCCCTCCTCCCACACGGCCAGCAGAGGACAGATGCTTAGCCACCATGACGACTGGAGGGCCAGCTGCACAAGTGGCTATTGTCCTTCCTGTCACCAGGCTTGCAAGCCAGGCATCTGGGAGACGAGGCCATCAGATGTGGCAACCAGAGAGGAAAAAAGCAGAGTAAGATGCTCCTGGTGTCCCCGTTCTCCTGAGTTCAGCATTTCTCTGAACCGCGAAGGCAGGAGAGTGCCAACTGGAGCCGGTGCGTCATGAGACCGCCCTGGTGATGCTGCAGGTGACCCACACCCGCGGAACCGTTAACCCCAGCGCCGCCGGCTTGCAGGACGCTCCTGCAATTTACTGAAGCAGCCCGCCTCCTCAGGCCCGCAGACCCCTTCAGAAGACCTTCTGGCTGGGGATTGATTGTCCAAGGCCACCCGCAGGCAGACTGGGTCCTCCTGTGGCTTGAGGACACCAGCTTGGAAACCAGGCAGTTGAGGACACAGGAATGGAGCCCCGTGAAGCTCTGGAGCAGCCTCCAGGGAGATTAGTGACCCCAGAAGGGAATATGGAACCGCTTCATGGATCCAGTTGGGATAAATGTTCCCATTGACTCGTGATTCCAGGAAGCTCTAGAGGGTGCGTCTGTGGGGTCAGAGCGACCGTGAGCAAGGAGCCTGAAAACAGGCTCTGAACTGAGGAGATCTCTGTTTGGATCTTAATGCTGGTACTTCCCAGCACCCCCATTAGTCTCCGTCACCCCTTTACCATCGCACCACCCAGTGAGGTGAGGTTGTGGGAATCAGAAGGAGCCAGCAGCCATTAGCACCCCACAATCCCTGCTGTTGCTGTTGGAGATGGCACCGGGGTGGCAATGGCCCTCCTCGCCCACCCTCCCCCAAGCCAGTCAGAGGCCTGGCCCAGCCCTTTACAGCTGTGAGGAGGTGGCTTCTGGGAGAGTGACCTGACTCAAGGGGAGTAGCTGGGGCCCAGGGACAGGTGGTCTCTATGGGGAAGGACTTTGTCTCTCCCAGGGCTTGGAGGGGAAGGAGGAGATAGAGGTCAGCCCGAAGGAGAATTTACGACCCCGCCAAAGGTCAACCTGGAGCTGGGAACAGCACCCTTTGGTGCTCGGGGCTTTGGGGGAGTCCCACCCCCAGGTCCAGCTGGGCTGGCCTGAGATTGTCCTTCACTTCTGAAATCTGGAGTTTGCCATAGGTAGATGGGGAGTGAGAGGGGGACACCAGGACAGGCCGCCTCATGCCCGGGGGTGTGGCAGATGCCACCAGCCATCGCCTTGTCCCTGGCAACCATCTGCTTACCCACCTGGGCAGCCTGCTCACCTCCACCATCAGAGGTCCAAATCCAGCCACTCCCAGCACGCTGTGGGCATCTGCACGTCAGGATCAAAGCCAAATTAAACAGCCACCTACCGAACGGCTGCAAATTCACATTCCTTCATAGAGTGGCTCACTTCTGACCTTCAGCTCGTGGGTTTCCGGCCTCTGAGTTGGGGACCTGAAGGGCTGCCTGACTTCTAGAATAATATAGAAGAACGGGTTTTCACATTTTGAGGCAAAAATTGAACTGGAGGAATAAGAGAGACGGGGCTAAGTGGCCCTAGGATGCCTACTAGAAATTGTATCTGGTCCTTTATGGAAAAAGGGCATCACCCTTAGTATTTGGAGGACACTAAGTCAACCAGTGCCACTCATGTACCTGAATGGCACTAACACCCCACAGGGAGAGACACATATATTTCTCCAAAATTTTTACTATAAAAGCTTTTTGAATAGAAATTTGAAAGAATATTGTAGCACCCACCACAGGCCACCTACACTCCTACTGGGCTTCTTCTTTGTAACTGGATTTGCCTGCTTGCATAGATGCTCTATCTGCGCATCCCATTCCCAGCCCCCATTGCTCACGGGTATTTGGGAATGTAGAGGAGATAGGTAACAGGCCTGGGTGAGGGGTCTCTGGAATTTAACAAAGGATCATGGTAGTTCTTTAAATGTTGATGTCCCAGGGGCACGGACATGAACTTAGTTCTGGCCCCCTGTGGCCAGAGGAGCCATGGAATTCATGGCCAGCCTGGTCCCTGGCTTGAAGAAATAGGGTGTTTGCTGCATGGATTTCTAGTCTAGACACCAGAAATTTCCCGCTACTGAAGCCCCTTGAGTGAGGGGAAAGACAGAATATTTCCACCCGTGTGCTTCTGTCTTTAAACTTGCAATCAACAGAATTGCAGCTACCTTTTCCCAGTATTTGTTGAGCGGGGATGACCCCATGTTTCACCCATCCCAAGGAGAGCCCCTCGAAGTGAGTGCTATTAAGCCCACTTCACAGATGACGAGACTGCATTTTCTCACCTGTCACGGAGCTGCCAGGTGGCCAAGGCACGGGTCCAGCTGAAGTGTCTCTGGCTTCAGCTCTTGGGCTTTCCCTACCATGCCTCGCTGCCACCCAATTTGCAAAAACACCCATATCTTTCCTCCTCCTCCATTTCCCTCGAGGACAAAAGAGGCGGTATTGATTCCTGCTCAGTGGAGGTTAGCAAGGGCCTCTCTCTCCCTTCCCAAGGTGAGCACAGAGGGTTTGTTAATGGAAAACTACAGGGAGTGGGGACTGTCTCTTCCCTGGCTCTGCGGGAGAGTCGAGCTGGATTTGTACATGATGATGCCCAAGCTGGCTCTGCTCCCTACAGATCTAGCTTTGCCGCATTCTTCAAGGGCTCCGGAGAGTTCCCTGTGCCATCAAATTAAGTTTGGAAACTTCAATAAACAAGTCCCGAAGGAAGCTGTCAATTAATGCATTTACACTGAAGTATCATACTTGGGCAAAACATCTTCAAACACCAGCGCTTTTTCCCAGCCATTAAAAAGTGTGCGCGCGCTGCTTGGTTTCCATAGATACCAGAGGTAATAGCCTCCTTCCTCTCATTGAAGAGTGAGGATTGTTTGGTATCTTTCTTTCTTTTTCACCTTTGTCTTTCTTACTTTTCCCCCTCCATCCCTATTTATGAAAACTAAAGATAACCAAATTGAAACCTGGCGCTATAATTGGTGGGAGGAAGACAGCTTGATTCGCAGGCTCGGGTGATTTCAGTTGCGCTCACCTCCTTATTATCTCATGACTTCCACAAAGAGTGCTGGTATGTGGAGGAGGGAGATGGAGAATTTTCAGTTGCTCAGAATGTGTTTCCCCCGTCCAACAGACTCCGACTCAAAAGGAGTCTGACTGTTCGTGGTCTGTTGAAGAGCAACTGAATTCTGGCGGAGTGTGCAGAGGAGATTGGCAAACTACAGCCTGTCACTGCCTATTTTTGTAAATAAAATTTTATTGGGACCCATCCCTGTGCCTTCACGCACATTGCCAACAGTGGCAGGGTTGTGCAGTGCCTGCAGAGCCTAAATGACTTCATCTCTTCCAGAAAATGTGTATTGATCCTCTGTATGTAGGAAGGAGTCGGGGTCCGTGACTTTAGGCAAGTACTTAGTCTTGATGTGACTCAGTTTCTGCACCTTTGAAATGGGAAGGACCCTTTCACAGGGTTTTTGCACTGTGGTTGGATGTAGGAAGGGGATAAGAGAGATTATTTTCACTGGAGATACTTTGACTAGCAGGGCGCAGTAGGGCACACCTGTAATCCCGGTGGCTTGGGAGGCTGAGGCAAGAGGATCACAAGTTCAAAGCCAGCATTAGCGAGGCCCTGAGCAACTTAGTGAGACCCTGTCTCAAAGTAAAAAATAAAAAGGACTGGGGATGTTTAGTGCCTCTGGGTTCAATCCCTGATACTAAAAAAAAAAAAAAGAGAGATTCTTGGACTAGAAAAATCTAAAGAAGCCCATCTTAGGCTTCTGAAAGTTTTTTTTTTTTTCAAAAATCCAAGGAAAACATGTAAAAAGTCACGTAGCTCAGCTATGGTCTCTGGGCCTGGAGTATGCTCAGGGTCTCTTCCCTGTGAGGTGACAACCTGGAAGGGACTCCATTCTGCAAGGAGAAGGCAAACAAAAGAAGCCACAATCATCTAGGAAGAAATCTTTAATTTCTATTCAGCTTTAAAGAGTTTGAGAGAGCCCCCCCCCCTTAACAAACCAGTTCAAGTACATGCCTTCAGATTATAAAAGTACCTGAAATTGCCTAGAATATCAACATGCATAGCTTGTTAATATTTACATATATTTACATAGGGAAACAAGAGAAAGATCTACAGTTATTTACAGTCTACAGAGGGGAAGAGAAAGGCAGCCTAATTGTATTTCCTAAAATACAGTACATGAGTAGTCAGCACATGCATATGGAGATAATATTTGCATGATAGAATGCAATTTTTTTTTTTAAAAAAAGACATACCTTTGTAACTTTCTATGCTAAGGTATTGCATAATCAAGGTGATTTTTTTGTTGTTTGTTTGTTTTGTTTCTAGTCTATTTGCATCAAGTTCTTTAAAATGCTCACTAATACCCAGGCAGAATTATTTACCCTGGCAATTAAAGCAACAGCACACACGATCATTTCCTACTAACTAGCAACAAGCTGCTGGTGAATGAAATATCTATTGTTTCTCATTACCCACCGACCACTGTGAAGAGATCTCTCGGTGTAAGGCAGTGCCTAAGTTATCACCATTAATTATGGAAGTAATATAAATGAGACACTCTCCACAGTATGTTCTAAATGAAATATTAACAAGGCCAGCGTCTTTGAGCCTGAGAAATGATCTGTTCTGGTGAGCTCTCTATGAAAATGCACATACCTAACCAAGACAGGCCCGACTTGACATGGCAGGGCTAGACATCGGGGGCGGCCTCTGAGGTCTGAATACTGCAGAGTGTATCCTCTTAATTCATTTTGGGAAGACAGAGTCAAGAGTTAATTCCTTAGCATGAGGTGTCCCCATCAGGGACCCTGTGTGTCCCTCCCCCAACGCCTTTTCATAACTACATTGTAGAATATATATGTGACCTAAGCATAACGGAACCATCAACCTTAAAATCTAAACAAACAGTGTGTTTGGGGTTTGCTCTGAAATCCTGGCTGCTCACAAAACATTCAGTTCTTGGTTTTCTTAATGAGCTACTGTGGCAGGCAGACCGAGTGGGGTCATTCCATGCAGAAAAGAAGGGGAAACTGTTTGCTTTACTGGTAGTATGGACATATTCTTTGTACCACTATGTGAGAACTAAACCCATTAATTCTGCCTGGCAGCAATTTCACAGGCTTATTTCAATATACATGGCGAATACAGAGGCATACATTTATGTACAGAATACAGAGAGAGCTATAAAAACAGAGGCTAAAGTCGAGTTAAAAAATGTAAAATGCTTCAAATTAACACAAGCTAAATATCTTCTTTTATCTCTGACAAACACTCGTCGGTCCTTCAGCATAGAGGTGGCCCAGATGGGAAATTGCAGTGACAGGCCATCCGATTTGTCCCACGTGGAAGGAAGATGTTATCAGGAAGATGGTGGCCAATGTCTTCTGCTTGGCCAATGCCAACGAAGCTGTGGACAAACGGATACCCCAGAGCAGTTTCCCATCCCAGCAAGAGAACTTCCCATTCAAGGAGAGACTGAACCTAGAGCGACGTGGGTACCAGCTGACGTCAGCAGGGAATGCCCGGGGAATTCTCTCATGGATGGAAGGCACCGTCAACAGTCCATGATCTTATTTCTGAAGAGAATCCCTCAGGTCCAATCAGTCCAAGAACACCTATGACAGGCATAAACTCACCCCCGAGGGTCGCACTGAGCCCACTCCTTCCTTCCCGCACTAAAGTAACCCCACCCCTTCCCAACAAGCCTGTCTCTGGTCTCAGAAAAAGGGAACAGTTCTCATTATTGTACCTCCATTCTTTAAGACACGAATCCATTATGGAGTCCTTGGAACGTTTATGGTGAAAATCCTGGCACATGGGGAAGGTATGAAAAGGGCCTCACTTATTTCAAGGAAACATCTAGAACAATCCATGGACTTGAAAGCAGAGCCCTGGCAGCCCGCCCAGGTCTCTCTGTCCACAGGACAGCTGAAGTTGAGAGCTGCCCCTGCCCCCCACCCCCACTCTAGAGCGAAGGCGGCTTTGGAGTCCTTGGGTAGTTGGGATTGTCTGCCTATTCCTCCCCCCAATTTAAAGCTAAGGAAGGCAATTATATTCTTTGGTCTTTAAAGAATTATTTTCAAGGTTCCTTCTGGAACCCCTGGTCTTGTGCCTCTTAGAGGAGGGATAACAACCCTCTTGGGGACTTTTCAGCTCACCCTGCCCTAAGCCAGCCTCTGTACACGCCTCGGAGATGGAGCTAGAAATGCATGTGTTTGGTCAGGGACTTGATCAGATTTAGGGGTGTCTTATTTGGGGTGCCTGTTTTACTGCACACTGGAAAGTCCTCACACCCCCACCCACCCGGTCAGCATGAGCTTCTCTCGGAGCTTACGGCTGTCATTTGAAAGATGACCTTCTTTCTCCTGCTCCAGCTCGCTCAGTGTGTCCTCTGCACATTTGGGCCGTGGTCTGTGCTTGGACCAATTGCATTTACTGATAGATTGGTGTAGCCTATTGCTTGGCTGTCCCTCAGAGCCACTGCCATTAAACCCTGGCCACAGACTGTGTCTTCAATGTCACCTGGGGAATGGCATTCTTCACCTTGGTGGGGACAGTCAACTGAAAGGGAACCTGAGCCTGTCGACACTTGTCAGCCTGTTTTTAGCAAAGAAAGTGCTCACCTGTGGCCAAGCGTTGTCAGGCCCACGGGCTAAAGTGGGGGTGTTGCCTTCCGTGGGGCGCAGAGGCTCCATGTGGTCCAAACAGCTTCTCCAAAACACTCTCTCACACTTTCAAAGCCCGAAAACAAATATCTGTGCTCCTGATGTTCAGTTTTTCCACATGAGAAGCAGAGCGCACGCCCATCTGTAAGAAACGCTAAGAACAGCCTGTAAGTTAGCAAAGCTCCTGAGGGCTTATGAAGAAAGTTGAATTTCAATATTCACAGGGAGTATTTGCATGCGTCTAAGTCTGTATTGTCCAAGGCCTCTGTCGGATTCAACTGTTAGAAATTTGTAGAAATTAATTTGTTGGAGACCTGTTGGGGTGGGGTGGGGTGGACTACACCTTTCCCCTGCAAATCTGACGGAGCGTGTTGGAGCGTGGTCCTACGAAAGGTCACAGAGATGACTTAGTCTTCACGGATTTTGATGTTCATGCACTGAGGAGTAGGTTTCTTAGCTTGGTAAATCAAGTGCCTGGAGGTAGCATTTAAAATCAGATGACCTCTTTATTAAGGTTCGTTTGCTATTGAATCATCCAAGGGGACGCTGAGTCTTTGTTTTTGTTAATCCAAATGGATATGATTTCAATTTAGTTCACCGGCTAAATCAACAATGGAAAATCTCCTTTGAACACTTCTCAGGGGAACACACGACAAGTCAACACATGGAGGCGACGCCTGGGATCACTCTGGCCAAATGTGACCTGCCTGAGAGTCGAATGGGAGACAAGAGGAAATGGGCAGATGGGCAACATGGCAATATCTGTGTCATTTATTTTGGAAGGAAGACTCCTGTACCAACTCCTATGGATTCTGGAGTTAGTTGGTATCTATGTGGCTTTGGACAATGGCTCTGGTCTCTGGGGCTTCTCTGTCAATGGGGATGCTAACGGTCCCTGGCTCGCTGAGAGGGTGTGAGGGTTAGAATATGATTCTTACAAGGTTCTTTGGGGAGGCCTGGCAAATGGTAACTTCTCTTTAAGTGCCAGTCATTGTGACCTGATGAAAGGTCCCCATTGGCTGGAATTCACTGGAAAGCAGAACAGAGTTTGGGGGGCGGAGTCCTCTCCAGGATAGATGTCTGTTCTCTTCTTCTCCCTTCCCTGATTTTGGCAGATGTTGGCCTGTTTGCTGATTAGCGCTTCTTCCAAACTGCCTTGTGCAATTCCATTACGCAAGGCTGCCGCGGGGGAAGAGGGCACCGATTGTTTCGGTCCCTGTCATCAGAGAGGCCGTGAGCGCCATTCCTGTGCAAACTGCGCTGCTGTGTGAACTGGTGGAACGTGTGGCCGATGTGTCCACTGCAGAGAGGGCTCTTGGGCAGTGGGTGGGGAACACACCATCTCTTGGAGGGGGCTGCTGTCGTCGCCTTTCAGATCAATCTGATGCCAGGTGGTTTGCAGAAGCAGCTCTGCCCCAAGCACCAAGGTGTCTGCCGGTGAACTCCACAGCCCACCTTGCACCTGTCTTGTGGCAGGGGAAGGAAGGAGAGGGAGTCATGGCAGCCATTTATTCCACCCCCTCCCTGACCCCTCCCTGATGAAACATCACCCTGCCTGGGGTATTCAAGCCCCTGGACTTGATGGCTGGCTCTGCCTTTGGGGAGTGTGTGCTCTGGCTAACAGACCCCCCAGGAGTAATCAGGAAAGCTGTGAGGTTTGAAGAGGCCCCTGTCTTTCCTTTTTGCTACATTGGCTCACTTCAGATTACCTCTTTGTCCCAGGAGTTCAACTCTGGCCACTGCCCTCCTTCCTGGCCTTTGGGGTTCCAAGCCGGATCAGCTAAGTGCCCCGTTCCCTTTCATGACTCTACTTTTTGTGTACATTAATGCATTCAGCATCTGCCGTGCAATGTCCTGGCATCGATAGGTTGTGATAAAGCAATCTTAGAATGTCCCCTGCTCTTGCCATCATTGAATATGTGGATACGCCATGAATCTGTGTTTATTTTAAAATACATTCCATAGTTACATCTACTTGAAGACAGGAATCTATCCTTTCTTTTAAATAAGCATGCATATTAAAGCAGAGAAACCTGAAAACTAAACATTAATTGTATCATGTGTCCTTATCAGAACGTAAGTATTATACCAGAGTCCTAGCTGATGCATTACACTTGTCAATATGCGGATTTTTTTTTTCCTTTACAACGTATTGTTTATCAGAAACCTCTGTACTTTTCCTTTAGAGGAGTCAATATTCATTTATATTCTGTGCTGACAGCTACAAATTGATGACTAGCAGTTATCAAATAAATGTTGATGAAAAGAGGCTACTTAACATTTTCATCCCAACAAGGGTTCTGGAAGGATGGATAATTTAGATCTCAGGGCCTCCGCTACAAACACACAGCAACTGCTTCCTAAATCCCACCTTTCTCTAGTGGAAGATTGCACCGCAAACCTGACAAATGACTTCTGAAAGAGAAAGATGCACCCTTATTACAAGGATGCTCTTAGCTTAATCCTGAACAAGAATCCTAGGTAATTTTACATACACTAGAAAGATGGATGGCACAGTTCTCCTCTGGAAGCTCACAAATGTTTGACTAGATCAGAAATGGCGTTCAGGCATGATTGAAGATTCTGCTGGGTTTCCCAGAAATTATCAGTCCCGTGTCAACACCCTGCCTCATTGCCATCACAGGGGACGGAGGTGCTGCTTCCCCGAAGGTCCCGTGATCAGCAGCTGCTTGCAACCTACTGATAAATTGTTCTCAAAAAAAAAAAAAAATCACTTAGGGGAACCCACAGCTGCAGCCAGTGTCTATATGTCAAGGTGTTATTATTTTATCACAGTGGATCAGTAGCAATGGTGACAGATATTTTACACCAGAGTTGTTAACATTACTTCCTTCATACGGCTCTTTCATCTTTTCTGAATTATGTAGCGATGCCCCCAAAAGTGGCGTGAAAGTCATTTGATGGTGATTAAAGTGCTTCTTTAAAAAATTTTTTTATCAGTTTAAAAATGTTTCATCTTGTATCAGCAGTGCCAACTTGTTTACTAATGAGATCTCGCTAACGTGGCTCAGTCTCATGCTGATGATACACAGACCAAAAAGCTGATGAGCGAAAAACAAGAACTTGTTATTAAACTGTCGTCACATCTGATCATAGAAAGATGTCACTCAGAGCTTGCCATTAGGATAGCTGGAAAGAGAATTCCCCAAGAAGCCCAAGGAGTAGCGGGCATGGGGCCAACAGATATTGTCCAGCATGGCAGGACCATGCCAAGTCAGAGGGAGACTTTGCCAAATGTATTCAGCTGATCTTTGGAGAAGGTGATCTTGCTTTCAGGGGCCCTCCTGTGCTGTTTCTCAAAGCCAGAGCCACCGGCAATGAAGTTTAGATTATATGCCACTCCAAACCTGGTGGCAGGAACCAAAGCCAACTCTTGATAAGAAACAAAACAAAACAAAAAACTGGGCTTTCTGAAAGTCATGGTTTTTGGCATAGTAGCCAAATGTCAGCTCACCCAAAATGAGGCCAGTGGCCATGCTTGCATATTCCATGCTGGGAAGGTACATTTCCCTGCTCTCCAAAGTGACTACAAAGTTTCTTTGCAGAAATAGCAGTCCATCAAGGCCAGAGGGCAACACAAGACCATTTTAGATGCGCAGAGTGGCAAAACACAACCTTGAATATGTGGATACAACATGGGTTTGAAAGGGTTCTGCTTTGCTTTCCCAATTGGCCTCCTGGGTCTTAGGGCCTGTGGAAGGCCAGTCTGGTGATGCACCAACACTGATATCATGACTTCTCAGGGATTGGGGAAAAGGGGCTAGACCTTGGTATGAACTGACTGCATTCTCGCCCACTTGGAAGTCAATGGCAAACCACCTGACCGTGACCTGGTGGGTTTTGCAGCTGCCAAGTAAAATGGGAACCCAAGACAGACTACCCACAATTGCTGCAAACACCATCTCCACACGAACTCTCCTGGAAACCAGGGAGGGGGATGTTTGGCTTAGTTATCTGGGTGAACCTTGTAGTCCCCACTTCTTCTTTTCTGTCCCTTTATGTCCCTGTTCCAGCTTGGGGTGCAGGGTAGACCACTGGAAGGTCTTCAGGTAAATGTGCCAGGTGCTAAGCTGGGGGTTATTGAGACTAATAATTCATCAAAGGGAAATTTGGATGACCCGAACTCACTTCCATTAGACTCTGGCCACACAAGTGAGTTGGGAAAAAAAACTGCAGAAGCCAAGGCTTCAACAGGCTGTTTGGGGAGTGGGCACAGTGAGGGGGCTGGGGAGGAAACAAACCAGTGACTGTTTAATTAAGTTCAAGTCCTGTCGGCTCAAATTCCAGACTAATGGAACTTGTCCCGTGGAGTTGAGCAGCCAGGTGTTACCAAAGCTTGTGTCTCACACTTGACACCTGTTCCACAATCTAGTCACTTGGCTGCATTCAACCGTTCCATGGTCGGTCCAATTCAAAGGTGACCACTGACCCTGACCTTGAAGTCAAAATAAAACACAACATCAACAAAACAAGTCTGCTTTATACCACTTTCCTAAAATCATAACACCTTGGGGTCCTGGTTCTTAGCATGGCCCTGGCCCCTGATGATTCTGAGTACAATCACAGCAAATGCAAACCAAATCACCATTTAGGCAGATGCCCCTCTGAGAAGCAACCTGCTTTTACACTGTGTAGGGGCTGGAAAATGGTGACCTTTGGGTGACTGGGGATATTCATTTCCCCCACAATCAAACATCCCTAATGTTTTCCTCAAGGCGCCCCATCTGCAGTCACCTGTTCCGGTCCTCTTTGGCAACCCCCTCCCCATCAGCTGATAATTAGTTGATGCAGCAATGGCCGTGATACGCATAAATAATCATAAGGTGCCAGGTAAACTGTATTGGTTTTAAATTAGAGCCATGCGTATCGTGTCTCCCCATGAGCAGCAGCCTATTATTTTTAATTATGGCCTGCAAAGCAAAGTGATTTCTTGCCCTCTTTACAGCATCCTGGCAGTATTCTGTCAGTCGAGATGACGGGGTGCCCCATCAGCACACATATCCCCAGCCACAGCCCCAACTGTCACATGCCAGGTGATGGAGAGTGATCAATGGCATTCGTTGCAACTTGCCTTTTGAAGTGCGCCTGAAGGAAATACACCCCCTTAGTCACTGTCCCATTGTAAATCCAGGACAAATACGGCATTTAGGAACAGTTTTTTTTTTTTTTTGGACATATTAACGTGTGTCTGTGTGGGCATGTGTGCGGAGCATGTCTCTGTGTGTTCTAAACATTCTAACAGCCTAGCAGACTCTTCCCCAGCAGCACCATGGGCAAAGAATAAAGGACCGATCTGCCTCTAGCCCCACTCGGGTTTTCTACCTGATGGGCTGTAATTAAGAGTGAATAATCCAGACAGAAAGTTCTAGAAAGATCTAAGTGTCAAATTACATTACACATTGGGAAGCCGAGGGTCGATGGACGTGTGCCTATGTGTTAGGAAGGATTCTGTCTTTTCTCTTCGCAGAAGAGGCACCTGGCAGGAGGTATTGACCAGTGTCTTTATTTTCGAAGCTTCTTCCTGTGGGAGGGGTGGAAAGTCACACAAGCTTTCCAAGTGGAGTTTGTGAACTTGTCTTCCCATGACGGTCATGGTCATGGGCTTCGAGCTCAGTACCCTTGACCATGTGACATCCAACTCGGGTGACCCGGGCGGAGGGAGACTGGCTGGTCCCTAGTCAGAAGGACATCTCCCTTGACTTACACATTCTCTTTCTTTTTTTTTTTTTTCTTTCACCTTTGATTCCAGCAACAGGGAGCTGCCACCACGGTGTACTGCGCAGCGGCTCCGGAGCTGGAGGGCCTGGGAGGGATGTACTTCAACAACTGCTGCCGCTGCCTGCCCTCGCCAGAAGCCCAGAGCGAAGACACGGCCCGGGCGCTGTGGGCGCTCAGCGAGAGGCTGGTCCAGGAACGCGTCGGCGGGCAGTCCAGCTAGGAGCTGGGGCGACGATGGCTCCCACGCCCCTGCACCTGTGCGGCACCACTGGCCAATGCCAGCCCCTCCCACTTAGCATCCTGGGGGCTTCCACGCCCCTCCAGCGCAGATCCACAAAAGAAGCAATTGCAACAGAGCGAAAAATGTTAAGCACCATGGGGAAGCAGGGAATCGTCGCTTTTCTGGGGTCAGGGTGGGTGTGGGTCCCTTGCTTTCTGGTGGTGGCCTGATGGGAGGGGAAAGCTTGATGGGTGTGCAGTTCTTTCCCTCACTGTAGAAGCATAGCAACTCACTCTCAGTTTTGGAACAGCCTGGTGTGTCCCCTTATCCCACAGGGCCACCACCATGGCCATCATTATAGTCAGAGGCTGGCTTTCTCCTGCTTAGGGAAGAACAAGCAAATGCCCATCCTGTCATGCTGCAGAGACCCAGGAAACAGTTATTCATTCCACCAAGTCTGAGGCAGCTTGACAACTTCCTGGAGAGAATCTCAGAACCTGGGTCTAGCCATCTGAAACGGGGACACCCAGAGACGCAGTGCAGTGGGCGGGGCTAGCGGGCAGAAGAGTGCCGGTCCTCCACTCCCTTGCCAAAGCTATCCAAAAAATTCTTTAGAGATTATAACCCATTTTGCAAATCATTCCTTAGCTACCTAGATGGGCAAGATGGGAGGGAGCGTGTCCTCAGGGGTACATGGAATATTCTTGGGGTGGGGAGTAAAAATACTTCCCTCATTCTTCCCTCGAGGGTTCCAGAACAGCCCAGTGGCTGGGTTTCCCGCCTGCTGCTGCTTCCTCCTGTTCCTCCCATCCCATGCTTAATAAAAGAGCATGCTTGGCTATTTCACCTGAAGTTCGTTTAAAGTTTCTTTAAAAGTCCCTATCGTCTCTTTAAAAGTCTGTGTCAGTTTTTTTTTTTGTTTTTGAATTTTTTTTTTTTTAGAAAAGAAATCTAGAGGAAAAATAAAGCGCTTCTGTAGACGCCAGGAAGACACCATTCTTGCTTCTTCTCTGAGTTCGTGTTGTGTTTTGTGCTTTGTGGCTGTCCATGGGCCAAGTTGTCTCACGCGGTTAGCATGCCAGCGTCGTATTTTCTGTTAGAGAAAGAAAGAAAAAGAAAAGTGACTACCGTTTGATTTCACCTGAAGAGGCTCTTTATTACTTACGCAGGGTTACTGCAGCCCTGGGAGCTCGGCTTCCCGGTAGGCACCCAGCTCGTGGTGATGGAGTGTCAAACCAAGGAGGTCAGCCAGGGACTCTTCCCTTTCCATTGACCTGCCACACCCTTAAGACGTCCCCTAGGTCTCAGAGACCAAGTCTTCCTGCATCCTCAATCCACCCGACAGTCATCTTGAGCTAGATTCTGGGAATTCAGAGTTTAGGTAAGGGAGTGAGGACAAGAGGAAGTCCACTCTGGCATGAGGGAGAGATGCTTTTACTGAAGTACTGAGACCCTGAGGGTGGCATGTGTGTCCTGTCCCCCTTCCTGAAAACGGTAGTGTCAGTCTAGGCAGCACCATGCATCAATCTCTGGGCCTCCACCCAGTGGGACATCGTCGCTCTCCCCTAGCCCAGGCCTGGCTACTGCCTCGCGTCAGCTATGCTGTCCCTCAGAAAATCCTTATTATTCTAGGACCGTTAAAAGTACGAATCGGATAATGTCACCTTCCTGACATCCAGGTAACCCCACTTACATGGGGTCATCACAGAAGACCCAGCCCCAGCTGAGCCAGCCCAGAGAAGGAACGCCACAATGAACCCACAAGAAGTGCAAAAATTAATGAAATTGTTATTGCAAGCCACTTATTTTCAGGATTGCGTGTTCTACAGCAAAAGCTAACCACTCCAACGTCCCGTTTCACTGAGCGAAGTCTGCATTTTCCAGTGGTGGCCTGAGTTCTCTCATGAGCTGGTCCTCGGGCACCTCTCTCCTCCCCGATGGGCACCTCCCCTGCTCTGCTAGGAGCCGCGCTGGCTTCCTGTGTCCCTCCAGCAGGCCACCTGGGCCTTCTCCAGGTCTCTGTACACCTGTTATCCCGGCTGAAAGCTTTCCTCCCGGAGGTCTGGATGGCCTCCTCCATCGCTGCTTCCTGATCTCTGTTCAAGTGTGACCTGTGTCCAAAGAGGTGACATTCCCAGCCACTCCACTTGCGCTGTCACCACAGTCAGCCTCCCCTGCCCTTATTGTCATATGAAGACAATACTCTTGGTCATATGACGAGTTTCTTCACTGCCCTTCTCCACCCTATATCAGAGACCCCATGGCATTTGTCTTCTTCATAGTGTGGCCACGTGCCTTGAACTGCTCCTGGCACATAGTAGGTTTCATAAGTAACCTCCAGGGGAAGGATCCTTCTTGCCCACCAACGTTTCTGTTCATGAAAGTAATTTCCACCATTGTGACAACTGCGAGCTGCACACCTCGCCAAACTAGCCTCAGTGCCCCGTCTAATTTCTAAGGTGACCGCGTCCTGCCAGGCGATGCCCACTTCCTGTCTTACACCCGAAGACACTGAGGCCAAGAGGTTTCAGAGTTACCGCTGTCCACATGGTGCACACGTCAGTAGAGCCGTGATTCCTACCGTGGTGGTTCGATGTCAAGGCCAGGCAGCTTCTCTGCACCAAAGCCACCAGTCCAACACAGGCCTCAAGTGTCCCTCTGGTAGGATGCACCACCTAGATGTCTCAGGCTGGGCAGAGAGGTGACTTTGCCGGTCTGACTCTAACTCGACCTGTCACCTTCGGCACCGGGGCAGAAGTCAGGACAAAGACGATGCTGGAGCAGCATCAGCATCGGGGGTGTCCAGGATGCCAAGGAGAAGCAAAGGGAGAGTGCTGGCCTCCTCCTCCTGTCACTGACTCCTGTGCGGACCTGCTTCAGGCTGATGAGACGAGGCTGGGGGGACGGACCAGGGGAGATGAGGAGCCCCACCTCAACAGTCCCCAATTTCGTGTAGGCCAGGCCCTCACACATTCCTTCACATTTCCATTCCACAAACGTGCCGAGGGCTACATTCTGGAAATTCAGTTCTGGGTAAAGCCCCGGAGTCCCTGCCGTAAAGACCTTATATCTTCCGTCTGCAGGAGTCCTCCCAAGACGCAAGGCCCTGGTCATGTCTACAGAGCTCTCTAGGTACTTGAAGATGAACGGAGGCCCTGGACAATGGCCAGGCTTCCTCTCGTCCACTTCTTCCTGAGATCAGTGTGACCATTGCTGTGGGGCCATTTCCCTCTGCTGGACATATCACTGTCATTTCTTTGGCTAATTCTGTCAGTGATTTCTGGACACATGAGCAAATGTGCACGACAATTTCTGTTTGAGCTCATTCCAAGGCCAAGTCTGTCTTTCACCATATCAAATGTACCTAGATATGTGAATACATATAAATTACTACTTATTATAATAACAATCCTACTCTGTCATCACCAGTGCTACTAATTGCCAGTAGTGTTTATTGAGAATCTACTCCGTGCCAGTTGAGAGTGTAGGCAAATCACACTTACCTTTTCCCTGTGTGCTCAGAGGATGAAACTGAGGGTCAGGGAGTCAGAGCGGCCTCCCCTCTGCCCCACAGCAGTGAATAGTGGAGCCAGGATTTGAGGCCAGCTCTGCCTGCCTCAAGCTGGTGTGCTTTCTGCTACCCTACGGGTGGCCCGGAGACAGCAGAATGCACATCAGGAGTGAATTATTCACAACGGAAGGCTGGTTGACTTCTTGCCTGAGGAGGGGACTCTGGCTGGTGCTCCTTCTGGTGGGTCGTGCCTGCTATAAACGTGACAAACCACCTTGCACATGCCATTTATCCGACGATATTGGCTCCAGCCCCCCGACCCCAGTGTTCCCCAGCAGACCCTCACACCTGGATGGATTGCCTATGTCTGCCTCTGGCCTCTTTTCCTTCTAGTGGACACAGGTTCTGAGCTCTCCCAATGCCACGGAATCCACCAAACAGCACGAAGAGGCTGGGTCCTCCGTGGTCCTTCTCTTCTGAGTTCCCCTCTCTTCCTACGTTTCATTAAACCCTAGAGGCAGCCGGTCTCCACTTTCACATCTAAATAAGAGGGACTTGCTGCAGTTTATCAATAGGAAACAAGAAATGGAAGCGTCCCCTGGCAGAGGCTGTACCCTGTGGCTTGTGGCTTTTGCTCTTTAAAATGAGGCGATGGTTCATTTTGTTTTGAACTTCAATGAAGGAGGCCTGATTCCTTTCATCAAGGTCAATGCTAAGCGAGAAAGCTTGGCTTGCACAATTGCTGCCCATTCTGGTCACCAGCGGTTACCCTTTTTTTAGAAGTTTACATTAAAAATATCTCAAATAGCAATACCTACCCTGGGTATCAACCTTGTGCCTTTCAACATAGCCAAGCCGGTTTGGTTGAAGTCACTTTAGAATGCTAAATGACATCATGAAATGTGATCCACAGAATCATTGAAAAAAAAAAAAACACTCTGAATTCTTGTGCCTATTGATGAAATGAGGTAGCAACAATAAACGTAATTTTTAGAAAGAAAAAGAAAGACTCATGTACTGCTGTACATACAATTTTGCATTTAAATGCTGCTTTTCAAGCCTTCATGGTGTTTTTTTTTGGGGTCCTTCCCATTGTTTCTCAAAACTTTCAATTATTTGAACAGATGCCTAGTATATCGTGTTGGTGATGTGCCACCATTTGGAAACCCAGCCCTTGCCCACGACATTTGGGTTATTTCTAGGTTCTCTTGGTAGAACTAACAGTTTGCTTAGCAACTTTCTGCAGATGATTTTAGTCCCGTTAATTTACCTCCTCGGCAACATTGCAGAGGCTGGGAGCTCCCAACTGTTGGGAAGGGCCCCTCCTACCACTTCTGTTCCGTTTGTTTGTAACCTTGTCAACATGGGGTGTTGACATTTATATTTTTAAGCATTTTAGCCCTGTACTGTCACAACCTCTATCTATTTACATGTAATACTCCCAAGCGGCCAGCCAACTTATTTAAACCATAAGCATTTTGTCTTTTATATTCCCCCAGGACGAGTTCACAATTTTAATTAGTCTGGAAATTCCGAGTGAGTTTACAGAGAGGGGGTTTTGGTAGGAAAACGCAGTCCACGGTGCTTCAACTTTGCTGGGCTACTTTTTCCAGCCACCAGCTGCATCTCTACATCAACTCAGCCGAATGCAGCACAGGACGCAGACTCTCACCTGGGAGTCTCTGGTTCCTGCTGGCTCACGGACTGACCCCTGGTTGGGGCTCTCACCAGGCCCCTTCTTGGCCGCTGATGTACCTGTGCCTTCATGAAAATGTGCCACGCCAATCAGGAGATTGTCTTGCTGCCAACTGATCTGCTTGCAGGGCCGTCCCCGCTGCACCCTAGCTGTGAGGGATAAAAGCTGTTTCCAATTTTCAAAATGGGAGGAAGCACCCAGCGCCTCTCTGCGTCACACATTCACACGAGGCGGGGGCCCGTCTTCCTCTGGCCTTCCTGGTTTTATCAGAGGCTCGATTGGAGCTTGTCTCTCGACTTTGGAATTGTGACAGTGTCTCTTGTTGGATGCCAGACATTGCAGAGGCTAAAAGTCCACTTCTGTAAAGTTCCATTTCCTGAGTGTTTACCCATATTTTGTGCTTTCCTGCAGTGCTGCTGTCTTTATGTAGTAGAGTCTCATGACTTTGGAAGTCAACATAAGTGTCCCCTTTTCACCACAGAGGAGGCCATTCAAGCCTGAGACCACGGATGCCCAGGATTGTTACGTAATTGTCTCTCTGCAAGTCCATTCTGCATCCCTGTGTGCCCTCCCTCCCTGCGCTCCCGGCCTTCCCTGCTTTACTTTCTATTTCCAGACTTGTTTAGGCTTCTCCAAGGATTCCGAATTTACCTGACAGTGGCTTTCTCTTGTAAGTCCTTTAAACATGATTTGTGAGATTGGTTCATGAAAAAAAAAAAAAAAAAGGTTCCAACATTGCATTGAGACAGAGTTGATCTTAGAAATGTTTGCTAAACGATTTTCTTTTAAATAAGATGGATTGCTGTTTTTATTACGAAGTTCAAATGCATGCTTAGCGTTTCAGCTTGGGGAAAGGAAATATCAGACAAGCATTCATGACCAAGTTCTACCAATCAAAGCAAGTTGCATAAACATTCTGGAGTATTTTTTCCTATTTCTAAAATGTATTTTAAAATTTATTTGTGTCTTTTTGTTTTAGTTTTATGCAGTTGAGCTTATACTTTGGGCATAATTCTATGTATTTCAATCTACATAACATCTTTTAAAATCTTCTCATGCTTTTTAAATCATGTATTTGATAAACAGATATACTGTAGTGACTTATGCATTTTATTGTTATTAGAGAGTTAAGGTTTTTCCCTGACCACAATTCATTAATAGAAATGATGATTTGGTAAGTAATGTTGGTTTTAAATTTTGAGAGATGGTTTGGTTATTTCCTTAATATTCCAAGGAGAATGCTGAGCTCCAAGAATCTGGAGAGTTCTGTGTCTCTGGGTAGTTACTGGCTGTCCATATGCCTGACTTCCATCCACACCGTGGGTTTTCTTTGGGGAAAGCAGGTGTGTGTCCCCTAGGTGGATTTCCTGTGAATCAGTATATTTCCCAGGTGATATGCCTATCTGGCACTCAGCAGTGCTAATCTTACCAGGGACACGGTTAAAGTTCCGGGGCCTAGAAGGCCCCTGCCAGTCTGGAACCGAGACAGAAGGGGACAGGAGCCCGTGTCAGCGAAATGAAAAAGAACAGGGAGAGACCAGCTAAACTTTGGGTCAGCTGGTTGCGCCAGCCTTTTGGTGTTAATTGTTCTGCAGCTGAAGATGCTCCTCAGAAGGCTCCCGGACTGGCTTGCTGTGCTGGGGGGAGAGCTCAGAATTCTCGGCCTGGGTTGCTGAGGTGGGGCCTTCAGAGCTGGTTCTGGGGAATCTTGTCTGGTGTGGCCCGGATTTGAAGGACTCTGTGATGTAGTGGTTGGCTTTTTTGCTTCTATCCCTTCAAACCTGCTCATGGGGACACTGAGAGACCTTTGAATGATTTAGGAACAGTTTAGTATGTTGTCCTGTTTCTTAAATGGGAATCTAGACAATAACTGTTGTTTAAAGTAGAAGTCTCAATAAATCACAGTGATCACAAACCCTTTGACTCAGAGATTAAAATTTTAGGGATTAATTCTAAAGAAGAGCAATACTTGAGAGTGGACTGTTGAGAAGTACTTTGTGATGGTGTGTGTGTGTGTGTGTGTGTGTGCATGCACGCACGCCTGCGTGTGTTTAGGCATCAGGAGTTTGGGAATCTCCAAACTGCATTCACATGCTAATGGAGAAATTCTGCTCTTAAAAGCAAACAACTTAAAAATACTTAACCTCAATCCTTCCAGCCCTGGTCACTGGCTTTTGTATTTGTGTGGATGTCTATTTGTGTCCCCCCAACACGGAAGAATAAAGTGGAACCACAATATCTGGAGTCAGAGGGCAAGGCCCTCTAGCTACCATGACATAGTAGTGTAGGAAAAACGTAGTTGACTTAAACAATATAAAATATTTGAGGGGCGTGATTCCATTTCTGTTAAACCAACATTTGTGTTATCAGTCCATATAAATTACGTACTGAGGTACGGGTGACTCTTTGCCTTAGTGCTTACCTATATTCCCACACTTTCTATAATGAAAGTAAACTCTAATATTTTATTTTTATTTTCTTAATATTTTTTTTTAGTTTTTGATGGACCTTTATTTTATTTATTTTTATGTGGTGCTGAGAATCAAACCCAGTGCCTCACACCTGCTAGGCAAGCACATTACCACTGAGCCACTATCCCAGCCCCTCTAATACTTTTAAAAAGTAAAAAATGGTAAGAGAAAGAAAAATGTACCAGTGATCCTGAACATGCCCGGTTATCTCACTGAGTGTTACAGTCCTGCTGTGAGCAGTCTAGGGTGCAGTGACGGATCTAGAAAGTTCTCTTGGTTTGACATATAGACAGGAATAAAATAGCTTTGAAGATCTATCTACAGGAACAGGTTGGAGGTTTCGGGGCTGTGTGGCACAGAGAAAAATACATCTGAGAAACAAAAGGAGGTAGATTTATTTTTCTTTTGAATAGCCATTTGCTTGTCTGAATTGCCTTTCAGCGCTGTGTGTGTACAAACACCATCTCCCTGTGGCTTCGACCAGGTGAGCATTCAATAAGAGGCTTCCCTCCGCTGGGGTTTGACTTTCTGCCAAGGTTGAATAACAAACTCCAATTGTTCAACTCCTCACCTCTCCACCCCGATGCACCCATATTAACCTTGAGCATTCACACTGGCTTTTGCAAAACCTGGCGTTGAATATATGACAAGCCCCATCCTACATTTCTTTTATGATTGCTTGCAAAAAACTTGAACTCAATGATCAGCGCAAGTATCTCTTTATTTATCCATCTGATCCCTGCTAATGTAAAGTTTAAACAATGTACAATTAGAAAAGTAAAATTATACACCCCATATGACTGTAAACAATTATACTCATTAAAGACCTTGTATGAAATAGTTAGATTCAAAAAATATCAGCAGCATCGACAAAACTGTTGAGTAGAGAGAAATCCTGGGTTTTAGCAGCAGTCTCTTAGAATCTGATGATAACATACTATCTTAAATAATTTCTAAAGTTGGGTGGTGCTCTATTGGGGGGAAACAATTAAAAGCGTGCCACCTATAGAAAATAAAAAATACTAAGAAAAATATCAAAACAATCCATCCACTGACCAGCAGTCTAAATGAGAGCAAGGATACTGTGACCCTCCAATTATAGCACCATGCGCTGGCTTCATCAATAATATTGCAGAGAAAGGGCTTGACCACATCTCACTCTGGCTTTTACCTTCGAGCCAGGCAAATGCATTGATAAGGCTCAAGACTCTGGAGAGCAAAGCTTCACCACTTGGCCTGGAGGGGTACTTGTGACCTCAAAAGCATTTATACTGATACATAAATAGGCAGGCAGAGGAAAGGCCTTTGTCCGCATTTGGTCTGGTCAGAAAGAAATTTCTCTTAGGAGTCACAAGGCATTCGCTCAGGAAGTTGAAAGGAAGAGGTTCCTCTTGGGACTTCCACCAAGGGGACACCCTTTTATGGAGGTTAGAAGAGGAGAATCCTGTACACATGGTACAGTGAGGTTGGTCTCCCTGGAGGTGTTATGCAGGGTGGACCCCAGATCCTCCCTTCAGCAGTAGCACCTGACATAGGGAATGTCGGGGGGCAGCATTGCTTAACAATACAGGGATCAATAAGAACAAAAATGCTCTTGGTGAAAGAATGTGTTGCAGTGGCCAAAGCCCAGCCAGACCCATTTTGATTCCCTTCCTCACCCATCTGAGTGGGATCCAGGGCAATCTCTGGTCCTCTCAGAATTATTTTCTTTAAAATAGACCAACCACACTCAAGTCACTCAGACTGTATCCTCCTGAAGATGAAGGCTGTGGCTGGGGTCTACTAGATGCTCACCTCCAGAGCAAAATGGACTCACCTGCCCCCAGGAAACAGAGGTCACTAACCACCATGGGACAGCTTCCTGGGTGCCCAGAGCTCATCTGTAAAGTAGGCACTTTGCAGCGTATCTCTTTGATAGTCTAATAAAGAACTGCCTGACCCTGCATCTGCAGTTAGAGCTGCCTTTCTGTGGTCTGTGGAATTCACTCTGTAGTTGAGGGGGCCGTCTGGCAGGGGGAGCCGTAAAAGTGTCAGAGCCTTATGAACGGCCTGGAGGTGGGATCCCGTTGTTCTGTGCTGGGCAGTGAGGGGGACTGATGGTGTGCGGGCTGCAGGCAGTGTTGAATCTCCCTCCATCTGTGCAGGGGGGATGAGGACAGGCGAGCAGAACCAGAAACCAGCTAGCTGCTCCAGCCATCCCAGGGAGAGGCAGTGTCCAAAGGCCCCGATGAGATCACCTCTTGCCCCCAGGGAGCCCTTCTCTCATTCCAAAGTACAACATGCCAGGTTTAATCCTAAGCCATCAGTGAGGTGGGTCTGAATTCACTTTCTCAGAGAATGACCTGATTTCTGTGGCTGTAAGCTAGCAGCAGACTGTATTAATTTGACTGTTTTTATAGGTCTTTTGCATGCAGTGTTAAGCACACAGCTCCACCATCTAATTAAGAGGGGCCCTTATCAATTTGCAGGATAGTTGCCTACAGGAAAAAAAAAACATATATATATATATGTAAAACATTACACTGAATCCTCCATTCCTAAGAGGTAAGCATTAATCAAAGAATGAGACTATCCCCAATTAATCACCGATCTTGCCAACAGGTTGTAACATATACATGAGGGACTTGTGGAGGAGTCCTTGCTTTGAGAACTATCTTTGGTTCCCACCCAGTTCACTTTCTGGAATTAAATAGCAGAGAAACTTTCTGAGGACTGGATTCAAGAGACAGTTATGCCCGGGGACTTGCCCTCTAGCATGCCGACCCGGCTATCATTTCATCCTTGGTCTGGATAAGGTGGGCTTCTTTTGGGGGGGCCAACAGAAGTGAAGGAAAGAGCCCACAGGAAGTAGGACCACCAGATGAGGCTCAGAGTGTGGGCTGTCCAGCTGGAGGGCAGTGGACGACATGTCAGGAGTGGACAGCCCAGCCCAGACCCTGCCCTTGCATTGCTAAGCAGCCTTGAACCAACTGGGCTAGACTCTTGACTTGAAAGAAGTCTGTGCCCCTGGGAAGCCACGTGGACCACCGGGACCATGCAATGAGTTTCGGTTAAAATCCTGGCTCTACAGCTGAGCAACCCTCAGGATGAAATGACCCTTTCTATGCCTGTAGAGTTGATCTGCAGATGCCCTCTCCATTGAGTTCCTTTTAAAGAAAGATTGGAAAAAAAAAATCAATCAAGTGTATGAAAATAGTTCGCATGCAGGCTTGCTGTGAATACCAGTCTCCCTCCATGGACTGTCCTTTTTAAATCTAACTTTCTCAACTTTCTGAGATTATATCTCAATCCTCCTGCACAAAATGCACCCATTAATGGTAAGATGCTCCCTGAGATCCTTGGTTGTCTTTTTGTCTTGGAGGTGAAGTCAACAGCTCGTGATGCCTTTTTCTGATGATAGGGGATAGGGTCATTTATTAGTCAGCTATTTTTGCTGCTGTGACTAAAAGACCCCACCAACACAACGACAGAGGAGGAGAAGTTTATTCAGGAGCTCAGTTTGGGAGGTCTGAGTCCATAGAAGGCCAGCTCCATTTCTCAGGGCTTGAGGTGAGGCTGAACATCATGGCGGAAGAGTGTGGCAGAGGGAAGCAGCACACATCATGGTGACCAGAAGAAAGCAGATCCAGATACAAAGCCACGCCCCCAAGTTCCACCTCCTCCAGCCATACCCCACCACTTCAGTTACCACTCAGTTAATCCCTATCAGGGGATTAAATCACTGATTGGGTTAAGACCCTCACAACCCAATCATTTCTCCTCTGAACCTTCTTGCACTGTCCCACACATGAGCTTTTGGGGGACACCTCGCATCCAAACCATAACAGGTTGCAGACTGTAATATTTTCTGGCTCCCAACTTACTACTATCACTTGCCTGACGCTGACTGCCATTTGTCAGGCTGGTCTGGTTCAAATATCTATTTCAAAAATCACCCCCAAAGCAAATTAAAATAAGGAATGTCTTGTTTTTCCCTCTAGTCACATTAGTTTTGCCTCTGGAAAAATGGGGAAAAAATAGCTCTTGAGCAGAATATCAGGGACAGCCAAGGTACTGTTCCGCACCCCCAGATGAAAATCCAGAGAACCAGCATTCAAATCTGGAGGCTCCCAGTCCTCTCAGTCTTTGACAATGGGATCTTCTGGGGCAGACTGTTGAAGTCTCCAAAGCCCAACCCTGTCAGGGCCGTTTGATGACCTGGTTGAGGAGAGACCACCATGTTTTTTTTTTTTTTTTTTTTTTGGTCGTCTTCTGACCTAGTTTCTTAAGTAAACTGAATGTGAGCTTTTGCATCATTTTGCTTTTTAAACTAATATCGGATGCAGACGTGAAGGAAATTCCGTCAAGAACATCGTTCTAATCCTGAGGTCAGCAATAGTGGAAGTAAAATGACCCATGCAATAGAGCAGAAATGGTGTTCTCCACACCAAGCAAAGAAGGAAGAAGCCCAGCTCACTGGATTCAAATGCGGGTCTTCTTATCTGTGTATTAGCAGCTATCTAGTTTTCAGGCATCTACCTGCCTATCTGACTATCTATTGGCCCACCCCAAACCACTGATAAAAGGAAGAATAATATTGCAAAAGGAAGAAAGCAGAAAAGAAAGTATTATCTAGATGTTAAGATAACTACCTAGAGATATACACAGACAAAACACAGAAAAAAAACCTAACGTCTGCTAAGACTTAGTTGATAAGATTAGACATGTCAGAAATCCCAGAAATAATACTCTAGTTTAGTAACAGTTGGAAAAGTCTTACCATAAAGATAGGCCATTATTAGTGAATACTCATGCAGATTTTTCATACATTGAAAAGGATCTTTGGCTGAGTAATGGGAAAGTCAATGTAGGCAATGGGCCATTTATTCACTCAACAAACAATGGCTAAGCACTCTGTTTAACACCCTGAAACACAGAGAAGAAGGGACAGAAATCAGATCCATAAAATGATCATCCAGGGAGCCTCGTGCAACTACAGGGCAAGGTTACATCTCCACCCTACCTAATGGCCTAAGAGTTTCCATTATGGGGAGTGGAAATGGGGAGGGCCTCTCCTAGAGCTGTGCAATGGAGACCTCGGTAAAAAATGGAGCCGCACAATGATGACAGCTCTGTTAGGGTTGAACACAAGGACTGTGGGGTCAGAGAAGAGAGGACCCAGTGTGGACCCAGCCAGACTCGGCCTCATGGGTGGGACGGGATACCAATACAACTCCCCATCCAAGGTAACAATGAACCGGGTGCGGTGGTGCACATCTGTAATCCCAGCAGCTTGGGAGGCTGAGGCAGGAGGAACACAAGTTCAAAGCCAGCCTCAGCCATCGCAAGGTGCTAAGCAACTCAGTGAGACCCTGTCTCTAAATAAAAAACAAAATAGGGCTGCAGATGTGGCTCAGTGGTTGAGTGCCCCTGAGTTCAATCCCTGGTACCAAAAAAAAAAAAAGTAACATTGATATTTCAAAAATAGGCAAGCAGATGCAAGACTACTGATTGCAGACTTGCCAGGCTCTAAACACCTTCCTGGGGAAACAACCTCTGCGTATTCAAAGCCCCAGTGACTCTTTTCACACTGACCTTGGCTGAAGGCTCATGTCCCTTCACACTTGGGGGCCACACAGTGTTCCACGGGGAATGCCAATTGTGAGACCTATTTGTGAGCCACTAAGCATTGATAGTTCAGCACAGACCACACAATTAATTTCATTTTTGCCCTCAGCCAGACTACAAACAAAAGCCCCAGAGACGACTGGGAAATTAATTTATTAAAAAGCAATAGCCTGATAATACACATGATGATAGAAGAAATGAATATGCTCAATATCTTATAAAACAGTTGGCAATCACATAATAGAGTATTCATTGTCAATTTAGTAGCTTGTCTCATTATGCTCAGCAAATAGTTGTAAAATAGTGTATTATTCATGAACCAACATGCTTTAATTACTTTTAGTGCACATTTATTTTTCAAATGCAATATGATTAGATTCATCTATAAAAGCAGCCCATTTTGCTAAAGTCTGCTATAAGACCCTCCCAATGAAGGAACCCTAGGTTGCATTTCTCAGGCTTGGAAATACAAACCAAATACAAACCTCTTTCATGAAAGAGGGTTTTGCAGCTATGGCCTCCAGCGTTGGACTCCACCCAGTGCCCAGGACAGTCTGAACTGAGGTGGTAGGACGTGATTCAACTAACTGATTCTCTTTGTAACCCTGGCCAACTTCCTTCACAATGGGGTATGAGCAGACAGAGAAGCAGGGGCTTGGAATGCTCTGGCATTACTGGATGTTTCCTCTTACCCTCCTGTGATTCTTTAGGAATGCTATATCTCTCCAGGAGACCACTAGCACCAGGAAGATGAGAGACCTATAGAGTAGCCCAATCCATAGCCTAAAACCAACCCAGCCTGGATCAGCTGACCCTCAGCCCAGAGACAGATGTATGAACCATGATAATGACTGCTACTTTAAGCAACTGCATTTTGGAGATGATTTGTTACACAGCTAAAGCTAACTGATACAGTTTGCATATGCAAAATTTACCTTGGGATGCCTCCGGACAATCCTCAAAGCAAATGGCAATCAAAGTTTACCTCTGTTTTGCTTGCTTTGGAGGATGTCTGGTGCATGGGATTATAAGGCCAGGAGAGAAGTCACAGAGTGTCTAGAAAAAGCAAGGACTTCTCAAATTTGAGCTTCATATTAAAAACTACAAGAACAGCTACTCTAACTTGGGGGTCTTGATTTGCATCAGGCTGCTGCTCACACGGGCAACTCTGTTCTTGTGCTCAGGAAATGGTAAGAGGAATTAATCTAGTCACGAGGGCTGACAATTCTTCATTTCAATGTTGAGAGTTTTAAGCTAAACTCAAGAAATACCTGACTAAGCGGGATTCTTATTGGTATTAAAAGTAATGGAGGAAAAATGCTCAGCACCACAGGCTCACAATAGCTGGTGTCAGCAGCACCCACACTTGCGATGGTTGTTGATGTGGTACCTACTCACTGACAATGGCATTTGAGAGCAGAAGGGAGGACCAGAAACACCCTCTCCCACCCCCACTGCCAGCGGGGTCCCCCAGAATCTACCAGCTCCTTCTCAGCCTCACCCAAGATGGCCTTCCTCAGCAGCACCAGCATTGCATTAGAGCCTGGGGCTGGAACTCTGACACTTCCGGGCTCTAGGCTCCCTGGACCTTGGCTGGTGGGCCCCTGAGTGGGCTTCAGTCCTTCAATGCAAGCTTCTGAGTTCCAAATGAATTGCTTTTTGACATGCCCCCCCCCCCTCCAGGCCTAGCTCTCGGGCCTCCCTGGCCCTCTCAGTGCAGAGCAAAGCTTGAACATCACTGAGCTCTGATGAACCACCCTTGTCAATGTCTGTGTTGTGCAGCTCTGTTTCCGCAGTTTCCTTTCCCTCCCTCTCCCCCTCCAGGTGCACATCCTGGGAGAAGTCTCCAGCTGACTTCCAGGCAAACCAAGCACTCCTGCCTTTTGGGCCCACCGAGTCCTGCACATCCTCTAGTATTAAGTGGCTGTGTGGCTCTCTGTTGTCTTTCTCCGTGTCCCACTCATCCATGAGGTCTGAGAAGCCCAGAGAGACAGCATCTCACCGATTCCTGGGTCCTAGCCCTTTGCACAACACTGAGCCACAGACAGGGCTCAGCAAATGCTGTGAAGAAAGTGACGAATGTTCTGGCTGAGGCCAGCTTCTGAGGCTAAATAAGAGGCCCTGGACCCCTTCCTCGCCCTCTGGGTAGAACTTCCCCTGCTCTCCCCCCACCTCCTGCTCCTTGGTCCAGGTCCCCGGCATTCCCCACTGAAGACCTCTCAGCAGATTGTAGCTCTCTCTTATTAGGAGTTAAAAAAAAAAAGTACATGCCATCTCTAATGCTGATGACTCGGACCCTCCAGGGACAACCTATGCGAGGTTTACAGTGATAGGGAGCACGCGAGGACATTTCTAATTAAATTCTTTAGTGCTTCCACTTGACCTCATTTCAACTGTGCCATAAATCTTGGGGGAAAAAAACCCTCAAATCCAAAATTTTAAATAATGCTTATGAGTTGGTTTAGAACAGGGACTCTCCTTATTAACCCAATAGTCGAACATCCTTTGATTGCCAGGGTATGTCTTAGACAGGGTCAGTGAAAGGCCACTGACCATTTCAATTAAAATGTTTTCAAGGCTTTCTAAATAATAAACGGAACTTGCCTATAATTACAGATGAAATAATAATTAAAAACACCCCTCATAATCCTGCGTGTGATGTTAAGGCTCGCTGTTGGTGTCCATGTACCAAGACAAATACCTCCTTGAGACCAGGGACCGAGGAAACAATTAAAGTATAAATCCCAGGCACCCATTAACACCCGGCTCTATTAGCTGACTTTGTCTTCGGTCACATTAAAGCCCTGTGGAGTTTGCTGGTGGCTTGGGCAGGAACGGTTTGGGTCCTACTTAAATGGAAATGTAATTCTGCGTAGTAAATCTCGGCTGTAATTGGCTAATAAGCACACACTTTGGCAGATCACCGCTGGGGACGGTGGCTTGGGGCCTTTCCTCTCCTCTTCTTCACTTCCCCTTCTAGTATAGCAGGCTTCTCTCCCTCGGCTCCTGAGACCTAGAAACTCCACGTAGTTTAGCTCCCACTCAGAGACCCCTCGGGGGGAAGGACGTGGGTCTTCTCAAACTGTTGGATGGATCAAGAGTCTCAGCCCCAGCACCTCTGGCATCCGGGCTGCATAACTCCTCGCCGCAGGGGGCTGTCCCGCTTGTAGCAGGTGCTGAACTTCACCCTTGACCTCTACCTACCGGTTGCCAGTAGCAACACCCCATCCTGTTGGGACAACTTGAGAAAGCCTCCAGAGGTTGCCAGATGTCTCCTGGAGGGGAGATTGACCCCAGTTAAGAGCCACGGGTCTACCCAGGTGCACCCACTGGCGTAATGTCCCATCATGGTGAGCGGTGACCATGCAGTCACTCTTTTTAGACGCAGGCCCATTCCTCCTGAAGTGCTTCTCTGCTGACGTGGTTTGCGGGGCCTTTGGACCTTTAGGATTTTCCTTCCACTCCTTTCCCACTCTGGTTGTGTGTGTGTGTGGTCCTGGGATTTTCAGCTTTGACCACGGTCATCACCACAGGATCTCGAACTGACCCCTTTGGAAGCTCTTCCTTTTTGGAATCACCTGAATGGGAGATCTACCGAGCTCCACCCTTGTCCCTGGTCCCCTTGGACAAAGCCCAGCATCCCCACAACCATAAAGGAAGACAGTTTGGGAAGTATACCAGCTTCTCCCAGAGTCCAAGCTCTCTCTGGTTGGAAGAGAGGAAAGCTTTATGCTCTTCCTAGGCTCTTGGAAAGAGGCACTTGCTGTTCTTCTAAGTTTCCTTTGTGTCTCACAGAACCAGGCACCATAGTTCCCCTGCCTTTTGGTTGATTGGAGTAGCCCGGGCAGGGTATTGGTCTCCAGCTATTTGGCCCACATGTCAGGGGCCTGCAGTCTCCAGGGAGGTAGAAGGCAGGAGGAGTCTCCAGACATAGGAACCGTGATGCCAGCTTAAAATACAGGATGCTCCATTTAATTTGAATCTCAGACAAGAACAATTTTTTAGTGAAAATATATCTTCAACAATATAGGATACATACTTATAGAAAAAAAAAAACAGTTGTTTATTTGAAATTTGAATTTAACTGGACGCCCCCTCTTTTTATTTGCTGTATCTGGCCACCTAGGCAGGCAGGATGTTGGACCTGAACTTGACCCACTCCACTCCATTCCTCCCCCTGCTCCCCCAGGCCACCAGGGGAAGTAGGGCTTAAAGGTAACCCAGTGCAGACACAGCTTCAAACTGTCACACCCTGTGGCCCTGACCCTGCCGGCCCCAACCTGAGAGATCTGAACACTGGTCTAGACCTGGCTTCTCACAGACACTCCCTTGGTCACAACCCTGTTGTGGTTTGCCACTCTGGCCAAGGGTGCACCCACATCTGTGGTCCCACTGAAAAGTGAAAAGTTCAGCCGGGCTCACTGGGCTTGTGGCTCCTGATTCTGTAACTGCCAGATTCTTCCTCTGTTGCTTCCCAAATTCTTCCAAGATGGATTTTTTTTTTTTTTTTTTTTTTTGGCCTGGAGAACTAGAGCTCCTATTTCCATGTAAGAGGTGAGAGATGTCTGGTCACTCTCTGTGTCTCTAACCATCCTGGTTTTCTCAGGACTGAGGGATTTCCTGGGATATGGGATGGTCCATGGTAAAACTGGTGACATCCCAGGCAAACGGGGACGGATTTGGTTACCCTACTGTAGAGGTTGTCCGGGGAGTTCTCTCAGGGGTGGTTTGTAGGGAACAAACATCCAGAATTTTAAAATCTGTCAATAAGTGACAGGGTGCTATAAGACAAGACTCGAGTCCCCTTTGCTGGATTTGCTTCAGTCTGCCAGGGTGTTTTGTTTTGGGTACATCTGAGTATTTCAATATGCTCTTCAGTTTGCTGTTAATTAGAGGGGTAAAAAAAGGAGAAGAAAACCAACGAATGTGTTGTTTTAGGTGGATTTTAGTGGGTATCTTGGAACATCAGTTGTGCCATTGACACGTGGAAAAACATTCAGTGGTGTGTGGAATTGAGCCTAAAAATTCTATATCTGAACTTTACCTAAGAAAAAACACCCATGAGTGCAGGTTCATCCATCAGTTCATTCACTTATCCATCCACCCCTTCATCCGTCCCTCTGTCCATCCATCCATCCACCCATCTATTCATCTACCTGCACATCTTTTTAGTAACTTTCCATCCACCTTCCAATGATTTTGACGGCTACCTCTGTACCAGGCGCTGTTTGGGGCTCTGAGGTCAATCCTGTTCTAAGGGAACTTACGTTTTGTGGACAGGAGAAACAGCAAAACAAAGCAAAGCAAAAATCAATTGATGAATAAGAAATCCTCAGCCAGTAATAAGTGCTATGGAGAAAATAAATAACGGCACTTTGCCCATGTGATGGGCTTTGGGGGAAAGGGAGCTGCCTCAGAGCAGGTGGTCAGGGAAGGCCCGAGGTTTCAGAAGAAGAAAAGCCAAGTCCCAGGGAGCCAGGAGGAGGGATGCGCCTGGCTTGGTTCAAGATTCAGAAAGTGGGTCAGAAGAATAGTTTAGGAAGGAATCAGCATCTAGAAATTGTTGGCATATCGACGGGGAAAGGCAGTGACCTGGGCTCTGGGTCTTTGTATCCTAGGAGCCAACCCCATGTCCCCAGAGAAGCCAGGCCCAGCTTCTCTGTGCACCATGCTTCTCCCTCTGGCTGGCCGGGTTGCCTCTAGTCTGATTCAGTAACGGAGCCCTCTTTGCTGAGCTCTGTGAAATCAGACACTTGGCGAACTGGCATCCGGGAGGAGGGAAGAGGGGTTTTGTCCTGACAATCCAAAACGCTCTGCAAATGCTCCCCAGGCCCCTCTTCCCACTGGAAGTGATGGGCAGCCATTCGCAGGCTGCTTAGCACCCCAACCCACTGACAACCAGCCCTCATTAGCTGCTGCTGGAACAAAGGATCTTCCTGCAAGCCTTTTGTTGGTGGGGGAAAAAAAATAGAAGAAAAACAAATTCCTGTACATGCCTAAACTAACTCCCATTTATGTTTGCACCAAAAATGTGTAATTAAAAAAAAAATGGAAGATGGGAGACACTGTTATAACACACCCACACCAAACATTTATTTGCTAAAACAAGTAAATGTGAAACACAGCAGCTGCCTGTAATAGTCTGGAATGAGCTAAAACTTTTTTGTTTTGTTTCCTTCTCATTTCAGTTAGGGACATCTTTTCCCAATAGTTCTTACTTTACCCACCCAGTTTTGGACAGATTTTTACTAATATCAGTGTCTCCTGATGCTTAGCAATTTTTAAAAATCTGTCCTTAATAAACCTCCAAGAATCTTTTTTACTCCCCCTCTGCATCTAGATTAATTTTGTTATTGATTCATTTTATTTGGATCACGACATCAATATAGCCCAGATGCACTGGGATCACTTTTATAAAACGTTAACTACTTATATTTCAGACACACGGCATCCATATAAAGGGTTAAGTGCATCGCTGAGAAGTATATATGACACTACCTGATCATAAATATGGCTTTTTGGAATTGAAAGCAATTTTTTTTTTCTTCCTGGCGTCTCACTAATATGATACTGTGTCTGAAATAATAACTCTCTTTCCGACAGCACAAGTTCTCCCACCCCTTTTAGCTTCTAATTTCTTACACGATTCCCCTGGTTTTACAAGTATTTTTAATAGAGTGATGTTCCAGATTCTTCTACACAGTCAAATCCTTTCATAATCAGAGACTTGTTTTTCCATAGGAATTTAATTCCCTTTGCGGACTTGCAGCCCGGGCTGGGCTGATCTGGTTTACATTCTCTGACATGTTTCCCCTCCCCCGAAGATTAACGGAACTATCACTTGGCGCCTTCTCAATCCTTTTCATCTCGTTTTCACTTTAAAAAAAAAAATATATATATATATATATAATATTTATTCTGATTTCTGATTTTATTCCGTCGGGTGTCTTGCCCGCTGTTTTCTGAAGACAGGGATTGGAGCTCTGGGGACAGGGATGGATCTGCCCAGCCTCTCTCAGCTTGGCTGAAACTAACTCAAGGAGTCTGAGACTTTAAAAACAGCACCACCGCCCGCTGAGCTGAAGGGCTCCCTTGAGAGGAATCACTCCCGTCAATAGAACTGTGTCTAAAAAAACCAGTCACATCACTGGGCCATCATTGGGTACATAACGCACTGAGTTTGGTAAGAAAATGTGAAGAACATATATATTTACTCTATCTCAGACGCTTTTGACTCCTTTCTATTTTCTTCTTTTTTTGACTTCTTTTTAATTGGTGCATCATGGTTATACATAAAAGTGGAATCCATTGCAATGCCTTCCTGCTTGTACCTGATGTCATTCGCTCCATTCCATTTTGCTGTCTTCTCCTTCCCCACCCCTCCTCCCTTCCCTGGAGCCCCTTCCTCTATTCTGCGGCTCTTCCTCTTTAACTCCTTTCTTTAGATGACCCACTCTCGTTGCTGAGGACTCAGGTTAGAAACCTCCTCTTTGGAGTTTCTGTCCTTATTATCTAAAATTGGTCTCCCTATGACTCTATTTTTTCTCTTCTTTCTCCTTCCCTCCTTTTCCGGTTCCTTTTCTTCCTTTCTCCATCATAGGATTTACTTGCAGTTGCTCTAGGTGTTTGTTTGGTCTGTCTTTGACACGGTTCAATTTTCTGCCTGTCCATAACCTAATGGCTTCAATGCTCCCTGCACCTAGTCCAGTACCTGACACAAAGCAGGTGTTTAATGGGAATGTGATTTTTTTTTTAATACATGTCTCAGAGCAATGATTTTTTTTTCCTTCAATTCTCTGGCCTGGCTTTCCACATGAACTGCATTAGCCAGTTATCAGCACCCTCCCATCCTCTGCTTTCAGTTTACAATATATTATCATTGCTATGTGGCTATATTTTAAAAGATACTGTTCTTTCTTCTCTGGCCAGATGTGTCCACAAGTCCTCGTTCCCTTGGGAAGTACTCCCCTGATCCCAGGCTCCTTGGTGTTCATCCTCTCATGTTCTGATTCTGGTGTTTGACGTTTGGAGCTGTTATCCTTGCAAAGGAGGCATCCAAAGAAAAACGGGGGCTTCTGATCCAACTGCCCACTGTGATGGCCACACCTGCATCTTTCAGGTGATCTGAAGAGGAAAGCTCAGCTGTCTCCAGAGCCCTGAGAAGCCTCGGAACGTCATCTCACCTCTTCGACACTTGCCAGGATGAGGAAATGAGAATAAAACCACGGTTCCTCTTGCTCTGACCTTGAGCTACAATTTACATGATGTCCGAGGTGCACTTCCCCAGGTGTGAATCAGTCCTCATTCTGGTGCCTGGGGGAGGCTGTACTTCTGAGCGGTGGCCCTACTAAAGCATGTGATTCCATGATGTTGAACACCAGGTTTGAGGTTCCTGCACATTTCCTGTCTATTTATAGAGTCTGGGATGCCATCCAGCAAGTCTATGGATTGCATCAACCAAATAATAAACTTGTTGGAGAAATCCGTTCTGTGTCAATTCCACTAACGTGGGCTTCAGCTCACCCCCGACCGCGCCCAGCTTGGCCTTACTTTACAGGGTGCTCAGCCATCCTAATTTGCCCATGACCAGGGGTTTCCAGGACTTGGGACTTTGAAAGCTGAGCCTGGGACATCCCAAGCAAACTGGATGATGATTACCCTCACTCTATTTTTCTGCAATAATGCTCTGGTTATGTCAGCATTGCCCATCGTCGTGATCATTATCATTATCATCATCAGAACAGTGACGATTTCCAACCCCCATTCAGCTATGTGATTCTCAGGCTGCACACAGGTATTACAGGAATCTGAAAGGACAGTTTTGTACACATCATTCCTTACTCCAGGGTGGACCATGCCCAGGGGTCTACTCTCCAGTTTGCCAGTGTCCAAACATCACCTTCATCGGGACTATTCTTCTTTCTTTCCATGAGAAAAGGCTTCATATTTAAAGTTGTATGTGTGTGTGTGTGTGTGTGTGTGTGTGTGTGTAGCAGAAGAGCCCTTTCTCGAAATGAAATATTCCACAGATGCCTAACTCCACAAAACCTTGAAGGTGAGTTGCTCTGGTCTAAAGGAGAACCGAGCATCACTCCCAAGACAGCATCTTTGGAAAGCTTACTGGTCTCCTCCATGCTGGCCCGCAACATCTGACGATATTGGAATGAAAAATTTAGTAAATGAGATAGCTATGATTCTACAAGGCAGAGTTGGCAAATTTGTTCTGTAATGGGCCGAGTGGTGAAGGTTTTAGGCTTCGTGGGTGCATGGTCAGTGTCAAATCCTTAGTTCTACCTTCACACAGAGCAGCAGGCCTAGACAGACACCAAAGAAGGCGTGTGGCCAGGTTCCAGGGAAACTGTTTATGGACACAAACTTGGATTTCACATACTTTTCATGTGTCACAAAATATCCTCCCCCGAAACCATTAAAAATTGTAAAAGTCTTTCTCAGCTAATGAGCATACAAAACAGGTTGATTTGACTCCTGGGCTGTAGTTTGCTGACCCCTGCTCTACAGAGGTGTCCACAGCCTGGTTTTGAGTCTTGCCTCTGAGAGTTACTATCTGCACATTTGTGGGAAAGTCATTTAAACTCTTAAGCCTCATTTTCATCCATTGCAAAAGGGAGTATAAAAGCCTCCGGGAACAGAGGGCTTCTATGGGAACTCTTCCTTTCCCTTGATTTTTCTGTGAACCTAAAGTTGCTCTACAAGAGAAAGTCTGTTTAAAAATAAGTAAAATCAAGTAATAAATTGAGAATTGTTTTTCTGAGGACTAAATGAGAGAATAGAAAGTCTTAGCCCAGGGTGGACACTGTGCTGTTTATACCCCGTCTCCATGGAAGCTGTGGAATGCCCCTTCAAAGTCCCACTCCTCATTGTCCTTCAAACACCTGGGACCATTGCAAGGCACAGCTCCGAAGCCATGCGCCTTAGAGCTAGGATCCTGGGTCAGTTTGGGCAGAGCTGACCAGAATCAGCCAATCAGACTCGCCAGGGTACACTCCTGTTCCCCTCCTGCTGCGAAGGCCCGGTGCTGGCTGAACTCCCGGACTCTTCCCTGGGTAAAAGCATTACTTGCTTTTCTTCTGCAATTTTTTCCAAGGATACAAGCAGTGCTCATTTAACAGCCTCCATCATTCTTCCCTTCAACTGCTGCGCTGGTTTCCCCGTTTTGGCACTGAGATTCTTACACAATCCCTCCTGCAGGCCCCTGGCCTCCCTCCTCCAACAGCCTCCTGGTGGGCGTGTGGGGAGGCTGATAGCATTTTCCTATTCCTTCCTTCCTCTGAAGGATCCGCTGAGCTTTCTCCTCACCCTTATCTCTTTCTCCTTGACTTTGCAACATGGAACACTTGCTGTCATTCCTGGAGCAGGGGCTATTTCCAGCCTGGCCATCCCCAGCTCATCCCCATGGGCACACCCAGGGCTTTGGGCTCCCGTTTCTCCTGCTCTGAGACTTGTGAGGCTATTTAAGGTCTCTTTATATTGTCATCACCAAAGTAATCCTACGGGTTCTTTCGTTTCTTTAATTCCTCTTTGATTTCTCAGCTCCACCAACTCAGTTGCTGGGTCCCCAGTCCTAGGTCCCTCCCAAAGCCGTTGGGACATCTGTAACATGCCTCATCAAGCCTTTAAAAAGAACTGTCTACATTTCACTTTCCTTACACTTCCATTATAAATTAATCCATACGTCTGACTGAGGGTGCAGACAAGTCAAACACTGAGGAAAATAACAATAACCTTATTCAATATTTTTTTGGAATAATTTTCCATTGAAGGATTTAGACATGTTCTTGTGATCATCCTTTTATTCTTTCTGTCGCTATATAGTAGTAGATACTGATAAAGTCACTCAGCAAAAGAGCATTGATATTTTTCTTTGTTATTACTGTCTGAGTGAACCTCACTTTATGATTTCATAATATTCAAATGAGGCATTCTCTTATGTTTTATTTCATCATTTCTATTTTATTGAAATGCGTTTCCAGTTTTTGCCATTATAAATAATACTCCGAGGGGCTGGGGATGTGGCTCAAGCGGTAGCGCACTCGCCTGGCATGTGTGCGTCCCGGGTTCGATCCTCAGCACCACATACAAACAAAAGATGTTGTGTCCGCCAATAACTAAAAAATAAATAAATATTTAATAAATAAATAAATAAATAAATAATACTCCGAGCAACACCTTTGTGCTCAGATGCTGTTTACTGTATCTTCAATCACTCTCATGTGGCTGGTTGCTACAGGTGGAACAACTCTATGAGCAACTTAGAAATAGCTCTACTTTAGAGGAAAAGGTATCGTCGGAGTCGCTGGTGAATGACATGTTCGGACTGACTTTCTGCTTGTTCTGACTGGCCTAGAATCTCCGTCCCTGGACTGCTCTCCCTCAGAGACTATCCTGAAGGAACTTAGTGCTCTGTCACCTTTGCTCCAAACCAGGAGCCTTCCCTCCTGGTTGCAGACTGAACCAGATCAACTACAGGACCAACCATTGGTTCTGGACATAAACACCAATGCCACCATTTGTGATTGGGCCTGACCTTTCTGAATCCATCAACTTGTCTCTGATATATGACAAAGTCGAACTGCTTGAAGAATAATTCCAGGAATAGAATCCCCAAGTTGACTCATTCCTGATGGTGGCGCAAAAGGAATGTTGGAATCTGTCACTGTGAAAAGCCATGGAGACATCGAGCAGGCGCACCTGCACCTTGGCCCTGGTTCAGTTTGAGGCTACCCCAATGTGTCTTCTACGGAACACGTTGAGGCTAAATCATTTCCTGGCTTCCTCTCTCCCCAGTCAGGTGTCTGCTGCGCACATGCCTCTAAATATGCCTCGACACACACATTTGAATGACTTCTGGAGAAGCAATGGTTGACTTCAGGCCAAGAAAGCTTATTTATTTTATTATTATTATTATTATTATTATTATTGCTTTTCCTGTTAAATAAGATCCAAGGGCTTGCTCAACCCGTAGTGGTCTCTCTGTGAGGACAGTTGCAAGGTGGATATCAGAAGTGACTGGAAGACCTCTCTCTCCTCGTCTTGGGAGACAGCTGCCTCCTGTGTCAAGTGACACCAGGGAAATTCGCTACCTGCCTTCTTTTCAGAATGAATAAAACTCTATCCAGAAAAATCCATTTGGAGCTGATCTCCTTGCCTTTGCATTTAGGGAGCACGCACCTCACAGCAAGAGCAAACCTGCTTTCCTGCCAGAGGGGGCCTTAGAGCACAGCCTGAGAGCTTGATCCAGATTTTAGCTGGAGGTCACAGGCAGCCACTTCTAAACTCCTGACTATGGGGCAGTCCTTGGCGTGGGAAGACATCTCTCTCACTATCTGCACAGATTTGGGAGTGAGACGCAGAGCACTTCAGGGCAGGTGCACCTGACTGGCAGACTCCGAGCTCACAGAGGTAGTGTCTGCCATGATGTGGGATGGTGGCCACTCTGTTTTCCTAAGCCTAGCTTCCTCCCTAATAACGGGTTCCTATAACCCTGCCTGGAAGGAGAGAGACGTGTGGTGTTCAAGATGATCAGTGCTGAAAGCTATCACCTGCTAAGTTAGAGAGAGGCTACTGAATTGCAGTGACCAAGTGAGAGGCAATTAGCACCTGCAGGTCACTCTTCCCTCCTGAATCGTGTCCACGATCCCCTTGTACAGGTGAGGAGAGGGAAACTCAGGTGGGTTTGTAGAGTACCTAATGGCCTCCTCGTGACTTACATTCACTCCTTTGACTACCACTCAATGTTAGTTACCTGTGGAAAAATTCATGTGATCACCTGCCCTCCAAATGGGGACATCCTGGGAAGGTACTTGGGTGGACCTCGAGATGACTAATAAGATATGTCCCCAGCACAGGGTTTTAGCCACAGACATGGGCCCCTGGACCAGGACAGCCAGGTGTTCCCAGTGGCCTGGCCAACCTTCCTGAGTTCCAGACACTGTGTCCTGTGTCTGGTCATCCCCACACAATGGCTACCACCTTCGGGTACGTTGTTCTTGGCAGCCAGTCTTGAGGAAATTTTGACAAGACACTTTATACGTTTTAAACATCTCCTCGCTGGGTGCATGTGTGAGTCTCTACATGAGATAAAGTGTCATAGAACTATACAAAAATATGAAGAAAGGTATGCCAACTGCTGAAATCCAAATTAGGTCTGCTGCTCAGCTGATAGTATTGTACCAGTGTCAATTTTCTGGTCTTCTCAGTGTACTGTAGTTGCATAATATATTATCATTGCAGAGAGCTGAGAGCTTCCTGTACTATTTTTGGTACTTCTTGAGACTCTAAAATTATTTTGGAATAAAAAAAATTAAAAATATAAGTTATATCCTTTGCTCTATTCTTCCAGAAAATTATTCTAAGGAAATAAAGATGCACACTGAAACAGCATAGTATCCCCCATCGGAGGTTTTCAAGTAAATGTGCACCCAGCTGTTCAGTGGGGGCACTTAGCATAAATCATGCCCGGGTGAAGGATAAAGGCCAGTCTGCCAGGGTGATCTTGTACTACTGTACTTTCCCAGCTTCAGGTGAGCTACTTAAAGCTGTTGCATCTGGCTCCTCATCTGTAAAGGGAATATGTGTGATAATGTCCACCTCCGTGCACTGTTCACATGCGGGATAGAATGTGGCACCTCGTGTGTACTCAATACAGAAGAGCTCTTATCATGTTCAAAAAGAATAGGGGCTGGGGATGTAACTCAGTGGCACAGTGCTGGCCTAGCATGGGTGAAGCCCTGGGTTCAATCCCCAGCACCAGAAAAATAAATAAATAAATAAATAATAAATAAATAAATAGATAAGCAAACAAATAAATAAATAAATAGAGCCATGAGAAAATACATATCTTTTATCTTAGTAAAGATAAAAGACTACAAAGCCACATTTATGCTATGTTTTAATGGCAGAGAGTTGCATCAAGTCATAAGCAGAGGTCTGAAAACAGCATTATCAGTAGTGAGTACATTTTTCTTTTCCTTTTCAATATTCCTCTGATTTCCAAAACTAGCTCAGTGGGCACCCATCTTCTGAAATTTTAAAATAAGAGTAAAATGCTACCCTGAGATAAAAATGAATGAGCAGATGACCGTGCATCTCAGCCACTCTCCTGTTTCGGCTCGGGGCTTGCAGTGTCTCTGGGATGCCCGGGGCCTCCCCAAGGAAGCAGGAGCAGCGGGGAGCCAGGGTGTGCGGCTGTGCGCCCCTTTTCAATCCCTGCAGCTGGGGCTCTGGGCTTTGCAGGTACATGCAGTCTGTCCGTAAAGCAGGTGCCACAATCAGGAGAGCACGGTGTCCAGGAGGTGGTCCTAGCAGGAGGTCAGCTCCCTGTTTCTTGCAGACCCCACCCCAGAAACCATGTTTCCATCAAACCCCAGACACAGGTCAGGTAGGGAACGGGGCTAGGGATCAGGGCTGCACTGAGCACTTCTCTGGGGACAACCTGCTGCGTCTGCTGCTATTTTCTCTGCTTCCCTCTTGCTCTTCTACTCCGAGATGGAGCCAACCCACAGCAGGTGGGCTGCTCCCCTCCAGCCTATTTGTTTCATGAAGGTCCATGATGGGCACGTGGAGGGCATCTGCTATTCATTCTCCAGGTGCTGCCTACTTCTCTAATCCCCAACTATGACCCTCCAGGAAAGGAACAAGGAGCCGCTGGCCCTGGGCATGCAGAGGAATTTAGAGGTCAGACCCCAGAAGGTCTGCAGTGGTCAGTTAGGAAGACAGTGAATGGTGTCATCTAGATAGACACCTGCTGTCCCTCAAGGGCCTGACCAGCCCTCCTACCTATCCTATCTCTTTGTCCTGCTGGTTCTCGTCCAGGGGAGACCTGGATGTAAGACCACTGGTGCCTGGCCGCATCTGGGCAGGGAGAATGGACAAGAGGCAGGGACACAGTCTCATAGCTGCCTACCCTCCTCCTTGGGGGAATCTCAGAGCCCAGCATATCCTGGCTGAGAGGAGAAAAATCCCCCCAGATGCCCTATGGGATCCCCCTCCTTCATCCTTACTAGCATCAAGCCGCAGAGTGAGTGTTCCTTGTGGCATTTCTCCTCTTAAAACTCACCTGTGGCTTTCCATGGCATTTGTAATAAAAGCCACGTCCTTGTCAGGCCTTCATGCTCCAAGGCCCCCTGCTGGGTCCTCTCCCTTCTCAGTTCTGCTCAAGCCCTCCTGGCCTCTTCTACATTTTGGGAGCAATTGCGTGGCTCCCGAGTTCCAGATGTAAAGGCTCAGTCCTCAGGGGGTCCTCCGGGTGGCAGTGTTTGTATTGGAAGGTGCCGGGACCTTTTAAGAGGTGGGTCCTGGTGGGAGGTCCTATAGGTCATTGGGGCATGTCCTTGGAGGACAGTGTGGGACCCCATCTCTTTCAGAATCTCTGTTTCCTGGCTCAGATGTGACCCCTTGATCCGCCATTGCCACTCAGCACCTCCCCAAAAGCACAAGCCTGTGGGGCTGCCAGGTCTTGGATGTAAACCTCCAGGGTGGTGAGCTCCATTAGCAAATCTTTTGATTAAGCAAGGCCCCATGGGTGTTTCATTGTCCTGGTGCAGAGCTGAAGGGTGCAGCCTCCTCCTCCTCCTGTGAAGCTCCAGCCTCATTCCCCTCATGCTGCTTCCCAAACCTGGGGAGCAGGGCACCCACCGCCCAGCAGGGCAGATTCCTCCTGGCACCTCATCTCACCAGCCCAGAGCTTCCCCGAGGCCCCGTGAAGTCGTGCCACTCACTTTCTGCACAGCACTGATCACAACACATGATTCTATTATGAATTTGTGCTATGGTTTGAATGTTTGTCCCCTAGAATGCATATCCTGGAAACTTCATCCCCAAAGTCACATGTTCAGGGTATTTGGAAATAGGACCTTGGGACATGAGGACTCTGCCCCTATGAAGGAATTAATCCATTTGTGGATAAATGGGTTATGGAGGGGCTGGCCTTGTTATAAAGCAAGCCCTCTCTGCTCCCTTGCTGTGCCTCCCTGAGTGATGGTAGCAGGCAGGTCCTCACCAGATGCCAGGCAGATGCCAGCACATTCGCTCGGAGCCTCCAGAACTGTGAGTCAAACGCACCCCCCTTCTTCATGCACTAGTAGTCTGTGGCATTCAGTTACAGCAATAGAAAACAGACCGAGACGATTTGTTTCATTATGGACCCTCACCCACTTCTGGAAGGTCAGGCTCTTTGGTGCACCTGAAAACTCACTTCCCAGAGAAGCGGGTGACACTCTGTCTTGGGGTGAGGGGGGCTGGGTGCTGGTCCCCTGCCCCAGCCTCTGGCTGGCTGCACAGAAGGAGCATGGCTGGGGTGTGACTGGCCCTGTGATGTGTCTCCCTAGGGTCTCAGGCACCACAGCACATCACAGGGCATCTTGCAGCCCAGGAAAGAGGAGGCGAGACCCAGGCAGGGCCAGTGTGGATGAACAGTGGGAACGGCTTGCGGAAGGCTGCCTCTGCAGGCCGCCCCAGATGTGTCTTCAGGATGGCCGTGTTTGCAGGCTGTGCCACCTGCTGTACCCAGCTGGAAGAGGACTGCCTAGGAATTTTCTTTGAGTTTCCAGGCTAGGGGTGTGGTGTGGTGCGATGGTGGGATGGGAGCGCCTGCTGCCAGGTGCCAGAGGGGGGAAGGAGAAGGGAGGGAGGAGGGAAGAAGCCTATTACAACTCTTTTTTTTTTTCTGCCTATTTTTCTCTTACGACTTTTTTCCAGTTAACATGTGTCATCTACTAGCAGTCTCCATGCACTTGCCCATTTATCTCATTTTTCATCGTCTGTTTTACCATTAATAGCAGCTTTACGAGAGCAAGAGTTATACCATTTTTTGGACTCTGCCTGACCCGAAAACACAGCTTGGTACCTGGTAGTGGCTCAATAACAAATCTTCGAGAGGAAGCAAGGGACCCTCTTCCCAGGTGGCACAGACCAGTGGGCCTTCCATGGGTGGCAGCAGGGGTGCCTGATGGTCTTGGGTGTCCTGTGGATAATGGTTCTTCATTTTAAGAAAGATTTTCAAGAACTCACATTGGTATAAAAAGTGAGTTGTCATCCCACCTGCGACTTCATGGATGTTATTGCTTGGAGTTAAGCCCAAATTGAAAAAAAAAAAAACAATGTGAACTGTGTTAAAGGGAGCACAGAGTCCAGGTGGGGAAAGGCACAGCTGGGGCTGATGGACCAGGCTGACCTTCTGGGAAGATGACTTGCAACAGCCTGGTGCTCAGATCAGGCAGAAGGTGTGGAGGCTTCGGCCAGCATCGGAGCGAGGAGCTGGGCTGGTGCTAAGGGCGTGGGCACAGGGAGCTGGAGCAGGTGAGGAAGCCAGGCTGGGGAGGGGTGGAGGTACGTGCGTGGCTCCCACCTGTCTGCCTTATTTTAAGACTTAGCACAGTCCCTTGCACACAGTAGGTGCTCAGCCAATATTTAATGAAGGAATAAAGGGGTGGATGCAGGAGTAGCTGAGTCTCTGCACCCACCAGATCCTACAGGGCTTCCCATGCCCTTCTCCCTGAGGGAAGCAGTCTCTCGGGAGAGGAGAAAATTAGAGGGGCTGGAGCCCTGCAGAGGGGTGATCCCCGCCCACCTGGACTGGCTGAAGAGAAGCCTGCTTCTGGCCAGCCTTTGCGGGTTTGTGGAGACAAGTTAATAGCACAGGTGTGTAGCAGGCGGGATGTGATGCGGGCAGGGCCTGGCTGGGGGACGTGAGCACTCCCTCTAATCAGCCTTGGCCCGGGGTTCGGGGTTTTGCCAGGGCGCTGAGAGAGCTCCTCTCTTTCTCTCACCAGGGAGTGGGGAGGGTTAGCAGAGGGCTCCGAGTCTCATGGAGTTGCTGGCACAGACTTCTCAGGAGCCATTGCAGGACTCACACCAATGTGGGGACAGAGCTTCTCCCTCCCAGGAGGACCAAGGACAGCTCAGCAGTTTCTTCCAAAGAAAGAAGCCAGTTCCGTCCAGGTTGTCACACTCAGGGCAAAGGGCTGGGCTAGGGTGCCAACATTTAGAGTCCCCAGTGTGCACCATGTGACTTTACCGTGACCTTTGATGACTACCTCTGCAGGTGTGGCATCCTGGGTTGGGAAGGTTGAGGCCCTTAGCTAGGGCCATGCAGCCCTTAAGTGTCCCAACTGGAATTGGAATCAGGGTCTTTCATCATCTAAAAATCATGTTCTCTCTAATACTCACGGCCATGCACTCCATCCAAAAGAGACCTCTGGGCTATGTGCCTAGAGCAATAGAAAATGTAGACTAAGGACAGGAGACTTGGGACAGAAATATTTGGGGACATTTTTGTGGCTAAATGCTCTGGACCTGGAGAGAAAGCCTGAAGACACAATCTATTAGGTCAAGGGCCTCGGGCAGAAATCTCATCTGATCGGTCAACCCATCGGGAAGGGTGCTTCAGGCAGGGGGAACAACCCGCGTGCAAAGGCATGCGGGGTGTAGCATTAGGATGAGGGTGTAGCAGGCCATGGGCACAGAGGGGTGGGCTGCACTGGGGACCTACCTGCCCTGCTCTCCCCCTGGAGGACAATCTGCTCAGACCCAGGCCGCTCTCCTGGATACTCTGCACCATGTAGAGCTCCTCTGATAACAGTCTAAGCTCTAGTCTCTTCAAGGGTTGATATTCTCTCAAATAGCAAAGGGCCATCCTGCTCTACAGGCCGGCGGGTGGAAGGTGTTAAACAAGGAAGGGAAACGATCGCAGCAATTGCTGAAGAACTTGGAAGTGGTGTCTTGCTCTCTACCCATGTATGCTTCAAGCAGAATCAAGGAGAACCCAGTCAGATCTGCCTTCAGCCTGCAGCTCAGGAGCACTCAACCACTGAACCACATCCCCAGCCCTATTTTGTATTTTATTTAGAGACAGGGTCTCACTGAGTTGCTTAGGGCCTCGCTTTTGCTAAGGCTGACTTCAAACTCACGATCCTCCTGCCTCAGCCTCCCGAGCCACTGGGATTACAGGCATGTGCCTCTCCACTGGGCTTCAACTTTGTCTTCTTGATCTGCAAACTGGGAAAACTTTGTGAGTGAAGACAGAGTGAGGAATGGCTTCAGATAGTTGGAAATATTAAGTGATGCTAAGGAAAGAGGAATTTCCATCTCTGGCTATTCCTGAGGGGAGACGTCATCACTTTTCATGTTCTTCCCTGAAAGCCTAAGAGAATTTGAAGTTTGGGCCATAATTGTCCTCCCTAAAGGGACGATGCCCAGATGGTACAGTTCTGACATCTAACTTGGTTTCTTCCTGTCAATACACTTTCCCCTGTAGAGCCCCGGGGCCTCTTTCCCGATTCTGTTTTTTATTTTATTTTTTTTTCTCTTCTTCAAGCCAGTCTTAGTCAAAGTGTCTCTGCTACTTTCTAAAACGCAGATTTTTAAACCAGTTGTGTGTTTGGGTGGGGAGCAGGCGCAGAGGGCCTCTTTTCTCCTGCCACACTCCCTGATGATCAGCAGCAAGACTCCTGGTGCTTGTTGCCAGTTCAGGAGCCCTCGGAACTGCTCTCCTCCCTGGCAACACGCACTCTTGAAGAGCTCCGCCCCTCGGCTGCAGAACAGCCTCATTTTGAGGCAACTCTACAATTGCCATTCTAGGTGGCCCCAGACCTCTTCATCCCTCTAGTGCTGTAAGATTGGTTTTGGTGCCTGGAGGTGTCGGATAGTCCAGAAGCCAAGTCTGCACTTGGCAAGAGCCCTGAGACCGCCATACCTGGGTGAAGACCCCAAGAGAGCCCTGTAGGAAAAGGTCCCTCACACCCATTTGACAGAAGGTGGTGTGGCCACTGTGAGGGGTGGAAGTAGCACTGGAGGTAGGCCTTCTGTCTCTGTTCAGAGAGAAACCAACAATGGCTGCTTGAGCCTGAAAATCCCCAGGGCCTCGGAGACCACGGGAACACTGTGGCAAGTTCTTTTATCCAATCCACATTGGAACCAAACACTTGAATCCATGTCTATTTCCTCCCTGAAGCTAGTAACTTGCTCAAAACTTTGGACCCAATTCAATACATGGCAGAGCCAGGCTTTGAACCCAAGGGTCGAGCTGTGTCCTCTCAGACGCTGCCTCTCCCGTGTCAGCCCAAAGCATGGTGGCTTTCTCTTAAGACATTGTCGTCTTCTGGGAGTAAAGCCAAGTCCTCCTCCAGGAAGACCTCAATGAATGCTGCAAGCCACCAACGGTGTGTTTTCCCCTCGGAACAACTGACCTCCCTCCTCAGTTTCTCATGGATCTGAAGTTCCCCATCTCGAAGGCAAAGGCTGTTGCTACTAAAAAATATATATATATATATTTTCAAGTACCAGTTCCCTCCATCTCATACTTCCTAAATTTTAATTCATTACCAAACTCAGGAGAGGCTCAAAGACTTGCAGAGTCAAAGGGGAAACTTTGAGGAAGGGAAGCTGTGGGAACCAGAATTTGCCTATGACTAATCTTTGATCTTCCATTGAAATCAACTGTTCAAGAAGCTCTTTGAAAATCAACTGATTTTGAGATCAAGTAAATTTTTTTTTACATCTATGGGTTTCCTCATCTGCCATTGAGGATAATGTATTCAAAGGGCCTACTCCATAAATGGGGGTCATTGTTATTGTTTTAAAAAGACCCATGATCACTATTGGTCAGTTGGATAAAAATGCATTTCCCCTCTTTCATCTAAATTCATTGAGTATAAGATGGCGGGCAAAAATCACAGTGTAAAGATAAAACTTTAATCCTGGATCTCATCCTTAAGCATAGTACCAGTCCTCTCTCTCTGAATTCTCTTGGTGTTTTCACTGGGTCTCATTCCCCACATGTGGTCAGGACAGGGACTAACCTCTTAGCCTCTTCTCACTTCTCTCCTTCATCTGGTTCCCCAATCTTGACCTGTTGGCTCAAGGACTCCAAAGGAGAAGCTAATGATACACCTAAAATACAAGGTCTTAGAGGTGGAATCTGAGGACTACCAGAGAAGAGGGGTAGCTCCCAAAAGAGGCAAGAAGAGCCCTTTTAACTACAATATAAATGCCAGAGAGGTAGAGAAAGAAAGGAGTTGGCAACAGAGGAGAAAGTAATATGGCGGTAACAGAACTGGGGTTGTCTCTGTGGAAATAACTCTGTATCATGTCAAGATCTTTCCCTCATCTGTGATGCTGAACATTATTACTTACATAAGAATTAGGTTTCCAAGTATCATTCAGGGACATTAAAGACAGTGAGGTAGAGTGGTGGAGTTGACTGGGTAAATTCATTTACAAACTAGTGCATTTACTAACAATGTATTAAGCAACTACTATGTGAGAAAATGGATATAAGACTTGTCAGATTTAGCACTGAACAAGATCCTGCTCCCTGCCTTCCTAGAAAATGTCTAATCAGTGAAACTTTCATGGCAGGAAAGAGGAGACGGAAATGTCTGCAGGGTGTCATGGTATTGACACATCTTCCCTTTGAAACCTTGAGCACGGACACAGTCCTGGATTGGAGCACAGTACGGACCACAGGGTGGCCCTCGGTAAGTGGCTGCTGAATGAATGACATTATTATTTGCCAGTCTGTCTCTATTACTAGACTGTGAGTTCTGTTAAGCAATAATCCCTTATCCACACAATACATTGTAGAGTCAGGATAAACTAGGAGACCCCAATATCCCAGAAGTCATCATGGATCCATCTGGGGGATTCTGTCCATAAAGATCCATGCAGACAAGGCAGTCGCCATCTTGAAAATGGCAGGTCACTATGTCTACCCGCCAAATCATGCTCTGGAGCTCTAGCTAGCATGGGTGGTTAGACATGACAGCCTGGAAGTAGTTCACATCGTTGCTGCTCATGACTCACTGGCAGGACAAGGAGGCGAGGAGACGTGTGAGCTCTGCAGGTAGTGTGCATGTGTGTATGTGTGTGTATATGTGTGTGCATGTGCACTCGTGTGCAGTGGGGGAGAGGCACAGCCTTGGATCAGTGAATGGGAGGGGGCTTCCAAGGGAAACTGAGAGGAATCTCCTCTGCATGCTGCTCTGGGCTTGTCCTTTGCAGATCCAGCACCAAGGGTAAGGACACATGCCGCAGTCCGGCTGCAGCAAAATAACCGGGGGGTGACGAGCAACTTGTGTACATTGATACAGCAGGAGTGGGAGCCGTTTATTGTAGGACAACAGAGGTATTTATACATTCCACACAGCTTATCTAATTAACTTAAACTAGTTACATCAGTCAACCAATAAGGAATCTCCACACTTAATGGCTCGCTGGCGTTACTTCACAAACCACTCCCTCTGGCAAAATGCCAGGCACCATCCAGACTGGTTTACAGACTCTAACAGACACACAGAGGGACATGTGGACAGAGGACACAGAGGGACAGGTGGGAGACATGGCCTCTGTGAGAAGCCAGGTGGTATGACAGGATAGTCACTCACTGGCTCTTGGCCTTGGGCAAATGCTCAAGCCTCTACCTCCCCTTCTGCCAAGTAGGATTCAAAAGGGCCTGTGCTTCGATTGTGTCATGTCAAGACCTGAGGGGACAACAGGTGAGGAGCATGTAGTTCAGGCACAGGACACATGTCTGTGGAGGACGAGGCTCTGGAGGAATATCCTAAGCAATAGATGGTTTCTTTGCACTCAGAATGGGAGGTGGGATAGGCTGTGGGGGGTGGGGATATTCCCCTGTCCACTCTCAGGAGCTGGTGAGTGGGGGGTGAGGGTGCCCTGTCGTGGCTCTCTGGCTAATGGGACTTCTTAGATGGCACCTCCGCTATCGTAGTACTGTCTGAGTAGTGCTGAGCCACATCCTCTCCCGAGGGGAGCAGGATTTCTGAGTTGTCACCTAACATCTTGACGGTTTTGACCCAAACAATACATCCTAAGGAAAACAGAGTGGCCACTCACAGGCCTTTTCCCACCCCTCATGCCCTGCAGTACCATGCACTGTGGGCAAAGCCGCTCAGCCCTGGGGTGGAAGGCAGGTCCTCTCACTCCTGGACCTGTGGGTCCTCTTGGACTGGGGGCTAGATCCTGCTTGAGGAGGAATGCTGTGTTTCTGTGTTCATGAGATCCTCATCTGTCAAATGGAAACCAGAATCATGGCACCCGCCTCACGGGACCTTTGTGGACATGAACCCAGATCCAGCACCGGGCCAGGAGGCAAGTCCCGCGAGCAGTCGCCAGCGCCCGCCCATCCAGGTACCACAGTTCACGGCCAAACTAGGAAGACACCCGTGGATTGCTCCAGAATTAAGGAGGAAAGGCCGGTGTGCGGGTTAATTGAAAGTAACTGGAAGAATGAACCAGCCCAAAGTCCTGGCTGCATGAAATCAGGCGAGAAAAAAGCCATTAACTACAGCAGGGAGCCCACGTCTAGGCCTCGATTTCAGATGAGGAACCCAGTCTTGAGAAATAAATCCCGATACATTGTTGTCCCCGGGGCTTCCTCTGGCACGTCCCTGGCCACATAACCTTAGATGATCCTTTCCCCTTTGCACCTTTCTTTCTCTTCCTGATAAATGGAAGCATAACCAGGACCCCTGAGGAGGGTGTGGATGAAAGAAGATGGAAGTCCCTGAGCTCTTTGACTGACATGGGCTAGTTTCTAATTTTCCCACCTTATTTTTTTTTTTTGAGAGTAACTTCTTCTCATCCTGAGGCCTGTCCCTACATTGGACACTTGGTCTCCAAGGCTTATTGACACCGTTTCCCACCCAAGACATTTGTTGCTGCCTTACAGACCCGACACCACGGTCCATCCTGGAATGGAAGATGGATCAGACCCCAGACGTCCAGCAAAGGGATGGTCTCCGGCATGGGGCTTCTCCCCCCAGCCAGGCTCCTGGGGAGTTGCCCCTTCCCTCTCTCGCTGCCCCCAGTGGATCAAACATGGTTGTGCTTGTGGGTTTACAGATGGTCCCCTTGGCCTGGGGCACTCCTCTGCATGAGTGATCTTATACCTCTTTTCCTGTCCCTGGTAAATGGGGGTGCTGGTGTGGGTGGAGTGGGGACCTGAAACCCAGTTCCCATCTCAAGTGGGCCAACACCCTTGTCTTGGTATTGGCCTTTTAGCTCTTTTTTTTCTTTCTTTCTGTTTTCTTTTTTTTCAAGTCTAAGATCAGGTTGTGATTAATGGCATCCTGAGGTTCCCCCATGCAGAAATAAGGTCATGGTGAAGAATAGGGCCGTTTTGAAACCCTGGTGAACTTCAGGGGCCAGAGCAGAATGAAGATCACTCTGGTTTTGGCTCATCTTCCTTCTCTGTGGCCTGTGACTTCAAGGCCGGGGCCGTCCCTGCCTCTCAGACTTCCTCTCATGCAAATGGCCCCCAGAAGGGTGAGGAGCAGCCACGCTAGAAGAGGAAGCGGAGGGACGCAGCCAACTGCGACCTCTGAGGACCTACTTTCTCTTTTCTAGGCGAGCACCCCGGGGGGTCTCCCCTTGAGGGGCCCCATCCCGGTCTCTGCCCTGAGCCAGGGCATGCTGATGTCCAGGATGCCCCACAACCTGGAAGCAAGAGCCGGGAGGCTGCTGGCCCAACCACTGCTCAAGAGTCCCTGCTCAGTTCCATTCAGAGAAAGACCACAGCTCTGAGGCGTCGGTGGCTTTCCCACCCTCCAGCCCTGCCTGTCGCCCCTCTTTCTGGAGCTCAGGACTCCACACCACCTCTCCTCAGCCGTGTGGCTCGGAGGAGGCTGGGAGCCCGTAGGACTTGACAGCACAAAGATCAGGGACAACCGAGCTTTAGGCCAGAAGGGCCTGGATAAGCCCTAAGAAGGCAGACCCCTTCCCACGCCTCTGATGGCATCTTAAAAAGTTCTACTGTGTGCTGACCTGAGGGCTGCAGGGGCTTGCTTCTTGCTGGACTGAGTTAGTGGGCTGGTGTGCGTGACATATTTCTCGAGAACCCTAAGTGCCACAGGAGGGGGTGTGGACAGAGGAAGGAGGACAGACCGACAGCTCCAGCCCTGGCTTGCGTCCGAGTCTGTGAGACCTGGAGGCTCTCAGCCTGGGTCTTTGGGCCTCAGTTTCCCTTCTGGGAGCAAGAGGGCTGGAACCCCCTATCTTTCTGTCCCTCTGTTTCGTAGTCACAGAAGGAAACATTCTGTCATAGCCCCGTCATCGTCTTAGGAAGGAGTGGCTCACTTCCAGGAATGATCCTGAGTGTAGATGCAGCGGTTCTCGGGCCCAACCATCTCTCGAGAAATAAATGCATTGATGATTATGTAAGAAGAAGGATGCAGAAAGTCCCTACCGGTCAGGATTTTGTTAGCTGTCATTTACCTCCGGCTGCCATTCACCAAGTGACTCCAAGCAGTGTGGCGTGGGGTGGGGGGGGGCTCTGGACACCTTCCCCCATACGTACACACAGTCTACCTTGTGAGTTCAAAAACGTGGCCGGGGCTTTGAAGTGAGAACCAAGTCAGGGCCTGGATCCCTGCTTCTCCACTTACACAAAGGGGAAGAGAGACTTCAGAAGGTCCGTAGTCGCCATGGCTCCTGTTCAGTAAGATTTTCAAGTCTCCTAAGATACGTAAATGCCTCTAAATCTCATAAAATAAATAAGACCGTTTAGTGCAGCAGAATGAGAGCCCAGTAACCTCGGGGGGAAGTCATCGGAAACTTCCAGGATGGAATTCCCTTAGCTGCACAGTAAAGAGATTGAATCTCCCCCTCCCCAGAGTTTCTTCCCCTCCGTGGTCTTGTTCCCCTAAGCAGATGGCCACGGCCTGAGAGTTATTAAAGCATTAAAATAGTATCCATGAGCCCTCAGTTGCTTCTTTTCTCTCGCACACCCAGGTCTGTTGATACTGATGAAGATCGGTCGTTGATGAAGAACTATCAATATGCACCTCTGTGGCTAAGGGGGCAAGTGGCTCCACATGGCGCCATCGTGTGAGATGTGGCTCCAGACATCCTTCTAGCTTCCTTCCCTCCTTCGCCAAAGGGACTAGAAGTTTTCTTTCAAATATGCTTTAAATGGGGGGATGAGGAGCTGCTGGTGGGAGATGCAGGAAGAGGAAGGCATCAGCAGCACCAGGGAGGTGTCCAAGAAGCCGCCACCTGGAGCTTAGGATGAAGATGAAGGGTCCACTGCCTCTGTCCTGCGTGGACTCCAAGAGCAAAGAAGGGGTGCTATGGGAAATGGGATCTGGAGGGCTTTTCTCCCCCACGGTGCCTCTCCATTCTCCAAATAGGGCCTTTCAGACAAACAAGGGGGTCTTGTTCTCCCAGAGACAGGCGCGGGGGACCTGTGGTGGGGAGAGGAACGGGTAGGGGGTAAAGAAAACCTGGGCGAGTGAGGGGCAGGTGGGGGCCCAGCTGGCAGGCACCTCTGATGAGAGTCAGCTTGATGTGGCCGTCTGGCTCCTCGGAGCGCACTCAGGGACAGAGGTGTGGAGCGGCACAGTCTGTGTTTGAAGGTGTTTCTCTACAGCAAGCACCGGGCGGGGAGGAGAAAAACCTAAACCACTTCAAGTGGATTCTGAGTTTGAAAGCCACCACATGAAAAGTGCAGAAACCTAAGCCCCCTTGAGTCCCGGCCCAAGAGTAACAGATGGGACGGCAGCGGCCCAGGCCTGGCAACCGGCTCCCTGGGCCCCTTGGGAGCGAGTGTCTCCACTGCCAAGTGCACCCAGGGAGGGGGCGGGGAAGCTCTCAGTTCTGCACACCGACAGCTAAGAGCTGGACCGCGGTGCTGCTCCAAGCTGGTGCCCAAAGTGGGGTGACTTTCATTTGTGGCCACATGGCCCAGCCTATCTGGAACTTCCTGAGGGTTAGGGTACAGGGGAAGCGTTTCAGCCTCCAGGGAAGACCCCAAAACACACCATGACCCAGTGCTGAGTTAAACCCCTTACACCCTCCCTCCCAACCACGCTCCTTTCAACCCTGCTATAACCCCTCCTGACACCCACACTCCCATAAGGAAGGAGCCCCAAATGCTTTCTCACCATGTCTGGTGTCTCTGCTGCCGCCCTGACCTTTGACCCAGTTCCTTTGCCCTCTGCATGAAATCTGCCAGCTCCTGACCATCAGCTGTTTGTTGACTGACCCCTGCCAAAGTCTGATCGGGCCCTAAACTTGGGTGAGATTATTTTGTTCCTCCCTCTTCTCCTATATTTCATGCACTCTGAATTATAAATTACAAAAAAAGAAGTACGCCCCAAATCAAAATATCATCTCCTTCTGGAGTTACTGATAGTATGATGTTGTGAAGATTCACCAAAGGTGGAAACTTTCTTTTGTGGTGGTGTTTGGCAGGGGCCTTAAGGTCCCCTTAGTTGGACCCCTTGGATAATCCAGAGCTGCTGTCTGCTCCCCACTCTCTTCCCCCAACCCCTTGGGAACTTCCTCTCGCTCTCACCCCAGCTGGGGCGCAGTGCAACCCGTTGTCTTCTACAGAGGTCGCGGCATCAGAAAGTCATGGGCTCAGACAGTGCTGGGAGAAGAGAGAGCCAGGGCTCATGGGGGCATTAAACACCATCTGATGGTGGAAGCTGGGCTGGGTCAGGCCTGGTTGGACCTCAGATGGAAGAACGGGTATTTCAACTAGAGGCCAGCCTAGTTATTGCAGTTATGGGAACCCATCCTCCACTTTACTGGAGTGTTAAAACCCTATTGCTGCTGTAACCAATGACCACAAACCTGGACTCTGAATGACACAGATTTATCTAGAAGTCAGAAGCTCATATTGGGACTCACTGGGGCTAAAATCAACACATCATCAGGGCCATATTTCTAGGAGAGACTCTGGGGGAGTGCTACAGTATGAACCTGTTCCCCACAGGCCCTGTGTTGGAAACTCAACCCCTAATGCCACAGTGTGGAGAGATGGGGCCTAGGAAGAGGGGACCAGGTCACGGGGACTCTGATCTCATGAATGGACTAATATTATCACAGGGGTGACCTAGTTGTGAATGTGACTTCAGTCTCCTATTGTTCTCTCTTTCTTGCCTTTCTGTCTTCTACCATGGGATGATGCAAAAGGAAGCCCTCACCAGATGGGGCACATCCACATTGAACCTCCAGCTTCCAGTGCTGTGAAATAATCTCTATATTGGTATAAATTACCTAGTCTCAGGTATTCTGTTTCAGCAGCCTGTGATGGTCCAAGACAAGGAGCGTCTCTTTAATGCCATTTCCTGCTTCTGGAGTCCTCTCACATTCCTTGGGTTGGGGCTCCTTCCTCCATATTCAAAGCCGGCATCATCAGGTGGAGGTCATCTCACATTGTCGCTCTGACTCTTGCACTTTCCTCTTCCACAGTGAAGGACCCTTGCAATTACACTGGCCAAGCAAGTAACCCAGGGCCATCTTATTATTTTAAGATCAGTGATGAGCAGCCTTAATTCCCCCCTCCCTTTTGAGGAAAGACTGTAAGGGTATGGCTCTGCCAGTGGCTCACGGGATTCACAAGGCCCATTGTCACTGAAAAACAGGGAAGTGAAGTGTGGGGGTTTGAACTTAGGCTGCTGGGAACTACGTTTGTGCCATCAGCACCCCCTCCACACCAAGTCAAGGCTCAGGGCAAAGGGTCAAGGCCACTGGCCATCTTCTTATGGGAAGAACTTCATTTTGAGTCAAAATGGTCGAAACTCTCCACTTGGTATAGAGGAAAGGATAAGGACTTGGAGATCCACTCAGGCTTAACTTCAAGTCCAGGAGATTAGTAGCTGTGTGACTTTGAGTGTGTTGTTTAAACTCTCTGAACAACAAAATAACGCCTACTGCACAGGGAGTAACCCTGACATATATGTTTATCATGTCTGACATACAGAATGAACAAAATAAAGACTGTCCTCTCTACAGATTAAAAAAAAAATAGTAGTTATTATTGATTGAGAACTGACAAGACAATCACTCTCCTAAACCCTCCCTTGTTCATTATTCATTGAATGCCCCCAGACAGCAGTGACTTTACTGTTTTCAGAAGATGGGTAAACTGACATGGAGTGGGTGGAGTGGCTTACCCCAACCCACGACCAGATGAGGAAATGGGATTTAAGCTCAGAGAAGACGTCCAGAGCACATGGCTGTAAACAGGTTGTCTTGGAGAGTCCAGATTCTAAACATTTAGTATCATCGTCAACCACGGTGACGGTCTCTGCCTTTTTATTTGGAAAATACAATCTGTGACCCGAGGGAACTGCAGCCTCCTGACTGTTCATTTCCATTTTCCATGAGGGGGAGGGGAGGAGGGGAGCCATGGTGCGGTGTCTCTCTGTGCAAAAATGGACACAAAGGCCATTGGAGACCTGGTACTGATTGAAATATAAATTTGAGATGGACCACAGACTCCACTTTGGAATTTTTAATGTCAGCCTTCAAGCCCTAACTGAACAGCAGGCTTTGAGGGACTTTTTATATAGCAGGCCCTTGACCCTTCCGACGGATCCAAATCAGTGTTTGAAGCAGGCCTCCTTGGGATTTGGGGGCCCCACCACAGAGTTGTCATCCAAGAAAGGAAGGTTATGAAAGGGGCTGATGTTTACCCAGCCTTCTGTGGCCACCATTTTTCCGTCTTTCTGTCTCTTGAACTATTTCCCTGGGGAGAAGTCTACATTACACAAGGCAGAGGGAGCTTGGGAACGCATCAAAAGGCACAAGTGTGTACCATAAAAGGGTCTTTTAAAAGTCTGGAAGGAAACCAAACCGGTCCGCATTGTGTGTGTCCAGCAGAGGACTTGGTTGGAACAGAGAGATCCAGGCTCACCCAGCAGAGGTCACTGCCCTGGGACCTGCAACTGGACACCATCTACGAGGGAATATCATCTGGTAATGAGGACGGCAGCATTGCAGATTGGAGACAGAAAACTTCCACGTGAATTTCCCAGGGTGTCCTTGACAAATCACCATGAACTGGGTGGCATAAAACAACAGGAATTATTAATTACCTCATAGTTCTGGAGGACAAAAGTCTGAGGCCGAGGTGTCACAGGGCCATGCTTCCCCTGAAGACTCCAGAGGACTCCAGGGGAGGGTCCTTCCTCACTTCTTCCATCTCAGGGAGGGGCCAACAGTGCTTGGCATTCTTGATTTGAGGCTGTATCACTCCAAGTCTGCATTTGTCTTTGTGCGGCACCTGCCTTGCCTGTATTTGTGTGAGGAACTCACTCTCCTTCTGAGGACTTTAGTCCTGGGTTTAGGACCTGCCCTGGTCCAGAATGACCTCACTCAAACCTGGTTACATCTGCAAAGACCCTCAATGGTCACACACACAGCTCCCAGGAGCTAGAACTCCCTGATTTCATTCAAGGGATGCATTTCTACCCACCTCAGCTTCTCATAACGCATGACACCTACCAGGCCCTGCCTTTGTTCCGGGTACAGTAACAAGCACATCACAATGATGATGTCAACCCAAATGAAAGGGCCACTTTTGTAGGTGTTGAACGTCAGCAATTTCACATGGTGAAACCCAAGATGGTACTGTTGAGCCCTCTGAGATTAGCGCCATTACTAGTGTATCCACTGATGGATAAGGGAGCGGAGGCACCTAGATTTTTCAGAGATGAGGTGATGATGTTAGGAATCGTACAGACCCTAGTAAAGACCATGCCTCCTTATCATGCCACCAAGAGGGAGTTACCTGCCACCTCTAAGCTTCAGTTTCTCCAGATGCAAAACTAGAGATGACTTTGATGTTATAAGGCTTATGTACATACACAGGACAGTCACTCATGGATGGCTGACTGGGGAGCAGGTTAGCCAAAGGTTCTCCTAGGTTTCTGGCTCGTAGGAGATACTATGCTGCTGCCTCTTAACGTGTAGTCTAGGGGAACAAAACACATGGGAACCACTTGGAAGTGGGGGCATTTGCTAAGAATGGGTTCCATACTGAATATTGAATTGGACTTTCTGAGTGAAGAACCCGGCCATCTGCATTTAGACTCCCCCCTTCTCCTGGCCTGGTCCTGGGAATACGAGATCATCGCTGCATTGAGCAAACGAAAGTCTCCATTCCTTTCAACAGGACACAGTGGGCTAATTAGGACAGAACTGTCCAGGTGTCTGTCACTGCAAGCTCAGAGACAGTAGAGAGAGGCAGAGGGACTAGTTACAGCCATCATTTTCCAGGGGTTGGAGGGGGGTGGATGGGGCATGGCCCCTTTTAAGGGGACAGTGAAACTTCAGTCATCTTTCTTGCATGTTTGTGACCCTTTTGCCACTTGAATGCAAATAAATAGCATGCTTCAAAACTGCAGGATCAAAAGTCAACGCCATCTTCTTTGTGCAAGTGAAATCCTCATGCTTTGCTGGTACAGAGAGGAAAAGGAAACTAACGAAATCTCCTTCCAAGATTTCTTTTTTCCTCCTGCAAATCCTCTGGCTTGCTGTCCCATCAACTCCTTCCCTCACCTAAGCACTGTTTTTCTTTTGTGTTCAGTGCTGAGAGGCCCTTGTCTTGCACACGGAGCTTTTGGAAATAAGATGCACCAGTCAAGTGCTCTTTTGGGGTCCGAAATCACAAGAGCTATTGATGGCCTCTGTGTGCGGCTTTCGTGGGTAGAAGGGACTCACAGTTTCAGAAAGCCAGCCTTGCTCTCCGTGTGATTTGCGTAGTCAGGAAGCCCAGGGCGCCACCCAAACAAGGGACCCGCCCTACCAGTAGGGCAGGAGATGGAGGCTCCCTGCTTTCCTGCCTGCTGCTTTGAGTGTCTGCCACCTGCCTCGCCCCGGTGGTGGGTGAAGACTCTACCTCCTGAAAGTGTCTGTAAAAATGAAAGGAGGAGCCAGGCACCATGGCACACACCTGTAATTCCAGAGACTCGGGAGGCTGAGGCAGGAGGATCACGAGTTCAAAGGCAGCCTCAGGAAAAGCAAGGTGCTAAGCAACTCAGTGAGACCCTGTCTCTAAATCAAATACAAAATAGGGCTGGGGAGGTGGCTCAGTGGCCGCGTGCCCCTGAGTTCAATCCCCAGCACCCGCCCACCCCTACAAAAATAAAATGAAAGTAGACTGCGCGTCTTGCACCTATGGAAAGGGCCACAAAGAAGCCGTGGGCCGGAGCAGGAGGAATATGAGATCTGGGCTCCCTGTCTGCAGGATACGACATGCTCCTCATGTTCAGGGGAATAGGTGGAGCATTCTGAATGTATTTTATTATTCAGTTCTCACCCCCAACGCCCCCAGAAGCAGCTCTGCTTTCACATCTACACAGGAACCAGTGGCTTAGCAGAGGCACATGACTTCTCCGTGGTCACGCACACAGAAAACCGTGGCATCTGGATTCCTCCTTCCCCCCTCCTGACCTCCTGCCTGACCCGTGCATGCAGGATCATGGTCACCTTTCCATTTTTTTTCTTTTTCTGGCTGTGTCATTTGTGTCCTTAAGCCCCAGTGTCCTCTTGAGGGAAGTTGGAAATGAGAGCAACACCCACCTGGGAGGGACCAGGGCTGTAATTGCAAAGGGTTCCACCTCTGGACAGGAACTCACGAGGGCGAGGCGTTGTAAGGTCATTCTGCTCCACAACTACCGTGGACACGCTCTGGGATTTGCCTCCTGAGAGGCTCAGGGAAATAGGGCCTGAGCAGAAGTAGAAGGCAGGTGCCCACGGCAGCTGTACAGGAGGGGGCCAGAGAGAGGGACGTTTGAGGATTGAACCCTCACAGGTGGATCAGCACAGACTGGACCTAAGTGTGAGCCATGGGGGGCGAGGAGCAGGCCCTGTCCCTCTCCTCATGCCCAGTGTGCAGTGCAGAGGCTCCTTACACCTCGGCCCAGAGCCCCTGCAAGGAGGCCTTCACGTGGGTAGGACCCTGGCAGAGCCCTGGGTGACCTGGGGGAACTCCGGCCTGGCCTTGATACAAAGGTGATCTATGTCACTGGCTTGGAAAGTGTTAGAAACACGGGGCTGGCCCAGGACACAGTGGGGCGGTGGGGGGGTTCGTGGAACCTGGCCCTGCAGCGTGGTTTCTGCCACCCCTGTCTCCGCTCCCCAGAGGAGCGGCTCTCGGCTGCCGCTGCTGTGAGGCCACCGGTCGGTAAGACAACAGGAAGACCATGTGTGCGATAAGCTGTCCTACTAACCCCAAGCGATTTTCAGCTCTCTTCGAGAAGGGAAAAAATTACATTTAGGAAAATCTAGAAAAGGTTAAGCTTGTCACACAAGTTACTGAGCAGAGTTTGCCACCGAAGTCACTCCACAAATAGGACTTTCCTGACCCACCTTGCTTTGTGTAAATGCTGGAGAAGAAAAGGGCCAGGGCGGACTCATTTCAGATGGGCCAAGAGGACAGCCGGAGTCCTTTTTCCACCTTGAGGGGTCATGTGCATAAGTCACTTACAACCACAGGAATGCGTGTCTCTCAGTCCTGGAGGCTACAAGTTGAAACCAAGGCCACACTCCTTCCAAAGCCTCCGGGGGACACTTCCTTGCCCCTGCAGTTTACAGGGGCCCAGGCGGTCGCTGGTGTACCTTGGCTTGTGGCTCATCATTCCAACTTCTGCCTCTGACCTCACATGGCTGTCCTCTCCCCTTGCATCCATGTCCCTGCATCTCTCTTATTAGAAGGACACCAGACACTGGATTTAGGACCCACCCAAATCCAGCATGACCTCATTTTAACGGAACTAATTACATCTCCAAAGACTCTTTCCAAATAAGGTCACATTATGTGTTTCTGGGTAGACTTGAATTTAGGGGGAGAGTCTTTAACCCAGGACACATGTCCACACTCCAGCCTGCATGTCCAACTCTGTCTGTGACATTCTTCCTTGGAAAGAATAGCTCATGGCCACCCATCAGCCCCAGGGTGTATACACTGCTCACGGCCTGCTCTTTGGAGGACTAATGTGGACAAGGGGAATTCATGTTCCCGGCTGCCAATCTTTCAGAAGTGCAGGTCTGTGCAGGCATGTCTCCTATGGGCTCCCCACCCCATGGGAAGGGCAGAGCCAGAAGAAAGCTAGAGAGAGTCCCCCAAGATGCAGCACCCAGTATGGGGTCATGCTGGAGATGGGCCAAGGCAGAGAGAGCTGGGGGAAGGATGAGTGAGATTCAGGAAGGCAGATTTATGGGTCATAACAGATCTCAGTAATATGAATTTTCAAATAAGTGCTCCCATCACACAGAAGCAGAAATAATGAACAGGAAGTCCCTCGCTTACAAATGAGCTTTGAACGTGGCTGATAGAAACAGCATTAAGTTTCCTGAGGCAACCTACAAATACTTTTATGATTTCCAACGCAGTTGGGATAGGTAGGTGCATACAATAGGAGTAATTAATGGAAAAAAAATTCACAAAAGGATTGAAATGGAGAGAGGAGTTTTTAATTCTCTGAATGAAGCTGGTGCTGAATTAAGTTGGTGTGTGCGGCTGGTAAGGGCCCCCAGGAATCTGGAGGTGGTTGGAAAGGGTGTGTGTGGCTAAGCTGTGGGTGCTGTGAACCCAGGTCCTATTCACCTGCTAGTGAACACAACCTGCAGCCACTCGGAGCTCTGGGCCACCCCTTCTCCTGAGAAGGGTCCTTGGCCACAGAAGCATCCCTATCTAATGCCTAGGGGTTATGGCATCTCCTTGTGGACAGCCTGCAGTCAGTGCCCCGTTGGTGGTGGGGAGCAAAATGTCACCCCTTTGCCTCAGGGCTGGACAAGCCTAGGTGCTATTCACACTCCAGAGCCTCAGTGGGGTAGAGTGGAGGCCAGACTTGAGTCAGATCCTCCCATGTCTCCCACTCCACCTGCTCCTCTGCCCCACCTCGTCAAGAATCACCCTCTCAGTGTTCTTCCAGGAACCTCTCCCGAGTCAGCCCGGGAGTGATTTCAAGGACACTCTGCTGACTTGTCCGGTATCAATTTTCTCTGCGACATTTGATTCCCCTCTTCCATAATCTGCTGTCATGTCAGTCCAAACTATCACCACCCCCCGCCATGTCCCTCCCTGACCAGCGCCTGAGGGAAGAAGCTAAGAGAACAAGAAGTGAGAAAGGAGAGAGAGAGAGAGAGAGAGAGAGAGAGAGAGAGAGAGAGAGAGAGAGAAAGAGAAAAGCAGAGAGGGAGAGGAAGAAAGGAAGGAAACAGAGGCTGCGTGAGCATCCAGAGAGGACCAGAAGGAAGACTGGGAAGAGGGCTGGACAGGATGTGGGCACACACACTTGCTAAATAGTGTGAATACTTGAAAGAAAGCGGAGTGCAGAGCAGGGGAGACAGCGACGGGCACTGAGTAACTGGAGCCGCTAATCTCAAAGTTAAGCGGGTGACGAGATATCATGGAAGATGAGAGGAGAGCCCTGGGGAGAGTTAGGAAATACAATCCAGGATTTAATAAGAAAAGTCAGAGGTATAACAAAGAAAGAAAAGAGACGCGGGGCACTTAATACCCACTCTTTAAAGTGACCCTGGCTTTATGCAGTTGGTTGTATTCTTGAAAAGAGTCTCCTGCATCAGTTGTTTGTGTATCAAATCCCATCTTAAGCACACTGAGAGACCTCGCTCTTTGAAGACGTTTTTTAAAGGAAAATCCATTACAACCCTTTATGGTGAATACACACACTCTCCCCTGATGTATTAATTAGAGCACTTCACTTCTCTGTCTGTGAGCAGCCAGGACCACACAGAGCATGCTAATCTGCAGCCTCACCCTGGACAGCTCGATATGGAATAAGCCCACAGGAGACCTGGTGTCTGGGGCCACACAGTTAGGGAAGAAGAAAATGGCGGACAGTTCTCTCCCAGAGTATTGGGATAAAGATACTCCAATGATAAGAGCGACTAATCCTGCTCCTGAGTTCAGAAAAGCCGTTTGGAGAGGCAAAATAGCAGCTTGGCAGTTTAATTTCTCTTATCTTTAGACCAGGGAAACAGCAGAACTGTGTTGAACACTTGACCTGGCACCCAACTCATGGGTACTAGTGTCCCTCCCTCCCCTCTCAGAAAAATGAGATATTAATGGTACCATGAAAGAATGGGAGACATCTGAGCTGAAAGGGTTCTCACAACTGGAAGTCCTGAGCACCCACTATTTATAATTGTCTCCAAAATCACTACTTCCCTAAAGGCTGTGGTAACAGGGTAAAATTAGTCTCTTTAGTCAAAGAAGACCTTTGATATTAGTAAGGAGCAGGTGTACAAATTCTCAGCTTACTCAATATCAGTTTGTCATATAATCTCTTGCATAGAAGTGGCAGTGGGTGTTTTTACTTTCTCTCTGGCACTGGCAGAGGTTTCCTCTGGGTGTCTGTTACACCCCATGGAGCAGTGTTCTATCCCCTGGCGAGAATGATCTTCGGTGCAGAACCACAGTATTGGTCTCGGGGTGGACACGAGGCTCCCTGCTAAGCGCACTCGTGTATCCAGAGATTTCTTCTTGCTGATTAGCTTTGTCCAGGGATCTTTCACATTCATGCCGCAATAAAAATGACAAGTTATGGAGTCACAAAACATGGGGTGACTCACAAAAGCTCAATCTGGCTAGGGTCTGTTGAACCCAATCCTGAGTACTGGAGGCTGGGCCATGGGGAATGTTCCTGATTTATCTCTGTGTCTCCGGTGAACAGCCTAGTAATGAGCTGAATTTTGGGTGTTCTCTAGATACTTAAGGGATGGAAGGAGGGAGGGATGAAAGGATGGGGTTTGTGTGAGATAAAAACTAATGATTCTTCACAACTCAGCGATGAGCAAAGGAAGCAGCCTTTCTAGAAAAAGAAACCTAAGAAACTTCCTCACAGTTCACGTAAATATAGTTCAAGATGCTACACTTGGTGCAAGAGTTTGCAGTGCATTCTCTTGCAGAGCTCTTTGAAATTTGTAAAAATTCTTACTCGAGATTAGTAAGCATAAGTCATAAGTCTTTGTATTTTAAAAAGACCCCAATAGCTCCATTTATAATCCCAAAGTTGTATGTATAGCTCCCTCAATTAATTCACGTTTCTTTCCAATTACTAAGAGAAACGGAAGCACAGACCTTTTTTTTTTTTTGAAGTGTTTTAAAATATCCCTTTGGTGGGGGTGAGGGAGACATTTCTCAAAGTCTTTAAAGCTGTCACAAAAATCTTAGGTAGTTTCTGACAGTTGTCCAAATATGGTTGTGCCTCACAACCAATTGCTCAGCAATCTTGGCTGACTGGGGGTTAGCTCTGACGAAGGCGCTAAGGCTCTGAAATGACAGTGTCTGCGAACAAGCACAGGCCACAGGGGGCCTCCGGGCTCTCTGATGCCGGACGGGACTCTGGGACTCCGGTTGGCTTTGGAGACCTTGGGCAAAAACAGCTCAGTTTGGACCCAGCTGTTCACCCCTGGCTCACACAGAAGCACTTGTGTCCCACGAGTGGGCAGGGAGCTCTCCCACCTCCCCCACTCTCATTTACGTGAAACCACAATCCACTCCTCTAACAAAAAGCACACACACACACACACACGCACACACACAGAGTGGGAATAGAGGAAGGGTCCTTTTAGTGCCCATTTCCACTTACCATGTTCCTCCACTATGAGATACTTTAATGAATCTCCTCTGGTGATATCTGTGGCAAACCTATGGCTAGACATTGCCAGGTCATAATTTAGCAGGCTATTGTTGGCCCTTCAGCCATCTCTGAGCCCATGAGCAAAGGTAAATAAACAACCCCAAACTGCCACCACCCTCCTCGCCACCAGCTCAAGGCTCCCTTCCTTACGCAAGACCTTGGCACCGGCCGTGTTTCTCATCTCGTCTCCACGTGCTTTCTTGCAACCAGAAAGGGGAAGGAAGAGGATTGTTGCTGAAGGGTCAGGAGGAAAATGCCAAATTCCCTTGGCAAAGTCACCCTTCAGAGGACCCCACCAGGCAATTGCATAGTGACAATAATATCTATGATGGATAAATGAGACCATCGAGAAATTCACCCAAACCCTAAATCTAGCTCTAAATCTAACCTTAAATCTGACTTTTGAAATTAAAGGGCACAGAGGAAAACAACAGAGGTATTTCTAATTGTGCATATGTTTGTCAGGGATCTACCCCCATCTGACAAGGATCACCATCACAAGTTAATTACAGTGGGAGTGGTTTTTTAAGAAGGGCTGGGTAGTTGTTTCAAACTCTGCAAGGCTGGTGTCACAGAAAAAATGTCAAAGTTTCCACTTGAACTTCCACTTTTCAGGCAGGAGAGCACTTTGCTTCGGGCGAGATCTTGGCACTACAAGGGCTTAACAGACAGCCAAGCTCACTTGTGCACCCCTCTCTCCTGCCCGTCTCTCAGTGCTCACCTAGACTCATTAAAGCACTGGACTCCAGGTCCAGCTAGACTGAAGCTCTTCCCAGCCACCAGCCTGGGCCTGGCTATCTGTGGGGACACACAGCTCTCTATACAGATTGCAGATTTACATGGTAAAAATAGAAACTCAGGGCATTGCATGTATATGCAAATTTGCCCACCAAACTCAGTGCTGAAAATAGTTATTTACTATTTGGCTTGCATATTGGCCCAGAAAGCCCACTATACTTATTGCATGCTCATTTAAATTCCTTAAGCGTTCCTGACCCATTTAAATTTCTTGAGGGGTGCCTGACTTCACACGGATGCTTGTCCTCTCCCAGAAGCACTTAAAGAAATCCTGCCAGTCATTGCAGGTTGGACTTTGGGGGGCTACATGGGCCCTGCTTTGTTAAGGTCCAGACTGGGTACTGCTTAGCCATGAGTGGCCATAGACCTGGACTGGTGCCTCCTTCTTGAGAGAGCCTTTAGGTACAGCCAGGAAGATTCCTAAGATGTGCACCTGGGCAATGTGAAGAGCAGCTTTTCTGAAGGTTTATTCCTTGGGCATCACCATCACAGTCCCTGGGTGTGGGCAACGTGGAGAGGTTTGTAAAATGTGGGGTTTGGGGCTCCTCCCCGCACCTACTGGGTGACACTCAGGGTGTTGCTTTCTCAAGAACTCACTGGGATGCTTTCGATGGCGTCTAAATGTTGGGGGTTCATTACTGAGAAGCCATCCCCACACCCGGGCAGTGTGGGAGCTGGAGTGTGCTGAAGTCCCAGGAAGGCCAGGAGGCGCCCTGTGGCTTACCGCCCGGCGAGGGCACACATGGCTGCAGAAGGTGCAGAAGGAGTAGAGAGCCCTTCCCAGTGTCCTCCGTGCACACTCACACCTGCCTCAGCATGGCCTCCAGAGCCATGTGATGTTCACAGAACCAGCCTCTGTCCCCAGCCACAACACAGCCAATTACATCCGCTGCTCACTGTATTTGGGGAGGATGATTTGGAAGAGTTTGGGATCCTAAAGCTCAAGAGTGTGCATTGAAATGTTGGCTCCACCACCTTCCATCCACTTCAGTTTGTCAACTCTTTGAGGTGACAGTAACAGTTCCTGCCCAACAAGGCTATTGGGAGGATGATGAGTCTTTGTGTTGGTTGGTTTCTTGTCACTGTGACCAATACCTGAGAAAAACAATTTAGAGGAGGAAAGGTTTATTTCGCTCATGGTAGCAGAGGTTTCTGTCTGTGGCTGACTGACTCCATTGCTTTGGCCCCGAAGCGTGGAAGGACACGGTGGAGAAAAGCTGCTCAGTCCAGGGAGAAAATGAGAAAGTGGCCAGGTCAAGATGCAGGCTCCAAGGCATGCTCCTGAGGACCCCCTCCTTCCATTAGATTGAGTCTTCCATGTCTCTACCACCTGCTAGTAGTTCATTCAGCTATCACTGGATTAATCCACTGATGAGGTCAGAGCTCCCATGCTCCATCACTCCCCCCAAAGCCCTACCCGTGAACATTGCTGCACTGGGGACCAAGCGTTTGACATATGAGACTCTGTGGAATGGTCCAGATCCAAGCCATCACAGTATTGCAAAGCCCCTGGGGTGATACCAGCCAAATGGAAGCCCTTGATAATTAGTAGTTTGTTTTTAAAGTATAATCATGCCCCCGTGGATTTTACAGCATTCCAGGAAATCCTCCCAGGTGAGCAAGTGAGTGGTTTGAGAAGCAAGGTGTTGATGCCAAGGGAAGCCTTGAGAAGGTCTCAAAGCTTCCTGGAAAAGTCCTCTTCACTATTCCCCACTAGAGAAGGGAGCCAAGGCCACCCCATTTTGGAGACAACCCACCATCAAGTAGCAGATATTTTCATAGTGTGAATACGCTGTCCACTACTTGGTAGACCGTGATTCATTTGGCAACATGATGTTCTTCATCTTGACTCACAAATACATTTGCCAAACCAATATCCTTAAATGCACGCATGCACAAAAAAACGGTACTTCTTGCACCTGCTTAAAAACATCTACATACACCAGTACTGAAGTGTCTACCAGGCTGACACACTGTGCCCCATACAGAGCTCCAACTTTCTCAGAGCCAGCCACAGACACACTCCCACACATCTTTAACACATGAAACAGCCCCTCCCAGTATTTGCCCACATGCACACTCTGTCTTACGTGGCTACAGCCACACATATCCCCCCCCCCCAACCCTCTGGCACAGGCTTCTGTGCTTTGGCACAAACACCTTCATATAGATACAACTGCACCAATTACTCAGTACTCTCCCCCACCTAGACATCCACAGGTTCCTGGGTCTGTGGCATGGATTGGACTCTTTGGAAAGAGAAAAAAACAGAAAACAAAAAACACCGTTGGAAACCCATTAAAAACTGGAGCCAGAAGTAAGCATTCCCCCTGTGTTATGTCAGCAGGCTGCTGAATGAGGGAGCAGGGGGCACGAACACAAACGAACATTCCAGAATTGGCTTTGTTGTCCTCCACGTACTCTGCCTTGCGTTTTTTTTTTCTCCTTCCTTCGGCAACAACAGAAATCTGTGAAATGACTGAGGGTGGTTAATTAAGCATTGCGGCCCATATTCCACTGCAGTTTCAATTGGATATGGTGTTCTCTTTCACTTCCTGTTATGCAGGATTGCAGAGGGCTGTTAGACACCTGCCACCCTCCCAGCCCAGCTGCCGCTCTGCAGCGGGCAGAGAGGAAGCACTCCCGGGCCAGGCCTTGAGAGGGTCTCACTCTGCACACCAGCCCTTCCCAGGGAGGCAGGAGGGCTGTGGGGGATGCAGCTGATGTGAGTCCATGCTGGAAGCTTGAGGACCAGCAGCTGGCGGTGGAGACCTTGTTCCATTGTGAGGGTTGTGGCAGGAAGCCAACTGTTTTTTCCCAAACCCCCAAACCCCGAGTCCTGCCACGACCCACATGTAATTAAAGCCGGAGCATTTACACGGGCTGGAATCCGATGTTATCATTTGGCTTTCCTGCATCCTGTAAGACCAGGAACAGGGCCGTGTGCAGAAGCATTCACTTGTGCATTGAGCCACTCATTGACTCATTCATTCATTCATTCATCCATCTGCCCATCCATTCATTCACTCATTCATCCATCCATTTATTCATTCACCACTTTGTGAAAATCTCCTAAGAGGTAGCCTCTCTATGATAGGCAGTGCCCAACAAAAAGATAAGACAATTTTGATCTTAATCATACTAACCAACCCTCCTAATCACAGCAATGATTTATCAAAAACTTGTATGTGCCAACCAACAGACCAGTGAGCTTGGGCCCCTGTATACAAAGCACTTCCTGCCAGTTCTCGGGGGGAGATTGGACACTGTAATGATACAGTTCTCAGCAGAAATCAGAGGAAAGGCACCTGAGTCCAGAGGGAGGAGAGAGAAGCTTCCTAGAAGAGGTAATGGAGGGGATGGGTTAAAGATGGACGAGCTTCTTAGGCACCTCTGCCATTGGGGCAGGGTCTGGGCTCTGGAGCCCCTCCCCTTCAGCCTGGGCTGACCTGCTTCTGGCCAACAGTGTAGATAGAAGTGCCAATCCTGCCACGTCAGGGTATTTTTTGACATATGGAGTCTGCCACATACAGACCCTGCGGCCGCCATGCTGTGAGGAAGCCCAAGCTGGCCATGTGGAGCCGTCACGTGGAGCGAGAAAGAGTAGCTCAGCCTCTCAGCTCTTCAGTCATGGAGCTGTTGCTCCAGGTGGGCCTCAAACACTGCTGAGCAAAGCTGAGCCAGCCTTGCATTACCCTGCCCAAACTGCCCACCCAGGGGATTTTTAGATACAGTAATAATGAATTGTTTTGAATCCTTAAGTTTTGAGGAGGGGTTTGTTATGCAGAAATAGATCATCAGCCTGAGAAATTGCAACTAATAGGTGAATTAATTAGGTAAAAGTGAGGAATGGAAGAAACTTCTAGAAGGAAAAAAGCAAAGAAAAAAAATTTTTAAACAAAAGGAAGAGAGAGAGAAGTGAGATATACACTCAGCTCTCCAAGTGGTTTGGTCTCACTAAAGTGTGAGGCAGGAAGAGGCCATGGCAAGAATCCTATGCCAGGCTGAGGGAGTTTCCCTCATGCCTCTAGGTTGCTGGGAACATGGAGGAATTCTGAGCTGAAAGTGGGATGGTGTGACTGGTGTTTTAAACTTCTGGCTATGGCATCAGAGGTTGACATAAGGAGGCCAGAGAGGAGGTGGTGGGAGGAGGCAGAGGCTTAATAGTGGCTGCGGGATGGAGAGCTAGGAGATGGGATGACTCTATGTGGCTAGACTGGAGGATGCTTGGATGAGACATAGGGAGAAAGGTGAAATTCTGCATGACATCCCAGCATCTCACCTGGAGGACTTCTGACCACCTACTGCAAGGGAGTATGCAGAAGAAGCAGGTTTGTAGAGTGGGAAGGAGATGCTGAGAGTAGCTGGCTTAACTGGACCATATTTCTAAACCATTCCATAGCATTGTGCCTAAGGCAAGAGGGAGGGCATGCATGATGGCTGTGACCATCAGAGAAGACCCTCCACTCTGGACACAGGATTTTCAAAATAGCTTTGCACAGAAGCCTGAATGGGGCATCTGGCACCCATTTCAGGGAAGTAGAAACTGAGTCTCAGAAGTTAAATCATTCTTTCCTAATATCACAGCCCACACAAAGCAGAACTAGGACTGGACTCTGCCTGCTCAGTCTCCCAAAGTTGCTCCCTTAGGAAGGGTGCCCCCTCATGGATGAATAAGAAACAGGACACCTGTTTCTAAGTCCTCATAAAACACCAAGTCTGGGACCCCACAGGGAGGGAAGCTACTTCCAATCAGATAAAGGAGTTATCTCTCTTGGCAGCTTAGAATAGAGGGCGGAGCATGTAGACAAGACACACTCTTATCTGATGAGAGATATGGCAACCTTCACATATTAATTTCCTTTAAGCCATCAGGGCTCAGTTGTACAATTATTTCTCCTCGGGACTGGTTACATGGGTCATTGAATCGGTGCCCCCAAATGAGAAACCTTTTCTTTCTGAATATCCTTCAGGTTAAAAAAGGTACCATAGGTCTCTGAGTCAGAATAGGTTTTTAGAGCGAGTTCAAACGTGAAGAGCTGAGTTTTAATCCAGATCCATCTGACTCTGGGGCCTGGGTGCTTAGCTGCTATGCCCTGAGTGTCATTCCTTTAATTTAGAGTTAAAACAACGGGTTTCTTGGCACAGAATGCGCAGATCCTTCTGTTGGTAGGTAGACTTGGAGGCACTTCTGCGACAGCTTTCAGAAGCAGCTCACTGCCTTCCTTCAGAATCGACAATACCATCAATTCCTGCAGACAACTCACTGTTTCTCAAATTATTGACCCTCAGTCACCTGCAGTAGACTCACTGGGGCTGGGCCTCCATGAGTGGGCAGCCTCTATTAAAAATATGGATTCCCAGCCCCAACCTGGAAGGTGGCCTAGGCCAGACTTTCTGTGGGAGGGTGGAGCCTGGGAGTCTGAATTTCCCATGTCTCCTCCCAGATGTTGACACACAATGGCAAGTGAGGATGGCTGGAAGTCACACAAGGTGCCACCAAGTCCATCCAGGATGGCTTGGTTCACTTCCTCCTTAGGACCCATCACAGGTTGCTGGAGCCCAGGTCACCCCCATACTGCATTTGGGAACTGGGCAGTCCATTGGCCCCAGAATCTTGTCCCTGCCCACCCTCCTTTGTCCTGTGTGGCAGGGGATCAACCACTGTGAATAACATGTTCCCCAGTCCCTGGCTATCTCACTTTCTGGTTTGGACAATGGGAGGTGCAGGTGGGAGATTATAGGGTGAGAGGGAGAAGCTGGGTGGGGGTGGGGCTTTCTCTCCCTCCCCGTCATGTGACCTGTCTGTTCAGTGGGTCCAGCTTTCCAGGTACAGCCTGTCCTTTATGGTCAGCTCCCACGGAAGCACCTCACCTTTACCCCTTTTCTTTTGCAGATCTCCTGGGACCTTTGTAACTAGTTTCTGATAGGAGTCTCCTCCTCTGGGCCTACCTGGTGGTGCACCCGGTTTCCCTGACTGTACCTGGACAGATCTAGAAAGTCAAAAAGTCACATCGTACCAAAGACTCCCTCGCTAGCCTGAGCTGTAGTGTGCCTCTGGTGCTAGGCAAGGGCTGCAAGCTTTATAGGGCGTCGTTGCCTGCTCAAAAGCATTTATTAAGGACTCCTGGATGCTGGGCACAGGCCTAGGTGTTGGCGATGCAATGGGAAGAAGAAGGGGCAGTGCCAGCCATCAGGGGCTTCCCCTCTCCTGGGAAGGCCTACCTCACCCAAAGAACTGCAGGTGGGAAGAGCGGGCATTGCAGGGATGCTGGGGGAGCTGGGGAGGCACGTCAGTAGGGCCAGCTCTGTTCAGCAGGTGGCACCGTGCCCCTTCCAAACAGGTGAGGAAATGGAGGTGGGGAAGGGGAACATGACATCTCAAAGACACAGGCACCCTCAGGACATGCTTCTCCCTGAAAAAAGAAGGTGCTGGGATAAGGTTTTTCAGGCAGAAGCTATGGGTCATGTTGTGGGTTGAACCGTGTCCAAGAAGACATGCCGAAGTCCCTGCCCATGGCACTTGGGAGTGTGGCCTATTTGGAAACAAGGTCTTTGATGAGGTAATAAGTTAAGATGAACTTGTGCTGAATCAATTCTGAGAGGAGAGGGAAGGGCATGTGAAGAGGGGGGCATAGCCAGGGGACTGAGGCAACTACCCAAAGTTGAAAGAGGCAAGGCAGGGTCCCCAGAGAGTTTCCCTAGAGCCTTCAGGGCACCCAACACCTCGAGACTCAACTTCAGCCTCCAGAACCGCGGGAGAATCGTTTGTCATCTTAAATCACACAGTTGAGGATATTAAGAACTACTGGATGCTGGGCACAGGCCTCGGTGTTGGCGATGCAATGGGAAGGCTGTTTAGCAGCCTTAGGAGACATGTCTCAGAGTGTGTATGGCTGATACCACCTCTTGACATGTCCAGGCCTGGAGTTACCCCACTCCAGTGGGACACTCAAACCCTAGGAGCTCCCCAAACACTAATTCTGGAGAGAGAAGATGCATTCAGAGGCCTCTCTCTCTCAGACAAAGCCAGGCCTATAAATTTGCAGCAAATTGCATAATTTTCTATAAGCAGAGAAGGGAACATAATCAGATTATAATATCTTTAAAATGCTGATTGTGTGATAAATACTTTCTGTACATCCACTATTTTTTTGCATCTAATATCCTATTTTTTCCACGTGGGAAACTTGGAAGCACATGTGATGGTCATCCTTTGTCACATGAGTGACACAGAACTTGCCCACAGCTCAGAGCTACGGCTGCCGTTCTTTGCACCCTGGTCTTCTGCACCCAGCAGAAACTGCCCACTGGGCCTCAGATGTGCCCGCTTTCCTCCTGACCTGTGTACTGGTCTCTGTTGAGGTTCACCAAGGAGAAACGGCCTAGCGTCTCTGGGAAGGGAAAGCCACTGAGTCAGAGGATCCCTGTTGGATGCAAGGCAGGAGAGCCACCTCTTCCTGAGCCAGGTTGTGACAACTCACCACCTTCTCCATGGAGTGAGTGAGAACAAGAGCAAGAGGGAGAGGGAGAATCCAAGTGCGCAAGATGTGATCAGACTATTTCAGTCCCGTGTCCTCCACGGCTGGCAGGTCATTGCCTGGATGGGGCCCAGTAGAGAGATTCTCCCCACAGATTTCCTGTAATAAGGTGAGATAAGGTGATTGTGCAAGAGGTAGTGGCCCCCAGGGTAATTGAGATTCCATCACAATCTACCTGGGGATCTATAGGGCCTGTGCTGGGCTCCAACATTCTTAGGTAATTCTGCAGAGACTTGAATCCTGGGACGAAGTGACATTTCAGCTCCTTTGGAGATAACGTCAGAATCATTCTTTGAACGCCAAGAGCTCCTGAGTCACACAATCACTCGTGAGAACTGTTCTTGACATCCCCCCTAGACACTTGTATCCCCATCCTTTCTCCCTGAGAAAAGAACGCACTGGGAAACTGGCCATCACTGCCTGTAGGGAGGTGAACCACTCCTGTTTCTGATCATTGGGGCTCATTTGTCATCCCCCACTGTAGGAGAATGTCCTTGCCACGTTTGCTTAAGAGCAAGTGTAAGCTACCTTGGGCAGCCACTTCCTCCAACTGCAGAAACCGGAAGTTGGCTCAGGTGCCCCCTGGTCCTGGTTGCTGAGCCCATTTGAAGAGGTTTGGAGACCCATCGTGACTGCACCACAGTCCCTGGAAATATTTAGGTAGGTGTGATGTTATCAAGGACTGGAGCCTCATTCTATCCTTGCCTTGATGCTTTCAAGTAAATATTATTAACATTTTATAGAGGAACTTAGCCCCAGAGAGCTTAAGGGATTCACCCCTATCATACTAGATACAGATGGAGCAGGAGTTGGATCCCAGTTTATCTAGATCCAAAGTCTACTGTAGTAGGCGGGGCCAACTCTATACAGCAGTGCACACCACTGAACCTGTCAGGGACTAAATCATGTTCAGGCTAGGAGATGAGCTGCGCTCCTCCGCTGGAGTTCTAGGTGTGAAATGATAAAGTTAGATAAAGTCTTGCATACAAAGTATATTTTTTCTCTTTTCCACCAGTTGCCATCTTTGGGCCAAGATGCTGGTGGTTCTCCACTTGACAAGAGGTGACTTCCCACTTCAGCAAGTCAGGAGTCTGAGGTTGCTGCTGGTAACGTGATAGCCCCATGCAGCAGAAGGGATTCTCTCCTAATGCATTTCGTTGGGTGTATAAAGGGATATCTTTATAAATAAGAAAAACACCATCACTGGGCTGGAGATTTGAAACCATCACGTCCTAGGAGTTTCATTCCACACCTCACGCTGTGTTTCCAAAAGGACCCTTTGAAGCTCTGGACACACAAGAGGCCCAAGCCCAATGCCCGCAGGGCCTACCACACCCACTGTGCAGGAAGAACAGTAGAACCAGGGATGGCACTGGGTGGGGTAGACTCTTTACTGGAGACTTATTTTTTTTTTTAATATACTTGTATATTTACCTTTTATTGACTGGTTGTGGTTCTCAGGACAGAAGCCAGGGCCTCATGCATGCTAGGCAAATGTTCTGTCACTGAGCTCACTGGGTCTTCTTTCAGGGAATGAACAGTCCTAAATTCTCACACAAACATTTCTCCTCTTTTATTGCTCCCAACAACTCCTGACCTGGGGACTGTTGACGTGCCCATTTCACAGATGAGAAACTGAAGCCACGCTCCTTGCCCAGGCTCTCTGGGACAATCCACCAGCCATGTCTGTGTTCTGATGCCCTTTGATCTTCCTGACATCCACACCGCGCCTCCCTGGGTCTGTGGGCCAGACCTTAAGACAGTGGGAGTTGGTTGCCCCAATACCCCCACTTCACTCTCTGAGTGGGCAAATGGCCGTGGGATATCAAAAGGTGGTCTAGAGCTGATTCTAGCATCACCTAACTTGATTTTCCTTAGCCTCATCTGTCAAATGGGATAATAGCAATTCTTCCTCGCAGCATCACCACTGAGTTAGACGAAGTCTTGCATACAAAGTAAGCACCTAACACAGTTAACTTCAAGAATCTGACCATGCAGATAAGAATCCAGGGACATCAAGAAAGCTTAGAAATCCTATACAGGTAGGAAGGATTCATCGATTTAAAAAACGGCTCATAAGCAGGCATCTCAGCAGTTTCTCAATTACACTGTATTTACTTATTGTCTCAAAGACTCATGATTTTTATTTTATGTTTTTCCTTCCCAGCTCTTGAAGCCTTTGGACTCAATTATGGCCTTGCTCTGGCTCCTCCCTGCCCCAGGGTCAAGGGAAGCCGAATCCTCAGGACCCAGGGAGGGCCCTGCCCAGCAGACACGTGGATTACTGGGGAGCATGCAGCTCGGTTTCTTGCCAGGCCACCTATTATTTCCCCCCGTACTTCCAGGAGATGGAGAAGGTTCCGTTTTCCCTCCTGTGTTTTTCTGAGTTGGCATCTCTGCCCTCCACGTCCTGGCGAGCAGACCCTCCTCTGTGCGGGCACGCAGTTTTGCCTTATGGGAAAAGCAAAAGCCCTCTGCAGGAGAGAGTGGCCGACCGGTGGCGGGGAACCTGCAGTGGGTGCTGCTGGGTGGCGTCCTCCTCTGTGTCTGCCTGAGGGATCTGTTTTTCACAGTCGTTTCTCGCTCCCAACCACCCAGTTTTCCAGGATGCTATTTGTGGGAATGTGGTCTGGATCATGTTATTACTCCTGTCATGAGGTGCCTCTCCGTAGTTTAACTGAGGGTCATCAGAATATTGTGGGGTAATACCTGGGGTCCAGAAAGATGATGGGAAAAAGCACATGGGAGGGAATTTCGCTTGGCACTTCTTCTCCTCCTCCTGCGCCTCCTTTTTGTACCATGGATCGAACCCAGGGGCACTCAACCACTGAGCCACATCCGCAGCCCATTTTTGTATTTTACTTAAAGACAGGGGTCTCACTGAGTTGTTTGGCACCTTGCTATTGTTGAGGCTGGTTTTGAACCTGCGATCCTCCTGCCTCAGCCTCCAGGGTTGCTGGGATTATAGGCGTGCGTCACCCCATGCGCCTGGCTGGCATTTTTTTTAACTCTTTTTTTTTTGGTCTTTTTTGGGGACTAAACCCAGGGGTGTTTTACTTCTCAGCTACATTCCAGATATTTTTTAATTAATTAATTAATTGATTAATTAATTTGTGGTGCTGGGGATTGAACCCAGGACTTTGTACATGTGAGGCAAACGCTCTACCAGCTGAGCTATATCCCCAGCCTCCTGGCTGGCAATTATTCTTGACAGCACTGAAAGTAGCCTGATTTTTCCACCCAAAGAAGATAGCAAAATCACCATGGCCAAAGCTTTCACAGAAGAATCCAGTCAGCATTTGCTGAACACCTACTGTGTGCTGGGCTTCCTGCTGGGGAAACAGAGGTGGAGAAAGAAGTGCACATGCCTGAGGGGATCCCAGCTTTGTAAGAAAGCTGTCTGGGAGCAGGGAGGCGGAACCCCACCTTGGAAGCTGTGGTTCTTTGGACAGACTATTGAACTGCTTGGGATTTCAGCTTCCCCTTGGTAAACAGGTGAAGCCCATGTGGCTCAGTGGGGCCAATAGTGAGCAATCAGTAAAGGACACCATTGCCACCCTTCAGGTTACTGTTATACCACAGAGGCTCCAGTGCTATGGCACAGGTAAGAGTGGAGTTCTCTAGGGCTGGGACTGAGGCTCAGTGGTGGAGTTCCCTGGGTTCCATCCTTAGCAACAACAACAACAAAAACAAAAAACAAAAACGCGTTCTGCAGAAATACAAACTTTGGGGCCTCCAGCTTCTCTTTGGGATGTTGGGAGGCAGCAAGATGCATTCCTCACCTTCCAGTCTCCTTCTGTGCACGGGGTTGTTACACAAAGTAGGGCGTCTACCTAGGGCTGCACACCAGTCACCTGGGAGCCCCACCCAGTTCAACCCAGCCTCTTGGACAAGGTCCAGGAGTTATTATTTTCTAAAAACCTTCACAGGTGAAATTCTAACGTGCAGCTGAGGTCACGACTGGATATCATTTGTAAGGTTCAGCTCAGAAGTGAAAAAGCAGGGCTCCTTGTTCAAAATTATAAAAATTTCAAGATAATAACAACAGGAGATTAAACGAGGGCCAGGTGGCCCTGCAAAGTGACACCTTGCCTGAGGCTGAGAACCCCTGGGTTTGCATGATCACGTACTATTCCAGCCCTTCTTTGCCCGTAGAAGCTTTTGTGGCTGAGGAAAAAGCAGGTTGTGGGGCTGGAAAGTTTGGGGAAGGGAGCAGCCATCTCTGGCCCAGCCCACACCCTCCTGGTTTCTGGGGATGGGCCTGTGTGCATAAAGCACGCATTTTGCTCTGTTCCGTGGGGCAGAAGCAGCCCTGTGTTCGAGGCCCTTTTCTTCCCTGGGGCTTTTATTTGTCCAGTGCCAGCATACAGACTCTAGGAGCCCTTTTGCCTAATCTGAGGAATGTAAGAAGCAAATATGTCCTCTGAAGGTCAGCCTCACTTGGGGGAGCGGTGAGGAGGGCAGCTCTGGGGGTGACTCCTCGCTCTCCTCCCTGGGTTAGGAAGCTGTGGAGTGGGGGGTGCAGGAGCCCTCAAGAAAGGTTCCTTCTTGGAGGGAAAGAGCCAGTGTCAAGATCATGTGACAGCGGGGGTGGGGGGTCTTGGGGGCTGAGCTCGGGTGGAAGTTGGGCAGAGGGGACATGAAGGGAGCTGGCACACCACTGGCTGGATCTTGCCGGTTTTGGGGAGCTTCCAGGGGACCCCTCAGAGTTTTCACACAGGGGAGTAAGTGAAACTGTACCAGCACTCAACAAGCTCTGGCTTCGTCCTCAGTACAGTCGGACAGATACCCAGGGCCAGAGACCCAAAGGCAAGTGAGGGGACACAGTGTGATATGCGGAGCCTGAGTCCCCTGCCTCACCAACACGAACTCCCGGCACAGCAGCGGGGGGAGCAGTGGCCCCTGCCAGGACTCCCTGGCAGGAGCATGCGGCACTGAGGGGTGCCCTGGCTCTGCCCTCCTGCTGTGGACTCCAGAATGTCGAGCAAATATTTGACTTCTTTCTCCCCCCCCTGGCTGTCATTTTACACAGCCCTGTTTAGACTGGAGGCTGGTTAATGGGTGACCTTTGCCCTTTGGCTAAAAGCTGTGACCAGGAAATCCCACCTCCCATTAATGAGGGTTTTGTTCAGGATCCGGGAGCCCCTCGCACACAGCTTCTGCCCTACAAATGTATTGTCCCACCAGCTTAGAAGAAGAAAAAGGAGAAGAAAAACAAACAAAGACAAAGAAAAAAAACAGAAAGAAAAAACTTCCACTGTTGAATTAAAACAGCAACCTCCAGGCCCTAAGCAGGTTTCAGTCTCTATTAAGCCAACAAAAGGTCCTAAATGCCAGGCCAGGGGCACAAAGAGCCCGGAGGAAGGGGGACAAAGAAGGCAGAGGCAGAGGCCAAGGAGGAAGCTCAATTAACTGGTGGGTTTTTAAAGAGTTGTCTCTGGGGATCTGCCCCCACCCCTCGCCAAGGGTGGATGGGAGCTCTGTAGACCTAAAGCTGAGGCCCAGAAGGACCCACTTTGAGTCCAGCGTCCCACACAGGGATTTTATGACCCATAAGCACCTTGACCTTGGTTCTTCTTGTGCAAGGGTTCTTGCAGCCAGGTTCTGCACGGGCCAGCGCATTCAGGTCATGTGGTCCAAGTTGCTTGCCTCCTTTCCTACCTCTCTCTCCCGTGTGGACTCTGAATATGATTTTTAAAAGGTGGTTTTCCTTTGGTTCATGCTAAGCTGCTCTGACTCAGTGCCATCTCTCTCATCCTAAGATTTCTCACTCTTGGGAACCCGGGCATCCTGATCCATGGTCCTCTGGGCTTGGATTGTCCATCTCCCATGGCTCCTTGTAGATGAGCCTACCAGGCCCTTCCTTCTCGGCACCCAGGATAACTCATGGCATGAAGGCTGTGTACCATGTCTGGTCATGGAGGCTTCACTACTAATAAATATTCAAATATTAATAAATATTAACACATGCGAGCTATCATTTGTACTAGGCATAATGTCTAATTGTTCCTAAGCCACATACGTGTATGCAATAAAAATTTAAAAAACAGATAACACATATTGACCGTTGACTACTTGTAAGTTAGTGATTTAAATCTTAAAGGAGGCTATCTCAAACCTTAAAATCATCCTATGAATTTTACGAGAGTTTTATGAGATCCCTTTTTTTTTGTTGTTTGTTTTTTGGAAGGAGTGGGCAGATGTGAGCAACGATTTGTATCTGATTTGTTCGTAAGAGACTATTAGGAAGGCTGTTGTCTTCCATGCCAACAAAATTTACTTTAAAAAATAAAACTACAGGGTCTATGGTAAGTTTTGATGAAATTCAAAGTGCTTGCACTTGGGTTTGCTTGTGGTCAACTCAAGAAATGGAGAAGGAAGGAAAAGAGCAAAGGGGACACAGGTAAGGACACAGGTAAGGAAGGGGCAGGAGGGGACAGCGTTGGTCCACTGAGAAAATAGCCTGCAGCTGCAGGAGGAGGCCCAGCACAGCATCTCCGCTGATGTAAGGAGCAAGCAGGGTGCTCCAGAGGTCTGTCCTGAACCTGACTGACTTGACCTGCTTCTCCGACTGCCCAGGGGACCCCCCGGGGAGGACTGAGCTATGGGAAGAACCTGGGATGTGAATGCTCATCAGCCCACTCGGGGACATCAAGACCCAGGACAGTGAGATCACCCAGACAGCACCATGGTTTTGGGGATTACAGGTAATCCTCGGTGGTGTGAGTCAGGAGCTCAGCAGTGTCATGACATTTAAGGGAGTGCAGGTTTTCCCAGTCAAGGGACTTCATCTTTGTATGAAAAGGCTGGAGAAGGCCTAGGAGGGAAGGAGGGATGTCCAATTCCTGTCTTCTGGGAGGGCCCTGGGGAGAGGTGCCATTGTGGTGCTATGTGTGTGCACACATAATACTTATGCATGTATTTTAATTTTACCCATTCATTTAATTTTTGTGCATTTTATTATATATGCTATATAAGCACATATGTAACATATATAATGCACTTATATACACTTGTATGTATATGCACAACCACCACTGAACTCCTCCTGTGAGCCAGGTAAAATGGCTTTGTACACTTGGTCTTATTTAAGTCCCATGACGACCCTATGAAGTGGAAACTACACTCTTACTCCAATAATATGGGTGAGGAAACCGGCTCAAAGATGTCAAGTGACTTTAAAGATCTCACACTCTCTAAGGACGCTGCCGAGAGTGAGAGATAGCTTGTCTTAAGTAACTCACTGGCTCTGCACCACTGTGTTTCTGCCTCACAGATCAGCACAGCCTGAGAGCCGAACTTAGATGGCCCAAGTCTTCCAGAGGACCCATCTCCTGCCTGTGTCCTTCATGTGCCCCCTGGGTGTACCTTCCTGCACCTGGCTGCCATGTTCGTCCAGGCCAGGGCTGGAATCGAGCCTCTGATACCAGCGGGAAGTGGTGGGGGCACACCATTGAGAATAACTTGGAACCTCATCATGGAGGGGCCTCCGAAGCCGGGGCTAGCAAGCTGGGGATGTGGCCACCCTGGGCTGCGTTCAGTCTGACTGCACCCCAGGCTGCTGGTTCTCTAGTTTCTAGTGAGCAATGGCCTCCTGGACTGTCTCCCTCTTGGAGAAAGCTTTCAAGTAACCCATGGGCCACAGGCTACTGAGAAAAGTGCTCAATGGGAAAATGACTCTCTTTTCTGTCATTGCATATTAATAACTTTGGGCCAGAAGCCTTAGAGCCGCATGCTCGCATCCAGTTGCCTAGTCTCAGGCCGTGCTGGGCTCTCCCCTTCCAGGAGAATGCGCTTCTCCTGATCGCTTCCCTCCATAAACTATCCACATTTGTTATTTCTTGCAGAAACTTTGGTAATGAATGTGGCCTCTATGTTTTCAGCTGTAAACAGCAGAAATCCCCCTTCGGGCGCTCGACTAGACCTTTTATCCATACTCAGGAAAAAGAATTGATTGATTTTGAAGTTAAATGTTGGCATCTGCTGTTATTCAAAACCAGGACCTTGGCTACAGTAATCCACCACGCTGTCAACGCTGCCACCAGTGTGCGGCAAATGAAGACAAGCTGTTGTCGGATGAGAAATGCAAAATAGTCAATCTGTTTGTCTGTTTAATGTAACTGGGAACATAAGCTGCAGAAAGTGGTACCATTCGGCACTGTCAGATGGGAGACACTCTCCAACAAACAAAAGCCTAATGACCCATTTTACTCCGCACTCCGAGTTGTTCCTAATGGTACTTTCCATATGCACTCAAACATGCTTTTATCTGAAACTGCAAATGGCAAGATTTCCCATCCAACACAAGCATGTAATCTGTGTGTGTGTGTGTGTGTGTGTGTGTGTATGTGTGTGAGTTGGGGACGCCGGGCAGGCTGGGGAGGGGGGCGTCCCCTCCTCCCAGCACGTGGAGCGAGGCTGACGGCTTCTGCATCTCAGAGCATGGAGCATATTACAACAGCAGCTGACTCTCATCTTCCCTTTACACCTGTCATTGTACTGTATTAAAGGGAAAATCAAGTCATTAACCATGATAGATATGTTTTTAATAAGTAAGTGTTGTGCCTCACCAGGCGGATAAATAGCGGGGCTTAGATAGCTTCAGAGCCTGGCATGGGATTACAGTGGGAAGTTAAAGGCACTGCCTACTTCTTCAAAGAATGTGCGATTGGGAAGCTCAGGGCACTCCACATTACCCAGGCTGCACCTCTTCAAGTCTGCTCCCTGCTGGGGCTGGACTCCAGCATGCATTTTAACTGGGGAGCTTTATGGTGTTTCCTGTGTCTCAGAGCTTTGTGTGCCTTGGAGACATCTGCCCTCCCCTAAAAGGATGTTGGCCAAACTCAGTATCTACCCCTATCTTCAAAAATGCATTTCTCACATCTTTAAATGTGTCATGGCAAACGATGATGCCTACGAATTCTTTTAGGCCATCAGGAGTGTTGTGTTCAGAAGGATTCCGAGGTACAATAGAAAAGAGTGCTGCGATTGGTGATTAGACACCAACGTTATTTTTCTGATGCCACGGGCCAATGTTTATTAAAAACCAATACTGAAGACAAATCAGGACAATCAGAACCTACTTCTTCATTTTAGGAACTATCAAAGACTCCTGTATTTTCACCAGAAAGTCAAATCCACTTAAGTTATGGCAAAATAAGGAAAAAAAAAAGAAGTGTTCAGGGCTGATACACTCGGCTGAGAAGACTCATGGCAGAAGACTATGCCTGGCCCCAAACAGTATTTGGATACAGTCAGTGGAAATAAGGCAGAAGCATATGGTTTATATTTCCTCTATAAAGAAATGTGGGGGGAACCTTGTGGGACCCAAGATGCAATAACAAATACAGACACTTGACAAGGCTTGGCAGGCGAAGACAGAATATGTCTGTGTTTACCTGACAGTGCGACTGGAGTCCGGCCCACTGGGGAGCAATCCATTTGGTGGTGACCTGTCGCACCCTGGCAGAATGTCCTTGCAAGGACGTCAATGTCAGACTCGGAGGCAGTGCTCCCTCCCCTCCCAGGCGAGCAGCCCTCCAATGAGAAATGCTGATGCCGTAGTCAGACTAAGGATGGGCAGCTACGCAGCCTGGACCCTGGGCAAGCCTGTCTCGGATTACCATGCAACAACATGAGAAAGGAAGTGTCGGCTCCTGATTTTAATCTTCTCATTCTGGAGGCTTAAAAAAAAAATCTAATTCTGACTTCTCTTTTGGGATGAGACCCTTTAAAATGATTTGTTTCACCCTTAGTTTTTGCTTTGTTTTTACCTATTTTGGTTTGTAGTCTTACTGTCAGGATATCAGCCTTTTTGATTCTTTAATTTGGGGACAAAAGGAACAAAGGAGCCAGTGAGAATCAGGCATGGAAGGGAGGTGTTTTTTTTTTTTTTTTTTGCAAGAGGATTATTATCCTGGGAACAAGGTTCAGAAACACCAAGCCCCATCACTGGCCAGTGTGGGAGGTGGGGAGAAGACCCTCCCCCTCAACCATATATATTTTGTTTCAAAGCAAAAATGCCATTTAAAAACTAGGGGACCCAGTGATGACTTCTGACTCCGAAACACCTTTGGGCAGGAAAACAAAAAAAGTTGATCCATGTGGGTTGTGGTGCCCCCGCCCCCCCGCCCATTTCTTTCCATGACAGATCAAAAGTCACATGAGTTGGGTTGCAGTGCAGCTGCTTGGATTATACTTGGCCTCTGAATAATAAATAGGGAGTTTCTAGAACCACCAGCTCATTAATGAGCACTAATTCAGAATGGATGGCACAATGTTCAGTAATTTAAGCAATGTGGACAATGAAGGTTCTCAACTCCGGTACAAAGAGCGGCCTACAGAAGCGTGTGGAATGAGTAATTACAGCTAATATCCATTTCGGCTTGTGTTAGAACGTCCAGAGAAACAAGGTCACAGCAATGGGCCGGGAGCGGGGCCTGGGGAGCGCGGCCAGGGGAGGGAGAGTCAGTGGGGCAGGTGAACTGTTTCTATGACTTGGGCTCAGCTATGAATAAGGTCCTGACAGCTCCCACCAGGGCCCCAGCCACGGCCCCGGCCACAGAGCTGCATCTCCCAGGCGCTGAGCACATCCACTCCCCCCCCCCACCCCGAGTGCTCAGCCCAGGGGAGCCAGAAGGCAGTGGTAAGGCTTGCAGGCCTACCTCAACCTACTTCCAACCTCGATCTGCTGTTGGAACAGACGCAGAGCCAAGTTCTGGATGCGCTTTCCTTCCTGGGGCTCAGAGAGGGTGTGGCCCAGGGGTGCATCCTCCTGGAAGATGCCCCTGTGTTATCTGTGAGTCTCTGCGAGGGTCTGCAAGGCTGTTGGGGAAGGAGGTCTTGACGACTCCAAAGGTACCTGGGAGGGACCGCCTGGTGGAGTTGACTCCCTCCTGGTGCCCCAGAGATAATACAGAAATTGGTTATGATTTGGGTCCCTGTGGATAAGGCAGCACTTTGAACCTGAGCTGTAATAGACAGGGTTCTGGTTGCAAGCAATAGAAACTGACTCTGGAAGATTTAAGCAGAAGGAGGAATTTACTGAAGAAGAAATGGGGGCTCCCAGGAAAGCTGAAGAATGAGGCTCGGAAAACAGGGAGGAGGCAAGAGAGAAGGCAGACCAGTTCTGCAGCGGCCACCTTTGTGGCTCCTGGGACCACAGGATGCTTCCCTGCCACCATAGACCCTGGATCCAGTATAGACACCCAAGGTTCGGGGTGTCACCTGGGACTTTTTGGCTTCCCTGGCTACACTCAAAGTCCAGGGTTTTTGTATAGTTTTCTGATTGGTTGAGACCAGGCCACAAGCCCCCTAGTTTCCAAGGAAGGAGGGAAAAGGCAACGTTGGCCTTTCTGGCTTCCATATTGGGAGGGAGTCTCTGCCTCCCGAGGACTCATGGGGGTCAAAGGCAGGGCCACCAGCGGGGTCTGTCTAGTAGTCCCTGGGTGTGTACACAAGCCACCTGCCCAGGCTACATCTGCTTCCCGTGGCAGAAAGGAGAGAATGAACTGCAGCCCTTACAGGCCTAGTGAATGATGGCAGCGGGCCTTTGGCCATCCTTTCTACACACACAGCAAGGAGTATGACCCAGTGGAGGGCACATGCACCAGGCAAGGCACATGCACCAGGCAAGCCCCGATTCACGGCACTGCCTTGGGCCTCCTGTTAGAGATGGAGAGAAGGAGGCGGTTTCCAAAGTATATAAGATCTGATAAGATTTACTGATGAATTGGATATGTGGGGTAAAGGAGATGAAGGAATCCAAAGAGAGCCAACGGGTGAAGTCCTTGGCTCAGATCTTGTCACAGAGTAAGTGTCTGATACATATTAATTGCTGACATGATTGTCAACTGGGTCATCGTAAACATCATCATTTTCCTCTGGGTGATGGGCTGGCCCATCTTCCTAGCTCTGACTGTCCATATAAGGTAGGATTCAGGACTGGACTCAGACTGTCTGTCATTTGGTAGCTGTATTTCCCTGGGCAGGCAACTTAACCTCTCTGTGCCTCAACTTCCTCTCTGTAAAGTGGAGACGGTGAAAGTAGACACCTGACAGGGTTGTTTTGAGGACTGAACGGGTTACGTTATGACAAAGCACTGAGGGCCGTGTCTGGGACACCGCAGAGCCTCCGTGGGCACAGCCCGCTGGCCTGGTTTTTTGCTGTTATTGTCATTTCTGACTCTGAACATCACTCCCCCCCTACTCCTGCCATCTGAAGGCTCTTGTGAAGCAAATCTGGGATACCCTGATTCTCTTTTTCAACTTGAGAATCAAGAAGAGAAAGTGGCTCTCCCCTGTCCACACCGAGAGGAAACTGTCTCAAGTATCATGAACAGGAGCACTGCGGTACTTCTGGTGACTGTGGATAATCCTGTGGTTGAGACTTGGGTCACTCTGACCCAGACCAGCTGACCACGGGGCCAGCCCAGCCTCTTCCACACACTAAGTTTCTGGTGGGGTGCACACCCTCTGGGTGTGCCATGGGGAGATGGGGTCTGAGGAGTCTCAGGAATGGGGACAGATGGTCCTGAGAGCAAGACGCAGCCAGGTTCCCGGCTGTGAGGTTGCAGACTGGACTTCTGCTTCGGAGACTGGCTGGAAATAACACATCAGCACCTTTTTGGGTTATCCTTGGACAGTGCCGCTGTTGGAAACCGGAAGTGAAGGAACACACCCAGAGTCACCCCATGCCCCCAGAGGACAGGCTAGGCAGTTAGAAAATGGACAAGCCTCATGTTGCTCTTGACTTAAAACAAAAACAACAACTAAACAAAACAAAATCCACGATTAAACAGAAAACACCAAATGTGCCAGCGAGCAAGATAACCAGCTGCACCGAATTAGACTTTCTCCACCTGCTTGTACCTGTTTTTCTGGAATGAAGTCTAGGTGAATTCCTCAAACACAAAGAGAGTCTAAAATAATTAGACTGTGGATTATGCTCGGACGACGATCACTGTGATGTGTCGGCAGATTGTAAGCTGACAAAGCGGCTGAACTTTATAGAAAGCCATTCCTAGAACCGGGACAACCCAGGGGACAGTTCCTCCGTGCCCAGCCCTGTGACTCACTGGTCCTTAGCCGGGGGTGGACACAGGACTTCACAAAAGCAGAGACACCATCTACTTTCCAAATCCATCCACCTCCCAGGAAGACACCCCTCCCACCCCGTGCCTCAGTTTCCCTGGTTTTAACATGGTGATGATAATAACAGACAAAACACCGGAGATGGTCAGGCCATGTCACATCTGTGGTGTCCCTGAGAACCCACAACCCCGCTGACCCAATCGATGGGGCTGTCTAGGCAATCAATACGGATCACTGCAGTCGAATTGACCTGACAAGGGTCCACATTGATCATTTAAGACACCTGGAATGATCAGATCAGCTGGGCCATGGTTCAGGGACTTTGGTCACTAGGGTCCTAGCTGAATGAGGACCCAGCCTTTTAAGAAGATGAGGTATTAACTTACAAGATCCCTTGGACTTCAGAGAAGCCTCGGGTGGTGGGACTTGGGCCTCCTGGAGCCACCTCTATCAGTTAGACCCCGTGACTGCAGGTGGTTAGATAACCTCCCTGGGCCTCCGTTTTCACCTCAGGAAAGTGGGGTGTGGGGATACTCGCCTCATGGAGTCCTGGGGACCAGGCAATGAGGTGAAGTATTGAAATACCTGGCATAAATCTAGGAAATTATAAGGGGGTCTAATAAAATTCGACTGCTATTTGGTATGATTTATTCTGAATAGGAATTTTCTCCCATGCAAAAGTGCGTTTTCTGTTGGCATCTCGAGATACTGAAGACTTTTTGGTGTGTAGGGGGATCTAACCGAGGGCTTGTGCATGCTAGGCCTGTTCTCCACCTCTGAACTCTACCTACCTGAGCCCCTTGAAGCCCTATTATACCTGTATAGATGCCTGTCTTTGGCAAGCGCATTCGTTAACCCTGAAAATAATGCTGAGTTTTAAAAGAGGCAACTGACATGGACTTGCTCCTGGGCACTGACCTGAGAACCAGTGGATCTAGAAAGAAAGCCAGTCCCTCTGCCGCCTGACTCCGTGTGCTTGCCTGAGCCCAGCTGGGAATGTGGGAGCTGGAACACTCAGGGGTCCCACCTTGGGAGAGTTTAGGCATCCCCACCCCCCTGGGGAGATGAACCGTTTATAAAAGTTCCATCCTGTGAACAGGAGCCTGAACTGAAGTCTGCTGGGTGGTGCACATAAGGCAGGGCCGAGGGTGGCCCTGGGTGCAGACAGGGAGGTGGAGGTGTGGGCAGAGGCCTGGGCCGCATGGTTGGCATTGGGTCTGAGCTCTGGACGCTGAGGTGGGTTTCCATAAAACACAGCCAGCGGAAAGCTGAGGCCTAAGGAGCAGGGCCAGCGGGCTTTGGTGGCAGGCGGTCTCCCGGCTCAGGTATGGGACGGCCTCACTGGGGACACCTTGAGTCTGAGCCAGCTGCTCCTAAGTGCCTTGTTATATAATTGCCTTTATGAGCTATTTGTAGAAGACTCACTTGAGGCTACCATTTTGTTGGGTTTGCAATTCTCTCTTCCTCCTCCCTCTCTCCTCCCCTCCCCCATCTTCATTTCTCCAGAAGTTCTGCTTTCCTTATAACCCCACTTCCTGTCTACTTCACAGTGAACGGCCTGAGTGAGAACCTGCGTTTCCATATTCAAGTTGGTTTTTATCTGTAAACTGTTTTGCCCTAGATTTTGGCGCATTGCCTCCCATGATGGAGTACAAATATTTTATCTGGGTATATACAATTCATTTTTAAAGGAGCCTCCAAACACCTGTCAAAATCCAAAAGTGTGCCCCCTTTCATACAGACTGCATAGCAGCCAAGCCGTATCTCAGCCCCCAGTTCCTGTCCACCGAGGGAATGCCTGTCGACTTTGTTTAGAAGAACGCTCCCTGAGTTAAATTTCTGTCGTGAAATACCAGGTGGTCGTTAGCAGATCTCTCTCGCAGCCCTGCCTCTGACCTGGATGGGCCCCCTCCAACTACTGTAAGTGTGAGCCCACGTCTCTCTCCCGTAGGAGATTCTCACAACTCAACTCCTGGCTCTTGGAGAATGGAAAGAAAAACCTCAGTGGCTGCTTTAACGCCAAGGACTTAGAAAATTAACTAATAATGCAAATATGCAGAGGTTAATAGCCTGGTGACATTACTGTAACTTCCACTCTGGCGTAAAGGGCATTATCCATCACATGGCAAGCAGTGGTCAGTTAGCAGAACCTATGGATAAATGTCAAAAAAAGAATATGAGTCCCCAGAATTGGGAACTAATAAAACCTGGGGATTTCTAACCCCCTCTCCTCCTAGAATGGAACTGGGTGATAAGCAGTCACTTTGTATAGGTTCAGCCGCCCTTTTTTGCATATGGGGCCAACCCCTGCCCCCGGATGAGGGGAGCACAAAATGCTTCCATGTTCTCATTTTACAGAGGGGAGGGAAAAGTCAGTGAGAACCAACTAAGGGAAGAGTCATAAATTAGCAAAATCAAGCTCCTGAGATGCCTTTGGCTGAGGCCTTTTTGGGCAAAAGGAATCTAGAGAGAATCCTCCTGGTCAAGAACCAGGCTGATTGAAAATGCCCACTCTGCAGGAGCTGGTTGCCCACCCTCAGGAACTGCTGCCCTCACCTCTGGAGTTTGGATGGGTCCTCCCACTGCTGCCCCAGAGAGGTGGCCCGGCTCCCACCCAGTGGGCTGACACAAAGGCGTTGTGTTCGCCCTGTGACATTCAGCAAAGTGCTTCATTGTGCCTGGTCAGGAACTGGGCTCCCGTCCACTGTTGTCCATGCCCCCCCCCTTGGCAAATTCTCTTTGCCTCTGCTGCGGCTCTGGGCTCTCCCAGAGAAGGGTGGGGTGGGTATTATCTTTGGGAAATTGTAGATTCTCAGCTTCTGCTGCTAAAAGGAAAATTACTGCCCTGAGCAGCCCCTGGTTGTGTTCCAAACGAGTCTTGTCGCATTATTTAAACACTGAATTGCGATATTATTGAAGTTGGTTCCGAGTTGCTCTTGGCAGGGTCTGTGCGCCAGCAGGTGTGGAGCTTGAGGGCTTCACTGCTCCAGCAAACTGTCTTGGCGGGCGCTGCTGCTCCCACCCTGCAAAATGCACACCCACACCCTCAGCCCAGGTTCCCCCTGGGGTGTCTCCTGGCTCCTCCTCCTGGATTTCTCCCTTGGTTCCTTACCTTTCTCAGTCTTCTCTCTGGGCTCCAAACAGCTTTCAGCTCAAGAAGAACAAAACATGCCTCTGTCCAGTGTCTGCTCCGACCTCGTTTGTTCCTGCCTGGGCCTTTTTCCCTCTAAACTCTCATGATTGTGCATCTTTTGGTCTCGAGAATGGCAATGCAGCTACCGGACTCCTGCTACTTCTTTTATGAAGTTGAAAGCAAGTGTCCCACAGTCTTTCTGTGACCTTTTGCAGGTGATGTGAGTGTTCCAGCACCGTTTGGAATGCCCAGGGTCTGGTGTGCAAATGGGCATCACGATTTTACCAAATCTGCCCCCGGGGTGTTTTCTCCCCTCTTCTCTTTGTAGGCCAGGGCTTTCTCTCTGCACTTAGCCACCAGGCTCTGGGTGAGAGAGATGGGGCGCATTGGGCAGAGGGGCGCTCAGCCAGGACAGAGGCAGGCTGCCAATCCAGGTTGGACGAGAAGCGCCTCCATCTCTGCAGTCAGCTCTCAGCCCAGAAACTTCTGCGGTTTCGCTCCAGAGACTCAATTTAACAGCTTGAAGCTTTCCTCCCCCAGGTTTTCCAGGCCAGGGTTCTTGTCCAGGTGCCATGCCGGCGGGGCCAGGGCCACTGGGCTACAGACGCATCCAGGAAGTGATCGGGGTTTCTGTGGGTGTAATGGAGACAGCCAGGGCATCTCTGGGACCAAGACAGGTCCACTGCCCTCTTGCCGAGTTCTCTGTGGGTAAGCTGGCAGCTGACCACTGGCCCAGGGAAGAGGGAAGAGCAGGAAAGAAAGTAGGAGTAAGAGCTACCCATCAGAGCCTACCTCCCCACGGCCTGGGTGACCTTGACAGCTCAGAAAAGTTTGAATATCATTTTCACCCCACTTTCTTTCCTATCTCTCCTTCTGTCCTCCTCCTCCTCCTCCTCCTCCTCCTCTTCTTCTTCTCCTTCTTGAAAAAAAATAATAATACTGGTGTTCATACAAATTAAAAAGGAAAATAAATATGTAAAGTAAAACTTCACCTTCCATCATGAGTCCAGTGATCCCTGTGTACATACACTACTTGTGGCCCATGGTTGCCCTTCTAGACTGTTCTACAGATTTGCAAAGCAGTGGATTATACCCGCACTGAAGGGCCCCGGCCAGCATAACATAAGACAATTCATGCCAAATAACATTGTTAACTCTCTTTTCTGGTGTCCGACTCTATTTTATCTTGCTAACCTTAACATGCGAGTTCTCCTGGGCTGGTTCGGGTGGTTGAGCCACAGTATCTCCCCCTCCCACCTCCCGTTGGCTTCTCGGTGCACACCAGTTCCGAAATGCTTGTTTGTATTTCATTTGGGTTTCCACAAACCCCAGCAGAAAGACTGAAATTTCTTCCTTCTGGACCTTCCCGTCTAAGGGCTTCACCGGGTACTCAGGACAGTCTCTAAAGGAAACATCTCAGTTATCAAGGTCAGGTGAACAGGCAATTATTCTGTAACCCAATGAGCCACTACCTTCCTATCTAATCACAGGACCTGTCTCCGTGCCTGTCTCCCCTCCCCAGGAAGAGAGCCTACCTTCCCTTATCTCACCTCCCATCTGTGATAAGGGTATTTGATGAGTCAGATTGTCTCTGTTACATATAAGACAGGCACCTCTGCAGTTTACTTATTCTACAATGGGGCAAGGGTCTGTTTTATGTTTGGCTGTTCAGGATCCTGAAGAGGCCTGAGAACATCTGTGTGCCGGCATCATCTGCCCAGAGGAGGAAGGAGGGTGGAGAGAGGAGGAGTTGGGTGCAGCTAAAACACAGGCTTAGAGTGAGAGAGAGAGAGAAGAGAGACTGGCCACACAGAAACAAGTGACCCTGGGCACAACCAGAATTTTTGAGCCTCAGTGTTTTATTCTATAGAGGGGCAAGATAGAACCCATTTCACATGTTTGTTACGAAGACCGAATACAATTCAGTTGTTGGGAAGTGGTTAGTGTCACCTGGGACATGGACACTTGTTAAGAGCTAGATAAAGGGACTCTTAACAAGGAAAGAGGAGGGAATAGCAACGTTTCCACTCAGTGACTCGACACGGGCCCCACACTGCAGAAAGGGGAAGCAAGTGTCTCTAGAACCAGAGTCTGAAGAGAAAGGCGAAGTGGAAGGGGGTGGGGGTCAAGGCTGAAGAACTGGACCCCCCCCCACCCCCGTGCTGGTGAGCTTCCCGGTGTCACTTCCCACAGCAAAAAGAATAAAAGGAATCTTTAAAATCGGACTCTGTCGGAGCTCTGCAGCCTCCTCCCCATTATTTCCCTCTCGATCTCCTTTACTCTGGTTCCCACTACCCTGACTCTTTCACATCCGGGGCCAACTTGGTCTTCAGTTTTTCTTGACCCTTTGCTTTCAACATTACCTCATGCCTCAGGGAGGACTTCCACCTGCAGTCCCTTATCGCCCAACCTTGGGAACATTTCCCATTGGCTCCTTTTTTCTCCTATGGGCCCGGTTCACCTTAGTAGGAGTATAGGGGAGATAAGAGGATGGACTTCCTGAAGTGATTATGAGACCTAAATTTTTGCTACCAGAGGAGCATCTATTTGGTGAGTTAAGTCCTGAGCCAAACCAGGCATCATAGTAGCTGGCTCCCATGGAGGGCTACCAGAGCAAGGACTAGGAAGCCTGGGGGAGTCTGGCCTGTCATGCTTTAGGACCTCAAGAAATGAGGTCCAATCGGAGGCCCAATTCTACCCACAATGCACCTCTCTGTCCACCTCTTTCCCTTCCCAGAAGACAGTGGGAATGAGCCTCACCTGGGAACCGGGGAAATTTTCCCCCATTTCCTCCTTGTAGGAACTAACTTTTGGAACAGGAAGGAGGACGAGGAATCACTTATTTCTACTCCTGGTCCTGGGCAGGACTGAGACAAGGAATTAACAGAGAAGCATTTGACATCAGCTACACGCTGTGCTGGAGCCCTGCGCCCGCAATATTAGTAATTTAATTTTTGCTCGTTCATTTCATAAGCGTGCATTGGTCACCTCCTGGGTGTGGGGCCCATTCCAGGAGCCGAGGACGCAGGCCTGGGAGGACCACGTGGCAGCCCTCATGCAGCTCCTGCTATAGAGGGAGGAGCCCGACAATGAATTCACAACCACGCAACCAGCCAGGAGGCCGTGAGAAAAGTGGAGCCAGTCAGGGGCCGTGGGATTCGGGGGAGCAGTTGCAACGACTCTTATGTTAATTATGAAAATATTTTTCTATACTAATGGAAACTATTGGTTATAAAATCTGATTACAAAAATTCACCGCAAATACATTTTAGACTCTTAGCACTTCTACCCACTGGGAGTGTCGCTGAGCTGTGAACAGGTGCTACACGCTTATTAGACACTTAAAAACGCCTGCGATTCCTGCATCGACCTACTTTACAGATGGGCTGGGTCCAGCTGCTTTCCCTGGTTCAGGCCACAGAGTGACAAGTGTAGGTTTCACATCTAGTTGTGTCTGAACCACACTGTTGGATCAACCCTGGTGAAGGCGCAGGGGATCTTTAACAGATGACAAAGGTGAGGGTCAGAGTTTGTTAGTAAGGGCAGGAATTAGGACCTGGAGCAGTCGCACTCCACAGCCCGTGTTCCTTCCTCTCTACCACATCCCTTCTCATTCGTGACACAAGCTGTGGGAGCCTTTCTGTAGGGTCTGGAGCATGCCCAGTGTCCCCATCCACTGCTTATGGGGGGCAAGGGGTCCCTGTTGCTCCTCAGGGACATTGGTGGCTGTATCTGCCATTCTGAAATCTTGCACAAGTTGCTGGTCTTGCAATGGGACCAGCTCATGCTCATAACTGAGAGTTGTCACCAACGGGCATCACCTTGATATGCAAAGCATGGGTTTATTTTGGCGAAACAGGGCCCAGTGCTACCTCAGGGCGTGGGCGCTTGTCAGAACGTGACTCATCCTATAGCATGCTTTTTCCATTCCCAGTTTGATAATGGAGACTCCCTTGAAGTTGCTAAGCCGGTGACCTTACTTAGCAAATGACCAAAACAGTGAAGATCGTACTGACAAGCTCACCACACTCCGTTTCCAGAGAACTTAAGAGCTTGCACAATGTTCTAGATGCATCTTTCCTCAGACCCGCGCTCACCCATAAATGGAGAAGGCAGCTGCCCACACAGCGCGGTCTGTGGGACACTGGCAAACCTTCCTGCCGCCTCCCTGACACGCACCTGCCGCAGAGCAGAAAGCTGCACCATTCGGGAGGCGACTTTTAATTCTCAAGCCTCACTTTCCTTTTCCTTTCCTGTCACACGTGATACCTGCTTTGAGCTGGTGAAGCAGCTTCTATCCGTGCAGCAGAGCCAAGCCCCACTGGAAGCTGCCCCAGTCCCTCCAACCTGAGAGCCACCTCTCCCAGCACGCCGAGAACTGTGTCCAGAGGAAACGGAAAGGCTTCTCAGGAATGGGGAGGAAATGAGGAGTCCAGAGTCTTGTAGGATGCTCGGGGGGCTTTATAGAGGATCTTGGAGACAAGGACAGAGACTCCAGGGAGTCTCACGCTCACCCTTCAGACAAGCTTTGTTATCTTTATCTAGCAAACGAGGGAGACTAAGGCTCAGAGAAATAAAAATGTTACACATATGATAGTGCACCAGGGCTTGGCATGTCCTGTGTTTAGGCTCATGGATCCTCCCTCCCCCCATCCATCCCTTCCTTCCTTCCTTCCTTCCTTCCTTCCTTCCTTCCTTTTTTTCCTTTCACAAATTCTTCTTGGGCACAGGGCCGTAACAGAGAGCAAACCCAACAGTATCCTGACCTTGCAGGCAGAAGAGCTCGGCGGGGAGGAGGCCGTCCATTCTCCCCCTTTCTCAGCTACCATCCACCTACAGTCCTTGTGCCTGCTTGCTGGTGTTGCTTGGAGAGCTCACCAGATACCTGACATTGTCTGATCCTCTCTTTGTGTGACAGTCCCCTCCCATCTGTACTCTCTGCCTTTCTTGATCCACTTGGAGAGAAGTCATCATCTGTGGAGTGGCTTTCATTTATTCATCCTCTTGCTCTTATTTCCCTAGAGCAAATGGGCACATCCCCGTCACATGAGTGGGTCTCATGTGTCTCTAGCTGTCCTGTTAGGGTCTAGCTGTGGGGTCAGCAGAGCTGCCCTAGAATCCATTCCTTCCTCCATTCCTCAGCTATGCCTTGAACTCTTTGGATACGCCAGAAATTGTTGTATTGTCCACCCAAGGCTGTAGGGACCTGCAGGACAGATCCTGTGGGTTCTCAGGACAGCAGGAAAGATGAGGTGATTGGAGGATAAACCTACCCAAGTGTCCCTGCTCCCAGGTGGCCACCACATACACCACTAGCTCTGCTTGAGAGTATCATCACGTTGAAGGCCCAACACAGCTGATTGGATGGACAGACAGTCACGCTGCTCAGGAATCAAAAGGGAGAATCCCCAAAGGCAGAGAATGGGATCTCTCTTGCCCAGCACACCAGAAATCTAGAGTGTCCATCACCACGACGGTTTTGCTTCCCTAGCACTGTGAAGATGCAAATGTATAGCAGTCCAAAACCTTCCCTGAAGCTACTAGACAAGATGGATCCATCAGCTCGGACCTGCACCTGCCACAAGGGAGGCTCCTGCCACTCCTTCGCAGTGTGTCATCTCAGTCAGCAGATGATTTACTGCGGACAGCCCTGGCACAACATCACTAGTTCTCGGAAGCAGTAAATTAAACATTATGTTTTTGTGGGATACATCTATTTCATGGCTTCTTTTAAAATCATCTGCAGGGCACCTTATATCACTTAACACTGTTTGCACCTGTTCCCTGAGTATCAAAGGTTGTGCCATAAAATAGTCTGAAGGCTGCAAGAGGCACAGGAAAGGGCATCTCAGGACACCAGAAGACACAGCCTCCCCTGGAAGAATCCCTACTTGATGGAGTCCAAGGCTGGGATTTGGAAGAGAAAAGCTAGAGATTCATCCCGGCCGCAGATCTGCTTGTCTGGATCTCACACTCCATCGGAACTGTCAAACTTCATGAAACGTAAAGGAAAAAAAAATTCAGGGGCAAAAATAAACATCTACCTCTCAAGCGACTATTCGTTTCAGATGGAAAGTGGGAAGATTCACTTATGTGACCAACTCTGGATTTTCACTCTGGAGGATTAGTCCCTTATGTAGCAGGGACATTTCCCCCTACCTGTCCCCCACACTCTGAGAACCAGGCGGAGCAGCTCCAGCTGTGCCAGGGGTCAATGCCTACCTCTTGGGTCTCCTGTAATTCTTCTATGTCCAGGTCGAAGCCCAGCCAATTACTAAACTATCGAGAAAGAAACACTGGCTAATTAAGATGAACTTTAAAGGGGGGAGGGCTTAATTAATTTGATCTTTATCTGAAACTCTTTCTAATTGAAGTAAACTTTAGAAGTTCTATGGATCAATGCCTCAGACTATTTGTAAAAGTGTGCATACTGTGCGGCTTTAGAAAGAGAAGGTGGGAAGACCGGATGTTAGCCAGTGCGTTAAATTAGCGCTGACCTTCAGTTCCCTTCTGCAGGTGCCACTGCTTGTGAAAATTTTCATACACACATACAAATAGAAATCACGACTGTTACAGATAAGGGGTGGGGTCTGGGGCCACGGTAATGTGTTTACAAACAAGCAGGTCAGATTCTTGGCATTCATCTTATTTATGCATAGATTTATGCACTTGTCTATTCCTCTAGTAACTGTCTACAGGGCAGCTGTGACCATGACCATTTGAAGCACACTGAGTATAGAGTAAAAAAGTAGCAAGAGCATAGTCCAGAGAGGGAGATAAAGAGCTACAGCAGGCACAGCACTGTTGCTGCAGGGTGGCACCAAGGGTGGCTGAGTTCATGATGAGCTGTGCGTCTCCAGATTGGTAGGGGATGGTCTCTGGGCTGGTAGAACTTAGGATGAATCTTGAATACTGAGCAGATATTTAAACTGTGCAGCACCGAGGAGACTCAAAGACCAAGGGCACAAGAGTCCAAGCCAGTATGGGTTGTGCGGCAGACTGCAGGCAGGCTGAGGTCAGGCGAGCCAACGCCAGGTTTAGGGGAAAGGGAAGTGTCGGAGGGAGGAGCCAGGGCTTGGGGCTGAAGGAGCACAGATTGCATCCGGGTACCCTGAAGGCGTGGAGAGGGTTCAGGGCTGGCTGTGGTCTGGTTTATAGTTTTAGAAAGGCTGCTGGAGACAGATTGTAAGGGACAAGAGTGAGAGGAAGCTGCTCCTTTCCTGCTAGGGCATCAGCCAGGGTGGCACAGGGCCTTCTGAAAGGAAGAGAGAGCTGGCAGCTCCGTGGCGGGCTCTGCTGCTGACGGCAGCCCTGTACTGCTTCCCCGGGTGTCAGGGTGGCTGGCCAGCCCTCGAGTTCCGTGGACGGTCCCAGACCCTCAGGGGGGCTCTGCGAGGCAGCTGCACCTGCAATACCGGGAAGAGGCTCCTGGTGCTCCTCCCTCCACTTGCAGGCCTGCCATTTGCTTGTCCTGAAGAAAACCCGTCACCCTGGACTCCAGTCCCAGTTCCTCCACTAATGGGTGGCCTTGGACACACCAACAAATGTCTCCGAGCTTCCAATATCTCCTGGGTGAATGGGAATTTGGATGTGCATCCCTTGAGGTATTGTGAGCATTGAATGATACAGCACAATTGTGGCCTGGCACATAGTGACCAGAGGGTGACATTTTTAGAGAATTTGCTAGGCCCGGTGCTAAGTGTTCTGTGAATGCATGATCTCATTTAGCAGTCACAGAAACTCCATAAGGCACCTTTTGTTTTTATTCCGCTTTTAAAGAGAAGCACAGGGGGTGAAGTATCGGGCCCAAGATCACCTTCCAGCAGGTGGAGGAGGTGAGGTGTGAGCCCGGTGTCTCCCTCCCCACTTGGCAGCTGTTATTAAGGTCGATACTGCTGGTCATTCACCAGGTGACTTAGGCAGAGGCTGCTCTGTGCCAGTCATGGTGTTTGGCAGCATCTGCATATGACAGACTCACCTCTGTGCCTGTTCTTCCAGAATTCTCCACAAGGGAAATTCTGGATGTGCGTGAGAGGAGGGAGCTGCACGCTCAGGCTAGGTAGGGCCGAGTAAGAGCTCTTCGCCTTGATGCTGGATGGTGTTATGGAGTCTTAGCACTCTGTGGATTCCCCACTGGACAATTTGTAGGTCCCCAAGGATAAGGTGAACAGTGAATGAGTGACTCTGTGGATTAGCTTGAAAAAGAGAAGCTACTTCTGTGGATTATGCTTCACATCTGGGCAGAACAACAGGTTTGCTCCAGAGATGACAATAAGGAGAGTGCCCAGGAGCTCTATGCAGAAGATAAAAAGAAAGGAAACAAAAGTATACTAGGTAGCTCTTAAGATGTTGAGAGCCACAGCCGAAGGGGCCCCAGCAAACTTCCAGCTGATTGGCTCACAGAGGCCCCAGCAAACTTCCAGCTGCCAGCTGATTGGCTCCTCTGTGGCGATGCTCATTGGGCTGTTTCCCCCGCCCTTTTCAGACCACAGAGCTGCTCATTGGGAGACTCTTTTGGCTCCGCCCACGCGACCCAGCCAATCGGCTTCAAGAGCAGGAGGAGTGGGGGGTTGAGAGGCTCGCTGGAAGCCGGTGGTGGCAGTTGGGCTCTGAGGGAATTCCTGAAGAGCTCGTGTGGTGCTGCGTGTGTTCTAAAAATAAAGTTCGTTTGTGCTTGACAAGTGGCTTGTGAATTGTGCCCAGCCAGACTGCGGCATTAAGAGCCAGGCTCTGTGCTGGGGACTGGGAATAATGCAGGGAGCAGAGACGGACCTTTCTGTTTTGTGGAGCAGACAGACAAAGACAGCACCAATGAAGTTCGAATTGCCCAGAGCCCAGAGAAGGCGCCAGGTGCTGAACTGATGGGCATCGCGAAGGTGTTGATTAGCCAGGTTCAGGGTCACATCTGGGAATATGCATACCCCCGAGGTGAGAGCCAATGGGGAGAAGTAGCATTTGGGTGCTACTGTCAGCTCACAGGTCTCTCTCTGTAAGCCTCACAGAGGAGGTCTAGTTTATCTTAGGTAGAGAGTTGGGGTCTGTGACCTACCAAGAGTTAATGTCAAGAAAGCCAGTCTATCCCAGGGATGCACCTGGGAATGGCAACACCGACTGGCGTCAAGGACACCAATCAGAACATGACTGGGAAGCCGGGATTGCTGCAGAGAAGGCCCAGGGAAGTGCCCAGGAGTTCTATGCAGAAGATTTAAAAAAGGAATTTTCTTCAGAACATGACTGGGAAGCCAGGGGACCTTGCTGTGTCAGGGGGTCAGATTGGAGAGGAGTAGGAGAGACTTGTTATTTTTGCAGTTTTTAAAGATACATGTGTGGTTTTCCACAGTGTAAAGGAAAAGTTTATCACTGTTGAAACTTTCTAAAAAGAAGCAAAGTCAATAAGGAAAAGGAATAAACTTGAGGTTGCAATACCCATGGGAAAATGTGAACAAAGGGTGGCTGGGTTTGGAGATGCCCTTGTTCCAGGGGCACTGTACTGGGGACCTCTGGTGATGCAGTCATAATTTGCATCACATAGGTGGCTCCAAGGTGGGGTGGGGACCGTTGGGAAACATGACAACCACCTGCATCACTTTCTGGAGATGCAGTCACATCAGCTTGAGAGCTGCCCCCTTGCTGATAGCTGGATCATCCAGAGGCTAAGGAAGCACAGGGGAAGGAACCATTATTTAAGCAGAAGTAACATGACTTGGAAGAAAGTGACCATGAACTTGGAGCTGCTAAATTCCTCCCTTTATTTTCCACAGCAGGGTCGGAGCCCACCTGAGCCAGGAGGATCTCATCTCCTCCTTAATTATATCTGCAAAGGCTTTTTCCAAATAAGATCTTACTCACAGGTTCTAGGCAACATATTATTTTGGGGGTGCCCCCATGCCACCCGCTATAGAGAGACATGCCTTCAGAAGCAAAAAAGAAAAGGAAAAAGAAACCTGATTTGGGAGGGCAGAGGCTAGAATCAACTCTGAATAACACCAACAACACACGTGGCTTTTTCACCTCCGAGCCTGGCAGACACTCGGCTAAAGGTCGCCTTCAGATGTTCTCTCTTCAAACACTGCAGCCATAGGACTCAGGTAGCATCACAGCCCTGGCCTTAACAGAGGATGCCCATGAGGCTCAGAGAGAGGGAGCAACTGGCTCAGAGCCCCACAGCAAATGAGAACCAGGATGTATGTAAACAGGCTGTCTTCAGAGCCCTGCTAAATCATTGAGGTGTGCGTGTGCGTACACACACTCATACACACACACACGCTCACACACGTGTGTGTGTGTGTGTGTGTGCGCACGCCTGTTTGAGTTCTGCTAAGCACCAGAAGAACAAAGCAAAGATATAAATGCATTTCTGGAGGCTGAAGTGTGAGGTTAAAAGATGCAATGAGAAAGAGGAAGACTCAACTCCTCAGCGGCTTTTGTCTTGTCCATCAAAGGGAATGAGCTTAAACCTAAGAGAACAAACATGGTTGGGAAGAGAACAGAAGAGTAAGATATGAGAGATAAGGAGAGCCCTCGTTCAGGGCAAATGGATTCAAGAATTCAGGGACGGTATCTTACCAGGACCTGTGCACTCTGATCCACAGAACACGGACACTCCTTGACGGGGCACATGAGAGTCAACAAAGCCAAAAGACCTGCAAGACCTTGATCTGATCGCTCTCACCAACAAGGAACCTGCTGTGTGACTTTTAGCAACCACCCTGTTAATTTAAATCCCCCTTCCCCCTCCCCCCTTTTTTTCTATACCAGGGACTGAACCCAGGGGCACTTAACCACAGAGCAACATCCACAGCCCTTTTTATTTTTAAATAGGCTCTTACTAAGTTACCTAGGGCCTCACTAAGTTACCTAAGGCCTCACTAAGCTGCTAATGCTGGCTTTTAACTTTTGATCCTCCTGCCTCAGCCTCCTGAGTTGCTGGGATTATAGTGGAGCACCACGGCACCTGGCTCAACCCCATTTTTAGATTCACGCAAAACAGCTTTGTCCATGCAGCCTGAAGACTTTGATAACTTATTGCTTTTTTTTATATACTGGTGATTTCATGGATGACATTATGTAGATTTCTTTTCATTTCAGAATTTGTAGCCTGTTGTGGTCTCAACCTCATAGGGCTAGAAAAGGGCTCAGTACATTACTGCACATGGAATACTTATCGTGGTGTCTGATTTAAGATGTTTTGCTCCATTTGCTACCTCCAAAAGTTAATGGACAGGTTTCCCTCCCTAATTTAAAAAACTTCTCATCCCAAATTGCAGTGTTTAAAAATCTGCACTACAGATTATATCTAATTTAGCACAATATCTATATTTAATCATTTTCTGTTGGACACAGAAACATTTTATGTCTCAAGAGAAAGAATCATGATGCTAGATTTTCTAAATATTAAATTAGTTTTAGAGATACTGAATCAGGGCAGGAGTTGATGAGCTTTTTCTGTAAAGGAGCAGATAATAAATAATTTAGGGTTAACGGATCACATATGGTTTCTTTTGCAACTGTTGCATTCTGCAGTTGTAGTGGGAGAGAAGCCACAGAGGATATGCAAATGAAGGGGTGCAGCTGTGTTCCAATAAAACTTTATTTAAAAAGACAGAGGCTGACTGGATTTGGCATGCAGGACGCAGTTTTTTGACCCCTGGACTAGGGGGTTGAGAAAGTTTGCAGATAGCACTAGTAGTTCTTGAGGCTTCCAGGGAAACAGGGTCATGTCTGGGAGGGAGCCTCTGAACAGGAAATGAGTCGATTTTCAAAAGAGAGAAAAGTAGATGAAGAATTCCAGAAGGAATAAGCCTGATTTTGGTCCTGAGGCTCAGAATACCTTGCCCAAGGCAATCTGCACTGTAAGTGGCAGTCAGGAGCTCGAACCCCGACTCTCTGGCCTCAGAGGGTGCATACTGAATGGCTCCACTTCCCAGGCCTGGAAGAGAACAGGAGTTGGCCTGCGGAGCAGGGGAGGTCTCTGTGGGTCTTCAGAGGAAGCTGATTGGATTTTTAAATTTTAAAAGGGTTTTAAAGTCCACTTTTCTGGAAAATGGCTAGGGGTCCCGGAAGGGGTAGGGGAATAGGAGAAGAGATTTGGTGACAGCTGCCTAGAAGGTGAAGAACTAGCTCCCAGGCCGGGGCTTCTTGTAAACCTTCCCATTTTCCAGACAGTTGCAGAGGGACATTGATTTTCTTATATTTGTCATTAGACTGTGTACTTTATATTCTTAAAACCCCTTTTACTCTCTGATGTATCTCTTTTCTCAGAGGGGTTAGAGGTGGCTGTGTGTCCATGGATCAAGCCGCAAATTATCATTTGACAAGACAGAAAGCTGTGCGGTGTCCATTTGACAAGGTCACATGTAACAAGTGTTTGGAAAACTTGCTGCAGGTGCGTCTGCTCCGCCCAGCATGGCCCAAAAGCAACCAAGGCAGATATCAAGTTTTCCCAGCCATGGTTTAGAATTCCCTCTTTCTATCTGAATGATAAGCAGGTATTTGTTAATCATAATAAGGTCCCTGTTGAAGCCTCGCGTTGGGTCAGGATCTTGCCTGCTTTCGCTCTTTTGATCTTCACAACGAGCTCAATTGCTAAGAATTCTGTCTTAGAAAGGAGGGAACGGTGCTCGGTCATAGAGACTGGAGTGTGTGCAGTGGCGCTAACTCAGCTGGAAATACTCTTTGGGGTGTTTTGCTTTCTTGCTGGTGACTACCATAAACTCCTAGTAGGTGCCAGGAGAAAGCCCTAGTTTTGCTGTTTCCTTGAGGTATGAGAATCTGAGCCCCCTCCTGAAGGTCCCTGAAGCTTAATTTCTTTCTCTGTGCAGTGGGGATGAGTAGGCCCGGTGCTCTGAGCTGTAGAGATTAAGTGAAAGACCAAAACCTGCTTCCATCTCTGTAGCCTACATCTAGGAAACACCTATGAAGGTGATTAGCACCAGGCATGCAGGAGGTGTCTAATATATGTTGCCTCCCCGAGAGTCTCTCATTTGTCTCCGGCTGATTGTTAGTGGGCCCCACCTGGCCAGGGTCATTTTTATGGCTCAGACACTCACGGGGATGCACGGCCTAGATCTGTTCAAAAAGCCAGATTTCGTTTTGTTTTGGGAACAGGAAAACAGGGAAATGAAATTGGAAGCATTTAGGACAATATCAGTGTGGGGGACCATTTGGTTAAGGCTGGAGAAGAAAACACAGGCAAATTCCAAATCTGTGTAGATTTGGGGGTGCTGGGGAAATCACGGGGCAAGGCCCTATAGAAGAACAATGCCTTCCTTTTTTTTTTGATCCGTTGCCAGTTTCTTAATGAAATAGGGCAAGAGAGAGCTAATTCTCCGCAGAGTCTAAAGTCCCTCTAGCGGAGCCAGCGCTTGCCTGAGGACAGAGCTTATTGAAGGCTGGGCAGGGGAGTTGTCGCTGTGATCTGGGAGCCTTCGTTGGACCAACATAACTCCATTAGGTTTTGGAAGTGAACCCAGGTGGGAGGGAGGAGTCGGACGGTGATGCTCCCCAACCAGCTGGTAATTAAAACGGAACCCTTTGAAGAACCGCTCCTGTCCACTGGCCCTGCCACCCTGGGATCTGATTGAATTCCAGGAAGCTGCTGCCTAAGCTCTGGCTGGCTTCCTGCGGTCCTGTGTTGCCTATGTATTTACTGCTGAGGACATATCTGACACAGCGCCGGGTGCAGCTTGTGCCCTTCTCACTGTCTCTAATAACCGCAGCTCTGAAGCGCCCAGGGGCTGCTTTGCGAGCCCATCCCCCACCAAACCACCTGCCCTGCATCCTGCCCCTTTCCCGCTGCGATTTAATCTAAAAAAGAAAGAAAGAAAAACTGGTGTTTCACTTCCCACATTCTGGTTCTCGTTCTTCCTGGAGAACGGGGCCTGGCAAGTGACACGAGGGCACGTTAGGTTAAAGGAAACCTTATTTCCCTCTTTCTGCTAGAAAAATTGGAGGTACCAGAGTCGCCGGGTCTTTGAAACCCAGTTCCTCATCAGAAGTGGGCTGCGGGTGACAGGCTGACAGATGGGTCCTGATAATCTGACTCTGGCCCGACTGAACTGGACTTTAGAGAAGTGAGACTTTGCATCAGACCTTTGCTTCTAGAAAGCTCTATATAGGGAAAAAGTGTCAAGGGGATGAAACTTCACACCACTTATGTCTGATATAATTTTGGATGCCCTTCCTCTGGATCCAAAGTGAAATTCGTAAAGAAAAATAAAAGGTATAATTATTGTGTTTTTAAAAAATTTGTTTTCCAAAATCTCCATCTAGAGTGTTAAAAAATTTAATAATTGTACAGTAAACAATGAAATAGAATATGTGACTCCAAAATTTGATGGGGTACCTATCAGCGGTCTTGTCTCTTCCTGCCTGAAGAACTCTCTTAACAACCCCATCCTATGCTGATATGAGCACAACATTTTTGTTCATCTTTTGTACAGTGGAAATAAGCGTAGAAAATGGTACAATTCTAACATATGATCTCAGTAAAATCAGTATGCTCTCTAGTTGATATGGCTTCAAAACAAATTCAACATTGCTCTCTTCCAACTTGATTATCTTTCCTAATCCCTTCTTACAAATCAACGTGGGTGAGGTGGTTAATTTCCATTCTACAGGAAGAACACACACACAAATAAGAACTAAATTGTCACAGAAACTAGGAAAAGATTATAGATTACGACAAGGTCAACGAATCAGTTCACAGAAGCTCAATTTTATTGGTAATCCAAGGTATCTCAATTAAAACACACTTGGGCCATTTTTTACCTATCAAATTGGCCCAACTATGTGTTCACTGATGGGCTCCATGCAGGTGAAGCACAGCTTCAGAGCTCTGGTCTGCTGAGCTCCTCCAGGAGGGCAGAGGTTATCTGCACGCACCACAGGGCAATCCAATTTTATGGTTCAACTTCCTTTGTGCCCAGATCATTCCTAGCATAATTTGTTGCTAGCACGCATTTCATTTTTTAAGAAGGAAATGCTGTCACGATGTAAGTGGTGGATCTTAAGGAGAGTAAAGTTCTAAAGCCTCTTGCATAAAGACATTAAAGAGCTAGGAAAGGGTGGAGCGATGATTTTGTTAGCCATCCAAATGTTTTCCAAGCTCTATACCCTTACACCGAGGTCCACCTTTGAGCAGAGGTGGAGGAGAGGGTAGAGTTGCAGAGAAAATGCCCTGACTATGGGCAGGGTGGGCACCTTGAAGTCAAATCCAGAGGGCTTGGAGGAAGTCAAGGGAGGGACCCTGGGCCATCCATAGGGAGGGGAGGACCACTGGTGGGAGACAGAGCCCCCGGTCACCTGTTATGAGAGGCTCAGTCAGCAGGCCAAGGGAGACACTGACCACACAGCTCCCACTCCCTGGACATCCAGGAACCAGGTGCAGGGCTCACAGATGTGAGGCATGAGTTTGGACATTTGCTCTGGCTCCCCCAAGCAGGACCCCATGGGGTGGGGAGATGAGGGAATTCACTCTTGGTCACCCAGCAAGTGAAAAGCAGGTTACGATTTGATCCCAGCCAGGTCGGCTTGCCTTCACAGTTCCCTTCCCTATGCGAAGCCGCCTTTTTTACCTTGCAAAATTTTGCAAGCCCTGGATATACAGCAGCCAACCCCTGTGGGAAGGGTGAGGGCGAGAAACCACACAAAGTTGTAAAACAAGAACAAAACTGCTGTCTGGGTTCACATGGGAGGTGGCTTCAGATGTTTCAGGACACCAAGTGGAGTCTCGCAGGAAGGAAGCACCTCAGTTTCCCATGTATTTGATACTCAGCAGATTGATCCGTAATGAGATCAAGTCCCTTAACAAATAAAGAGCTAATGCAGACCTAATCCCACGTGGAAGATGAAAAATGTTTCTTAATCTTTTGCTTGGCCTGAAAAAGGAGACCTTGGAGCACGTGCGATGGCTACCCCCACCAGTCAACGTACATGGGTAGAAAGACCGGTGGCAAGGATAAAATTTAAATGCCAGCGGACTCTGCCCAGGGCTTTCACACAGCAACAGCACAACAGTAAGCAAAGAGCTGTCCTTCTAAGCACGGGGCCCTGCGTGACTGTACAGCTCGGCTTGGTCAGGTGGGCCCTCAAGGTTAGTGCACTTTACACGGTCTACTTGTATGTCAACAAGAGGTTAACAAGAGAAAACATATGTAGATTTAGAGGCAGAGAAATCTTAACTTTGGGGACTGTCATGGAGGGAGGGGAATGGTTTTTAGAAGAATATCTGCCCAATTCCTTCCCTTAGCACTTCCTGTTCTGCTCAGTGTGTCTCTTCCTGGTGTCATGGCCAGACAGGCTTCAGAAGGCACGTGGGACCAGCTCATTCTAAGAAGAAGGGCTAACTCCCACTGAAGTGTGCATTTTAAATTTGTGTTTGTTTTCAACTTGATTAGGTTTCAGAAGGACAGGAGGACCCCCTCCTGATGTGAGCTAAGGAAACCCTGAGGGCAGGAAGGGAGATGCCCTAGTCCAGGGGACCTTCCAGTGGTGATTCTGGAGTGACCATGGAAGATCTGTTGGACACAGGGGAAGCTAGCAGGGCCTTCCCTGGGGAAGGAGGGAGTGATGTGTCCTGGGGAGACAGGGAGGGTCAATACTGAGTTTCCATAAAGGACATTTCTAGCAGCCAGGGTTTCACAGACAGGGCAGGGGCTGATGGCTAAGAGGACATCCCCAAACAAGAAGGGGTCTTGGCTGCTGGCCCCACTTCTGCTTGGTGGCGTTGTTTCTCTGAAGTTTCATTTTCTCTCATGCTCAGGGAAGATAAGAAGCACAGGCAGTCCAGCAATAGTGGGTGTGCCCAGAAGGGTCAAAGCTAGTGAGCACTCCTGCCCTGAGCCTGCTAGGAAGAGACCATGCCCAAAGACTAGCCGGGCCCAGAGCCAAGGTGTTGAGCCTTGGGCACGCATTCCTCACTGCGAGACAGGCACATGGAGCACTGGAGCAGAAGTCAGGGCCACGGAGCTGCAGAACCAGCTGGAATCTCTTACCTCCTTCCCCATCATTACCCCTTCCCAAAGTACTGAGCAGGGTGACCTCAGACCTGGTGTTTAGACCTGTGAGTCTCAGTCATCTCATCCCGAAATGACAATCACAGCGATGGAAAACACGTGCACCCACATTAATCATGAAGCCGCGCTACATCAGGGCATTATATGAAGATTTTGTTCAAACTGTGTTCATCCTCATATGTCAAGTGAGTGAACTAAGACCCAGGAAGTTGAAGCAACTTGTCCAAGGTCACACAGCCAGTACAGAGGAGAGATCTGAACCCAGGTAACTTGACCATTCCACTTTCCTCTTTAGGGATGCTGGGAAGAAAATGGTGAACCCTCCATAAGATTACCCAGGCTCTGGCGGATTCTCAACAAATTTAACTCCGTCCTATTTGCCTCTTGTTTCTCTGGAGCTCAGGGGTGCCATGGTATCATTTACGCATTCTGGTTTCACACGGAGTCCAGAGATCACCCAGGAGGGTGAAATAATTGACTCAAGGTCACCTGGTATGGACACACCAACACTGAGCATGGAATCCAGCACCTTCCATTTCACTCCAGGGGGCTTCACAAGTGGCACACATTTTGCATTTTCTTTTCTTTTGTAATTTGGTGGGGATTTTTCTCTTTTTCAAGTTTGGAGAGCGAGACGGCTGGAGCTACAAATTAATGAACGCAGACATAATCTTGGTTTGGATTTATTTACATCTTCCATAAATCATATTTATTGAGTGCCTGGGGTGTACAAGGCGTTGTGAGAGGTCCCACACATTAAAGCAAGGAAAAAATAAACATTTCAGACACTTGGTGTATACTGCAGACTACTTAAATATCCAAAGGCATCAAATAAATCATCAGACTGTTTAGAAATAGGCTCTGGCACGCTCCCTGCAAAACTTCATACAAACCCCGCGATTGTGCAACGTGCACAGGGGCTGGTCTCCACGCGGCACTGGGAATATTTGCCAACAGGAGTGAGTGCAGCGGGTCAGAGGTCCCCGGAGCCGTCCATGTTTTGGAATTTGGGGATATTGCAACCTCCTTCGCAATCTCCCTCCTCGGACTAACATCTTCAAACCAGCAATTAAAAAAAATGCTAACATAAAATACACGCAGCGTGCCATTTGCAATTATGCCAACCCACCCGAGAAGCCATATGCACCTCCTGGTAGAGGGGGAGTCTGGTTAACAGCAAGCACGCACATAACACACACACATGTACAAATACGCGTGTGGCACCTGCCACCTGTAAGAGCAGTGGAGAGGAAGAAGGGAGATCCTGCGCATGCCATCGTGTTAACTGCAAACCATTCTATGCACAGAAAGCATTGCCCTACTTAGACTGTGACGGATCCACGCTGCAAGTTCAAACTGAATGGGGCTGTGACTTTTCCTAAATTTAAACTTCCAGTGGACATGAAACCACTTGCTCTTGTTGCATATCTCATTGCTCAGCAATGGGCTCCATTTCCTCCCATGTGCCCTTAGGATTCAGGGAGCACCAGCTTTGTGTCAGGTCCTGGGCTAGGCACTGGGGAGATGGGCGGAGAGAGGACGTCCTTGAGGAGTCCACAGTGTACAGCCCTCAGAACAGACAAGCACCAACCATTGCAATCTGTGACGGGAGCAGGGGAGGTCGTCCCAGAGTCTGCCTGAAGTCTGAGTGATGGCCAGGGAGGCGTTCAGAGCTCAGATCACAGCTGTATTTTTACACTAAGCCACAGACTATGAACCCTGTGCGAGACGCGATAGGGAGATGTCAAGGATTATTATATAAGGAGTGACAGTATCAGATTTGCCTTTTAGAAGCATCTCTTTTCTATCATTTCCCTTTTCAAGTTCCCTGTACTTTTGAGAATAAAATGAATGCTTGAGCAATGATCTTGTATGCTTCACACAAATTCCTCCAGGTTAGAGATTGCTCAATACGATGATTTCTGAGCCAAAATGAACCACCAGATTGTAAACATACAAAGTGACAGAAGTGTGGAGTAGAAATGTTCAAGGTTTAGAATAAAAGAAGGGAAGGAAATAAAGAGAAGGAGCAAAGGGGAAGGAGAGGGAAGGCAGGGAGAGAAGGAAGACAGAGGTTTTACACTGTCCATGTGCAAATCTTGACCTTGCTGTTTGCCAGTGACACAAACCCAGATCAGTTCCTTATCTCATATGAACCTCAGGTTCCTTATTTAGAAAAAAGGGAAACCCTGATAATTTCTCATAGAGTTGGTGCAGATGAGATGCTCACCCCTGGCTGAGATGGCTAGCCATCCCCCCAAACCCAGGCTTTCCCTTCCACAGTTTGGAGTCATCAGTAGGCACAGCCACATATATCAGACCCCTTTGCCTCTCCGTGTGGCTACGGCACCAATTCTCACTCAGGGAATGTGAACACATCATTGCGTGTCACGTCCGGACCAACATTTTTAAAAATGGGATGAGCCTTCTCCACGCCATCTTCTGCTTCTGATGGCTTGTGAGCAGATGCTGTTGAGGACCTAAGGGATAATGAAACCAAGACAAAAGGAGCCTGGGTTCCTGAGTCACTGCCTGGAAGAGAGCCACTCCCAACCAGGATCTCCTGATTGGACTTTTGGGGAAGGAGGCATCTTGCATTAATCCACTAAAAGTTTAAGGTTTGTTTGTTATAGCAGCTAGCTCTACCCTAAGTCACATGGTGCGCTAAATCAGGCATACATAAGGTACAAGCAGTGTTTAGTAAGTGCCAACTAAAGGGAGAATGCAGTGCACCAGCCTCTGACATTTTCTTTTTACACACAAAAAAAGACAAAGTGCAATTTCGAAGTGATTCTTCTTCACCGCTGTCTTTGGGAGAGACCTTTAATCAGCCAGCCCCCCAACAAGATTATCTCTTTAAAGGAAAACAAAGACAACCCTGGGTTTCTTTCCTCCCCTTCCCCCTTGGAAAGCATCCTGCCAAATTCTAACGGCTGTTATTTAGCAGGTTCTTCAATTTAAAAAGTTACCATCGACTCACCGTCCTGGCGAAACTGTCAGTTGCTAAGAAATGGAGCGCAGCCAACTGATTAGTTTTGATGGACTGCAGTGTGGAAATTCAGTCTGTGTCACTGAAGTGCCTGTTCATCCAATTAACCAAATTACGGCGGGGAGCTCTGGCCAAGCGCAACACTTAGTGGACCACTGCTCCGGGAGGCCAGGGGAGGAGGAGGAGCTGGCTTCTCAAATGCCTGCTGCTCCTTCCTCGTCTTCAGGCCAAGAGGAGGGCCAAGCAGAGAGAGCAGGCAAACAGGGTCTTCTCTACCCGTCTCCTGCCTGCCGTGGACACACGCAGACGTGGCTCTTTAAACCAAGGTCTTCATATTACTGTGACCACCACCTACTTTTCACTGAGTCATTTCACACTGACTTTTGAAGCACCTACTCTGTGCTGGGCCCTGGGATGGCTGCTGGGCATGTAGTTAAGAGCAGAGCACCCAAGGCCGCGCCTCTCTGGAATGAGCATTCTACCAGGGAGGAAAAATGGTCAACAGTAAAAGGTTTCAAACTTGACCCTCCCTGCAGGGGGGACTGAGGTGGGGTCGGGCGCTGGCTTGTGCACTGTAGGATGTCAAATGGCATCCCTGGCCTGAACGGACCCCTGGATGCCAGTAACTCATCAGCTCCCCCACCCAGTTGTGACAACATAGATGTCCCCAGGCATTGCCAGATGTGCCCCTCGGGAGCAAATTAGCCCTCTCGCCCTTCATCCTCCATTGAGAACCAGGGCTCAAGAGTTAGGTGAATGAAGAAGTCAGTAACCGGTCGTGAGACACGGTGCTGGGCCAGGGGAGAAACGGCGTGCAGCTAGGGTAACGAGATAGAAGAAGATGGGACGTCAGGCCGAGCGTTCCAGGGAGACGGCATTTAAGGTGGCGCGTGAGAGGGGGCGGGATCAGCTATGTAAGAGCAGTCGTGTAGGCAGAGGGACAAAGGCCTGCAGCATGGACGAGAAGGGCAGGTACCAGCAGGAACGGGGGGTCAAGCAGAGCGTAGTGGGAGCAGGCGTGGGCACATGATAGGTCTGGGAAGAGCACGGGGGCAGAGTCCAGGTTTTATCACCGAGGTGAGGGGTTCGGATTTTGCTTCAAGCACAACGGAGAATGGCAGCATAGTGTGCGCAGCCGCTGTCACGACTGCCTTGCCTTGGTTTCCCTGTCTGTCATGGGGACAGGAGAGCGCCTGTGGAGGCTGCTGCTGGGTAAGGAGGAAGCCTGGCGGGGACGCAGGGCATTGCTGATGCTGCTGGCGGGCAGTGAAAGCCAGAGCTCGGGACACGTGGGGGCTCAGCTTGAAATGAGCTGTGGTGGAAGCGGGCAGATGCCGGGAGTCTGGGTGCCCCGACCCGGGAGAGCCCACGGCTCAGCTTGGCCCTGGTGATTGGCTGTTAATTGGCTGGTGTGGAGGGCTTTGAGCAGGGAAAAATGATCCGATTACTTTTTACATTTTTAAAATATAACTCTGGCTATTGTGCAGGGTGGCTTGGGAGACAGGGTTGGGGTGGACGCAGACCGGTTGGGTGGCCCTGGCAGTTATATAGCCTAGGGAGGGTCCCTTCATCCAGGTGCTGATGGTGGTGTGGAGATCCGGGTTAGAGCTCAGACACGTCGTGGGGAGGAAAGAGATGAACTTGCCGGTAGAGGGGAGGTGACAGAAAGGACATCATCTGAGTGAAGTTCCCGGAGTTAGCAGCTAGGTAGAAGGTGACGTGATCACTAAATACCGCAGTTGCTGCCCCTCACTGAGAACAAGGACGACTACCATGTTCACTGTGGCCTTTCATTACACATTTGCGTGTGGTCACAGGTAACTTCCTCACATTGCTCCAAACCTCTCCAAGTCGTTGTGAGGAGACTTTAATTAGATTTTGTGGATGTGACAGTGAGACTCAGAGAAGCTAAAGGACTTTCACAAAGCCACCCAGGGCGTGGTGGCCCATGAGGGTCACAATAAGCCTCTCTTTGGAGAGACCGTGCCCACCACACAGCTGGTCCCAGTTTCTCTCCATTCTGAACCTGCTCCACAGATGCCCCTGGCCAACAAAGAAGGGCCATTTACTCTTGGGGTGTCTTTGGGGTGGGTGTCCAGTAGGGTCGTCAGAATGTGTCCCAAGTAAGGGCACCAGGAGACGCTGCAGCACAGGGTGGACAGGAAGGACTTCGATCTTGGTTTCTTCACTTCCAAACACTTCCCCAAAGCTTTCTGAGTCTTTTTTCCTTATCAGGACTCCCAGAGGTAGCTGGGTAGCTGAAAGTATCCTGGGCACGTCAGCACCCTCACCACCAGCACCAGCACCAGCATCACCAACACCAGCACCAGCGTCACCACCACTATCACCAACACCAGCACCAGCATCACAAGCATAACAGCAGCCTTACTAACTTCATCATCAAAACAAAAGTCACACTTATTGAATGCAAAGAATGCCGTAGGTACAGAGTAAGATGGCTCACCTTATTGGAGCCTATAGAAAGGTGAATCGTGCTATTAACTCAAAATATAGAATAAAAACCAAGGCTTGGCAAACTGTGGAACCAACCTAGATGCCCTTCAACAGAAGAGATGTGGTATATCTACACAATGAAGTATTATTCAGCCTTAAAGAAGAATAAAATTATGGCATTTGCTGGTAAATGGATGGAGCTGGAGAATATCATACTAAGCAAAATAAGACAATCCCCCAAAACCAAAGGCTGAATGTTTTCCCTGTTATGTGGATGCTGATTCACAAATGGGGAGGGGGGGTAGGGAAAAATAGAGGTACTTTGAATTAGGGAGAAGGGAGTGAAGGGAAAGGGGGTGGTATGGAGGTAGGAAGGTACAATGAATTGGACATAATTACCCTGTGTGCCTATATGACTACATGACTGGTGTGATTCTATATCGTGTACAATCAGAAGAATGATACTTATGTATGATGTATCAAAATGCATTGTACTGTCATATATAACTAATTAGAATTAAAAAATCTTAAAAAAACATGATTTTTTTTTTTTGCTCTACATGTGTAATAAGAATTGTAATGCAAAAAACAAACAAACAAACAAACCAAAAAAAAAAAAACAACACAACAAAACACAAACCAAGGCTTGGGAAAGATCATTGAAATTCCTCCCGTCACAGGACTAATGATTGGCAGAGCTAAAGTGCAAACCCGTTTTAAGAGTTCTCACTCTCTACACGTATGCAAATATCCCTTGGGTACTTCTTCATCGATGGTGATAACATATGGCACTTACAGAAAATGAAGTCCTCCTGACACTGCCCAACAGTCTCCTAGTACAGTGAAAATTCTACTTCAGTCAAAAAAAGTCAAGGCTTGTCAGAACAAACGGATGTGGTATACGAGAGGCTTTCGGATCTCTCTGAGTGACATCCCATCATCCAACAAAGAAATATGTCCATCGTCACAAATCTGAAACCATGACAAATTGTGCTTTGGAGTCTAATTAGCCAAAATAGAAAAACAAAAGAAAGAAAAAGGAAAAAACAAAGTCCCCACAAATCAAAAAAAAAAAAAAAAGATCTCCCCATACCCTATTTGCATGCCCTGGTTCTCATCCTTGCTGTTTTTCCCCGAGTGGTCCTAGCCACAGGGCAGGCAGCCATAAGGACTTCCTAGGTCAGCACCTGCCTTGATCATATCTCATGAAGCATCTCTAGAACTAGGCATTTGCATCATATTGTTGGAACCCACAGAGGGCAGACCACCCTAAGCTGTCCCGCGGGGCTCAGGAAGGTATGCCTGTCACCACACCAACCATCATCATAAGCGGAAACTCTTTCCATTTTGCGTGAAAACAGATTGCTGGGGCCGTGTTGTTGTTTGTGTCAGTGAGGTCGATACTTCCCTTGGCTTAGAGACATGCCCTATGTGAGTGTCATGAATGCAAATCATGTGGTAAAGGCCATTTATATTAGCAAACTCCTGACTTTTGATCAATAATCTTTAAAATGTCATCTGGATTATGTCTCTCTTTGGATTATTTATTAGAATTCTTCCCGCTGCGCATGGCTGGCCGATGTGCATGTCTTTGGCAAGAGGTCCAGGAGTTTGTAAGTGGTTTATTGACTTGGTCTTCCTACCCCCGCCCCCACACCTGTCCTGGCACTATATTTTTTTTTTTTTTTTGCCTTATAGGTTGGTGCAGTGACAGAGAAGCCAACCTCAGGGTGTGGCTCTGACAGTTAAAAGCCAAACTGCTCTCTGTAGGTGAAATCAACCTGGAGCCTGCAGCTGTGTGTCCTCCGAGAACTTGCAAATGGTCATGTTTGCTCACCGCAGAGGCGGCCACCTTCCCCTTCAGTGCAACACTGATCATGACCTTGAAGAGGCTTCAGAGGGCTGATCCAAGGAATTCTGAGACTCCTAGTTAGCTCAGAGCTGGCGTTTGCTGAGTACCTCCTACTACGGTCCTTAGGCAGGACGAAAAGAGCCCAGGAATTAGGAATGCTTACATGTATTATGTAGGTGAGAAAACTGAGGACCCAGGGAGGCTAAATGAGTACATGACTTAATTTGGGAGATTGGACCCAAGTCACTGACACTCCACAGAGCTGTGTTTCCCAAACTGCTCCCTTTATATGAGCCTCACAAGAGTTTAAACAAACACCCCATTGTCCAAACGGGGGCTGTTTTGAACATGAAAGCAATGCTGGGAAGAGCCACGTTTGGACAAGCACACATCAGGACAGCTGCAGACAACCCAGGACCTGGGCTGCCCGGAGCGAATTTCTCCTGTCCCATGACAGACCCATTGGCTCAACCCTCCAGGGAAGGGGCTTGGGACCTGCCATCTGATGAGCCTCCCAGACAACTCTTATTGCTGCAAAGTGGTCCCTGAGTCCTAGTTAGCTGCCTCAGAGCCATGCAGGGAGCTTATTAGAAAACTGACTTGTGGCTCCCCCTCCCCCTGTTTATTTACATGAGGTGCGTCTGGCCGGCGGACTCAAAATTTTGCATCTTAACACACGCTGCTTGCTTTCTTTAGGAATCTTTATCAAGTATATAAGGACCAAATTTGACACGTAGCCTTCCACTTTGCCACATTGGAAGTGAAGGTCCTCCTCTGAACTTTAAAACAAAATTGCTATCGTCTATTGCAAAGACGATGGTTAAAAAGAGGAAATAGTCCCCACCACTCGCACACTGTGGCAGGACCTCAGGGCCACTTACTTCTGTGTGCCCAGTGTGCTTGCTTAGATCTACAAAAGAACTCTCCCAGTTTCACTGGGTCACATTTAAATTATTTAGAATCATGTTTAGCATGTACAAAAAAACCATACACTGGCCATCATTCTTTTTTTACCTGTGCCTGATTTTTTTAACCTTCTGTCTTCTTGTTTCTCATTACGTTTATCTAGTATTTTTTCTGATTATAACATAACGTGTCTTCCAAACCCTTGACCACCACACTGCCACCCGACATCTGATCATAATGTTCCTCTGCTCAAAATCAATTTTGTGTAACTCTTCCCATTCTACCTAACCCTGTCCCAAAATATAACAGGAATAGAAAGAAATTGGTTATAATAATAACATGCTAAAAGAGAGGGAGCAACCTTATATTCTAAAAACAGAGAATGACGTCATTAAAGATATTGCTCTATCAAGCTTTATTTTGAATTTGGTAAATTCGATTTTGCTATGAATGAGATCTGAAACATGAATAAGACCCTCATCCCCCTGTTTCTTTGATGCAGGGTCATTCTTTGTAATTTCTTTTCCCACCTCATCTTTTTCTAAGGAAAAACAGGGCCAAGAATTGGCTACAATGATGAATACTTGGTAGATAATAAAAAAAAAAGAAATGATATTCTGAAAACAGGGGTGAAAAAATGGGTCACTCTTTGTTTAATGGCAATGAAAAATAAAAGGCTTTCGCTTTCATGTTAAAATCCAAATAATGCCTTTGGAAGCGCTGAGCTTCACCATCAAGGAAGGAAGCAGGATTCTTAAGCCGAGGGTGGACCACTTCTGTCTTCGTCTTTGAGGCAAACAGGACTGTTGCAGCCGACCTGGATGATGGCAGAGAATGCCCGTGTCTCCTATGGCACACGTGGGCCCTGTCACTGGCATTCCTGGCTGGACTGTAGTTCGTAACAGACGGAGCCTGAACAAGAACAGTCACTCGATGAGAGTACCCCTTGGAGATCCGTTTGCACAGTCTCATTTTTAAATATCCAGCGACCATCCTTCCGCCTTGTTTTGCTTATATCCCAGGGAGAACTGGCAAATGATACTCTTAGAATTTGATAAGATTAACCCACTGTCAAAAACCATCCCACCACCTACCTACTTACCTACCTACCTTTCTTTCTTGAGTTCACAAATGAGATGCAAGCTCACCCCATGGGTGACACACTGGAGTTACCGATGACAGTTACACTGAATCTGAACCCAGACCTGGCCAGGTGATGGCTGATTGAACTTGACCAGCTCCTGCACTCAGAACCAGGCAGGGGATCTGGCCCAGGACAAATGCTGTGTGTGGCTTTTGCTAAGCCTCCTGCCCAGTGTGCAGCCTCCCTGCGACAGTGAGGTCCTTGCTGGAGGAATATGACTCTTGACTGCAGCTGCACACAGCATGGGGTGTGCAGAAGTATGTGTAAGAGGTGTGCAAAGCCCTGGACCCCTCCATGCAGGACTCCGTCTCCCGCGAGTGCACCCACCGGGCCTCAGCCGTGGGCTGTGGGTGGCAGATGTGTTGTGGCATGCGCGGCAGCCAGCCAGGACTCTCGGTGGGAACATCTGCAGAGCACGTTAGCGTTGACAAGGAGAACCGGCCCCGGATCCAAAGCGAAGCTGTCCCCTGGACCCATTTTTAATGGGCATCGGTGACTTTTGTCCTCCACACGGCTGGAGTACATCTTCCCTGACATGGCTCCCAGCCCTCCCTATTATCGAGCAAAGTTCTTGTGCTTTGCACACACTGAGCAAAAGAACAAAAGTGGCAGGGGAAGTGTCAGAGAAAGATCTGAGAGTTTCAAATGATATGCCTGCAGTCAACAGGGCCGGGCTGGGGACAGTGTGGCCATTATCAAGGTCCACAGAGGTTTCATTGACAGCCCAATCCCAGCTCCTCGTCCTCGCATCCCCTGCTCTGCGCATCCCGGGCTAAGAGCGCGGGGGTCTCCTCTTGACTCCTGCCTATGTGCTCAAGTTGCCTGCCGAGGGGCAGGTGGTGGGGGCTCAGGAACCATGGGTCCTTTTATCCCAGACAAGAACAGCAGGTCAAATGCCATCACAATTTCCTTCTCTCCTTCCTGGGAGAAGACAGGGAAAATGTATATAATTTTTAAATTAGGAAAAAGGAAATCCACCCTCTCTCTCTCTCTCTCTTTTTTAATATCGTCCTTTCAAGGATGTCTCTATTTGCATAGTTTGATCCTCTTCCCCTACCCAGCACCAACATTAGTGTGACCTTTTCCTGCTAATTGGAAAATCTTACGGAAATAAACCCTGTCAGAAAATGAGAAGTGACTCCCCCTTTGGATGGCCAAACGACCTCAGAGGGGGAAAGAAGTTCTGAATTTCTGCTCCTTTTGCACACACTGCAAAATCTTTATTACTTCGGAGAGCCTTGAAGCTCAGTAATGCCCCTCCAGTGCCAAGCGGAGTAAATAAATTTCTTCTTATGACCACTTTGGAGAAACACACAACCAGATTCACTCAGCAGGGATAGATAGTGGACAGGATAATGAAGAGAGAATAAGAATATGATCGGGGTTTACAGCCTCTTCTGTCTCTTTAAAGGGTCTTAATCCTTCAGAAACAGGATACGGGGTCCATTTCCTTAAAGATACAGTGTCCCTTCTGGGAGGAGTAATGTTATAAAAAGCGAAGATGTAACATCTATCTCCCGATATTGATTGGCACTTTAGTGTGATAAAAGGGGTTGAGCCTGAAGGGGAAAAGAGGGGAAGAGGTAAGCGAGAATGACTCTTTGAAGAATTCAAAGTGTCCCTCTCACCTCAGGCCCAACTTCAACGACAGGGAAACCCAAGTGGCGAGGGCACTGGGTGACATCCACCGACGTGGCTGCGTGATCAGGGCAGGTTTTGGAACCACGGCTTCCTCTCCACCAGGAAATAAACACCATTCCAAAAGCAATGCGATGATTCTGATGGTGCACTCTGGTGGCTCCTAAATTGACCCCAAAGGAGTCAGGCCTGCTATTCTGATCCAGTGTCATTTGCCTTAACAGCAAGGCCCTGCCTCTGGAGAGGCACTTGGTTAAGCGCTCTGGTGGCCCAGCTGCCCGGGCCGCCCCAGCCTCGTGCAGCTGGTTTCAGGGACGCTCCGGTATGCTGCCCACCCCTCGACCAGCAGCATCCGGGGCCGACACACCCTTGCCATCCCTCCTGGACAGGCTGAGTGGCTGTGACAGTGAAACATGACGCCAGACCTTGGTTAAGCACTCATTCTGGGGTGCAGAGGAGGTGGCTCAGTGGCAGAGTGCTTGCCTGGTAATGCAGGAGGCCCTGGGCTCATTTCCCAAGGACTACCAAAAAAAAAATACTGGGGAATTCTCACCGTCTCTCTGCTCCACCTCCAGATTTCAAACACCCGCTCTGTATAAGATATTTGCACTTAATCCTCATAATACCTTCAGCCTTAAGGATTATTAATCCAGTCTACAGAATAGGAAGGGAAGGCTCAGACAGGTCCTCTGTCTTGCCCAAGGACACAGAGCACCTGAGGGGCAGAGTGGGTCAGAACACCATCCTCCCATCTGTCTGGCTTTTGGGGGGCTCCTGCTCCAGGCCGGTGGGTTTGTTCTGTTTGCCATGGCAGTGCCCTATTTACTAGGAAGTGGCATAATTGTGGTTTCAAAATCCACCTCTCCATGCAAAAGGATCACGGAGTCTCTGAATTTCTGAGGCACAGACTCCTGGGACCTCTAAATTTCAGATCCTTGAAATTGTGATTTGGGGAATCTGGGAAGCACAGAATCTTTGTCTTAAGCTGTCCCTGAGATTTCTCATTTCTGGAGTGGGACTCAGAGGCGGGCTCCACCTCAGCAACGGAGTGTCCACTCCCACCCACGAGGTGCAGCAGGAGGTGGCACTGGGGTGTCCAGTGACAAGTGTAAAATCACAGCCTATATATACAGCAACATGCTGGGAGCTTGGGCAGCTGTGCCACGGGTGGGCTTTGTGGTGTGCTGCCTTCTTCACTTTGTCACCCTGGGAAAAAATACGATGACATTGAAAATGCCAAGCACCCCGTTGGCACAGCCTGGGGCAACAGGCCTGGCTGTGTCCAGTGTGGAAAAGTCACCATTGGGGTGACTCTGTCCCTCCTTTTGGCCCTGGTTCCTGTCTCCAGATCTGAGCTGCCCAGAAAGTGTCCATCCAGAGCTCTGGGCAGCCAGGGACTCACTCGGGGCTTGTTCCTAGGGGAGGTGGCACCTGCTTCAGGGACCTGGGAAAGTGACCGAGTCACAAAATGTCCTGCCAAAGGGCCAAGGCAGCCACACCCTTGACTCGGAATTAGGTCATCTTCTCTGCTTCAGGAGGATTTAGGGCCAACTTCTGGGCCCGAATAACGTCACCCGGAGACGGCCGTCACCTGCTTTTGTCATTGCAGGACTTCTCAGCCAGGGTCACGTGCTCCACCTCTTCTAGAATTGCAAAGAGCATCCCAGGACATTTTGGTGCCCATGTTGGCCCACAGCTGGGAGTAAGGATGCGTCGGAACACAGAGGTGAGATCGCGAGGGGCAGACCAGAGAGAGGAGGGTTGACTCCAGGCTCTGTCCTTCAACAGGTGCTGGACTTGGGCAGTTTCTCTATTTCCCCAGACCTGAGAATCGTTGCCGGAGTCCCATGGGCTCATAATGGCTGGTATTCACGGAACAACTTCTGCTAGGGTCATGCTACCTGGCACCTCAATAAACAACCACCTGACCCGCTAAGGATTATTTATCTTTTTAATAGATTAAAAAACAAGAAGCCAAATGCCCAAAGTCGTTCAGCTAATGAAAAGTTAGAAGCTGGCACCTGACTTTCAACCCTAGCAATGGGGCCAGCTTCCCCACACAGCACCACTGATATTTTGAACCAGATACTTCTCTGTGGTGGGAGACTGTACCGTGCGTTACAGAGTGCTTAACTAGATGCCGGTAGCACCCCCTCGACATCCTCTACTAAATGTCTTCAGATGACACCAAAGTCAGGGAGGGGGAGGGCTTTAAGTCACTCCCCTGGCAGGATCTGCTGAAATCGATGGCGAGTCCAATGGGACAGAGGTGTCCAGACGCAGAGCCCCTGGAATGTGGAGTAGGGACACATTGTGTGCTGTTATTCCATCTCAAAATTTGGAATCTTTTCCCTATAATTCGTGTCAAGGGTACAGAAAGAGAGAAAGAAACAAATATCAGGCTTCCCTGACTCCAGTATGATATCAAATAAATAAATAAAAAAAATTAAGAAAAATATGCAAAAAACTCTTTGGGAAAAATTTCAGAGTCATTTGAGGTTATGAGACTGGCCATGTCACACCCAATGGCACAGAGCTGAGTGTACCGTAAGTCCCCAAGCCCATGAAACTGGGGTAAGAACTGGGGCAGGAGAGCATCATCTGCTTGGACCCTGTCCTGTCAGGCCCCGCTGAGAGCCCTGTGAGGTGGGGTCTTAGTTTTCAGCCTTTCCAGAGGGTCAGCTGAGGTTCTAGGGGAGCAAGAGACTTGGCCCAGGATATATATAGTCAGTCTGCAGCAGAGCCAGAGACTCCCGGCTCTGTCCTGGAACATGGCGGGTTGTGGCGACAACGTGCGTGTGCCTGGCGACAACCACGCTCTGCACGGGACCTTTGGGCCAAGGTGTCGGGGTGGGCAGGAGGGAGTCTGGGGCACTGTCCAGTGGAGAGGATGAGGATGGAGAGCTAGAGATGGAAGAAGCCACTGAGGCTGACGGGAGCAGCAGTGGGGTTTGGGAGGGAGCGGGAAGCCACAGGTTTTCCTACAGCTCACTCCTCCTTTCAGAGGCAAAAGAGGTCGGCGTGGGGGAGGGATAAAGGCAGTGCAGCCCGGTATGTCCACATGTCCAAGGGGGCACTGTCCCGGGAACAGTCTGGGTGTATTTCACCCCGCTTCTCTCCACGCAGCCTCCCTGGTGCCCAGAGTTGTCGAAAACTAGCAAGAGCTTAATTCTTCTAGTAAACACACACACACACACACACACACACACACACTCGGGAGCGGGGAGGAACCCTACAAACAAATCATGTGTAGAAGAAATCCAGAGAGACCGTGTCGGATTGGGAGGGGGAAAACCGTGGGAGACAGAATCCACGAGCTGACAAATCTCTGGGGAAAGAACAAAAAAAAAACCTGTTTGGGAAACAGTCAGAAGTTGTTTCATAACATTTCAAACCAAAGTTGGCTCAAATATAAAAGATGTCTCCTTCCTCGATAAGATGACTCTCCCCGCCCCCCAACCATTTCAACAGCGCTAAAGCCATCTTGACTGAGGACAGTTAATCCGAAGTCTATCTTCCTGAAGGATCCTCACTAAAACTCCCGCAAGCCTTGGCAGAGGGTGACCCGACTCCCCGATGTTTCACAACTTCCCTCCTGGAAAACGCATGCCATGATCTTAAAATAGAATCAGGTCTCCTGCTGGCCCCGGTGGACAGGAGTGGAATTCACGGAGCAGAAGAGGCAGGGGTCCCCAGAGAAGGCTCAGCTTACGTTGGGGTCTGGGTTTCCCCAGAGCTGGGGCAGGAAAAGGACAGCAGGAGGGGACACATCCAGTTTGTCCACTTCCCACTGGCCTCCTACCCCATGAATCCCCAGAATGTCCCGGAAGATCAGGTAGAGCCCGGTGGGGTCCCTGAAGGGCCTCTCCCAGCTCCAGAGAGGTGGCTGAAGGTCGGCTGAAGGTCGGCCCAAGGCCGTGGATTTCTCACAAGGAGGCAGCACCCTGCTGTGTGCACTTTGTTTGACTCCCCAGCCGTGGCCTCCTCGCCTGTGGAATAAGTCCTGGTCTAGATAATGAGATGAGAAGAGCACGCAGTAGGGACTCAAATGTGACCAGTCTTAAACTCAAGTGAAGTGTGCTTCTCTGTCCATTTCCTTCCTTTCCTGTTCATTCAACAATCATGGCTGAGACCTCCGGGGTGCCAGGGTCTGAGCTGGGTGGGGGTGGACGGATGCCACTTCCATGCCTGCAAGCCAGCCTCTCCCTCTCACGACCTCGGTGCTTCATTGGTAAAGGTCTAGCAGCCGGCTGCACCAGGTGACCCCTGGGGCCATCCTTGACTCCCCCATTCCCTCTTTCCGTGCATCCAATCACTGTCAATCCCAAGTATCTCTTGGATTGGCTTCTCCCCATCACCTAGGTTGAGTGGCCACTTCCTTTTGTCTGGACTGTTGCGATAGCCACTCACCCTGTTTCCACTCCACATGTCCTATAGTTCAATCCCTTCACATCCAAGGAAATTTGATGATTGTCACCATCAAAACCATCTGGTATCAAGCACTCCTGGTTTCCACAGCTGTAATGTCAAGACCACTGCATGCTGCAGAAGTCCTGCTCACACTACGTACCCTCTCTCTCTGTGGCAGCTTCAAGTTCCCTCAACCCCTCTTCCTCCCATTCCAGAGCCCTCACCATGGGCTGCTCCTGCTGCCTGGAGCCCTCCCCTCCCTCTGCTGGAGGGGAGCCTTCCTGAGTCTCTGTGCTAGACAGTCCACCCTCTAGGCCTCCTGACAGCCCCTGGGTCCAAGGCCACCTGGCAGAGATCTTGGGTCCTACACACACTTGTGTTTATGGGTCTCTTCCTTCACTAAAAAAGCATGAGAAATAATATTTAATCATTGATATGAAGGCAGATTGAGTCCAGGCTGGGTTCATTATCATTCATATATTATTATTGATTTTTTTCTTTGAATTTAAAATAAATGAAAGCAAACCCCTTTCGTGGGCCCCCTTGGGTCCTCTGGGCACGTCTCCTGTTTCTGGTGGTGTGCACTTGGCATCTGGCTAAGTTCACAGTTACTGAGAGATTTTCATAACTAATTTCAGTCTCGGCCTCTGAGCGGCATGAGGGTGGGCGCCACATCTGCCTCCTCACCATCGAGTTCCCAGAAGTCACCAGAGCAGGTGCCACGCAGGCGACTGCTCAGGGAATGGTAGCTGGATGAGTGACTGACAGGCTGGTCTCCACGGCACCCAGGAGGGGAAGATGGCGTTCTCCTCCCCACCGGGTGTCTGACATCAGAGGTGGTCCAAGCTCCCCTGTGGAAGGGTGGGTGTCCCCCTTGTGCAGGCTCTGCCGGCCTGTGTGGGGCTCAGCACCTCAGCAGCTCCCCTGCAGCGGAGGCTGCCGCATGGGACACTTGGTCCAAGTACACAGCAGCGGCATCGCTGCAGGGCACCAGGTACAGTACTCCAAAGGCCAATTCCTGGGTGGTGTCACATTGCCGCCAGCAGCACCTCGCCAGTGTGTGGAAGGAACTTGAACTTGAGGCTGCCGTTCCAGGGCATGACGGCCTCACACTGCAGCCCCCACCTGCAGGGGAAGGGGCAGCAGGGTCAGGAGCATTCTCCAGGCACAACTAAGGTGTCTGCTTCTCACCCGATGGCAGTGGGAGCCACCAAAGGAGGCTGAGCTGCCCACCCCCAGTGGGTTACAGGGTGCCCGTGACGACTGCCGGGATGTCATGCCATGTCCCATGTTCCAAAAGCCTGACCTTCAAGTGATGAACACACAGCAGCCAGTCTGACCCTTGACCTCCCCCTGAACACTGATCTCCCAGCTGTGATTATTTTTAATTTTGATGACGTTCATCTGGGAGAAGGCAGCGCAGCAGAGCTATATGATCCCACCCCAACGCGGAGATCCCAGCCAGCGCGCTGACGCTCAAGGCAGGGGAGAGAGAGCGGGATGGGGGCCGTGACGAAAGGAGTGTTGGGTCCCCCTGCTCAGGACTGGCCACTTAACCTTCTGGTGCAGATTAAAGGGACATTGCAGAAGGAGGCTTCCTGCACGCTGGACACAGAGAGGCATTCAGGCTGGCTGCCTCCTGATGATGAGCAAGAACTTTTAAGAGTGTGTCTTTGTCTGCAAACAAGAATGCCTCTCCAATTAGAAGCCCACATGTGCCACCAAGTAATAGCAAATTCTTGCTCTGGAGCCTATTTCTGGGGAGTCCAAGATTTAAGTGGGCCAAAAGGAGGCCACAGTTGTGGCTCTTCTGATTTGAGGGGGAGTGTTCCCATCGGAGTGGTCTGTACCAAGTTGGGCTTCAGACCAGGCCACTTCTGGCTGCCAAGAAGGCCACAGATTAACAGTACAGAAAGGAACTCAAGGCTCCTGACCACGTGCACGTCCACAGGAGGTCTGGCTAAGGCCGGGTGGGCTCAGGAAAGGAGCCAGTGCTCAGATCCCAGGTGACCTCAGAGGCTGGTGTGACAAGGAGTCAGGAACATTCAGAGCCAACATGAATATCGGAGTGTCACAAATTCCTGGGTCCCCAACCCTTCTCTCTCTTTACATCATCTGCCCCTGACCGCACCCTCTGTCTTAAAATGTAGAGCCAGGAGGCTATTCTATGTCACCACTTGCTCTTCTAGACCAGGTCATCTCGTCGTATATACCTAAGGGCAAGCTATTAAATTGTTTGTGTGAGGTCCCAGGAAGTGACAGGTTATCAGTTCTAGTAGCTTTTGACAGGGTGTTGGCTAATAGTGCCTTAACAGGAAGTCTGAGCACAACAAGTTGTTCCTATGATGGAATGCCAGTAATTTCAGACCATACCTTGCTGAAGAACCTTCTAGAAGAAAGTTAAGCTTAATACCCTGCCTTCTAAGTTAATCAGATCATCCATTCAACTTGTTCTTGGGGTATGTCCAGCCAAGAAGTAGGATTCAGATAATAATGGAATCATCATCCAAATCAAGGCCAGATTTCTCCTAGGAGGAGAGCTGCAGAGCCGGGTTGCACCAGCCTCCCAAGCACCCAGGTCTTATCTTGTATCTTAAAAGAGATTTTGACATTCAGGAGAGAGTCCAAAACTGGTGGCAGTGATGGTGGCCTGATTGACTGCTTCTCACCTGGAAAGAGGACTCTGGGACTAGTAAGGTGCCGGAGTTGCACCTTCTGCGACTCTTTACTCTGAGGAAGTGTCTTCATCTTCAGAGGAGGGGACTGTGAGATGTCAGCTTGCCATGTTGTGACGGAGGAGGGCTGTTCATGGGGGAGCATTGCTGGGTGTGGGTGACACTATGGCCAGTGTTATTCGGAGTGGACCAGAGGGAAGAGCAAGGAGCAGTAAGTGGAGAGGGGTAGGGTAGCTTTCCCATCCACGTGAGGGGCTTCCTATCTCCTGGAATGGCTGCCTCAGGGCAAAGGCTACCCATGAAAGAGGTCTTGTCACCTCTCTGTCCCCATGCTTGTAATCCACTCCAACGAGAAGGATGCCCTGGTATCCCCATTGCTCGCCTGTCTTCCTGAGCACCTCCCCTCTCCCCCGCCTTGTGTTCTGTTGCTCCTTGGTTTCAGCTCTCCCGGGGAATCTCACCTAACCTTAGCTCCCATCTGTTCCCCATAAATGTCCTTGGATAATGCTCTTCTGGGATTGGCGGGATTGTGGAAGTAGACAAAAGCATGGTCTTTGAAACAAGACAAACATGAATCAGATCTCAGCTCCATCATCCCAAGTCACGGGGCTTCCTGCCAATGGCTTCCCTGATCCCGTGTCCTCCTCTGCAAAATGGAATGAAGCCACCCAATACATGAGATCATATGTACTTACACACGGCTCCAGGTAAATGACCTACTTTCATTTTTCTGGAATAGGAATTCAACAAAATTGATAGAATTCTTTCATTTATCAGCCAGCATCTTGGGAACCCAGCAGACCCAGGCTGTGGAAGATCAAAGTGGGGCCGGTCTGGCCTTTTTGGCTGGCTCTGTAAGTGCTGTGGGCATTACTATGAAATCTAAGAGGAGAGACAAAACCCAGCATCAGGAAGAGTGGATCCAGGGCTTGGCCTGCCCTGGAGATAGTTCCTAGCTGACTGCAGAGGGATGACTCTGGGACTAGTAAGGTGCCGGAGTTGCACCTTCTGCGAGAACTACTTGTGCACACCTCTCTCTGACTCTGTGTTCATGGCTTTATATTTGCTGAAAATCAGCCGTGATGGGAGCATTTACACCAGGGAAATTGGCAAAAGCTACGAATCAAGACTCTTTACTCTGAGAAAGCTGATTGCTGGTCATATCCCAGCAGACCGCTGCCTTCCATAGGAGGGTGAGAAAGGCCCACATCCTATGATTATCTTCAAGATCTTTATGCACCTGAGGAAAAGAAATAGCAGTGCATAAGAGCTGCCTATATTTCAAGCTGATTCCCAGAAAGAACTTGCCTAGAGGCGCTGCCCCAAGCATCTGCTTTCCTATCTGTCCTCTCTGCGTGAGAAGAGCAGAAGGTGCCTGGGTTGTCACCTGTCCTTAGTCCTCCACTATCCACTGAGTGCCCTCTGTGCTCCTCTTATGCATGTACCCACAAGAAAGGTACAGGAAGGGTACAGGATTCACCAATGGCTGGAACGAGGGACACTTGTGAAGCCAGGAGCAGAGGCTGAAATTTCTCAATAATTCACCATTTCCTTGTGAGACCCACAGAAGCCAGGCCCAGGCATGGTGTTGAAGTTTGATTAGTAATAAGAACACACCAGCTTAACCTCTAACATTTCGCACTCTCCCCCAGATCGAATTACTGATCTCTATCTTAGTGAGCCATGCTAGCCCGCTGCCTGGGAACATTACACCTCTCTAAAAGCTGTCAGTCTCTGTCACTATCTTCGCACAATGGAGCCCATAGCTATTTTTAAAGGACTGTGTCACCTTTCAAGAGAAATTGTGCCTGCACAGAAGATTGATTTGGGGGGGTTGTTTTGTACACAGATTTGGTGGTCTTTCAACTCCCAAGGTGAAGCTAGCTGGGTGCTCCCTGCCCCACAAGCCAACACCACCGTTTTTTTTTTTTTTTTTAAGGGAGAGTAGGAAGGAATCAAGAAAAACAAAATAAATGCCAAATGCCCAAGATCCCCCAGAAAGGCCTGCTTGGGTAGGAAGGAAAAAGAAGGAAGAGAAGGGACATCCCTCCTGCCACAGTCCAGTGAAGCATCTGACCCAAATCCTCAGTATTTTGTTCATCCTCTCCCAAATCCTTCAGGATCGGGGGCCGCCCCGTTTGCAGACAATTCTAACTAGGAGGCTGGGCTCTGGAGTCAGACTCCCAGGGCTCAGTACCCTGACTTAACTCTGAGGTCCCTTCCCAGCTGTGACCCTCCGCCTCTGTTTCCTCATCTTCAAAATGGTGACATCAACCACGCTTACTGCATGGTAAGGTCATCGTGAGACTTAAATGACTTGATTTGATTTAAATATTGAGGCAAGTGCTTGGGCCTAGGAAGCAGCCCTTAAGTATTGCTTGTTTGCTTGTTCATTTTGGAGAGCGGGGCGATGTGACCACAGATTTTCACGCTCTTGTCTAACCCATCGCCCCAAAGGATGCATGTGGGTATCATGGATGAGTTATCTCCACTTCTCAGAGGGAGGAAACTGCTTATCTCAAAGGATTTTGTTATTGGTGAGGTTGAGGGAGCAGTGGTCACCCGGAGAGTCTTCATATCCAGAGTCTGACCCAGCGCATGGTGTGCGGAAAGTCCTTATTAGCACATGATAGGTGTTGATTGGTCATCAATAGACATGATCTTCTCAAGGGCACTGAGATTTAGAAAGTTTTGAAAACCGTGGTCATGAAGAGCAGGTGGGAACAGAATGTTCTGGAAGACTTGTCAAAGGTAAAATAAAACTAGACTGTATGGATAAAGTTCCAGGTTGCATGTCTCTAAGTTATCCTCCCTAAAGAAAGAACTCCGAGTTGCCCATAAGGCCTTGTGGGTGCAGCTTATACCTGGGGAATCCTCATGCTCAGGGCAAACTCCTTGTTCTTACAAGAGATCAGGAAAGAGTGTACACTCACATGTTTTAAGTGAAGTGAAGTGTGTGTCATATATGGGTGAGTTAGTTTCTATGACTCCTGGTTTAATTGTTTGTATGATTAACTATTCAACTACTCATCCTGCTAGCTTGGCATAAGGGCTTTATAGTTAATGTGCAAAATTTCCCCTCTTCAGAAGCTGCCCCATATCTTCCATTACCATCCTATTTGGATCCCTGAAAAGCAGGGAGCATGCAGGGAAGAAGGGCAAAGTTGAGGTCACCTGAACATCTATTAACTTAAAAATGGGTGATAAAGCTCCTATCATGTGATAGATGTTAGGGACACAAAGATGGACAAGAGGCAGCAAGTGTGTCCCTGCCCTTCGGGATCTCTCAGCCCCGAGGAGGAGACACGTTAAAATGATGATAATACAAATGAGGCTGAACTAAAATGATGGTCAGATGAGAGGAACATGAAGCATAAGGGAAGGACGGGTCAATTCTGCTAGAGTCACCGAGCAAGATTCCAAAGTAGGAGATTTGAAATGGGTTATAAAGGGCAATTCAGGGTGTGCTAGATGGAAGGGCCCCTGAGCCAGGGACCAGAAAGAGCAAATACCAAGGGGCCAAAGAGCATGATCTCTTGGGGACATCAGTAGTTTAGGACAGCCTGGGGCAGAGCAGTTGGTTTGCAGGGGACGCTGGAGAGGTCTAGCTGATCAGGATGGGAAGGTAGGCTAAAGGGCACCATGTGGGGTTCTGCCAGCTTCAGGAGGACTACGCCTCCCCAGGAGGGCTCTGCTTGTGGTCTGCTTGTTTGGGGCACGTGTGGCCTGATCTCAGCTGGCCTCTTAAGTACAGCAGACAGGTGTTATGCAAGGTGTGAATTTTAGGACACTGATCAGGTTGTGTGGAGGGCAGTTGGGAGGGATGGGACTCAAGGGGGACTCATCAGTGACCCAGACAAGACAGACAAGAGGCAAACGGGACTGAAATAAAGTGGTAGTCCCTGGACGGTGGCAGGTTTCCTGTGGGTTAGTTACTGCTCAGACTCACTTCTTGTGCTTGGTAATTGCTCAGAGGGAGACACAGAAGATGTCCCAGTGTGCCATCCACTGGGATGTGGACCGTGGGTGAAAGGGCTTCCAAGGGGAGGGAGAAGAGCTTGATTTTGAATCTGTTGAGGACAAGAAATTATGGACAGGGGTCAAGCATGTCAGGAAGGGTCCCTAATGAAGCACACCATTTTCCACCAACATGTCATTCAGAGGAGTTGGCATGTCCCAAGCTGAATACTTTCATGGTATCAACTTAGAATCTATGCGTGCTCGTGCACACACACACACACACACACAACTCATATGGACCTAATTACGTATAAAGAGAATACTCAAGCAATTGTCCTGTGACTGCAGAGTCTTCCCTTATTAGTGCCTCAAAGAGGCCGAACTATTGCGTATATGGAATGAAAGAGAAGGCCTGTTTAAATCATATATACACTTATTTCATTTCAGAACAAGTGTGTGTGTGTGTGTGTGTGTGTGTGTGTGTGTTAAAAAGTTAGGTGCATTAAAATTTTAATGAGTTACTTAAGTATTTGGCAATTTAAGCATCAGTCTACCAGGTGATTCCATGCTCCAGTGATGGGGGTGGTGGTGGGAGAACTTCAAGAGTTAGCAGAGACAAGACAAAGAAAATATATGATTTGCTAAAGTGGAAAGTCCCTACTTCAAAGTTAGTTGATGTTTTCTGATTGGTAAACTCTGGTTAGAGGTTAATGGCCAGAGGTGAATGGTTTCTGATTAGTTAAGCTTCCATTCTGCTCCACTGTTTACACTGAGTTGGGTTGGGTTGCTTCTGTGAGAGCCCAAGGCACTGGCCCGGTTTCAGTCTGATGCCTCCCTGTGAGTTATGTTAATAATCTGGTGATCTCAATCTAAGTGTCTCTTCTCTGGCCAGCTTGCTGGACTCCTTTCCCATCCCCTAACTAGGTGAGGTCCCGTGCTCTACTCTACAGCTCTAGAGAATTCTTCCTTACTGTAATTTCAGCAGCTGCAATTTCACCTTTCTGTTCTGTGTTTACTCAACGACTGGGCTCCTCACTAGAAAGGGACTTTCACACGTGCAGGGATAATGCTGCTAATCCTCTGGACTTCTGGAGCCCAGTGCAACACCTGGGACATGGATGGAGTCTGATAACCGCATGTGAAGGGAAGGAGTGATCGGAGGGTGACATCCTGATTACATTTTGTGATCAGGGGCCAGGGCTGCTCTCAGACCTGCTGTAGGCTGTGTAAGTCTCCTGTAGTTTGTGGTCTGCTTGTTTGGGGTATGTGTGGCCTGATCTCAGCTGGGCTCTTTCACACATCTGTGGATTGATTGGTTGGCAACTGAGAGATAGAGGATGGATTGATTGGGACCCAAATGACTTCATTTCCTCATCAGGCTGATGATCTCACAAAGGAGGTTTCTTAGAACCATGAAGATTTTTGATAAGGTACGTGTTCTTTAATTATTTAACACACACTGTTTCCAACAAAAGACACAAAAACAGTGCTTTTATAGACAATATGAGGAATGGGGTCAAAAACTGGTTGGCATGAGCTTCTCTGACCCATTTGGACCCTTTCATCATGTCAGTCATTTTTTCAACCAGGCACATTTTCTCAACCAAACATTTCACTTTGAGATTTCCTTAGTATCCTGTTTCTCTAGAAAACCATTTAGGCCAATGTTTGTTTACATGGTTGACCTTTGAGAGTTGTGGGTAACTGAAGCACAGATGGCCCATGCAGACCCTTATAAATGTGCACTGAGACCATGGAGAGCAAAGGTAGTACATTACAGTGCCTAAGAAGTGCCCCATAAATGTTAGTTGTCATTGTCATTGCTTCTATGAAATTCTACAAAATATCTTGAGAGCACCACCCCCCAAAGAATAATTTCCCCCAAATTAGTTATTTGGTTTGTCACTGCACTTTGGTGCTTCCTGAGAGTGCAAAGATCAGCCATGAAGAGATTGGAATCTGGTTCACTTGAATCAAGTTTCTCCTCCACTTGAGACAGTTCTCCTCTTTCCATCAATTCTCCAAGCGCTTAACTTTGCTGAACACCCACTTCCTTCAGCACCTGGCCCTCCCAGCCTGGCTGCTCGAATGATATCCCAGTTATTGATCAGCTGTCTTTGAAGCCATGGGGAGGGAACCTGTCTTCTCTGGCTTGCAGGACTGCAGTCACCACCTGTGGGGCTGGGGAAGCAGGAAACCTGAGCAGGCTCAGTTCTGGGTGACCACCTGCAGCCAGAACAGGTCCACTGGGGTTGAGCTTTGAATCCATGCCCCAGTCCTAGGACGTCTTATTTTTATCTTAAAAGTATTTATATCAAAGGACAAAAGTTGAGGCCCTTGCATGTGAGGACATCAGAGACTGAGGATTTGGCATCCTTGCGGACAGTTAAATGGAAAGGGAGGAGGAAGGGACCACCTGGAACACATTTTCCCATCTGAAGGAACCCTGACTCCCTTATCAAAGCAATATTGACCCCCATGTATTTCAGGTGAAACACCCCACACTTGCTTATGTTCACAAGCTCACAACCTCCTCACACTAACTCTGCTTAAGACTATTATCCACCTCAGTCCTTTTGCAAATAAGGAAATTGGAGGATTCTGGGAGTCTAAGCTGCCCAGGGCCACCCAACCCCAGTGATGGATAGGGCCGAGAGTCTGTCTTAGGTTTGCCAACCTCAGAAACATTTCCCATGTACTGTATCAAGTTTTGACTTTTCCCTGGTTTCTTGACTATAGTAATTATTTGGAAACGTGTAGAGTTAAAAACCAAAACAAAAAAAAAATTCATCCAGATCCTCTCTGAGAGATTCTGATTCGGGAGCTCTGCGGCAGGGCCAGGAATCAGTGTTCTGAGCCAGCTCGCCTGCTGATTCTCATGGCCGGGTGGGTTTAAGAAATGTGGGCTGACAAGGTTGGCTTCATGTGTGACAACCTAGGGGGGACTGTGGTGTGGTTTAATAGTGGGCTGCCACTGTCTTGACATGCTTGGTCATTCTGTCCCTGAGTGTGTGTTTTGTAAGAGACCATGGAGCACGCATGTGAACAGAGGACTTGCTCACAGTGTGCATGTCACAGGTCCTTGCCACCTAACTGGCTTATGGCATTTCTAGTGCCCCAGGAACAGGTTTCCAGTGGGCCCCCACCACATGGGAGGCTGGTAAGACTCAAAGCAGGTACAAGGTGAGCGTGTTATGTCCAAGATGAGTAAGCTGAGGCACAAGAGCCCCGAGAGCCACGGTTCCTTCAGACCAGAGCTGGTAACAAGCCCAGAAGGAAGAAGATGGTGCTCTAAGAAACACATGACCAGGAGGAGCCCTGTGGACCTCGCTTACCTGTGTGGTCTCCCATTAGGGCATGCTGAAACTGCAGGTGTGGACAGGGAAGAAAGAGGACATTTTCCTTTTAGTCCTTCCCTCCTTAACAATAAGTGGAGCTGCATAGAATTGATAGAATGTATGTGTAGCAAGAAGTGGAATACAGTCGTAGCATTAGTGAGTAGTGGTAGAGCTAGTTAGCTAATAGTAGAGTTAGTTTGGTGTTGCATTTCCATTATTCTGGTAAAAATAAAATACATATCATGTATGAGCTATGGAATATGAATTGTGTACTTTCACCAGTTTCACTGAGTTAGATCTTCTCATCCTTCATCCTTGTATTTAAAAATGACATTTAAGGACATGAAGGTGAACATTCAAACTCATTCTAATAAATTAAAATATTATTTTTCCTTATGTAGAATGGCATGAAATAGCAAATTTTAAACATACCGGGATAATTGGAGAAGGAGACCTTGGAAGATAGGAAAAGCCTTTATGTTTAAGTACTACCAATACTTTTATTCTGATTTTTGGAATATGGGCCCTGTACTGTGATTTTGTATCAAGTCTTACAAATTATGTAGTCTACCAAGCTGGCAAAAAAAAATCCAGATGATTACTTTATCCTTCAATTTCTTTATTTCTCCTCCTCCTCCTCCTCCTCCTCCTCCTCCTCCTCCTTTTTCTTTTTCTTTTTTTTTTTTTTTTAATAAATCTGTTTGGACCACAGTAAGTATTTGTCAGAGGCACTTTTTGGAGTTTGTGACCTCTACAGATCAGATCAGGAGCAGAGGGCAGGCAGGTTCCTCCTCAGCTAGCTGCTGCAGCCCATTCCAAGACAGACAAACCTCAGAGGAGGTATTTTCACCTTCCTTTTCTTGAATAATAAAAGAAAAAGGTGGTGTCACGGCAGACAGCAGAGGTCTTGGTAACCCCCCAGTCAGCTCTTCACCTTGAAGGTGGTAGAGCAGCCAGGTTGATAAGAGGCAGAGAGTCCTGGGCGAATTTCCCACTGAAGGGGCATTAAAGACAGAGGCTGCTTGGTCTGGTGGGGAAAGCACAGGCTCTGTGACCAGCCACCATGGCAGCCCCCCACCCCCAGGCCACCACTCAGCTCTGTCACCTGGAGAAGCCTGTTCTTCTCAGAGCCTGTGCAATGGACATAGGACTTCCTGTGGGATCAGAAAAGACGCGGGAAGTCGCTTGCTACCACTTTCCCTATCTCCTCCTCTCCCCTAATGGAATAGTTTTTTAAACACAGTTAACCCAGAAAAAAGAAGAGCACAGAGTGATTAATTTTCACCTGTGCAAATCTGAGTGGCACCAAAGGGGAGGGGGAGGGGGAGGGGGGATAGAAGAAAGGAGGAGGACCAGAAGGAAGAAGGAAGGAAGGAAAAGCTTTGGTTCTAAAGTACCAAATATTTGGGCAAAAATCTTATCACTGATATTTAAAAACCAGCTCCTGTGGGACTCTGGGGTGGTTCTAGCTTTCCTCTCTCCTCGGTCTGAGCCAGGGAGCGTCACAGATGGCTCTTCATCAATGAGGTGCAGGCTTGGGGCGATTCCCCACTTAGTACTGTGGAGAGGAAGGCACTAGACCCTCAGAGCTCCTGTCCTGACCACCAGTCACACCACCTGGGACGTGGTGTGTAGCTCAGTCCCCTCGAGTGTAGAATGGGGTGCTAACGGCCCCTTCCTGGAGAGAATGATGTGCAGACAGATCACATGCCCTGCTCGTTCTAAAGGATCGAAGGCTTGAGTGAGGCCTGCTGTCCTTCCTTTCCCTGTTTTGGTGGTTGGATCCTCAGACCCTTCCCCAGGCCACTAAGATGTCCCTGAGTGAGGAGGACATCCCTGAACCCCACGTTGACAAGGTCTGTGTGCCAGACCATGATAGGCCACTTCTCATGCTGTGAGCCCAGGACCTGGTGCAGGATCGCTCCCCTGACCCCTCATAGCCAGCTGGACTTGATGCAAAAGTGTAGCTTTCTGTGGCATGCATCTCCCAGAAGTCCCAGTGTCCTTGCATTGTGCCGTCACCCGTCTCACAATCCCTTTACACTTGCTCTTTCAATTTCTGAAGACACCAGGGCTTTTCCTCCTCGCAGGTGCAGGCCACTGCTGGAAGACATGCCTCAGAACCCTTCACCTCTTCTTGGCCACCAGGTGTGAGGCTCAGTCCCCTCCAGCTGGTCTTTCTCACCCTTTGCTATCTTCATGGACACCAGGAGGGCTCAGGGCTGTGGAGCAGCGCCTGCCATTCAGGACCCCTCTTGGAGACAATGGAAACCTTCTCTCTCTACAGTCCAAGATGGAAGCCACAGGTAACCACGGAGCACTGGAAGCGTGGATAGTATGACCAAGAAACTGAACTTCTAATTCCATTTGTTTTCGTTCATTTAAACATGCACTTGAATAGCTGCGCACACCTCGTGGCTGCCATCTTGGCCAGCGTAGACCTGGCAAATGCAAAAAGCCTAGCTCCCTGTGGTTCCCCAACCCCCCACCAATTTGGTAATTCTTTTATACTGCTTCTGCAAGGACTTCGTGAAACCAGATGCTTCCTAGGGTTCTTCAGTGCTCACAGGACTTGCCAGAGACTAAATGCTTTCAGAGGAAAGAACTGTTTGACCAGACGCTGGGTCAGGCCAATCTGTGGCTCTGCGTCATCACACACTCCATTTGTCCAACCCCTAACAATTGCAGAAGGACCCGGCTGAATGGCTCCCTGCAGGCCTGCTTGGCAGACACATGCTGCCCCCCACCTCCTCCTCTCCTAAGAGGCAAGAAGAAAGAATCTTTGGCTGCAGAAAGAAGCCTGGGATCCCCGAGACTGGGAAGAGGTTGGAGGGCCAGGCTGGCCCCCATCTTATCTGGAGCTGCCCTTGGTCTTGTGGAAGCTCCATTTCTGAAAGCTCTCAGATGGGCTGCAGCCCAGCTCTGGAAATTCCAGGTTCTGTCTGCTTAGAAGCATCTATGAGAAGGGAATGTTGGGGAGATGGAAGCAGAAGTAAGCGCTTTCTAATTCTGAGCAATCAAGACCAGGCCCGAGGCCTTTGCTAGAATCCCGTTCCTCAGTCTACCAGTGCGTCCTGCGTTACAATCTGTCTGGCAAGAGTGGTTGTTTCAGTCCATGACTATGACAACTGTGGTCTTGGTCAGTTTCCACAAAGGAAACAGAGTTATTTGTGAAGGGCCTGCTATGTACCCGACACATTACTGGAAACATAACCCTTCTCAGAATAAATGCCAAGGTCCTTTTCCAAATGGCCGCAAGGTCCCTTCCAGTATGGCTGCTGCTGCTGGTCTCGGGCCTCATCTTCTACTCCCCTATCCTTTGGTCTATTCATGGCAGCCACTATGGTTAGCAGAAGTTTCTGGAACAAGCCACTTAAGCTACTGATTTGGGACTTCTCCACGCTTTCTTCCTTCTGATATCCACAAGACTGACTCTTTACATCTTTTGTCTTGGCTTGAACGTCCACTTCCCAGTGGAAAGTCTCTTGACCTCCCCTCCTAATTTAAAACTGAAATCCCCCACCCAAGACTTCCCACTGCCCTTCCCTGCCAACTTCTCCCCATCTGACAATTCACTTTTTAATATGCTTGCTATTTGTTTGTCTCCTCCTCCTAGAAAACAGAGTCCATGAGGATCAGAAGTTTTATATTTTTCTCTGGTGGGGTCAGCACTTAGAATAGCCCAAGAAATAGGTTTTGAATGAATGATCTCTCTTAGTGATCTTCATGAACTGCCCACAGGGGGGCTTTACAATGAGGCAGCTATGGCCCTGAGAGCGAGGTACCTGAAGTCGCACCGTTAATAAGCAGGAGGGGAGCATTCATGAACTCACCCAGCAGGGCTTTCCGAGCATTCCCCCTGTGCTGGAGCTGGTTACAACATGGACGAGAGCCCTGTATGTGGAACTCATGTTCTGATGACTCCCATGGTGCTCAAGAGTCCTATTCAGTCTGTCTCGTCCCAAAGTCTGTATTTTCTACTATATGACAGTGCCTTCCTAGAAACTAGTGTGGCTCTGTTCTTCGAAGATGGGACCAGGGAGTGGGAGGGATAGTCTGATTTCACAAATCCTAAGAGAAAGGAGATGCATTTCCATGATATTATCCCTCTGACCTGTTTGCAAATATTATGCTGTGTGTGTGTGTGTGTTTCCTGCAACAGCCCCCGTGATCCTGACACTTAAAACTTGAGGGTTTGTAGAGCAACTTGGGAGAAATTGAAGCATGATTTTCATTTGTGTTCAGAAAAGTGGTGTGTCAGAAAGCAGCCCAAAGTCAACGGCCCAAAGTCTACCTGAGAGCACAGCACATCTCACCTGTTATGAATACTTCTTCCCTCCATGGTGGGTTAAGGGTTGGCACACACTGGTACCCCGGCTGATCTCACATCAGGAAAACCTTAGCCAAGAGCAGCTTCCTGTGCCCTGAGCCTCAGCTAAAGAGGAGCAATAGCTTGAAAGAGAACTGAAATCCAGCCAATGTCAGGCCTCCAGATCCCCAGAGATGGCCTCCCCATGGTGACCTCTCCTGACCTTCTGTAGCTGTTCTTATTGGCACTCACATGAAATGGCATGGGGGTGACTCAACCAACAGCCTGAAATAAAATGCTGATAAGAGGAGATGGACTCACCCACGCCGCAGTAACTGGTCAACCTGAGGAGGCACAGAACATGGCCTTTGAAATCCCCCTTCCCCAGGGGTTTTCCGGCAAGAACATCTTTGGGAAGTTCCTATGTGGGCAGAGGAGTGGTGTTGAAAGCCTTTTCCTAATGGCCGGGAACAGGTGGGGAAATGTCACTGAAAGTTGGTGTTGGGTCCTTCATCTTTGGCCTGTGATTGGAGATTATCTGCTGGCCATCAGAGTGGGCAAAGAGGGACAGGCAATAAGCTAGTGTCATGGATCTCCTCCCATATGGTGCGCTCTGTGTGTGGGGAGGTCCTTGGCCATGGGATTTCTGGAGGCACAGAGGCCCTGACTGGATCTCAGGCTGCCCACATCTAAGCTCCCTTCAAGGCAACTGGTCAGTTCTTGTGTCCCTTGCAAGGGCACACATCTGCCCTCCCTGGAGACAAGAACATCCATAGGAACTAAGGTGGGGCAGGATGTGGTCAGAGGCACAGAAAGGCAAGGTCACCTCCTCAGGACCTCAGGATACAGGGGGTCCTCCTCCATCGCTCCCACTTGGTCATCTCAAATTCAAACCATCAGAAGTTCTGGTTTTTGTTTTGATTTTTCCAAAGCAAATATCAAATCCACTGCTTTCTCCATTTCTGGTGTCTCCCACCCTCTCGCGTGGGTGACTGAAATCAACTCCAGAGTCAGTCTTGCCACTTTCACCTCCTCCTCTCTCCACGATTCACTATCCACAGAGTGGCCATAGCTATCTTTCTTGGGCAGTTTCACCGAGTCACACATTCCTGACGTCCCTTCGATGGCTGTGCCTTCATGCTGGAACTCGTTGTGGTGTAACTATCTACCTCCAAACCTGGTGGCTTAAAACAACAACCATTTTACTGGAGATCTCAGTTTGTGGCTCAAGAACACAGACAGGGCTCAGCCGAGTGGGCTTTCTGCTTCACACAGTGTTGACCGGGGTGACTAAGGGCTACTCAGCTGCTGGAGAGTCTGAGCTGAGAATCCTACTTTGGATTAGAGGTTGGCTTGGAGAATCCAAGAGGGCTTCGCTCACGTTTCTTGGTGTCTTTGTGGAGGTGCCTGCAGGGTTGGACTCAGAATGGTCGACGGGAATGCTTACGTGTTGTCTCCAGCATGGAGGTCTCAGGGTAGTCAGACTTCTTATGCTGTAGCTTCGGGCTCCCAGAAGAGAGTTTCCAAACAAGAGGTGGAAGGGGAGCATCCCTGGAGGTCAGGCTGGAGACCAACAGGCATCCCCTCCGCCATATTGTATTGGTCAAAGGAGTCATGGAGCTTCCCAGATTTAAGGGGAGGGACACAGATGGCACTTTCAATGGGAAGAGTGTCCAGCAATATGTCTCTTCTCTTTGTCACATTCCCACACTGACCAACAAGACCCTAGGACCCAGCACTTCACAGTTTGTATCTCTTTCTTTCACCTACAACACCCTCTGGCCATACACAGGACTCCTTCTTGTTCCACGGACTCACCAAACTCTCCCTTACCAACCTCAGGATCTTTACACCTGCTGTATCTTCTGTCTGAAATGACCTTCCCTAAGCCCTTCCCCTGGATAGATTCTCCTCATTCATCAGCTCATGTCTCCTCCTTAAACTAAGTAAGTATATTTTCCCAGAAGCCTTTAGGCTTGTCCCATCACCATGCAGGTTATAATGTTCTAGAAGGCCAATGGCCTCCTTTAGAGAGCTCGGCTCTGGGAGGAAGGACCCACTCTTTTCTCGGATTAAGCTGAGTCTCCAGGCTGCCAGCCCTCCCTCTTTCTCATCTGTTAAACATCGATAAATGGCACCCACCTTAAAATGCTGCCATAAAAAAGAAAATGAGGGTGCACACTGTGAGCCTTCACGGAGTCACTACGCAGGGTAGAGCTTCCATAAACATAGATTAAAAGAGAACTTTTCCCCTCACCTAAGTGCAAGGCCAGTTTTAGGCTATAATTTCCTTGTTACTAGACATTATGGTTTGGCCTCTGGGTTCCAGATGGGTTTTTTTTTTTGTTTAATTTGAGAGCAATAATCTCAGCCAGACCAGGACCCAGAATGAGCCGCATACTATTCCTCACAAGGAGGGCGAGGACGGGGGAACAGCTCCAGCCAACACGCTGAAGAGCCGTAGGAGCAAACACATAACAGGCAAAGGAGATTTTTTAATAATAGATGTTAAAAAACGAATCCAAACAAGGGAAATATACCCACTGAACAGGGATAAGTGTGATGTCTATCATGGGCTGTGATATATGTCTGCTCTGAGACCAGCTCCACAAAAGGCCAAATTTTCTTAAAAGCATGTTAAAATATTAATAGATATCTGAAACAGTTTTCTTGCAACTGCTGCCAGTCTTCAGAAAGATTACATCAGACTGGGAAGAAGTCAGAGAGACGCTGTAATGTCTTGGTGGTGGTGACCCACTGTGGCACCCCGGACTCCCCCTCAGCAGGCAGGCTGTGGTCTGGAGGGGGAGACCCCACAGGCTCCACCGCGTGAATCAGAATCATGGAGACATTGCACATTTGATCTCAGGGGCTGGGATTCACTCCCTCTGGCAGGTTCTGGGGCCCCTCAGGCAGCCTCAGACAGTCTGCTCAGTTCTCAGCTGCAGCCTGGGCAGGGCTTCCTCCGCTGTCTGGCCCAGCTCCGTTGATTTTCTTTTCCAACTATCCTATTCATCGTCTCCCCTCCTATTGCAGGTCTGACCGCTCTCACTCTGGCCTCTTTCTAGAACATTCTTTCCTCCTCTACTAACCCCCTTTTGCTATCTCCCACTTAACTAAGTCTTTGCTGCAGGGTCGCTCCCTCTACAGCATTCCCAGACGTCCCTATGAGGTGGACGCTGGACCTGCATGGCTCCTCCTTGTCATTCTCGTGCACAGATGGGGTAGTTATGGGATATCTCCAGCCCCTTTCATAAACTCGGTCAGGATAGGCATGCCATGTCTTTGCCCTCACCATCACACCAACAGCACCTGGTAGAATAAGGAGCCAATAACTGTGAACAAATTAATGAATTCTAGAAGATTGTCCGACACATCAACCGCCCACGACTGCCCACGCCCAGCTCTTCAGCACTGTCTGTGGCCCTGCCCTCTTCTCTCGCCTTCTGTAGCCAACTGGCCAATTCTTACTGAATTCTTCTCTCGCCCTCCCCTCTTGCTCCATGTCCACCCTTCACCTCTGCTTCCCTTCCACCCCTCACACTCCCTTCCTGAATCGCTGCCCCCGCTCCACGGCCCGATTCCTTCATCTTACTCGCTTCTTGCAAGAACCCCTTCCGGTGTATCCTTTCCCGGTGACACCTGGTCATATTTCTAGGTTACAAAGCTTCCATTCAGCAGGAATTTATTGATGATGCTATTACAGGACAGCCACAGCGAAGGCACCGGGGACGGAAAGCTTTGCGTGACCTCCCAGGGGAGAAATGTGTATGTCCTCCAACTTCCAGTTTATAACAGAGGGCTGAGTCAGATTGAGCTCTTGGTGAGCATTTATGGAACGAATGAATGAGTGAATGAATGAATAACAGGATCAAGTGTGGAAAACCAGTAAGTGTTTTTAGAAGACTCAATCTCTGCCAGCAGGAGAGTTTTCATGCTTTAAGAGTAGTAGAAATTTCCTGGGATCTCTAGAGCTCTGTTGTATAAGAGGGTTCAAGGCATTGATTCTGTCCACCTAAGAAGAGAGACTCTCCTCTCCCTTCCTGAAATCCCTGTTCTTCTTTCCCATCACATACCTCCCAGGAGACTGGGTAGTTTGTAGGAGACCCCCCCCCTCACTGCGCTCTTCAGAAGAGAGAGAAACTGGGCTCATGGACTCCACATGGACTTGATGTTCTTTCCCAGTGGGCATGATGAAGAAGATGGTGGTGATGATGGTGATGGTGATGATGGAGATGATGAAGATGAAGGTGATTGTGATCAAGACAATGATGGTGGTGATGATGAAGACGGTGATTAAGATGATGGCGATGATGAAGAAGAAGAAGATGGTGATGATGGCAGTGGTGATAACGGAGATGATGAAGAAGATGTTGGTGATGATGAAGATAATACTGGTGACAGTGGTGCTCACCAGAGCTGCACTTCACTGCACAATTCCTGCGTGCCAGGCACTGACCTAGCCACCTGAGCCTGGCAACTGAGTCAAAAAATGTGTCATCGGCACCATACCACAAGGAGGGGCACTTAAGTTCAAAGACTTAAGAAAACATTTGCTGTAGTTTACAACCGATGAATTAAGCATGCCTTCCTTTGTCTGCCCTGGTACACTTTGTCACATTCCAAGTTACTCCCCAGTGGTTTTGAGCCATGGAACTAAGACGGTACTAGGAGCACAAAATAATGGTGGCAAGATAAAGGACGTCATAAGCAACTCTGTCAGCACGGCTAGACTCAGAACATCAAATACCGCGCTGGAGAGGCGGGTAAGAAGGCGTGCGGGTTAACAATGAATCCACAGAACTGAGAACCAGTCAAGCCTCTGGTTCAGCTTCTGCATCCTGAGACACCTATCAGCAGATTTCTTTTAAAACATGGGTATTGCCCGGGAGAAGAGTGAAGCAGCAATTACTCTAAGAATTGCTGGAGAGAGGAAGGAAGGTCAAAAAGCTGAAAGAGAGAAGTGTTTCTCTTTCGTCTGCATTAGGATTTTAGTTTTAATTCAACTCACTTTGTTTTATTTTTTCTGTTTACTCTTCTCTTTAATTTTATTCGAATATTTCTATTCGAATTTTTCTCCTCATTATTATTGAACCAAGATAGAAAAGTTTTTATCTTGATCTGTTTATCAAAGGTTCTCTGTTTTTGCCTTTGATAAATGGAACTTCAAGTATTATTTTTAAAGTTTGCATAGTTTTTCTATTGCAAATGTTGTTACCCTATGGCCCAGGAGTCCCCTGTCCAGATATAGCCCCCATAGAAACATTGACGTGTTCATCAGAAGCCATGTAGCAGTGCTGCTATTGGAATAGCCCCCAAAGAGAAAAGCCCATCAATTAGAAATTGTTAGCATCCCAAAATGGAATAATATACAGCAATGACAACAGACATACTAAAACTATATGCAGCAATGCCAACAAATGTAGTAGAACAAAATGTAGCTACATAGAGGAATTTCAGAAGCACAACATTAGGCAAAAGAAGCCAACAGAAAACAGTATTTCAATTTCAGTTTTATTATTATAAAATTAAAAACTACTCTTGGCCAAACCAAGCTGTTTGGTTGATCTGGATCATTAAGATTTTTGATCTGGATCATTAAGGTGTATTTACACTATTAAAACTCACTTAACTGTAAATGTATGATTTGAGCATTTTTCTATATATATGCTACACTTCAATAGCAATTTTGATGAAAAAGTCACCTTATTAAAAACAGAAATAGTGGTAAGCAAATTGAATACATAAATATTCATCCATAATCTCGCCATGTACAGATGACCCTTGTAAATATGTTGGTCTCCTTCAAGTCCTTTATATTTATTTTAATGCATCTTTTAATCGCATTCTTTTAGTTGCTGCATAAATTAAGTAAAAGTAAATCAAGTAAATGCCTACTAAGAATTTACCTCTTATTGTTGGGCATTTAGATTGCTGTTATTGGTGTTATAAATATTGTCACAACAAACAACTTTTTCTTACAAGGAAGTTCTTGCATTATCATTATGTCTTTGGCTTGGAATCTCAGAAATGGAATTACTGGATCACTTATCTACAGGTCTTTCAATTCTATTTTAAGCAGTCAATACCTGTTTTTGTTTGGACTAAAGAATAAAATGGGAACATCACTCAGGACAACTATCCTGGTCCTTCCCGATGGGGGAAAAGAACAACTTTTTTTCTCTTTGGTAGGAGGCATAAGCTTTTTAAAAATCAGATTCTGCTTGGAACAAGTTCAATTATTAGTAGTAAATTTAAGGTAATTTGGGTAATATCTTCCCTGGATCTTTGGTATTAGCACAAGATCTTTCTCCTATCCCAGCGAAGGTAAGCAGCTCTCATCCAGCTTGTCAGTCCTGATGGATTGATTATGTCTGCCTGAAGAACTGTGTTGAGAATCGTGAGTGTCCTGATCCATTAGTAATGCCTGCCATGATGCCACAGTGTGAGTGCTTGGATATGTGCCATCTTCTGCTATAGTGTAATGACAGGTCACTTTGGTAAGATTTCTGTTCTTGCATTTATACACAAGTTAAGGTGGAACTGCCTGGCAAGAGTAGTGAGACCCTGATGGGGACAGAAGATGGAGAAGCAGAAGTGGCCTCTCTCTTGGTCTAGTTAAATGCAAACACACACACACACACACACACACACACTGCTTTTAAATATAAGCAGAGAGTACCTCAAGTCAGGAAATCCTATGAAATCGAGTTAAGTTTTCTCTGACTTTCCAGCTAATGGTTTTTCACATTTTAGGATCTTTTCACTAAGTTCATGATCCATCTTGGATATAAGGAACTTTGAAAAAGTGAAACAAATATCCCAAACTGAGTCTTGCTCCTGTCTTCCTGCTTCATTCTGGGGGGAGGGCTGGGAGGGGGGAGGGGCTCTGCCTCTTGGGTTTGAAGGTGTGTGGTGGCCCTGGCTGTGTCTTGGCTTGAGAAGGCCTTTCTCCTGTCAGTTGGCAGGTGTCTCCCTGGGGACCCAGTGAGTGGCAGGAGCAAGGTTTTCTGGGCTCAGATCCCCCTCTGCACACAGTGTGAGTCCATAACAGAGAAGTTCACACAATCTCCAATGCTGTAGAAAAAGGCAAAATACAAACCAACCCCTAGCTCTATTGCTCTGTTCTCAGATCTAGAGAATGCACACTCACTCCTTGCTAGGCAATCCAGGAGTCTAGGCCCCTCAGTGTGGGAGCACTTTCTAGACGGGCATGTCTTCTACCCAAACACTTTACTTTCTTCCCACTTAATCATCTGCCTGGGCCTGGCTGACACCTTTCAAAAATCCCAGCTCCACCCTGGCTAACTTCAACTTGGGTTTTTCCCATAAGCTCCAGTGAAACTCTACTTATTGACAGGTAATCCTCGGTTTCCTTGTCTGCAAGATAAAATAATACTAATCGCCTCCAGAGCAGTCACAGGTTTCAGGGAAGCTGCAAATTATAATTACTTGCTTAAAAAAAATAGCAACAATGGTAGTAGCTTGGACTGAATGCTTCTTAGGAGTCAAAAATTATGATTAAATATTATTTCAATTCTTCCAATTTAATGCGAGACAGGTATGGTTACAGAGGAGGAACAAAAACTCAGATGGATACGTGTTTGCTTCATGGATACCCAATTGGCTAGATTATTACTAGAATTTCTAAGAACTCAGATGTATCCTCCCATGCTGGTGTTTTGTGACCCACGATTCTTCAGCAGTGCACCTGCAGCTAAATAACAAACAGCCTCTGATGGTGATTAGCTCTGCACTTCTACAGACCAGGAACTTCAGACTCACTCACCATAGGTAGCATTGCCCCGTTGTACAGATGGGAATACAGAGCCCAAAGCTCAAAGCCAACGTACAGTAGAACCACACATTAATTCCCGTCCCAAAGTCACACACCTCGCAGCCGTGGAGCCCAAAGCTCCCCTATTACTCTGATTCTTTAACACTCTGTTGGAGTGACCACCCAGGGGACATGAAGGGAATGACCTGCCAAGTCTGGGGTGGCCTTAAGACTGATGATCATTCTGGTCTCTCCCTCCGGTTGGAATATGAAGGGAAATATCTGTGAATGGAGTGTCCCACAGCCTCCATGCCTGGGAGCCCAGCTGCACCTCTGAACACCTCTGGCCTCCAGGGCCAGCAGGGGCTCCAGGGCTCAGGCCTCCCTGGGCCGACGGGAGCGCACAGCACACCAGCGTTCACATTCATTAGCCAGCAACTGCAGCTAGAGATCAATGATAAGTAGAAACTGTGTACATCCGACTGCTTGTGCCCGCTCTCTCTACGGAGCACGTGACTTCCTATTAACGGTATCTCTCCTCTTACCAAACTGATATTTCCTGTAAAGGGCTTAGACTAATTGTGGTTTTAACAAGGGTCACATTATGCATTTTGTGAGAGCGAACCTCCATAGGTCAGACAGTCAGACGGTCAGTCTGGAAAACAGATCCATACTCCCAATCTTTCAGGCTGATGTGAAGCCCAGATAAGTGTGTTTGTGCCGTTACCCTGGGAAAACAGAGCAGGAGAAACAGGAATGGCAACCGGGGAGCTGCCTCAGAGATGGAGCGTGTGGGTCTCTTTGGTGGGTCCTGGGAGAGCAGCTGGCCGGTGAGCAGCCCTGGATCCCATAGGTGAGACTCCCACCAGGCCCGGCCCAGGAGTCTCAGGCAGGTTTTTGGTGGTTGTCACTCTGCCAGGGATGAGTTACAGCCAGGATGACGTGGCTGCCAGCGACTGCCTTCTCCTCCTGCGCTCTGTGCCTTCTCAGCTGCTCGGAAGCCCGGCTATCATTGCTCTCCACAAAGCAGCGGCTGCCTCCAGAACTCTGCCCTGATTGGCTTGTTATGCCACAGAGTGGATTTGCTGTGATTGAACTCAGAGCTCTTGAACTCAACCTGAGCAGAGCAAAACAAAATGAAGACGAGAGAGAGGTTTGAACTTCCTCGCTTAACCCGCATCTGGCTCCACGGCCCCCTTTTCCTGTTAAGACGTCAAATGTGATATGACAGGGGACCATTTATCACTTAGACATCCTCTCCCGCTTCCCTTTCCCCTGCCCTGTCTCTTCCACTTACTTTAGGTCAAACAAAGACATTTCTTACAGGGGAGCTTTCAACTTGGGTGACACTTTCCTGATTCTGAATCTTGTTCCAAAATGCCACAAGCAAAGTCGCCAGCCTAGAATATCAACATGTCAGAGGGTTTTCAGGTTTTTTTAGACACAGCTCAATCATTTTTCTTCCAGTGCATCTAGGAATTTCATCTGGTAAATTAGTTGTCTAATTCTATAAGGAAAATTCCAAACAACCGCGGAACCACACTAGAATTCTCTTTCCTCTCTCCCTTGAACTGATTTAATGGAGAATGCATATGCATAGATTTATAGCAGATCTAGCAACAGAACTTTCTGTAGGATGAGAATGTTCCACATCTGGACTGTCCAATATGGTAACCACCAGCCTCAGATGACCATCGAGCAAACGAAATGTGGCTACTGCGACGGGGGGAACTGAATTTTAAACCATGCTAATTTTCATTAATTAAAATTTAAAATCAAATTTACCGTACTTTATATGAATCTCTTACAGGAGAGACTGGTAAACATGATCAAATCTTGAATCAACACCACTAATGAGGAAAACATGGTGACATTTTCAAAATAATTGCGACTATTTCTTCAATTGTTTTCTCTAGCCCCAGACATTAGTAAGGTGTTTCTGAGTGGCGGATATCTTACTTTTGTTGAGCGTGATCCCTCAGGTAAAAGCTGAAGTTGAAAAAAAAAATGCGGAATTCATAAAGTGATACAACCCAAGCCAGACATGTGGGGTGTGTGGGAGACTCCCCACGGAAGTCAAGTGTCAGTCTCCCGAGAACATCATGGCTCCGAAGGGCACCAAGCCAAAGGGCACCAAATTCAAAAGTTTTCTCCACCAATTCCTGCGGGACACAGTGTCTCCTTGCCGTTCCTGAGTCACCCTGCCAATCAGCACCCGCCACGTCGCCTACGCAACCCTTCTTAAGCCACAGCCTGCAAGCTCATGCTCTCTGCCCTCCTCCTCTTCTTTCTCTCCTCTCTCTCCTCTCTTTCTCTCCTCTCTGCCTCTCCTTTTCTTCCCCTTCGGGCAGCCCCCCCAATAAAATCTCTTGGTTGAATCTCCATCTCAGGTGAGTCACTCGCCTTTCAAGACACAGGCCTAGAGCAGGAATTAGGTGATGAGATGTCACCAGGCCTGGAATGGGAACTCTATGAATCATGCCGATTCTTATTCCGAGTCCAGGGTCAGTCTCGTTCATTCATTCATCCAACAGTTGCTAAATTCCTACTAAATACTATGTACAATATTGATGGCTTCATCTATAAATAGGGGGGAAATAAGAGATCACGACCTAAATAGATCATGGATGATGTGGGATGAATTTCAAACAACCAGAGAACACTGACCCACTGGTATTTTCTCTAGTCAAAGAGTGCTTCAATTGGAAGGGGACAGGAACCTTAAACTGGAACAGATTGGGGTGAGCATAGGGTGGGGACGAAAAACAAAGAAGCCATCTGACTCGTTTAGATGGTCATTTTAGATCATTCAAATCCATGCATCCAGACAAATCATACCCTGGAATACGGAAAAGATTCACAGATGGAAACCTGAGAGATCAAGAAGAAGGGAAGAGAAGAGGAAAAACAGATGTAAAAATTTCTTCATTCCCCCAAAATGAAGAAAGCACATATTTTGCAAACAATATAATGGATGCCTTAAGAGTGGATTTCCACCAAGTTGATTTGTAGCAGCAAAGTGAGAATCTCGAATCTCAAGGAAATGCCATGGGAGTCTGTTTGGCTTCAGGAAGGAACAGGATGCTGTCCTGGGCAAGATGGGGAAATGCAGGTTGGAGGGGGCATTACCAGCAGATTCGTAACTACTTAACCTCACTGGAGGAGGTTTGCAGACTCTTACTACATTTTATTTCAAAAGAAGATGCTGTAGGTATGTCACAGAGCACTGTGTTTGAGGGGATCTGTGTTGAGAGTGTGGTTATTTTAAAGACAAACTTAGAGATGTTCCCATTAAACCTGTGGCTGGGAGGAGAGAAGTGAGAAGTCGCGATGACAGATCGGGATTCAGAAAGGTCATCAGGGTTGAGAAGGATGAAGTAGTCATCAAGATGCTGTGCTGTGTGTGAGATAACTACCCCTGGGTTCCCTCTTCAGATGACTTCAGAATAACGCTCCTGGTCAAAGGCCTTGAGTTTGGATGTGCGTTTCTTTAGTGTTGGGCACCAGCCTTAAAGCAATGGCAAACCTGCCCAGCTGATCCAAGGACCTTCTCACATACTAACAAGGTCAATCCCTGTCTGGGTTAGAGTTGTCCAAGATCAGCCTGTTCCGATTGTTCATCTTCCCAGTGTTCAGCAATAAATGTGGCCCACTTATAAGATAGCATTTAAGCAGACTGTAGGTCCTACAACCAAATTGTAGGACCAGTTGCATCTTACGCACCTGGACAGAAGGAATATCTGAAGAATACGTGGAAATCATATTTGAACAACATGGCCTCATTGTGGATTGCAGGGGACAGACCTGGGGATGTGATCTGTAAGGGCCTGCAGATATCAGCGACAGCCAGAGGCTGAAGGAGGATCTCACAGGTACCTGCTGCAGAAAGATTGCCAGACGTAGGTCGGGTTTTCCAACATCCCATCCAAAAGCATTTACTCTAATAAACGTAGTGAAATGAAATGATGATCATGTCACTAGTGCCGAGGAAGGATAATGAGATATTAATATACAGACTAAGTAAATTCAACTCCCTTTGAGGGAAATAGCTAACTTGCCTACATGTATGAGTCAATTTTACTTATAAAGGGAGCCCAGCAGCTCGCTGGATTACACCAAGAATAGTGATTAACAGACTGCCAATTCTAATATACATTTTGTCTCTTTCCAAGTAAGGAGGAAAGTCAGTTTTAGGCATGAAATTCTGCTACTTTTTAAAAACTTTTAAAACTTTATGTTTTCTCTGTAAGAAAAAAAAATGAGGAAAAGGTTGAAAGTGAAATGAAAACGTCCCAAACTGCCCCTTTAATATATGCAAGCATGTACATATTTATGTATTTAAATAATAAGGTAGTTATACACTGTTTTCTCCATTTGTTTTCTTTAATGTTCAATAATTGATTGAATAGCTATTTCCCGATGGCCTACTGGGCACCTGGCATTTTGTTAGAGTCTGTGGGGTAGAAACCGTAAGCCGATCCTCAGAAATTAGTTTAGGGGAAAGAGGAAAGAAACTAATCGAGTAGATAAATAAGCATGTAATGACATACACATATATAATTTATATTGTGTACAATACATAATTACAACTTGTGAAATGTGATGACGGAAAGGAAGGAGAAACAGAAAAACAAAGGGGTGTATTCAGTGAGGGGGCTGTGACCAGTGCCCAGAGGTGACACAGAGGGTGCGACCCAAAGAACCAGCCACAGGACACTGTAGGGCAAGAATACAGTGCTTCAATTAGGAAGATTGTCACAAACTGTCATCCATGAAAACCCGACTTGGCTGATTTTATAAACCTCATTGTACAAAAGAGGAAACGGAGGCTCAGAAATCCTCCCGAGCTTTCCTGAAGTCGTACCCCCTGACTTCTGTAAGGGTTAGCCTGGCTTTGGGGAACCATCGCTGAGCTGTTCCACAATTTACCTCTGTTCTGAGGCCTCAAATGCAGATTTTCCCAGAATGAATGATCTGCTTTAAAAAGCCACACCTGTTGTTTTATGTTTTGTTTTACCTTTTGCTAAAGTGAACTAAGTCTCCCCAGGCCTTGCCAGGAGCCTGCAGCACAGGGTAACGGGGCCCTCTGTGAAGGGAGGCTGGATGCTCCTGAGCATTTGCATTTGATTGTTCATCCTGCATTTCTGCCCTTGTCACCTTTCCCAGGAGCCTGTCTAAGGGATAGAAAGTCATTTAAATGCACCAAGGGCCAAGAGAGGCTCTGTTTTTGATATCTATTTATATTCTTACTAGTTAGATGGAAATCCCTCCTTAAGATCCCAACACCCACTATTAAAGGAGAAAGACAAAACCACCAGGTCAAAGCCTGAGTCCCCGTGGGAAGTTATTAGTGTTATCTTGGTGTTGCTCTGACTCCGCACCATCATTCTGCATGAATAGCAATGCATGGTGGGAGAGGCCGCGAGGCCAGGGCAAAGCATTCTGCTCTGAGGTTGTGCGTGTGTGTTTGTGCACGCGTGTGCCCACACACACATGTGCATAATCTTTTTCACAAGGATGTAACAATGGGTATTTATTGATCGCCTGTATATGCCTAGGACTTTGAGGACGGTAGCATGTTTAAACAGAATAAAAAGAACAAACTGGAGTTCTAGTGTCTATATCAGAGCTATTCAAGATTTATTACCAATATTTGCCACTTATAAGCAAATCCTGGTAATGTAAACAAAGGCAAATATTTGAGGTAAAGAACAAGAGAAGATGACATTTATCATGTGAGGATTCTGGTGAAAAAAATTGAGGAATTTCTTACTAATTAAATTTTCTCCCAGTGACTCTCAAAACAGTTACCTGAGTGCATAGTAGGTTGTAAATAAAAAGTAAATAGTAATAATTCTTCATGAAAGGGTGAAAACACAGTGAGTTTGAGAGTTCTTGCTTCAAACCTTCCCCCACGTTTTTTTTTTTTTTTTTTTTTAGGTAATCCATTTCCAACCCACCACTGAAAGGTAGGGTCTCCTCTCCTGTTTTTACTTCTTCCTCTCTTCTCAATGCTTACGTGATACAGAAGATCTATAAGGAAATGAAATAAATAAATGCACAATTTTATGCATTTATAATGCATTAAAACTCAGCTACATGTATTTGCCTGAGTTATGTGTGCTGGTCTGGCCTGTGAATAAATAACATGAGTTTTATAACCTTTGTAGAAAGTTCATTTTTCTTGGCTGTTATGATTTCTTTTATAGTAAAACTAGCCAGGCAGATTTTTAAGGAGCCAAATGTCTGCTCTTGGGTGGAACCCCACTGTGGAACCCCGTGCCCCAGTGGAGGATTCCCGGGGCCAGTGTGTTCGACACCATGTGAAGCTCCTAATGCTTCCTGTCATTACATAGAGGCCACTTTGATATTTTCTTCTACTTTTTTCTTGGACGTCTATTAAACATGTTAAAACCAAATAAATAACTGTGGGCAATCTGCTTATCAGAGCAGGGCTCTCTCTCTATATATAAGGCTTTGTTTGTTTCCCCTTCTCTCTTTCCAAGAAACAATAGCCAATAAAACAACATAAAAAGAAATGATTTTTTAAGATGACCAAAACACACTGGAACACTTAGAATATCTTGCAGGGGTGGGATGGGAGGAATCGAGTTGCCCACATCACCCTCTTCTGTATCAGCATCTCATGCACATATTCTCAAGGTCGGGTGAGCGGACCAAGGCCCAGGGAGGTTAACTGACTTCATTAGCCGTACCCATTTAACTAGACATAAAACCGAAACCCAGCCACCTTGGCTTGCAGCTCATCTGCCCCAAGGTTCATACTAGAAACTGGTTCATGACCTTGCCTGATTATCCCTGTCCCATTGGGAAGCTCTTCCCCCCAAGTCTCCCGGGCACAATATGAACCCAATTCAGAAACAGAACTTCACTGGAGAAAATCAGTGCCATCTAAGACTCTAACACCTGTGGGATCCTGGGGACAGCCGGGGTGGCAGACATTTGAAGGCATGCCAATCAACTGTTCCAGACACCTGCCTATTTTCAAGTAGCAAGGGAAGACTCTACTCACCTGCCCGATCACCATGGGGATGGCCACCTTAGAATCTCACCCTTGACTGAAGGGTGCTCATCTTTGGGATTTGCTTCCTCCTCTGCTAAAGGATGGAGATATATGCTTTTATGTTTGGGAAAACCTGATGGCCTTTCCTGTCCCTGTTTGCCAATGAATCTTTACATCATTTTTCTCATTTTCTCCAGAAAAAAAATCGTCACCTGACTACTTCCTGTGGCATGTGTGAGTGTGTGCGCATGCTTGTGCAACTGACCATGGGTGTTGATGGTCAAGTGTGTGAGTGTATCCCCAAGTACAGGGGTGACACTGCAGAAGCAATAAGTGGCCTTGGCGAATTTGAGCAGCCGTCCTTGAAGGCTGGGTTTATTTTGGCAATATTGCTTTTCTCCCCAGTTACCCCTGACCTCCCGTATTACTGTCTGTGGATTATTTTTTTACCGAGGGAGATGCTTAGGCATGGTCTGGAGGAGATAAGTGATTTGGTCAAATCACTACTGCCAAAGCTTGAAATTCCTGACCACTTTAATAGCTCCGGCTGACCTCTAAACGAAACGCCACCTTTGGTTATTAACATGTCTCTCTCCACTTTTATGATTTTTCGGAACATAATTTGTCACAGTTTTTATCTGCACAGAGCAAGCTTTAAGCTTTTAAAAATGTGAGTTATCTTTTTACAACTGCTAACAATTACACATCACGGAACAGGCTGCTCCGAAAACCAATTATGAAAAACCCGGCATGGAGCGCGTGGCTCCGGAGTGTGCTCTTGCCATTTGGAATTATGGGCTTCTGAACCTTGCTATGGAGCTGCTGGTACTCGGGGACTAGGCAACAGAAATGAGACCTGGAGGAGGCTTGCGGGATGGAGGAGATGAGATAGGGTGGAGAAATGAATTGCCCTTGTCTGCAGGATGATCTGCTAACCAGGCCACAGGGCTGTCGCAGGTGGGGAGGGCTGCAGTGGGGTCTCTTCTGCTCCTGAGGTTTACCCCCACCTGGGCATCCCAAGCCATCTGTCCAAGGCCACCTGTTTGCCCCAAGGTGCTCATCAGGGGTGTTTCTGGGCTCCCATATCTCAGATCTCAAGGACTGAATGTATTGCAGGACAGGGCTCATTGTCCTGACAGCTCTTCTAGGTTCCAACATGCTGCCTCCGTCCACTACCCCCCTCCCCCTCCTGCTCTCACCTGTGGGCTGCGGGAAAGTGTCACATTCCATCAATGAAGCTCCTGTCCCAGCATCGGGACTCCAGAGCAAGACGATTTGGGCTGAAATCCAGTTCTGCGAGACTTGGAGCAAATGCTCAACCTCTCTATGCCTCAGTGTCCTCACCCATAAGATGGGTGAATAACGGGGGGCCTCTCAAGGATGGCTGGAGGATGGATTCAGCCGTGAAAAACTGTGAAGAAGGCCCAGGAAGTCAGGGAGCTCATTCTGTCTGTTTCCTTAGTTTTCGCCCCTAGGCATTAGCACACAGCCAGGGACCCAGGGTCTGCAGCATGACCCGAGAAATGAGGGGAACATGGACTCCCAAAGGAGAGCCTTCTTGACGTTTTTATTAAAGGTAGAAAGGTTTTATTTCATGGCAGTTAAGATTACAATAAAGAATTGGCAGGAAATGGTGTGAAAATCAGGGGCAGAGTTTTTAAATATGAGATTGAAAGAAACATCTGTGGTTAGACCATGGAGAAAAGTAGAGCAGGGAGCGGGGTGGGGGCCTGGGAGTGAGCTCACTCTCTTCAAGCACAGGGGCCCCACCCCCAGGAAATCCTGTGCTGGGACCAGGGCACCTTTCCTTCTGCCTCCAGCAGGAGTTTGGTATAAAGGAGAGGTGTGAGCAGCAGCCCAGGCAGGTTTTCTGTCCTCATCCCCCAACACAAAGGGCACCATCTACTTCCCTGGGGCCTCACAGGGAACTGGGCCCTGTTCCTGGGAATAAAGGGAGGGTTCTTGATTAGATTCTTGATAGAAGAGTGGGGGGGGGGCAGAGAGGAGAGGGGGGGAGGGGAGGGGAGGGGAGGGGCAAAAGAGGAGGCGAGAAAGAGGTTGGAGAGAGCAGAAGTGGAAATGAACACCGAGGGACCCCTCCCCACAGATCATCTCCTGAAGCCGCCAAGCGGCTGCCTAAGCCACTTGAACTTGTGAGGAAGAAAGCAGGGCTTTCTGAAACTCACCCCAAGCCCCTATGCTGAGCTGTGGCACCGCTGGGACAAGGCCAGGTCCCTGTGGCTGTGGCCAAAGCTCACTGTCCTGTGCAGGAGGGAAGCCAAGTGGCTCCAGTGGCCTCCCAGGAGCCCAACCCTAGTGGCACTGGGAAACCATGGCCGGTGGCCTATGCTGTGACTTGTCTGCTTCCCCCACAGCGAGCAAGGGAGACACCCCAATAACAAGGCCTGCAGCCCGGGCTTGGCAGCTCCTGCCTCTCTTAAAAGAACAATTAAGTGACTCTCTTCCAGGAAGTGATTTTTTTCTCCTTTCCAGGACCACTGTCTGCCCGGGCCCCAGGGGTAAAACATTCCCTTTGCTCCCGACTCCCTGGCAGGAAATCTATGCCGAGAGGATGTTGATGATCATCTCCAGCACTTACTTCCTTTACATTATTTTGATTCCGTTATTTCTCGTTATCCTCCCGATAGATATGTTTTGGCAGCCTGGGGATGCGGATGGGAACAAAGGCTTCCACAGTCCTTGGGTCAGACCGGCACACTTGACTCTAAACGACGATACAGCTGGGCCAGAGAACCAGACCCGATGGGCCCCATGGGCGGCAGAGGTTGGGGTGTTGGGTCCCCTCTGCCTCCTTCTGCTGAGTTAGGACCCGGCCGGTAAGTTGGTCTTCAAGAGGAAGGTGATATAAGGTCACAGGTCTGTGTCTTCTGATGGACCTTCCACTGAGTAGTCCCCTGTTCTAGACCTGTATCAGGTGACTGTCCCTCCTGACACTTTCTTAGGGAAACAGATCCAGGCCCAACCCTGCGGCCAAGGCAGACAGGTTTGTGCCAGTTCACTCAGCCCCATCCCAGAGACCTAGATCAAGGGGTTCTTCTAGACCCCAGGGCAATCCATCCAGGACTGCCCTGTGACCCAGGAAGAAGATGCATGGCCAGCCAGGGATCTCTCTTTTCTGACCATCTGTACTTGGACTTTTAAAGTATTTGCTAGCTGTTGGCAGGATCTAAATAAAAGGGCATTTTGCGGGGTGGGGAACACTGGGCCAAGTGGACCTAGGAGGAAGAAAAGTGAGAAGCAAACAGCAGGAGGTAATTGATGGTGATGAGCACAGCAATAGTGGTGACCGGAACTCTGTGTGTGTGTGTGTGTGTGTGTGTTTTGCTGGGGGTGGATCCCAGGGCCCTGGGCACGCTAGGCAAGCACTCCACCACTCAGCTACATGACAGGCTGAAAATATAAATTTTAAGTATTTATATGTCCTGGGCAAAGTCCAAAGCACTTGATAGTTGACCCTCCATGTCCACAAGCTCTACATTCATGGGTTCAACAAGCTGCAGCTCAGAAATATTTTTAAAAATTGCATCTATGCTGAACATGTGCAAGGTTTTTTTCTTGTTACTGTTCCCTCAACAATACAATGTAATAAGGAGATACATAGAATTTGCATTTTATGAGGCATTATAATAGCCTAAAGATGATTTGAAGTATATGGGAGGATGTAGGTAGTTTCTATGTAAATACTACACCAGTTTAAGGTAGGGAATTGAGCATGTGTGGATTTGGGTATGTGTAGGTGGGAGGTTTCTAGATACTGAGGGACGACTGTCTATGAACAACCTCAATGGACAAGAAAACCACTCTGAAGTAGGTTCAGCCATGTGCCAGTGCCCAGAAAAGGAAATCAACTCTTAACGGTTGTGTGCATCCTCCCGTCATGCCCTCTGTGTGGTTGCTCATGGATTTCTGCATAAAGACAGCAAGGCAAGGCCAGAATGCTGAGAGAAGACACATTGGGTTGGGACAGGGAGAGCAGCTCAGGGCCACCGCACAGCTGTCCTGGCCACAGGCAGTCCTGGAGAGCCTCAGCCCACTCGCTTGTTCTTGCAGCAATGGTTGGATCTCTGTTCCCGGCAGCCAGGACTCAGACGGAAAGTCTTCCCTCCAGACTGTTGAGAAGTCTGGTCAGCCGAGAGGTTCTCCTTAACTTCTTCCTTGTCCCAGGGGCCAAAGCGGCTCCTCTCTCCCGGGGCCTCCCGGGCGGTCAGTTCACCCACCTCTTGTAGCCTGTGTCTCTCTGCATTTGGATGATCTGGTTTCAGGTCTGTTTTCCCCAGCTGGTCAGAGTGCATGCTCTTCTCTGAATCCCAGCACAGAGCACAGAGATGGAGATACAACAGGACCTTATCCAATGCTTGTTGAATTTTGTTCTAGGCTAGGGGTCTGCTCCAGGCAGAGAGGAGCACCAAGGCATGTCCATGTGGGCCCAGCCCAGGGCTGAGGCTGGTCCCTGGGTACGGGAGTGCTTCCCTCGGAGGTCAGAGAGGATATCCAGGCCTAAACCTGTCAGGACTTGGAAATGGGGTTGCGGGGTGGGATTTTATTCCGAAAGCAACAAGAAAAAGTATCCACAGGAAGGTGGCATAATTCAACATGTATCTCAGAAGACCATGGAGCTGAGTAGCTTTGATTTGGTAAGGTGGAATGCACGTGTGCTGGGTGGACTGTGTCTCCCCCAAATTCATGTCTAGCATATGGGAGGATGTAGGTAGGTTCTATGTAAATACTACACCATTTTATGCCTCAGAGTGTGGCATTTGAAAATTTGTAAACAGCTAAAGTGAGATCATACTGCAATAGGGTGGGCCCTTATCCAAAGACTAGGGCCAAAGACGAAGGCCCTATGAAGACATAGACACAGTGGGAGAACGAGAGTGACAAACAGGAGGCTATGAGAGAAGACAGAACAAAATCAGACCCCGCAGCAAATGCTCCCTGGTCAGGTTGCAGACTGAGCAACTCCTACACCCACACTTCCAACGGGAAGTTCTTTCTCAAGGTCTTAGAGTCTTGGAGATACCAGCCATGTCCCTACTTAGTTATGACAAATTAAAAGTGACTTAGACCGCTTGTGTGAGGAGGGTTCTAGCCCTGTTTGGACATTGCAATGGAGGAGGCTGTCTGTAGGACAAACTCCCTGAGCACAGGCCAGGGCTGGGGGCAGCAGGAGGCCTTGCAACTTGAGGCTTGGATGCAAAAGTCCTTCTGGGTCCCGCGCAGTCCACATGGACCAAGCCTGTGAGTTGTTGCAGCTTTTAAAGAAAACCTACCAGTCCAGGTGAACTTAATTAGGGGTTTAACACAGGAGAGGAAAGAAGGGATGCTCACAGCAAAGGGAGTTTTACTTTCATGGTTGTTCAAAGAAGTGGAAATCACAGGATGGGAAAAAGCTCGATTCAATTTTTATATGTCCCCAAGGTGCAATGCACTCTCCCAGAAAATGCCTCTTTTGACCCACAAACATTTCCCACTGGAAAGACATTGTGGGGTTAAAGATGAGAATTCTAGAATGTTCTGTTCAAATCCCAACTTGAGTATCACATGACCTCACGGAGGCTCAAGTTCTTCACCTTTAGAATGGGTCAATAATAGCACTCCCCCAGAGGAGGCTTCTAGGACTTGAGCAGGACAGTCCCAACTTCACTGCAGATCGGAGTCACTGGGGATCTTTAAAAACCACCATTGCCTGCCTCTTTCAAGAGGTTCTGGTTTAACACGCTTGGGGCGAGACCTGGGCATCCTAACCCTCAGCCTTCACAGGCTCTGAATTCACTCCAGAGTGGTAAAGACAGAGGGCACTCTGGCAGTCCACTCTGTGGCCTGGTGGCTGCACTAGTCACTTAATTTTCTCTGAAGTCAGCTTACCCATTTGTAAAGGGAGATACAGTTCTTAGGCCATGCATGCAAGTTGCCAGGATTCAGGCGGCCAGGGGATGAGAGGCATTTACTAACATCCTGGCACATGGCGTGCATTAAATACAGGCTGCTGTGTGATAAAGTCATTTGGTTCAAATCCCTTTACAACTCAGGTCTTCACATGGGCATGGCCTCCTGCACCCAGGCTTTTTTTTTTTTAACACGATTCTCTTTTCCAAGGGAAGGAAAGCTCAGGACCCCATTCGTGTGGAGAGTTAGAGGAGATTAGCACTGCTTTGTTCTTTAAATAGTGCAGAGCACTGCTTTACCCTGTGTTTATCTGCCAGTCAGAATCAATGGTGTAAATAATGAAGCCGTGTGATATTTGAATATTTCTACTGCTCGTATTTTTCATTCTAATTAAAGCCAGAATGTTCCTTTTTAGAAATCAGTATGAATAATAAAACCCCAGCTGCCTGACGATAATATTAAAGTTTTTGTTAAAAAAAAAAAAAAAAGCAAAGCAAGCGAGAGCTGTGTGGTAAAGGCAGATAGGATGTCACCTACTGACTCTTGTTCCACAGGTGGTGGCCCTACATGTGGAGTTCCTGACCTCCAGCGCCTGTTGGCTCCCTCCCTGCCCTAGTACTACCCAGGCTCTGTCCAGTGGGATTATGGTCACTGATAAGAGACTTTCCCTTATCAGCCATGCTTAGGGCCAGGCTGGGCAGGAGTGGATCCCACTGCCCACCAAGCCTGAGGACCCTCCTGGTGGATGAAGGATGACTTTAAGACCCAAGAAGCTTAGCAGAACCTGAGGCATCGGCAGCTGTCATCCAGCCTCTTACCTGTCAAAACCCAAAGAATGGCCCAATTCTGGAGCAAAAGGTGTGAGTGCTTTCCTGTTGTTGCTGTAACAAATTTTCATGAAAATAGCCAATGAAACCCCCCCCCCCGAGATCTGTTACCTCACAGCTCTGGAGATCAGAAGCCTGACCCTGAGTTCCTTCTGCAGGCTCCGGGGAGCATGCCCCCTCAGCCTTTCAATTCCCAGAGGCCACCGATCCCTCAGTCCAGGGGCTCCCCCTCCGTCTTCAGATCATGTTGCTCCAACCTCTGCTGCCACCGTCACAGCTCCTCTTCTGACTGTGGCCCTCCTGCCTCCTTCTTACAAGGACCCCCATCCTTTCGTTGGGCCACCCAGACGATCCATCCTGGAAGCGGCTGATTGGTGACCTTAATTCTACCTGCAACCTTAACTCCCCCCTCCTTCAGATTCACGTGTCCCCCAGGACAGACACGCCTTGTGAGGTGGAAGACAGACAAGGGTGCATGACCCACTGGTGGAAGATGCATGAGAAGATGGCAGGTGATGATGATGATGATGATGATGATGATGATGATGTGTGTGTGTGTGTGTGTGAGAGAGAGAGAGAGAGAGAGAGAGAGAGAGAGACCCTCTGGTGTCCCTGCTTTGGGCTTGACTCTTACTTCCATGGTGGACTGTACACCTCCTCCACCTCAGCCTGCCTTGCTCAGCTTGGCCCCCCGTCTGACATTGTCTTCCTCATCTCTTGCTCACCTCCCACTTCCCCTTCGTGCCTCTCTTCTGATGCTCTCCCCCAGACAGCCTGGCCAGACAAAGCCTCCCAACAAGGAGTGGTTCAGGAAAGTACTGCGCCTTGCAGCTCCCTGAACGTCACCAGGAGCACGGGCTCCAGGCTCTGCTCTGATTGTCTGTTTTGCTGTCTGTCTGGTGACGTAGATCAGGCGATCCTGGAGGGCAGGGACAGACTCTCATGCGTCTCTTGATTCTTCAGTGCTGGGCATCATGCTTGGAATAGGCTCTCCATCGAGAGGTGACCGCTGGGCTGGTGGAGACTATACCACATCATGAGGCCATCCATACTCCTTGGGTTTTGGAGATGACAAACCTGCCCTTAAGTTCTGACTCTGTCCTTGAACAACCACGGAACTTTCCCAAGCTACTTATCCTCCTGGAGCCTCAAATTTCACTTCCATAAAGTGAGGATAGAGACTGCATTATTGCTTGAAGTAAGGTGAAAGAGAAGAAAGTCTACACAGTAGAAAAAGTTGGTTTGGAAAGTGCCCAGTCATTCTTACATCACCACCATTGCATCATCGTGACAATCATCATTACCAGCACCACCACCATTGCCATCATTGTCATCACCTCCAGCACCGCCATGATTGCCGTTATGATCATCATCACCACCACCACCATGACCATCACCACCACCATCCACCACCGCCACCGCCACCATCATCACATGTTGGAAGAAGGGAGCACTGCTTGCCACCACCCCCAGTTAAAGGAGGTCCAGCAGCATTGGCTAGAAAGGTCCTCCCCAGCAGTTCCCATGTGGAACCTGGTCTCCATGATTTAGTTGAGAATCCTAACATCATGGCCTTGGCATAGTCAGAGGGCAAAGAGAACTGGCACCAAGTTCTTTTTGTTATTTTCCTTTTTGTCAAATCTAAGCAAAGCAAGGATTTGTCTGTGAATGCAGCTGAGCCAGGGCTTTCTTTGAGGCTATGACAGATAGTAGGAGTTAGTGCTGTGTTTTCTAGAGCCCATAAGCTAGCAAAAGCTTCCTATATAAAGAAACTAATAACAAATAAGAGGCTATAGAATGCCATACACACACCTGGCCATGTTACCTGGAGAGCAGGTAGAAGGGAATTGCCACAGAGGGCAAGCATTCATCCCAGTCTGCTTGTGAGGGAGGCAAAGGTGCCCATATCCTAACAGAAGTTCATCTCCAAAGGGTCTTCATTTGAGCAATGAATTAAATGGTCACTCCAGCTGGAGCTTATCTGAGTCAGTACCTGCCCAAATGTGAACTTGATACTGACCCAGATTTCATAATCACGACCATGATGTCAATTATAACCATAATCAGTCATAAGCATCCAGGGCCTGACGTAGGTCTACAGCAGTAGCTCTCCCCAGGGCTGTCCCGCCAAACCCCCAAGAATAGTCAGTGTCTGGAAGCACTTTGGGCTGTCACAGAAAGGGGGTGAGTGCTACTGTCATCTAGGGGGTCGAGGCCAGGGAGGCTGGGAGACAGTCTACACTGCACAGCACAGTGGGCAGGACACCTCACCACAGGGAATGGTGTGTCACAGGATGTTCGTGGTGCCTCTGGAGGGAGGCCCTGGGTGAGCCAGCATCTCTTTGTGGTTCACAGAGTGAACCAGGGGGCTCCACGTCCAGCTGTTTAGTTGCAAATTCTATGACTTTTGGTTGACGTTGCTACAGTTTCTTTGGCCTCCAGTGGGGTCAGGAGAACCCCAACTGTGTATTGAGAGACGTTAGTGAAATAATGCATGGTGTGCTCAGAGCACAAACCCAGCACACGAGCCTAGGAGGTGATGGGGGTAACAGAGAGCTTCCGCGGCATCCAGTCCTTTGCTTCCCAGTTTCCTCACCTCTGAAATGGGTAGAGAGGTGACCTGGATCTTTCTATTCCACACCTCCCTGCAAACAGGTCCCATATTATCACTGCCTGCAATGTGCTCAGACAGATTCTCCAGCCGGAGACAAGAGCCAGGAGTTCTGGCGCCCCAGGAGCATCTTGGCCTTGTCATCCTGTTTGTGAAACCCTAGCTGTTGACTTTCAACCCTGTTTTATTGGGAACGAATGTTAAGAAATGGCCTGGGGTATCCCCCAGGGGAGGAGGAGCTGCCACATCCAAGCCCTATGTTGTCCAAAGTCTGGGCGGCTGAACGGCGTGGGGAGAGGCCTGATAACCACAGCACGGCTCACACTGGCGTCTGGCTGGGCGCGGACTCTGAGCTGCAGATAAGGGGGCCTGGCCCTGCTTTCAAGGAAGGCTGCAGGTTTCACCAGGAAGTGACAGGTCGACTCTGGAGTGGCCTTGGACCTTGCCCACTGCAATCTCCCAAGTCCTGTCCCTCTGGGGACACAGTGTGGTGCTGGGTCCTTGCTCCTGCTCAGGGCCCTCTTGGCTCCACTATTCCATTTTCCCAAGTGGGTTTATCCATGGAAAGTGCATTTCTTCATTCCCTTTGCCACTCTCCAAACTACCTATGGCTTCTAACTGTGCTCCAACTAGATTCTGATTTAGTCTTAGATTGAGCACCTACTGTATGTCAGGCGCTGGGTTGCCATTCTCTCTTCAAAACACTGGGAAGCGTGTTCTGCACATTCGGTCCTCTGTTGCCAAATAGAATAGAAAAGCCTGGAGATGTTAAACAAGTTGCTGCAAGTCACACAGCATCTGAGTGAAAGAGCAGCCATTTAAACCCAGGATCTCAGGACAATGCACTTCACATATTTTGGGGGGTGGTGTTGGGATGGCTCCCCACTTCAAATAGTCCATTTTTTTTCTGTAAAATAAGCTAGTTCAGTTGAAGACATTAAATTAGTTGGGGAAAATAGATGTTTGAGTTTTAATAAAAAAAGTAATAACAGGATACTACTCTGGCATCCAGCTTGTACCCTCACAGAAACATTAATAGTAAAGATAAGTGCAGAAGTCGTTGGTCCTTACGGTGTACAGAATGCAGATCAGAAGGAAAACAAAGCAATTAAGACTGCCAGGCAAGAAAGCAGAGCAGAGTCCAGGACTAGAGAGGCCGAGGCCCAGCTGGGAGGCCCATGGGCACTCCCTGCAGAAGTGGGTTGCACCAGCCCAATGGTGACTTGGGCATAGGAGTTAGTTACCACTCACCAGCAACCCACCGGGTTCTAGGTGCCCCACGTGCTCCTGTCAAGGGTCATTGCATTCCGTCTTCACAAGAGCCTTGAAGATGGGCTGTTCTTGCTATCCCCATTGGACAGATGAGGACACTGGGGACAATGAGGAAGATGACACACCCAAAGTCACAGAGCTACAAAGTGACTGGGACCATAGGTTGTGGGGTCAGGAATTCTGGGTTTGAATTCAGCTTGTCACTTATCAGCTACCTGAGATTTTGAGCAGAATTGCTTTTATTTTTGGTCCTCAATATACTTGTCTGTAAAACGAGGGTGTGGCCCTCCCCATGGGGCCTTTGGGGAAAAAGTGACGATTAGGTGAGATTATAAGCATCAACTCCACACAGCGACCAGGGGACAGAAACAAGTGGAGAAGAGGCGGCTGCGCAGGGCTCAAGCCTGGCAGAGTCAGAATCAGACGGGGGGACACGTCCCTGCAGGGGCTGTGCGAGTCCTTTGGGAGGGCTTCTCCCAGCGGCCCCAGGGGTGTAACAGGGAGGCCCTGGCAGGAGGCCTGCATGCCTAGGGGAGAGGCCGGGCCTGGGCAGGGTCTGGCCCAGCTCCAAGAGCAGTGCTGGCGCCCGGCTCAGGCCAGAGACAGGCCAAGGTCGGCCAGCGGGGCCTGAGGAGAAAGGTTGGAGGTGCCCGGGTGGGGTCAAATAAAAGCCAAAGGGGCGGGCTGCAGGTTCCTAGACCTTCCGTGACTGGCACCAGACCCAGGGGGTAGGGGCAACTTATTGGAGATGGGCAGCATGGCAACACCTCCTCCTCCCCACCCGGCTTTCCCAGGGGCTCTCACTGAAGAAACTGCACAAGCCTGGGGGGTCCATGTGGAGGAACTCCTAGGGTCTGGGGGACGCCCTCACCCACACTCAGGAGAGCCCAGCGACCATGAACGGGGCCAGGTGGGCCTGCGTGGAGATCTGGAGCCTGGGTTTCTTTCCCTACTTACAAGAATCCTGTTCTGTGGTGGAGAGGCCCAGGGCACTGGTGCCAGACAGTCTTGGGTAACATCCTGACTCTCACAGGTGGACTCTGCCTCTTTGATGTGGCAGGTGATCTCACCTCTCCTGGTGTTTCCTCGTCTATAGAATGTGAATGATTGTAGCAAAGTCCTCATGACCTTGTTCTCCAGGATTAGGCAGGGTGGTCAGAACATTCGGACATGTTCACTCAGGGCTGGGGATTGACTGGCATCTCTGGGTTCCCTGCTAAACCTTACACCCCATAAAACTAGTGATTCTGTCTCATTCGGTTCCCAACTGTCCGTAACTAAGAGAAGCTCTGGAGCAGGGAAGGGGCTGGCTGTTGGCTGGCGAATGTGTGCCTAAGAATTGTGAGTGCTCACCTGAGATACCAATCAAAGAAGGCTGATAAAAAGGCAGCCCAATTGTCCCTAGGAAGGCGTTGAACATGAAGGTCTCAGCATCAGGACCCCTCCACTTTCCAGGCATTAGGGAGGCTCCTCCAACACAGCTTTCAGACCTCTCTGCCTTATACACACCCACTGCCAAGGCCTGTCTCCATCTTTGCCACCCTAAATGCCAGTCTAGACATTAGCCTCAATTCTAGCTCCCAAAGGAATCATCAGGCTAGAGCAGGTGCCCCCTGACCTCTGGATTCTAGCAAGACCTGTCCCGGGTTGAGATTGCTTGTTTAGTCTCCTGTATGGGGACAGGGACACTGTTGACAACAGGCCCTCACACAGGATAAGCACTGGCTATACACTTCTGAAGCAGGAGGGTGATTCAAAGATGGAACATCACCATAGAAACCAGAGGTGCAGGACCCTGAGAGTCAAAATGATTTCCCAGCATGCCTTTCTTTAGGGCTTGGATTCCTGGGGAGGGCAAGCTGTGAGTCTTTGTTCCATGGTGTTTCTCACTTGGAAAAGGTAAGGGCTGGGTAAAGTGGTGGTCAGAGCGCAATGACAATGTGCTCACCTCCATCCGTGCAGTGGGTGCTGTGCATCCCACTCACTTCCAGAAACACTTGGGGTTGTTTTGAAACACTTTGCACTTGGATTCGCTTCTGTTATTTGTCAAAACCCAGTGATGAAGACATCTTCTTTGGAAGAACTCTTGACATGCATTTCAGTGTCTGGACACTTAGAATAATTTTCCCCATTAAGAATTTTAAGGTCGCCCTGAGGACGGGCTCATTCCTGCCCTGTGCCCAGTTCTGCTTACAGCACGGGACGCTGTGGAGTCCATTCATGACGCACATGGAGATGAGAAGTGCTGCAATCTTTCGTCTTCTTCTTCTTCTTCTTTTTTAACAGCCCAAACACTATTTATTCATAACTGTGAGTAAGGCTGGGGATGTCTCCCCAGTGGATGACAGCAGGCAAGAACTGAATTTGCAAAACTAAAAAGGGAAATCTCAGATTTACTTGGAAGTATTGGCTTGGTTTCCTGGCTTTTAGCACAATTCAAGGGGTGGCAGTTAATGAAGTTGCAAATCCCCAAATCTATTTTTTCCCATTTAAAATGGCTCCCTTCACACTGTCTCTCACCGCCCAGTGCCTTTCCACACTCTCTCTTTCATTCATTAGCTCATTCATTTAACGTGCGCTTATGACGCTTGTCCAGGTTGGAGGTACTCGTGGTCAACACCCAATCACATGAGCACGCACAAAAGTGCTGCTGTGTCGCTGGATGCTGGGAGATGTTGAGTCCAGGTGGCCTCTCTAATGTCCCTTCTTCAGACCTGGTGACAATGTGGATACAGAGGTCCCAACATTCCCTAACACAGCAGTATGGCAGAGACTGTGTCATGTCAAAATTGTAAACCCATGTCATCTAAGACTCCACAGAGTTTATCCTGGGACCCCAGGGGAGGGACAAAGACTGAGGAGTGGACGGCCCTCTGTTCTGGTGGAGTCTGAGTGAGAGGCTCTGAGCATGTACACAGGGACATTGCTTCACACTCTGGATTAAGAAATCCCCTGACAGAATCAAAGTGTCCAATGGTCTAAGAAGAGATGGACTCTGCCCAGAGACCTGGAGCAATGACAGGCTGGACTACAGACTTATTGTTTGAGGAGGTCATCTCTCTCCAGCGGGGGTGCAATGCCTCTGGCCTGTTTTTACTCCCATTTCAACATGGTGCAGGGAAGTCTGGTCCAGGAGAGGAAAGCACACTCCTTTGACACACAGCATCTATCCCTCTGTTGCCCTTGAATGCTAACTATACACTGATGTCTATTTTCCCAAAATAGCAAAATATCTAAGCCTTGAAGCAAATTTCAAAGGCAGGTGATTCACTAGACCTTCTGACCAGATCTGAATTAGGCCTTAATGCACCAAATAAATCCTTTCTTTTGGCTAGCAATAATCATGACTAATATTTATTGGGCTCTTGCACTATCTCGCTTAATTCTCAAGACAAGGCTAGGAGGTTGCAAGCCATGGTCTCATGGTGGGGAGGAAGAACGTTGGACTTCAGGTAGCAAAGCTCACCCCTCTCACTCCCACCTAGGCCTTCCCATGTTGGGGCATGCCATGCTTACCTCCAAATGCCAGTGTCAACATAAGCTCTGTCCAAGACTTTGTCTGGCTGCAGGAACCCACTCTGCCATGGGAAGGGCAGGTCTGAAGCACGGGGCCACCTTCAGCCGGTGACTGGCAGGAGCTGGTGTGGAAATGCCCCAGATCCCTTTCCCTCAGGTGGGTCAACTCTGAGGCTCATTTTCTAGGCTGCCTCCTAAAGGTCCCCAGGGGGGTTGCCTCCAGTTGTCCATAGTGACTGGTCAATGCCTTAGCTGTTGTTGTCCCCACTCGCCTGTCTTTCCTCCCAGGGTCACTCCTGAGTCACTCTGTTTCTGGCAGGAATCAAAGCAAGATGGAGTGGTCAGGCAGCTGTCCCAAGGAGCCAAGGGTTCCCCTTGGTCTTAGTCTGCTTGGGCTGCTGCGACAGAACATCATCGACTGGTGTATGGTTCATAAACCACGGGCTTTCTTCTACCTATTTCTGGAGGTTGGAAGTTCAAGATCAAGGCAACAGCAGATTCGATTCAGGGTTTGGCGAGGGCCCCTTCCTGACTCATTTATGGTGCTTTCCTGCTGCAGGGCAGATGGGGGAATCCTCCCGGGGCCTCGTTTACATGGGTCCAAACCCCAACCACGAGGACTCCATTCACAGAGCCTCCCCAAGGCCTCCTTGCTGAGTTCCGTCCCACTGGGGTTTGCATTTCGAGAAGAAACGAACTTTCTATCCATAGCACATTGACCCTGGGATAGGACTCCAGTTTCCAGGGACCCAAAGCCTACGTTTGTAGTCATGAAACTGAGATCCACCACACAGGCCCCCCCGACCACATATGTACGTGTGCCTAAGCAGGGCAGAGCCAGTTCCTGCACTTGTAGGGACAGAGGAGGAAAGAGGGGCACCAGGACAGGAGAGACTTGCCCCCACCCCAGCTCCAGTTCAACCAGCTCCTTGTCCAGAACTCTCTGCAGAGACAGAAGCTGACCTCAGACAGCCAGGCAACGAGGCCACGGGCCATCACACTCCGCTGGACAAGAAGCACCTAACTTCCCGGGTTTGCTCGGCCCCTTTTCCAGCGCAGGCTAATATGCGAGCCTGGCACCGGGGAGGGTGTCGTCTGGCAGCGCTATCCTTCATACGGAACATTAAGCCGAGGTCCTGCACAGTCTTGAACATTAACCATCCCCTGGCACCCATGAAGAAGAGCTACGGGTTTTATTAACCTCGGTGTCCTGGACACGCAGCACAAGGAACACCATCATTAACCCACCTCCAGACGGGGGCGGGGGCCTCTCTCCCAGCTCTGTTCCAAGAGTGCAGGCCCTAGGAAATGCCTTCAATAATTTAAGGAAACTACCAAAATGTGACCATAAAGGATATAACTTCACCTCAAGGATGGCAATCCATAAAGATTTTGTGAGAGTAAAAACTGTGCTTTGTTCTGTTACAAGCCCTTTGAAAGTTCGTGTGTGCGCGCCCGCGCGCGTGAGTCTCGGGTGGGGGGTGAAATCATGCCATCGTGCTCCTGCGATTGGGACTTCACTGAACCACGGTTTAATTATTCCTAACATCATAGCCACGGCATGACCCGGGAACAACAGCACAGCCCGTTGGGAAGTCCCTCCCGTGATCGCAGAAGCAACGCGCCGGTTGCTCATCCCACCCCCGCCCCACACGGTGTCAAAGATTCTCCCCCACTTCCAGACTCGCAGCTTCAGTATAAAAATGGAATATGCATAAGAACTCCGATGTCATGACAGCTGGATTTAAAAGCAGATCAGGTTTAGCCTGCCCTGGATGGCGGCTGCTCCTGGACTCCAGTGCTTCACGTTCAGCTGTGGCCCAGGCTTCCCGCTTGCAGCTGAGGCATGAGCAGAGCGGACGGGTGGTTTCAGGGGACCAAGTAAGGATCTGGGATCTGATCTTCCCCCTCAGAGGGAGAAAGGTCTTTTGCCAATTTCTTACAGTAAGAAGCCCATCCCACAGGAGGATGGGTCCCTAGATGTACAGGTCTGTGAACGCAAATTGGGAGGATGGGCGGAATAATTTAAGGACATGCACTTAGCAGGTGGAAGGCCTGGGTTCCCACTGAGTCTCCTCTGCTCACTATCTCATTTAAATAAATAGGCTGATAATACTGCATCTCTGCTTCTGCATCGTGAGCTGAACTAATAATGAACAATCTATCACAAGCTTCTTTCCTTCCTTCCTGTTTCACATTCAACCTCTCTGTTTCCCCTTCTTTTCTTCCCCTTCCATCTGCCTCCCTCAAACAACAAATTCAACACCTACTGGGTGCTTGAAACCAAGCCAGGGGGTAAGGAAAGACAAGCCCCTGCACTCCAAGGTCTCATTCCAGCCCTTGCCAAGATCAGGTACGAGGTGTCATAGGAGAAGCTCTTTGCCCATTAGAGAGAGTGGGAGAAATATGCATATTTTATTATAATTGTAGACATACGCGTATTTTATTATGTCTTCTAAAAAGTAGGATTACACATAGGCTCACGTTTTCAAATTGTGCTTGCCGACCCCCCACTGTAAGGGTGGGGACCACAGGGCCACCACCTGGACTATAGTGTGAGTGGCCCCATAGAATGGTGCCTGTGGTGACATCAGAGGGACCAAACAAGAAGGGCCCACATTCCCCTCCCCACGCTCAGCCTGAGTTGAGCTGCGGTTCTTTTTATGTACTTCATAAATTGGGCTTGTATTTGAAGGATCTACTTCAAAGAGAAAAAAAAATAATATTTGAAATCCACTGATCTTGGGATTCAATAGATGCCTTTTAACTGAATCAGCGAACTAAATGATCATGTGAAAAGAAAATAACCATTTTCTTTTTTTTTTTTTCAGGAAACTTGTACAAGAAGACTCTCAAATAGCTCCATCCTTTTTCTGCCCACTCAGAACATTTTCAATTAAAGGACGGAGACATCTGTGTTTCGGAGCCTGCCAGGTGCTTCTGAACCGTGCTCAGCCCACTAGAGCTGAGTTCAGCTTGCTGGGTAGGTTGGCTTGGGCTTGTCCCACGACAGATACCTGTGTCTTAACACAGCAGCTGCCCGGCTCTCTCTGGAGGCCTCAAGCCCACTGACAAGTAGTGATCTGATTTAAATGGAGTAGTGATCGCCCTGTCCTAGGGCACTTTCGTGGGTCTTGCCCAGTGCTAGGCACAGGTGGAAGGGAAGAGTTGTCACTCGGTACCTACAAGGCAGTGCCCCGGGAGCTCTGAGGGTATAAAAGCGTGTGGATGCTCAAGCCCCAGATACAAGTGGCATGGTGTTTGCCTATAAACAATGTACATCCTCCCGCAGACTTGAAATCGTCTGTAAATTACTATCATCTTTAATGGGATGTAATTTTATAAATAGTTGTTATTCCATGTTGTTCGGAGAATAGCAAGAAAAAAAGTCTGTACATTTCCACAATGATGCAGTTTTTTTTTTTTCCTGATTATTTTCCCTTCCCTTTTGGTTGAATCCACGGATGTGGAACTCTCGGGTGCGGAGGGCTGGCTGTATGAAGTCACCCAGGGCCCCGATCGCATGGAGCTGCTGTGTTCTATTGAGGGAGTCGGCCACGGCAGCCAGTGGTATGTTGGGCTGAGATGTGGGATGAGAGCAGAGAAGGAAGAGCATGGCAGATACAGGAAGGCTTCCTGGAGGAGGCAGCGTTTGAGTTGCTCATATTGGGGTCGAGAGCAGGTCATCTTGCCCAGACAGGGAAGGGCATTCTCCCAGAGCCAAGAGCATGGACTGAGGCTAGAGACCAGGATGACACAGCAGATTGGCGATGGCTCCTAGAGTCTGCACTTGGGCATGAGGGGGGTCTGGGTGGAGGCAGGGAGGGCATGAAGTGACCCTGGGAGGGAGGTGGGGACCAGATAGTGAAGGACCTTATGTGGCCTCCTAGGGACGTTGGAACCGATTTGCACTTGGCTGCCTTTGACTTTCCCTGAGATACTGGAATTAGGGACCTTCACCTGCTGCCAAAGAAAATGCCCCCCTTGATGTACCTTCTCCAGCTTCCCCTCCCTCAAGACGCGGCCAGAGCGCTGCCTTTTCCACAGGCCTCCTCTGACCTCCCCTGTTCCCTCGCGGTTCCCACCAGGGCCCTGTTCGGGGATTTTCCACTATGTCCTTGACTTTTGTTTGCTTTGCAGTTTCCCACAAGATCTCAAAGTCCAGGGGTCTCGTGTCTGTCTTGTCTCCATCTGAGGAGGGTCTGGCTTCGGAAGATGTGGGTTCGATTTCACCCCTAACGTTTGAATGTGCATGAAGTATCTAAGGCAAATAATTAAAAAAGTAAATAAGGCAAAATTTCTGCACCATTGACATTGGGACTCGGCAGCTTTCCATGGCAGGTGCTGTCCTGTGCCCAGCAGGGATTGAACCAGTTTCCTGGCCTCTGCCTGCTTGGCCTCCCCCAAGTTGGGATGGTTGCCCAACTGAGAACCACTGCTCCAAGCTGAGTCTTGTTCCCTTAGATGTAAAAATGGGGCTAGCAGTTCCTATAGACAGGGCCAGGCCTTTAGGAGCAAAGGCCATCATCGGAGTGAAGAGCCCAGCCCTGGGGTCAACAGGCACACCAAGTACAGAGGAAAGGCTGCTCTCCCCCAGGCACTCCGGAGCCCTGGGAGGCCAGGAGAGATAATAGGGAGGAGGTGATCCATCAGGACTTGTCCTGAAATCCCACAAGAGTCAGCAGCTCAGGGCTTCGCCTTGCCCTGTAGGTATGTAAATAGGGGAATTATCAGGACCAGCATCTGTGAGAGTTAAAACAGGAAGTCCTTACAGCTTCCTGTAAAAACACAAGTGACAAACTGGGGATAAACAGCTAGTACTAAAGAGTTATTCCTATGTCACTGCCAAACACCAAGCAGTTGTTCTCTGTCTTTGCCTGTCTCTCTCGTGCGTGCACACACACACACACACACACACTCATGCATAAGCATGCTCCCTCCAACAAGATGCACCATAAGAGTTGCTAGAAGCCTTGTTATGGAGTCAGATTTATTTGGGGTCAACTCTCAGATCTGCTACTGAGTGACTTTGATCCCTTTGCCTCTCTGAGCTGTATTTTTCTTTTTGACCCAGGGATAGGGGTGGGACCTACTTCACAGGGTTATGAGAATTTGGGGACACAACTTGTTTCGATAATGTATGCTTTTCTCACATAGATAATGTCCACTTGGGACCTAGTAAATATTCAAATAATATGTGTTCCTCTCCTTCATAGTAGTCTATGGTCAACGATTCTCCCATGGGCAATCCCAACTCCCCCAGGGAAGGGTCGCTGCTGGGGATGAGGCACATCAGCACAACCCATGACCTGCAGGAGAAGAAGAAGTTCAGCACCCTGAGGCCAAGTCCAGGGGAGGTCAGTGGGTGTGGTAGAAGGTCAACAGGATGAACTCTGTGGTCGGCACTCCTGAGTTCCAGTCCTGGCCCAGCACTAGCTGGACTGACCTCAGCCACCCAAGTTCACCAGCCCACCCTTCCAGACCTTTCTGGTCAGTGCCGTATGCCCCAGCAGCTCTGTGGTTAGAGAAGCTTGGTTCACTTATTCTCTTACCCACTTAGCCAACGTTTGCCGAGCTCCTGTTCTTCGCCAGACTCTGAACCAAGAACCAAGGATACAGAGGCAAATGAGACATTTGGGAGTTCAAGGAACTCAAAAGGGAGAATGAAAACCAAGCTCTCATAGAGAAGATAAGGCCAAAGGAAAGTCACAGAGAGCCACAGGGTCGGAGGGTAGTTTCATTCATCAGGATACACTGCCTTATGCCGCAATAACAAACAAGCCTCAAATCTCAGAACCTAAAACAAAAATACCAAGCATCTAGTATCCACTCTGAGGCTGAGGACCTCTTTGGGACACTTGTCCATGTCTCAGCTTTCCAGACTCTTCAAATCTATGGTTTCTCCACTTTAATCATGTGTTTTCAGCCATGGAGGCAGGAAAACAGAGACCAGGGGGTCATCCTGCCCAGGCTCTCCAGTGCTTCCATCGGAGGTGACATGCTTATGTCCTTTCACGTTTCATTGGACAAAACCAGTCACATGTCCATGCCAACCTAAGGGGTCATGCGCCCAGAGGCAGGGGAGAAGTAGAAATCCTGGCATGCAGCTCTAGCCTCTACCTCAAGGCGAGCCCCGCATGGGCACAGCTGCTGCTAGCTTTGCATTCTTTTTGCATTAGCAGTTAGCACAGTGGCTGGCACGAGATGGAAAGTCGATGTATCTTTGGAGAAGAAAGGAAAAAAAAGAAGGGAGGGAGGGACACAGTTGGGTAGTTCATGATGAGTCCAGCTGTCAAAGCCTCTTCTGCTTCCCAGGAGCAGAGCTGGGCATAGGGCAGAGAACTCTCCCTAAATTAGGAATGGGCAGTATGTGATTGAGGCTGGCCATGGGAGGTCCAGCTCACCATGGTCAGCACTCCGGTCCTGGATCATCTTTCTTCAGCTTTGAATTCTCCTAAGCCCCTGCAGCCTTGGGGTCACTGACAGCTCTTCCTCTCCCATTCCTGCCTGTGGCCTCATTAGAAAGAGCAGGGCTATGAGTCTGTTGGGCCTGGCTTTGGTTCCTGGACCCTCCCCTCTCGAGCTGCATGCCGCTGGGGGCTGGGGGCTCCTCACTCCATACACTTGAGCTTTAGTTTCCTCATCTATAGAGCAATGACTTCTCTCAAGTCACAGACCTTTCAACACAAGCTGGCTTCCCTCTTCCCTGTGGGGGCCACGCCCTTGAATCCTTGGGAACATTATATTACAGGCCTTGGAATGTCACTCCCCATAAAATCTGAGCTTCCCAGGCAGCATCCCCCTGGGGTGAGGACTTCCCTGTCTGCTGTCAACAGAACGCCATGTGTCTGGGTGCACCAGAGCGCACCACCTGTCCCCTCCCGGCAGCAGTGACAGAGGGGATGTACCGGCTTGGGGCTGGATGCAGCTGCTGCATGTGCCCCTGAGCTTCCACACACGGCCCCGGGTGGACGCTGTGGCAATTACTCACTGCTAATAATTATAGACAGGGACACCGTCGGGTAATGGCTGAGCAGCGCAGCAGAGCCCAGACGGAGGTCCTCAGTGCTTGATTCCGAGGTGTTCTGGAGGGTTCTTGGGGACTTGGGGACCAGGGTTCATTTGCCCATGAATTATTGGGCAGTGTCTTGTGCCAGGCTGTGTCACCCTGTGGGGTGCTACAGAAATAAGTATGAGAAACACGTTTTATGTGTATAAACTCTTCGAAATGCCACTGCTTCTGTTTTTCTTCACTGTGATTCAATACATTCAGAGAATTAAAAAAGGAAGTGGTTGATGATTAAATTGCTAAAAAGTCAGCGATTTATTGTGACTTTCATAGAATCTTATTTTAAAGCCGTGAGTTGGTACATTTCATTCAGGCAGAAGTGCCCCCCTTCCCCGCCCCCGCTTCCAACGGTACCGATGAAGAAACAGAGTGAGAGAGAGGGAAGAAAGAAATGACTCAGGCCCCGGGAACCCAGGGCTCCAGACTCCTCGTGGAGCACCAGCTCTGCCCAGAGATGAGGCATGGGACTAGAATCAGTCCACTGCTGGACAGAAAGCAGGGGGCAACCTGGGTGGCTTTGGCACTTTCCGTGTGACATTGGGGAAGCCCCACTGTTGCTTTGGGACGACTGAAGGTAGCAGCGTGTTCTCTGGGAGAGAAGGATTATCGTGGTCACCGTGACAGTGATCAGAATATTCTTATCAGCACACCTGCTTTATTTTCAAGTCAGGAAAACCAGAATTCGGGCAAACACCTTTTTTCCCCAAAACGCCAGAATTCCCAGAATTCCCAGGAGAGTTCTCTGCCCTATGCACAGTGACTCCTTGCACCAGTGGCCTTGTTAAGAGTGACACTCGCAAATAGAGACGTTTCTCACTCCTCCCAGAGCAGGAGTTGGAAGCACAGGGAGCACAGCCTGGCTCCCCTTCTCTTTGAGGCCTCTTCAGGAGACGGGGGCAGTAATAGAACCTAATTCTTTAATGGACTCCGGGTGCATTTCGTTCTTGCAGCTTGAGGTCTTTAAAAAGCCTGCGGTGAATTACACTGACATAAACCTTTTATAGAAACAATCAAATATCACTTGGTAAAATAATTAGCACAAGAATAGCACCAAGTCAGTCTGTCTGACAGTCTGTGCCAAATACCAAGAGGCCTCCTGCCAGCCCCCATCTCCACCCTACTTGGAGGGTAAAGAGGGTAAGTTTTCTGTCTCTCTCAGCGGGGCTCCCAGAGAGAATGAGGTGAAGGTCCACGCATGCTCTTTGGCTGGGTTATGTTCTTCTGGGTTGGGGGCCAGATGGTACAGGGGCAGAAGGGAAAAGAGATGGAGGGAACAGTGCATGTTGGGGCTCCCGGCCTCCCTGGGCCTGACCAACTTCCCTTTCTGGGTGCCGGAGGGTCATCCACCCACCCCCACCCCCATGCCATGGCCCTCTAACTTCCCGCCTGGCTTTCCAAGTGTTTTCTCTTGTTGACCAAATATCAGGAGGTTGCTTTTGTTTATGAGTTTTGGATAAAGTATCTCAGGAAAGGAGTGTCCCCTCTCGGGTCCAGATAAGAGGCTGCTGAAGAGCCGGGCGCACGTTACTTCCATGATAAAGCATCCGTGTTTGAGCCTGGAATTGGGAATTCTTAGAAAATGATAAACCTCAGAGTTGCTGTGCTTGCTTTCACCCAGAGAGACCCCTGCACCAGTGGCCTTGCCTATGGGCGGGTGTTCCCCCAGTGTGGGCCTGGCTCTGAGCAAGAGAATACAATCCTTTAAATAAAAAAGGAAAAAGAAAAGACTGTTTTCCCTCCTCTCATGTGTGCAACTGGCTGAAGTCAGAAAAACAGGGGCCAATTTTCTTGACTAGTCTGAAGCCCGATGGTTCCATCTCATATTGTTTCAAGGACAGAGGCTTCAGCCCCGCTGGGCTTGAGAGACCATCTTCCCGCGTCACCTTTAATTTAGCTGATAGATAGGAAAAAGAGTTGAGTTTTAAAAATAAACAAGCCTTTCTCATTAGCTGGGGCAGCTATGGGGCAGGGGCCTCACGGTCAACTGGGAACAGCTCCGGAGGAAGAAAAGAGCCCCTGATCTGTGCACAAAAGCCCTGTACCTGTCCCCCCCCCCCCTTGGCTGGGGGTGATTATCCACTCATTCTGTGTGACAGACAGAGAGGGGAGTTTAGCAAACCACAAAATTTCCTAATTAGCACACTGGGAATTCTTCCGATGGCAATTTGGAATAAAAAAGCAGGCAGCCCTGTGGTGAGAGGCTGAGGGAGAAGAAAAGAAAAAAAAAACAAATAAATAAAACAAGGGAGGAGGGGAGAAGCAAGAGGCTTGCTCCCTCAAAGCACAGAAAACAGTTCTGGAAGTTTTTCATATGCAACAGATTTTTGTTCTCCCGAGATGGCGGCTCACACCTGGCAACACGCTCCCCGGGCACCGGCCATATGTAAGGGCACGGGGTTCGGTGACTTACTGTCGGCAAGATTTATGGAGATGATATATGATCAGCATTTTTCACCTTCTCATATCAGCCGCAAACACGGAGAGGCAGGAGCCCCCCACGGCCTGGTTGGGTGGAGCTGTGGGGTCCCCACACAGGGCCCCCAACAAACTCCAGCCCCGCTGGGTGCCACAGCCTCCTCTTAATAAAGGATCAGGCCGAGGCAACGGCGGCAACAATTTATTTGATTAAAATGGGCTACTCTGGAGCTATTTTGTGGTATGTTAATGAGGGCTATATCATAGACATTTATTAAATTAGATTTCATAAATGTCAGCACTGTTTGCACAGGAAATGCACCCGGCTAAATGTGGGCCGAGCTCGGAATTAATGTCCCCCCCCAGGAGAGAGCACATTCCTGCCTGCCCGGAAGGTGTGCGCCCCGGTGGGTGGGTGCGGGCCATCGAGGCTCGCCCAGGTTTAATATTAGCGCTGGACAAACACAGCAGTTTGGGCCCATCCAGAGGGAGCGGGGGGGGGGGGGGGAGGCTGAAAGGAGGGAAATAACAGAACTGAACACTTCCGTGGAACAAGCCGTCAGCCCTCGGTGTCACAATACTCCGGCTTTCCCTTACATTAGAATCAGCACAAACACGCGGTGTTCCAGAAAGCAGCGCAGCAGAGGAAATGGCACTGGTGGCGAGAGGCACAGTGACTCCTTGTCATCGGCCCCCAGTGGTTCCTGGGCTCTGAGTGCTTGAGACCCAGGGCAGCAGGGGAGCACTGGCAAAGCCACCTCAGGCTTGCAGGCCTCACCACACTGAGCCAGGTCCCTCTGGGCTCCCTTGTCACCTCTTATCTTTACGCCTGCTCTGGGAGGGTTGGGGCTGTTGGGTTTCTCTTTGAAGAAACAAACAGGCCAAATAAGAACAGCACAGTGAAGAGAATTTCTGGAGACAGACAGATTTCCATCCCAGATGCCATATTTCGGAGGAAAATCTAAACCAATCCTATCTTGGGGTGAGAAAGAAATCTACTTTATTTGCACAAATCAGGGGTGCAGCTTTAGGGGGACAGCTATGGGGATATCACCATTAGTCATTAACAGACTGGGCGAGTCTACTTTGCAAACTTCGTTTTCTTTTGTGACCCAAGGCATTTTAAATCTCCTGCAAAAAACAAGAAAAATAAAAATTAAAAAAAATGTTTTCCACTCTCACTTTTCATGGAGAGTCCTCCTGGAAGAACTAGTGAAATTTTAAAAGAGTGCTACGCATGATTTTCTGTTTAAACCTATTTGACAATTCTTCTGCATCTTCTTTAAGAAAAAAAAATAAAATAATAATAATGCGACAGTGATTGTGGCCAGCCCCTGCAAAAGTGCAGTAATCCAATAACATGCCTATGGATTGGGGAGACAGGCTAATTCTTTGTGTTCATTCTGACAGAGGCACTTGGAAAAAACAAAATCAATAAGATTGATCCTTCAGATGTGCATCAGTGTTCTTGGATGGTGAACAAAGTGTGTGTCACTTTATATGTGATTCTGTGGGCATGAGGCCACCAAAGGACACGGCACCCACTTTGGGCAACAGCAGAGGTAAACAAAAACCTCTGAGCGCGGCCAGGTTTCCGAACACAGTGGCAACACGCCGACGCACCCTCCCCACACCAAGAAAGGAGAAAGGAAAAGCAGCTGCTGGCTTTTCTTGTTTTTAACAGTAGTTTCAGCTCCACGGCGACTTCCCGCCTGCCCTGTCCCCGCCGTGCCCGGCTTCCCCATTCTCAACATCCCTGCACCAGAATGACACATCGGTCACCTATCTTGGCACAGCATTATTGCCTAAATTGCAAAGTTTACATCAGGGTCCCTTTTGGTGTTGCATACTGTGTGGGTCTGGACAGATAAAAACTGACATGTGTCCCCTGCTCTAGTATGGTACAGTAAAGTCTTCTGTGCGCCACCTTCACTCCCTCTCTCCCCTGAAGCCTGCTAAGTGCTGACCTTTTCACTGTCTCCACAGTTCTGCCTTTTCTGGAACAGGAGAGAACTGGCATCAGAGTCGACAGAGCTTTTCAGACTGGACTCTTTCACTTAGTCCCATGCACCTGACTTTCCCCCACTTCTTGGCTTCTTCGGATTGGAAGACATGTCCCAAGGGAAAGCGATGCACATTCCACACCAAGCCAGAGAAGAGGGAAAGAAAGCTGGCCCACTTGGCCAGGGAAGTCTCGATGGGAACAGGGCAAGGTAGGATCACTGTTCATCCTGGGTGGAGGACAGAGGCTTCCGGAAAAATAAAGCTGGGCTAATGCGCTAGTTTGCTTTGCTTTATTTTATACTCATGATCACATTTTGGTACTGGGGATTGAACTCAGGGGCACTTGGCCACTGAGCCACTTCCCCAACCCTATTTTGTATTTTATTTAGAGACAGGGTCTCACTGAGCTGCTTAGCACCTCACCATAGCTGAGGCTGGCTTTGAACTCATGATCCTCCTGTCTTAGCCTCCCGAACCACTGGGATTACAGGCGTGTGCCACTGCACCCAGCTCATAACCACATTTTGAGACTTGTTTGGCATACTGTTTACTTCCTAAAAGTTAGCTTAAAAAAAAAAGAAGTCATTTAGTGAGTGACATCAAAGTGAAGTGTCTTTGCTTTTCATAAAGGCCAGACATTTTTTTCTTCTTTTTCTTTTTTTTTTTTTTTTTTGTTTTTTTGTTTTTTGAGCTTATTAGTACTCCAATGAAATGAAATTAAAAGAAAGTATCCACACATTTGATTTTCTCAGCTTTTTAGGGGTGCTGAGGTTTCTTAAGTCCTGGGCTAAAAGGACACCTCTACCACTTTGCCTATAAGACCCTGAGTGGGCCACACAGACTTCAGGACAGAGCTCCTTTGTCTCCACCTCTTTAAACTAAGGATAGGACTTTTGGAGTTTAGGAGCAAGCAGGTAGCCTGGGCTGTACCTCGTATGCACTTGGGGTTTAATAGATGCCAGCTTTTCTCATATCCCTTTCCCTTTTGGTCATATTTAGCTTATGGGTGAATATGACTTAAATATCACTAATTCGTTCACTCATTGGATAAATATTTAATGAAGACATATCTAGGCACTAGGGATGTATTAGGGAGTAAAATGTCCATGCTTCACAGAGAAGCAGATCTGCGTTATGCAAATAAATAGTAAGATACCATCAGATATGAAGAAAATGAGAGCGTTGGAGTCATTGAGTGCCTGGAAGGGGAAACCAACTAAATAAGGTAGCCAGCAGGGGTACTGTGAGGGGTGACATCTACACAGAAAAGTAAGGAGAAGGCAGACAAAGTCAAGAGGTAGGGTATTCCCAGGCAGTTGCCAAGTAGCTTACAGATGTCCAGATAAACATGAATTGCACACAAACAACGATTAAGTATGTCCCAAACCTTGCATAGGATGTACTTGCAATAAAAGAATTGTTAAATGCACTCTGCATTTTTCTTCACTAAATCTAGAAACACTGCTCTAGGGGAGGGCACTTCCAGGACAAAGGAGATGTAGTGAAATGAGCGCGGTTTATCTGGAGAGCATAAAGGAGGCTGCTCTGTCCAAAGCATGGAAGATGTGATGTCAGAGAAGAGGTTAGGGGCCTACCGCAGGGTGTTGGTGGTCATAATGAGTCTGGGCAAATCAGACACAATGATTTGTGTGTTCAACCCATGGAATTATCTGGGTCACAAACGGCAGAGGTTGGTGATCTACAGCCAGTGGGCCATGTTTGGCCCACCATTTGTTTTTGTAAATAAAGTTTTATTGGAATCCTGTCACTCTTTTGTTTATATAGCAACCATGGCTGCCTTTCTGCTATCACAGCAGAGCTCAGCAGTTGTGATGGAGACTGTATGTCTCATAAAACCTAAAATATCTACTCTCTGTTCCCTCACAGCTGAAGTTTACCTACTCCTGACCCACGACATAAAAAAGCAAAAGGTGGGGCTCCTGGGGAGCAGCTGTGTTGAGTTCTCACTTCATCCCACTGTTCTTTCCTATCTTTCTCTCTTGTGATTCATATCCAATTGGAAACTAAAGCTTTTCAGGGATGTTTTAAAATGGGCAAGTTTTGGGGTGCTTCAGTCTGGTACTAAAATGGAAAGAAAACTAATTGGATTCCATCACGTGGCTGCTAACCTCAGGGGACATGTCACTCGCCAGTGGCAGCGTGCTCATCAATGGAGACTCATTTCTTATTTCATAGACTTTGCCCACTAAGATGACTGCAAAGAGATGCAGACGTCAACATGGGCCGGGAAAGTGTTGGTAGCTTCCGCCAATCACGTGGTGGTCAACGCAGGGCTCAGGCAGACCTACCTAATGTCAAGGGCAACTGTGAAAGGAAATACCCTGTTTCTGTTGGGGAAAATCACATGAAGATGAAGCTCTACTGAGATGTTGAAAAATAAAGCTTTTAAAAGGTAATGTTAGAAGAAGAGATGAGCCAGAGATGGAGGCTCAACAGATTAGACTGAGAGTCCAGAGTCTTCCACTGGGCAGCTTGGGCAAGGGCTGTTTCTGCAGTCTGGGTCTCTTCTTTATAAAATGACAATGCTCCCACCCAAGTTTGCATGTGACTTCTGTGGGTCCCACCTACTTTTGACTTTGCCAGGCCCCTCCTGAATTATAACAAATTAAAAAATAATCAAAAAGGGAAAGTTCTATTTAGGGTGCATTAGCATAAAGATAGATTTACTCCAGGCTGGATTGTATTTGTTTGTTCCTTCTGATGTTAAAAGAAATTAAAATGTTTCCGTGGGCCCTTAAAAGTCTCCTGAGCCCTAGATTCTGTGTTCACTGGGCCTGCTGGAATAGTCGGCCTGGGTCCCCACCCGCTTCTGGGAGCGTGGTAGGAAAAACATGTCATGAGTGTTATGGATGATATACTAATACAAATAGCTTTTTACAACCAGAAGACTCATGTTACATCCAATATGTTGAATGACACCTGTAAAGATAAATCCAATATCTCGTCCCAATATCCATACATTTTTTAAATAGAAAATGAGAAGAATATAGATGACCACACAAAGGAGAAAATAGAAGTGACTCATCATATGCTCTGGCCCAGAAAGATCACTCTTAACATGTGTCACCTACCCTCATGTGCGTCATTCATAGGAAGGTGAATTTTTGTTGTAATAGAATAGAAACAAACTCGATATCCTTTATTTATTTTGGGTCATCCGTTTTCCCCCCATTTACCCAAAGATAATGGATATTTTCCATCACATTGATTATTCTTTTATACCATCATCTTTAATTATATCATAGTATCCCATGTTGCAAACTTAGCCACACTTATTTATATGATCTCCTCTCACCGGGCAATTCCCGTCTATTTTTTTTTTTAAGTTACTATTACAACGTTGTGATGGACATGCTGTGGCTACATCTTGCACATAACTCCATGATGACATTTTTATTTTTAAAATGAAATTCCTGTGGGATTAGTGCTATCTGGAGCACAGCTTTCGTGGATTAAAAAAAGATCTTACTGCACTCTTTGGATCAAAAGCAGCACCAAATAAAGGGCACAATTAATGGTCCAGGCACTCTGCAAGCTCCGTCCCTAGGCTGGGGACTTCTCTCTGCCACCCGTGAGAGCCCATTGAATAATTCAGCAAGACTCCCATTCTTTTCTCTTTGAAATTAAACATAGATGCCATGAAAATCAGTTGATACCTAAATAACTGATTAGTCATTGGCCACTAGTAAGAAAAACATCAGTTTCTAGAGAAAGCATCAACAGCTAATTGGAACGCTACTCCTGATTTTTCTATGTTCTGCAATCTGTGGGGCTGAGTCCTAGTTCTACCACATGTTAGTTGGTCTGCTGCGTGAGCTGCTTGTACCAAAGTCAATTCTCTGTGAACCTGAAAAACAGATGCTACGGCCCACAAGATGAGGACTAGTTAGCTAGGGATGCAACGTAGCTGGCATGCTGCTGGGTACAGAGTTGGGGTGCAGTTTTACACCCCCCCTTCCTATTACTCAAAGAATCATGAGTAAGGCTTCCCACCCACCCAATGCAAATTAGATAATGTGATAAAAATGGGCTGCTCCCCTCCAGCCAAGAAAGATACAGAAGTACAGAAGGCTAGGTGATTACTTGGATTGATTCTGGGGGGTTTTTTTTGCCATTTTTTTTTCATAATTTTGATTTGTCTCTGAATTGAATGAAATGTTCTGCTGAATGTAAAGAGAGGCTTTGGAAAGGCGCTTGCCTTAGAATTGAGGCTCGATTATTTAGTAATCTCTATCAATTTTGCCTATATACCGAATTCCTGGAGAGTAAACTTCCTACAAGGATCCTACAGAGTGAATCCTGTTACACCCATCTAACTGAGAAGCAAACAGAGGGTGGGGGAGTCTAGTTGTTTTCATGTCACTCAGCCAATGAATTCCAGAGGCAGAATCAGAACCCAAGGCCCTTATTCCACAGGAAGTACCCAGGGAATTCTTGGTATGTGACTGAGAGCCGCGTTAAGTTATCTTTACGCCTTCTGCATTCTTCTACATACTGCTAGATACTTCTGGATATTTCCAGGGCTTTCCTTCCTCTTATCCTTGTGCTGTCCAGTACTCACAGTAGCCACTAGTCATATGTGGTTAGCGAGCACTTGAAACAGAACCCATGCCGCAAACTTTTCAGTATGTTTTGAACAACCAAGATAAGTGAATCTCCGTTTTCAACTGTCAATATTATGATACCTATCAAAGCTCTCTGATACAGTTTTAGCACCCTAATAGAGATGCTGCTATAAGTGTAAAATACACACTGGATCTTGAAGTGTTAGTGTGAAAAGCAGGATGTAAAATATTTGGCTTATCATTTTTTAAAATTACATAGTGAACTAATACCTTAGCTATATTGGTTCAAAGAAAGTCTGTTATTGTTATTATAATGAATTTCATTTTAATGCTTCCACTCCAAATTTTTTTGGTAAGGTTGTACATGCTATGGGTAGAAAACTCTGGAAATTACATGCCATTGCATATTTAAGCTATTATTGAGGTTTTAGAAGAGAAAAGAAAGTAACAAATAGGCAAATTGAACAAATTGCACAGTGACTGTAGATGCAATTCAGAACCATATTTAGAGGGAAAGAGCCTTGTTCAGGTGGCTTAGGTTGAAGCTCCCACAGGACACATTTTGACCGCCACCTGCTGTGTCCTGGGCCACCCAAACATAGGCAGCAGCCTCAGCTGGGCCCAGACTGTACTTCTGATTAGCCATAACTACCTGCTTCTGCCCATGGACAGTTCTGCTACTGATCAACTTGCTCAACAACTTCTTATTCATCTGTTTGGAGCTGGTGACATCAGTCCAGTGATCTGGGACTGTGTCTGGAGGAGAGGTGTGTAGTGGCAGTTGGGCACAGACCTCTTTGCAGGCCACGTCTTTCTGGGGGCACAGTGAAGAATGCTCCTTCCTTCCACCCAGCAAGCTCTGCGTGAAGACCCTGTCAAACCCCTCTCTCTCTCCACTCTCTCCACTCTCTCTGCCTTTCTGCCTCTCATTTCATCACTGTGACCAAAATACCTGACAAGAACAACTTAAATGAGGAAGACCCCGTTTGGGGCTCATGGTTTCAGAGGTTTGGTCTATGGTTGGTAGACTCCATTGCTCTGGGCATGGTGGAAGGGCATGGCAGAGTCATGTTTCTCAGAGAGGGAGAGAGAGGATCCAGGGATAAGATATATTCCAAAGGCACACCCCCAGTGACCTAATTCCTCCAGCCATGCCCCACCTGCCTACAGTTACCACCCAGTAGTTCATTCAAATTATTAATCCATCAAATGGATTAATCTACTGGTGAGTTTCCAGCTCATCATTAAATAATCCCCGCTCCGAACATTCCTGAATTACCTAACATAAGAGGATTTTTTTGTAGGGTGGGGATACTTCACATCCAAACTATAACACTTCTTCCTAAGGTCATGGAAGGGGGGGCGCTGACCAGTTCTGGGGCCCCCAGAGGCAAATGAAACAGCTGCGATAAGAAAGTCTCCGTAAGGGTTGGGGAATGGCCCCCATGAACAGATCATTCTGGAAATAGTTTATTTCAAGTTCATTACCGGGCAAGAATGAGGCTAAGATGTCCCAGGGACAAGGCCGATGTCTTTAAATGCCTGTAGGAGAAGGTCCTCTACCAGCTTGCTTTGCACATCAGGGTGGCCTTGGGACCTTCCTTGGGAACCTAGAATTTCCTACAATGAAGAGGTTGAGCTTCATGCTGGACCGGTCCATCTCTGGGTGCGTTGGGATTATTCCATAAAGAGTCAACCCAAATATCCCCCCTGCTGCTCTGGTACCTGCTGGCTGAGAAAGCCCAGGCTGGTTCTGAGACCCGGTAGGGGCTGAGGGGAGGGCAGTCAACTCCCTCCCTTCCTCTCTTTCCTAGCTTTTTCTGTCCCTTGGCAGGAGGTCTCCCCTCTGAGGAGCGCCCCACCCCCTCGCCTGAAACTACAAGATTAAGCAAATTGCCTTTAATTAGAACTGCAGCCATTTCCAAAGAAGCCGAGCAGGGGGAGCAGGCTGGGAGAGATTCCTGTCCAGGGCGGGCGAGTTCGGAGCCCACCTAAAGCAGCAACGTTGACCTCTCATCTCTGGCTCCCTGGGCCCCCACCCCGGTGGGCAGGCCCCTGGGACGTGCACCATGAGCAGAGACTTGAGCTGCAGACGGGGAAAGCTGGAAGCCCTTAGTTTCCTCTGGAAAAATCAAATCCAGACAGTTTCTGGGGCCGGTGCCTCTTGCATCCACCTGATGCTGGCGTCTGTGCAATATTCAACACCATTGCCTCGGACCGGCCTGCAGGAAGGGTGTGGCCATAACTGGTAGCTCCTGCTAGAGGGCCTTCAACCGTTTGCTGGAGGTGGGGGCATGAGAGGCAGGAGAAAGGGAGGAATGCAGGCTGCGCGGCAGGGACCCGCCAACATCCTCCTCTCTGGAGTTCTGGGCTGAGGACCAAAGTCTTCCCGCCCCACTCTGGTTCCGGGCCAGGCAGCCACCGCAGGCCCCCTTCCTTCTAGAAGCCCCAAATGGAGCGCCAACCAGCTTCCCGCTTTGGCTCTCTGCTCCCTCCTCCCCTCCCCGCACCCACACATTTTATGATGATAATTGGAAAGGAAAGAAAGGTAGCAACGCGTTGTTTACAATGCAATTAACATCTGAATAATTTACTGTGAAATAAGCTGGAGCTATATTGAGCGCACCCAGCCTGCTCCCTCCCCCGCCAGACCTTGGGCGGGGCCCTGTCTGCTCCTGTCCCTGGGCTGAGCCTAGGGCCCCCTACAACACCTCCCCTCCTTTGACAAAGTCTACTGCATGGCTCTGTGCAGCAACGCGTCTGCCCCTGCCCAGCCCCTCTCCCTCAAGGCTGCCCACCTGGGTCTGCCGCCCTGCTACCCGCCCATCCAGGAGAAGGACCCTGGGCCTGTATGGCGAGAACATTTCCAGAGAATGTCTGTGGAGTGTGGCAGGCGAGGCCAGGCCTCTGGGTGGTGAGGTGGGGGCACTGCAGGCCAGAGGGTGCATGACAGCCCCCCCCCCCGGGCTCAGCCTACAGAGCCTCTGCTTTCTCCACCGTGCTGACAAGGCTCAGAGACACGTCTCACCACCCAGCTCAGAGCTTTGCCTTGCCCTCTGACCTTGGCCTCAGCTGTCCTCCCTTTCTGGGTGCAACATCTTAGGAAGGTGAATGACATATTGGGTTTCAAGTGATTCTGAACAGGAGCTGAGTTTGGGGCTGTGGGAAGTTCTTGCCCTGAACAGGGTAGAAGGGAGATATCCTCCTTTTTTGCTATTCTTGGAAAAATGTCTTTAATCTGCAAGGATACATAGTTAACCAGTTGGTTTTATATCTTGGGAAGCTGCAGGGCACCCTGGTTTGAATTTAAAAAGGGGTCCTCTTCTCCCAGGTAAAGGGAGCCCCCATTTCATTGCTGTAACAGGGGCCAGGATGGGGGATGAGCATGTAGGCTGGAGGTCCACCCTCGCTGTCCCTCCCCCAAGAAGTTTTGTGCAGTAAACAACCCTGCTGTCTGTACACAGAAGTCTGGGTAGCTGGTAATGGAAGTGGCATGGCAGTGTGATCATAATTCCCCAATTCTAACACACAGGCTGCTGGTGGTCATAGTTAGCAAGGAGGAAAGGCCATGGAGCCACCAGAATAGATTTAAGTCCCACCTGGGCTATGCACTAGCCAGGTAGCATCAGCCAGTTTATTTAACCTTTCTGAACCTCAGTGTCTTTGGTAGCATAGGGCACACATAGCACACATCCCATTAAGTGTTTAAATATGGCCGTATTCTGTACGCATTGGTGGCTGAGCAAATCATTTTGTCTCTCTGGGTCTCAGTTTCTGTATATTGGAAGAGTGACTTTATTCAAAGTACCACTTGAAACGGGTAATTAGACACCTCCACCAGAAGCCGTGGCTTAGTGTGTCTCTCTTCGCTAACAAATGCCAACTTGTGTTTTCTGGCTTGGAAGCACCAGTTCCATAAACCTCAACGGCTGTTTTATCCATTTCACTACCAGTGGAGATCGAAAAGATCAAGGCTTTTTGGCACAAGAAACTAAGATTTTTTGTGACTTCTTGAGATGCTATGGTTTAAGTATGTTGTCCCCCTTCCAAACTCCTATTGGAGTTTGATTCCCAATGCAATGGTGCTGAGAAGCAGTGGAGTTTGAGAAGGGGCAGGATCATTGGGAGGGAATTGATGCCACTCTTATCCCTGAATTGCTCATCACAAAAGCAGGGTGCTCCAAACTGAGGCCAGCCTGAATGTTTCATCTCTCCCAAGCATTTACCTCCCCTCCGCTCTTCCACCATATCATAGGACGGAAGCTCCCACCAGCAGTTACTGACTTGCTCTTGGACTTCCTGACTTCCAGAACCATGAGCTAAATAAACTTCTTTCCTTTATAAATTACTCAGTCTCAGGTAATCTGTTACAGCAACAGAAAAGGACTAAGACATGGGTTCCCATGGAATCCATGCTCAGAGAATCACACAACCATAGGTGGGGTGGATGTGGATGCCTTAGCTCCCTTACCCCATGCCATGGGTTGAAAGGGGTCACCCCACCTTGCATTCATATATTAAAGACTGACTTCCAGCATCTCAGAATGTTACCTCGTTAGTGAAATAGGATCTAGGATCGTGGCAGATGTAGTTAAGTAAGATGAGGTCATACTGCAATAGGTTGATCCCTATATCAATATCACTTCTGTCTTTATAAGAAGGGAAAATCTGGACACAGACACATGGAGAATGTCATGTGACTGTGAAGGCAGAGATCAGGGTGGTGCACAGACAAGCCCGGGTACATCAAAGATGGCAGCAAAGCACCTGCAGCCCTGGGCGGTCTCCCTCACAGCCCTCAGAGTGAGCCGCTCTGCCCACTCTGGGATCTTGGAGCCCTGGCCTCCACCAACATAAGGTAACGGGTTCCTGTTATATAAGCACCCAGTTTGCGCTATCGTTTTATGCCAGCCCTAGCAACCTGATCCGTCAGGTGAGGGAGTTCCTTCTCTGTGGATCTGCAGCCCTCAGCCATCAGGGGATCCAGGTCTGGACCTCCCCAAAGTCACACATTCTGCATGTCCCGGTCCCTGCAATGGTTCATGAACTGTCAGAAATGTGAGTCTTAAGTCCTTCATTGCCAAAGGTGACTGCAGTTATTTATGCTCCTCTTTTCCACAAAGGGTTCCACATAACTTAAGGGCAAGTAGCTAAAAGTAAGGTGGTACAATGAATGTCAATAGAATAGCATGACCAGGAGGAAAAAAAAAAACTGACTTAAAGGGTCACTTGGAGCACGGGGCCTGAGCAAGGGAAGCTCTCCCATGTCTGACTGCGGGGCTTTCTCTCTGATCTGGCCACCAGGAAGCTCAGGCTGGCATTTGCAGCTCGGCTGTCTCCCCATGGAGAAGGCTCCCGCCCAGCGAGGGAAAGCTTAGACTCCCCTGTCCTCCTTCCTGCCTGCCATCATGCACCTGGTGCCCCTGGGTGCTGCACCCCGAGCGACAGTACAGACTCAGTGCAGAGCTGAGTCTCAGGCTCTTGAAGACAAACATTGAGAAAATTTACACTTAAAAAATCCAGATGATTGCTTCCTTCTTAATGGGCAAGAAAAATCAGATTGAAACTCCCACATAACAATGGTGAGGAGAGTGGCCCCTCCAGATGGGGCATAGACCGTCCCCCCTCCTTCTGTCCCAGTCCCTCCCACTCCCTGGGGTCCGCCCAGGAGGCCCCCACACGTTCAGCGTGTGCCAGGCATCTTAGCATGCTAAGGGCAAGGCTGCGTGGGAGTGACAGCTCTTCCCATGGTCTCTGTCAGGGAACCGAGGGCCAGAGCCAAGTAGGCAGAAATGGGGGGAACACCCCCCAAGTTGTGTGCAACAGACAGCCCAGAGCTGCACACTGGGCCCTGCAACGTGGGGTGACGTGCCTGAGATCACCTAGGTGGGAAATGCCGGTGCCCCAGGAAGGACCACAGTGAAGTTAATAAAAGAATCTCGAGGGCAGAGTGGGCTACCCAGCTGAGGGTCAAGGACGTACAAACACACACACACAAACACACACACACACAAACACACACACACACAGTGACACGCTTGCAAACGTTGAACAGCCAGCTTATTGGAGGGAGGGGGGAACCCTAACTTGCTAAGCTTGCCAACTTCTCCCGAGTAAATGCTCCCACCATGGCTGACTCCAGGCTACCCTTGTGAAGACAATGGCCTGCAGATACCCGAGATTTAGCAATTGGCTTTTACCCACAGGCATAAGCACACCTCAGCTTATTTGCCACTAGCTCCTCTAGACTCACAAAAGTCAACTCTTAATTTATGTACTGTTTTACATTATGTATTATGTTATGTTATATATTATGTTGTTAAAAGTGTACACATGTACTTTTAATACATAGTATATAGTTAATAAATAATATATAATTTAAATAGATAAGATACGATTTTAATAAATAATATAGTTTTAATAGAGAACGTAATCATTCATACATATTTTATTTCTAATAAAGATTATGTGATAAAATAACATAAATGTTGCCTTTTAAAAAATTATAAAGAAAGGGGAAGAATACCCGCAAATGTTCGTCCCTTCCTGCTATCCATGAGAACGCAGCTTTCCTGAATTGATAGAGTCCAGGGAGAAGCCTGGACCCGGGTACGGGCTGCTTCAGGAGTGATGGAGTGGATTCCAGTGAGCAATGACTTGTTAATGGTCTTCAACTGCTGACGGGCTGTGTCGGCCCGGGATCTGGCAGCTTATCAACTGGGAGCGATTGCTGCTGGGTTCCCACAGAGCATGGACCTTTCAAAGAAGATTCCACCCTGTCCTAGACCGGTGTGGCTTCACCTCCGAGGACTGTCTTGCTGAGGCTCCACTTCACACACCTACACAGTACACCCATGGCTATGCACCAACAGGTGTACATATGCACACACAGGCAGGTGAACATGCATATGTATACACACACAAATGTATTCACACACATAGGCACAGCACCCCCCTTTAAGAAACTTCCCATATATTACTCCAATGAATTGAAAGCCTTGATTTCCCCCAAAGTCAAGGTCAGTGCTATGCCTAGGAAAACAAGAGTCTTCTGTGACCAAATAGATGCAGCCAACAGGGAGGTTTTTGGAAAGTGCTATTCATGTGAGTTCAGGCTATGCCGCTGAGATGTCACGAGTCAGTCACCTGCTGTGAGGTGGGAGGATGCTGCCATGTCCCTTTGCATTTTCCTAGGAGGAAACTGAGGCTCAGGAAGCTAAAACAGTTTGCTCAGGCACACACACACACACACACACACACGGCCAGGGACAGTTTTTCTAACAAGTCTATCTCTGAGGGCCTTTCTCTTTTCTCCAAAAACTCATCCTTCCGGTCCCCATACTAAGAGTGTCCTGGTTTCAGAATTTCCATCCAACGCCAGTCTCCCCTCCGTGCACACAGATATGCCCAATCTCTTTCCCCTGCCCATGGGTATTTTTTACAGTAACCAACAGATTCAGGACTTGGCAGCTAAAAAAAACCTTAAGATTAAAAAATTCGTCTTCCACAAATGGCACAAGGAGGAGCCCATAGCGTGCAAGACAAGTGTGGTCTTCAGTTCAAAGGGAAGGGGCCTGCTCTTTGGAAAGCTCATTAGACAAGCAGGGGGCAGGAGGCAAAGCCAAAAGACCTGTGATTTGAGACTTCTGGTCGGGCAAAACTTCACGGAGGCATGTGAAACCCAAGAGTCCCTTTAGAAAAGAGCCCAACTCTGTTGGAAATGAGATGACTGTACTTTCAACCTAGGGCCCTTTACCCAGCACTTGCAAAGCACCTACTGTGCGTCGGCATTAACAGCACTGATCCCAGGGGAGATCTTAGGGGGCTAACCACCCAACAAAAGCGGTTCTCTTGCTCTCTGTGAACTCAGGATTAATGCGTTTCCTGTATCTTCCTCTCTTATTCACTAAACTTGATCTCACTCACTTTCCTGGGTTCCCCCAGATGTAATTCACTTCTAGCGTTTTGCCAGTTGCAAAGGTAATCAAAAGGGAAACCTGTGGGCTAAACTCCAGCTCGCCACCTGTCACACATCGTACCCATCAGTGGAGCTGACCGTCCGCCCGGGAAGACTTGAGCCCCTCGAAATAATGGGAAGGGTCTTCACCATGGTGACCCTGGGGCCCTGCCAGATTACCTAGGGCTAGGTGCCCACTCACAGTTTAAAGACACCTGCTTGTGGCCAGAGCTAAAGCTGTCATGTTTACGAGGAGCTTTTAACAGCTTCAAGCAAAGCCTTCAAATCCTTCTTTTCCAAAGAGCTGACCTGCATCTGGAAGCGAGAGATCTGACTGTTTGTTCAGAAATCTCACACTCGAGAGTAACGCATTGCACTATTTTCAGGAGTGTTTGAACGAACACAAAGTGGTCTTGCCGGCCCTACACTCCTCGGTCGCCTTAGCCCCTGCCCTGACCACCCACAAGGCAGCATGGAAGACAGACGGGAGGAAGCTGCGTGAGTGTGTGTACGCACGTGCACACCCATGTGCTGACGTGTGCATGCTTTGTGTACAAGAGTCAGGGCAAACTGCGTGTCTAGCAAGAACTCAGGATCCACCTGTAAGATGGGGGATGTCAAGTTCCACATCACAGGCATAAAGGGATCCCAGGGCACAAGGCCATAGTGCGGCTTCTTTGAGATTGTTCTGGGCAGGGCGTCGCCACGCATTCTACTCCAAACACTGCAGGAGACCCTCTGGGCCCGTTTATGTACAGCCAGGGTGATGCGACCTTGTGTCACTCTGCACAGAGAGGGAGGCAAGCCTGATGCACATGACGGAGGACATGTCCAGAGCCAGGCTCCGTGCACCCACCCGAGGAGGCCTCTCCCATTTGCGTCTGAATAACGGACACCTCCAGGAGCTTTGGGCCCTCCTGCTCTCACCCAGCCCAACTGGAGGGGGCTGGACCGTGACCCCTGGCTTCCTGCCAGGCCTGCATTACTCTCTTCAAGCTTTCAAAGCAGGGGCCCCCTTTCCACAGCATTCACCAAGAGGAATGAGGCTGGCGCTGGGCATTGTCCAACCCTGGCACTTCCCCTCCCCTTAAAACGGAACTTCTGCCTTGGCTGGGAGGCGAGGTTGTGCCAAGCCTGTGAGTGTGCTGGGGGGTGGCAGCCCGCCCCTTCACCTCGAGGGGGCCCTGGAGGAGGCAGGAGGTTTCCGCCTCTGCAGGGGCCCCGGGCCTGCGCTTCCAGGAGGCCTGTTGGTGGAGACAGGAGTCGGCCCCGGGCACCAGGAAGCCGGGGCTACTGCTGAGCATATTTCTGGGGCTGGAATGCCATCCCTTGGAGAGCTTGCCTCTTAGAGACGCCAGGTCTGAGCAGGCTTTAGAAAACAGCAGAGGCCCTGTGGCCTCGGGGGCGGGGGAGCAGGGGCAGGGGGTTCCCACATGCCAAGCTCCAAGGCCCTTTGTGGGGGGTTCCCTCAGGCATTTCTAATTACAGGAGTTATTTCTGCCCCGCAGATTATGTGGTTCTTGCACTTGGCGTGAGGAATGAATCGAGTCATTATTAACTCAGCAAGTGTCGCCCTGGTCCAGGGGCACCCGTTTGGAGGCAGAGCAGTTAATACACGGGCGGATTAGGTGGCTCTTAGGCTTCGCCACAATTAGAAACTCAGGACGTTTGAAATATTAACTGGGGCATGTGGGTAAGAGGCAGTGCCCGGCCTCATGCCAAGGAGATAGCCCCAAGGAGGCCACAGGAGATTATGTAAGGAACGGGCAGTGGGAGCCGCGCTCCCTTTATGTTGACAGTCAGAGGGTCTCGGAGACAGTCCTCAGTTTACCTTCCCCAGACCTGGACGGACGGACGGGATCGCCACTCCCAGTTTACAGAGGAGGGAGAAGGGGGGCAGAGGGAGGGTCAACCGGTTGGCTAGGCCTAGGCCGGCACAGTGAGGAAGGACAGGTGGGCCTGCCCTTGTCAGCATCGTGGCTAAGCCCTTGATCATACCTGCCTGCCTCCAGGGAGACACAGATGCCCATAAGAAGTGAGAAGCTCCAAGCAGAGGGAGCCCTGGCCACCTCCTCACTGTGGCAGGTGTCCATCCTGCACATATGACATGCATGCGCTGCCCACCCTGAGTGCTGCCTTCACCAAGGTCCATCTCAGGCACCGTTATGGTTCCCATTATGCAGAGGAGCAACTGAGATTGGTCAGCAAACCAGGGAGCCAGTTAAGTTGGGCTTTGGCCTGGCTGCCTCCAAGGCCCCTCCCGTCTTGAAGATGCTACTGCATGCCCCCAACTCTGAGGCAGAGCCGGGACAGAGCCCGGCTTTGCACACCCTGATCAGCGGCTCTTGCCTTTGCCCCCTGCCTTGCTTTCATTCACCTCATGAATCAGCAAGCATTAAACCCCTACTCTGCCTGAGCGTCGTGCAAGGAGACAACACAAATCCTCTTAGCTGACCATCCCTGTAGCCCACGGCTCTTCCTATGGAGGGTAATTGAAAACAGAGATGTTTTCCTCCTGGAAAACAAAATGAAACAGGCTGATCTGATCCAAAGATGCAAAACCATAGAGAGCCACAGAGAGCCACCCAGAAAGCCGTCCCTGTGCCATGGACCCCAAAGAGGTAGAAGACAGTGGGTGACAGAGAAAGTGTCCAGAGAACCAGCCGCACAAGAGATGGCCTGCAGTCTAAGGGTGATGACGGCCACGACAGAGGAGTGGGGAACCCAGAGCCATCCGTGGGGAAATATCAAATATGGAAAATAAAATTCAGCCGAAGCCGGAGCCTTGGGGACTCGGCGTGCTGCTTGATCAGCTTCACTGTGTTCTGTTCCCCGAGAGTCTTCTCGGTCCACGCGGCCACCGAAGCCCCTGTTTATAGTCTGAGGAACAGACAGGCACAGTCAGAACCAGATTCCCTCGGCTCAGTTCTATTTTCTACTTCCCTAATTACAGCATTCCTTCCCTTTGGACCTCGTTCAAGTTCTTCTTTCCCTCGAGTTGAACTGGTACCACCTGGGTGAAGGAAGGAAGTAATACATGGCGCGTTTCTAAGAACGATAAGGAAGAAAAACAGAAGAGGGGGCCCTCCCTGCCCCAGTCCGCAGCCCTCTCAGGCCTCATCACACGCCGTCATGGGGCCCGTACTTTATCCAGAGATAGGAGGAGAACAGCCCCTACCCAAAGGAGGGGTGAATGGTCTCATACCCCAGTGGCCACCATACAGTGGGTGCACAGGAAATCCCACCAAGGTGTGTCCACACACAGTGCTACACAATTTCGAGTAATTCATCATAACAATTAAAATATGGAAACTAGCATGGTTGCTCTTGACCCTTAACATAAGTAAAGCAGATCCGTATTCTTCCCATGAACCTGCCATGTTTACTCCATTGCACTTGGTCTTCTCAATGGGGTGGGAGAAGCAGGAACAAGAACCAGAAGGAGAGATCTACACATGCTTTGTCCTCCACGGCCCTGGGAGATGCTCCTACTGATAGTGCTAATCTGCAGTGAGTTCCAATTGTCATGCTCTATCCCCATTTCATATGGGGGGTATTTATAATCTGGGTTCATATCCAGAGTTGTTCATCTGCATGATATTTGGAATCTCTTCCTTATTAGTATCCGTTGCTGGTATATAACAACTGTTCTCTGTGTAGCACAAGAGTGAGCCGTTACTTACTCCATCCCACACAACACTGGGACATCCTTCACACATTAGTCAATCTGTGCTTTTGACAGTGACATCTAATTTTCTAAACATCATGAAACATGTCCCATGTGCGGGAAGGTGCAGGGGGCCTATGCTCTGCTTCCTCCCAACCTACAGTGTTTCTCACTTAAAAAAGTGAGGAGAAAAGATGTAGAGCAGAGGCTGCAAACTTTTTCTGCAAAGGCCCAGAGAGCAAATATCCTTGGTTGTAGGCCAGATGCTTCCCGAGGCAACGGATCCACTTGGCTGTCTTGGTGGCAGAGGCTGCAAGAGGCGATAGGGTGATAAAGGGGAGGGACTCTGTCTAATAAAGCTTTACTGAGGCCAGAAGTTTAATTTCGTGTCATTTTCACAGACCATGAAATATTATTCTCCTCTTGGTTATTGTCAATCATTTTAAAATGTAAGAAATATTCTAAACTCACAGTCATTTCAAAAAGGCAGTGGGTCCCAGCCGGTCTGTGAGCCACAGTCTGCAGATTCCTGAAGGTAAAGGAACTCAGTTCTACCACTTCCTTGGAGTCTTCAGGGGTGGGTCGCGTGCTCTCTCTGGTCTCTGGCCATTGTCTTTACAACAGAGGATTGTAGGCCTGTGCAGCCCAGGGTGGTCACTATCCCATGTGGCTATTTAAATGTACACCTAAGCTAATTAAAATAAATGATGCAGACCCTCAGTGACATGGCCACATTTTAAGTGCTCTTAGCCTTAGATGGCTAGTGATTTCCTTACTGAACAACATGGACATTGAACACTCCCATCACTGAAGACCATCCTACTGTACAGCCCCAGATGAGAATGTTCTTTAAGACCCTTCTGGGTTTGAGTTGGTGCATCTGTGCATTAAAATATGCCATGAAAAAGAAGAATAGAAAAGGTCCACAGCCAGAATAGAGATGATATTTGGAATCATCCAAATATTTGGGGTGGAGTAGGCTCCCCTACCCCAGATTCATGTCTGCTAGGAAACTTAAACTGGGACCAAACTTTGCATGGGTAATTAGCATCACAGTGGACTTATGATGGGTCCTAAATCCAATGAAGACCGGAGGTAGGGATTGGAAGGAGGCAAGGCATTCCTAGCAGCCACCAGAAACTAGGAGAGAGTTCTGAAATTATTCTGCCCTCACCCTTCAGAAGGAGCACGGTCCTGCCCACCCCTTGATTTAAGACTTTTAGCTTCCATTATGGTGAGAGGGTCAAATTTTGTTATTGTGCAGCCATCAAATTTCTGGGGATCTGTTACAGAAGGTCTAGGAAATTAATATGAGGAATTGGAGGTGTTTTGTTGAGAAAGAGAAGGACAGAGGCCTTAACAATTATGCAATCTTTGAAATAATTTGGGAAGTAACCAAAAAGAAAAACAAAAATCCAAGCAAAGATTTCCAAAGAGCTCCATAAAGAATGGGTCCAGAGAATATACTAGTTTTAAAAAAGAGAGATTTTGGAAGCACAGGTAGGAGAATCAAACAGAGTGAAGAGGGAACAGCTTGCTTCTCCAAAGGGTATACCGGGCCTGACAGGGCTAGGGCACTCTGTCCTGGCCTCTAGGGGAAAGGCGCAAGGAAGCTGCAGACTTAATCCACACCAATTTGCAGGAGGCATCTGCATGCCAACCGGCAGCCCGTGTGACGGAAGGTGAGCATGTGTGTTGTAAAGGTCCTTGTCTTTAAGGAATGCAGAACAGGGATTAAGGGCAGAGTCTAATGAGACTGCTTAGGGCCACATGCAAGGGAGGTGACAAGTGCAAGATCATTTTGCTGGGCTCACTCTCTTAGTAAACACATTTCCAGTGCCAGGCGGTCAGGGCAGAGCAGCACATCAGATGGCTGGTCCCCACCTCTTTCCTCCATGTTTAAGATGACCTGGAAGAAGTCCCTTGGCTTCCTGCTGGGAAAATCCTTAAGGGGAGATATTTGCTCAAACTTCAGAGGCAGTGGACTTCTCTTGGCAGAGACTTATCAAACATGGAGGTTGATGGAAGGTCTTTGGGAGAGGACCCAGTGGCCCCTCTGCACGACTTGCATCCCATGCTTCCTGTCTCATGTCTGTCTTGAAAATGTTTGTCACCTCTCAGAGTCTCAGCTTGTTCATCTGTGAAACAGCAACAATAACAGCCCCATGGTGATTCAATGAAATGGCGCAGTAACATGGTTCCAACACAGGGAAGATGCCCTGCAAATGGAAGAACTGCTTGTTGCTGTCATGGTTTTTAAGAAAGATTTTTATCTAAGTATTGTTTATAATTCAGAAAAGCTTGAAACAACCAAAATATCAGAGAAAGGATTAATTAAATATCATGTATATATATATATATATATATATATATATATATACACACACACAAATATATAGACATACGTGTATGTATTTGTGCAAAGAAATATTATAGAACCTATAAACCCTCATTTTTAAAAGCATATGAGGCTAATTATATGGGAGAAATCACAATTGAATATTGAATGAATAAGGCAAAATGAAAATTTGTAGTATAGTAAAGATTTCTGCTATTATCATTTCTGCGCATATAATATACACACGTGCACACAGAAACAGAGCCCCAGAGGGAAAGCAGCAGGAAAGAATTAGAGAAGAGTGAAAATACTGATTAGGCGTAGGAGTGTGGAGAACCTTCACTTCCACTGGATACTCTCCCTCTGTTTCCCAAATGTCTTACAAAGCCTAGGCACAACTTTAATGATGAAAATAAAAAATAGCAAGGAGGAATAACATGGATTATGCAGTCAGACAGGTGTCATTTCCAAGCATGGCTCTCCACCCAGGAATTGTCTAACCTTGGGCAAGTTCTTTAACAGAGCCTCAGTTTCCTTATTTCTGAACAAGGTCAAGGGGAGGGATCACTGAATGCATTTTAAATAAAATAGGGCTGACAACGAGTTTGACATGGAGGAGGAGCCCCCTATGTCCCTTGCTCAGCCTCAGAAGATCCTGGGGGGAGGTTCAGGTCATTTTTTGAGGAGGACACACTTAGTGGGTCACTAGAAATGCTAAGCTGGAGGAGGCCTCCGCCCCGGGACCCCAAAGCTAAGGAGATTGCTCAGCTACAGGGCTCCACCAAGAACCATGGACTGCGGCTCCGTAGGACTTTGGCATGTCATCGCCCTCCTGTAATGGCCCCTTATCACAGGCCCTTGTTTCAGAGTCCACTGGAAATCCCAGACTCATCTCATTGGTGAGTCACACCTGCTAATGGCACTGCCTGGGCCAAGGGGATGAGCATTTGGGGAAATCTTGGAAAGAATTTCAACAAATAGGAACAGGAGGCATTGAGTGTTGATGTGGACACATAGTACAGTTTCTAGCAAAAACCAATAATGACGATTAAAAAATATGACCCGAACAAATATAGATGTCTTCTTGTGTATCAGTCCCTGTGAGAAGCACTGGTCATTTGTTTAAATCCATTTGTTTGTTTCAGCAACGCTTTTTCCAGAAGAAGTGACCAGAGCTGAGGAAGTGAGCATGCAGCACATCAGTGACACAGGCCTCTAGTGACGAGCTGGGGTGCAAGCATTCAGACGGTGGAGTCCAGCTAACCCACCAGGCTCAGACGCCCCTCTGGGCCCTTCGCTGCTGCACTCCCTTGTCTAGAGCCTTCTGCAGATCCTTGCTGGATTTCAAAGCTGAAAATCTTTCTAGAGAGTCAGGGAAGAAGTGAGGAAAGCATGGAGGATGGTCTTTGCAGACTGATTGGCAGCAGAGGACCGATTTCCTCCAGGCTCCCCACCCCTGCCTGATCTAGGAGGTGGTTTGAAATATCCCCTTTCCCCCAGGCCCCTTTATTATTATAATTGTCCCTAAATGTTTTGATTGTGGCACATTATAGATGCTATTTCAAATCAGCTTTTAGCCTCATAAGACACTAATGCAAGCTTACATGACCATTCTCTGGAGCAGGCCACCCTTAATAAAAACAATACATCAGACTCTGCCTCCTAGGAAAGGGGTATTTGGTCCCCGCCTTTCTTTAGACAATGCCTTTGAGCAAAATGTCAGTAACCTGGCTTAGAGGTCAATGAGAAACTGAAAGGAGGACAGGGAGAAAGAAGGGAGAGAGGGAGGTGAGGAGAGGGTGATAGGTGTTGTTAATGTCCTTTGATAAATACGGGGTGCATCTCTCTAGGATATAGATGAAGCTCTGCTGATTCCCTGGGAGAGGGTTTCTAGAGCACTGAATCAGGAACCCCAGATCTTGAGTTGTGACGTTAGCTCCTGCCCCGTTGCTGGCATGCATCTCTGAGCAGTCACTTGCCCTCTGAGTTTCTTCACCCGTAACCTGAGCTGGCTCCCGTCTTGCCTAGCTGGGTTGTCCATGTCTCAGTTTGCCCAGGACAAACCCAGGTTACACCTGTTGTCCTGGAGTGATTATTAATAGCACCCTTTCACCTCTAGAAATGACCCTGTTGGGGCGGTAGGTTACACAGCCACCCCAGGCCTCATGGTGTTATGATAGGGAAAGGGAAAAAGTTCTGAACATGTTTTGCAAAAGTTAGAAAGCCTGTTACAGATGGCAGAGATTGAAGGCGCGTCTCTGTTGCTGCGAGCGCTGCCTTTAAGAAACAGATTCGTTTGGCGGGATCTTCCAGCAATGTGGGGAAGTGCTCAAAGTTACAAACTGGGTATACTCAAAACGATGTCTATGGTTGGTCACACCACACACACACACACACACTCACAAATGCTTTGTGGAAATACACAAAGGGATAGCAATGGTTGTCTCTGATGAGGCCATGAATAAGATTGTGCTAGACTTTTTTAAATGAGTAGGTTAGCCTTTGAGAAGACAAAAACAAAAACAATCCTGAAAATATATAAGGGCAGTTGGTGACAGACTGGACACAGCAGGAGGCCGAGTAAATGCTGAGAAGCAGAGAGGAGTAGCTGCCAGCGAGAAGAATAGCTTCCCTAGCAGGTATTTCTCTGTCCCTGAATGACATGCAGGTTGTCATCGCTTCAGTGTCCGAGACCCATGGAACCACCTTGGGCCTGGATCACAAATAGGCCCTAACGTGCTGCTTGACATCTGCAGCACGCGGTCACTGTGGGTGCAGTGCCTGTTCTCAGAGCCATGCAGCTCCTTGTGAGATTCCACTGGAAAATTCAGACAGTTCAACAAGTTGATCTGAACAACTGCATACCTTCGAAACCTCAGTTTTTGTGTTCATTACAAAAAGCAGACAACGATGATAACACTACCCACCCCACCTCCCCGGGAAGAGTTAATACAGGACATTGGGAGAAGTTTATTTTCAACAAAGCAAACAAGTAATCTCTCCCTAAAAAGAAGCAAAGTCTCTCAAGTGGACATTCCCTGAGTCCCTTTGTGGTCATGTAACCTCAAAACATCACCCTGAGCTGATGCCATTTTCTGCCTGTTTTCCTGTGAAGAGACCCCTGGCTTGTTGAGAGCCAAAGGCAAAGGTGTGGGGTTCACCAGAGGTGGTGGGAGTGGCCCCCATTCCTGTCTCCACACCTTCCCCATGACAGGCCCTGGCTGGGCTGGGCCTAGGGCAGCCCCCAAATGCTGGTGCCTCAAGCATCTCCATGATCTCCTGGCTGCACACCCAAGGCACAACTCCTCTGGCTACCTGTCCCCAGCCATGGGTGAGACACCATGATCTCTCCTTATTGTCTCATTCAGACTTCCAGACTTCAGAAATACTGCCTGCACTGGAAAGTGATTTTGTTTTATCCACTCGGCCTCTGAATTCTACTCCCTTCCTCTCTTCATTTGAAAGGAAATGAAAAGATCTCTTTATGCATGAGTGCAGCAAAAAAAAAAAAAAAATTATTAAGGAATTACTCTGTGCCTGACAGCTCAGACTAGAGCAAGATAAGGGCACAAAGGAGTAGACCTAGGCTCCGGGAAAGAGTCTCCCAGCATCTCACTGAGCAACATCCAGGATGGTATTCACTTTTACCAACTCTCAGTTTCTCCTTGTGCCAAATAGAGGTGGTTAGACCAGAAATATTCTAAGTTCCCTTCGGGCACTAACAAGCTATGAGTTACCAGCATAGACTCAGATCCCTTGGTGAACTCTTTACAAGAAGTTCAGAGTTAGAGTTTAACCCTTTTTGCACTTCATAGAATTTCCGCAGCGATAACAAGCTTTTGACTTTTAATGACATTTAGACATTCTCTTTTCAGAATGGTTTGGGATGCATAACCACATCTTAAACAATTGCTCCTTTTGTGTGCAACTTTGAAAACCCAACCAGGGTGGGGTGGGGGAAGCATATGTTCCTGTTTCCAGAGTATTCCCTTATTATTAAGCAATCAGTGCGGTTAGTGTAACTTTTTATTAACATCAGCTCTCCCCGTAAAAGGAACGAGTCACATTGCCTTTAACACAAGGCAGAGAAGTAAAGTGTTGTTCAAGAACAAATATGCCCGCTTTTATCCTCACGACTTGATTTTAGTACAATTTATAAAATTGTGATTTTATCATTTGCAAGGCTCCCTTATGAGACCGAATTGGCTTCTATTGGGTTTACTTTTTAGCAGATGCTAACTTGCACGAAACAGGCTACCATAAAACGTACCTGCATTGGAGAAATGTCCATGTATCAATGTTGGCTCTTGTAAAGAATTCCAAGTGTTAGATAAATTGTTTCCATTAAGCTGAAAATACTCCTTCGGGTATGAGCTTCTAATTCATGAGTTGCTGTAAACTGATTCAAATAATAACGAGCCCGTTTTTTTCCCTTGGCCTGATAGTAATCTAGTGGAGAACATGCTGAGTCCCTAAAGAAGATATTATCTAATGATTTCTACAATAGTCCTGCAATCCCAACAATGCTGTTGTGTGAAAATGTGTTTTTATAAGGCTATTATTTTGTCCAGCTGTTTTATTCTTATTTTACAAAGCAAGTATGATATTTGTGATATTTGACTGACATCTGGGCAGATGGGGAGTAATCAGAATCATGGTCCATAGAGAAATTAAGAGAGAAACTATGAGCTGATAAAAACTGAAATCGGAAAATAAAACAGGCAGCCACGTTTAAAAATTTTACATTTTTCTATTTTGGAAGAGCACCACTCAGCACATAATAAATGAGTAGGGAGCCTGATGGAAAATTCTGTTTATTACCATGGAAGACAATAGACACTGATGTCTCTTTTCTTCATGATAATGTTCACGGGATGCTGTCTGGGGTTAATTTAGGTTAATCATATCACACAACACAAGGTAATCTCACCTGTACAGCAGCCCTTCTGAAGTCTCGTAAAATGTGTCTCTTTATTATAATTCTGGTAGAGCAAGCCACATCCCCAGAAACCAGAAAGGAAGACAAGCTGGCCCATAAATCAAATACTACCAGCAACTTCAGTCTGTTGGATCTAGAGAGAATTCTAGCATGTGTTTGTTTAATATATGCCTGGCATTGTGTGGGACGCTGGGAACAAAAGAGAAGATAATTCACGTGGTCATCCCATAAGCGTTTACAGGTACATACGTGTCTGCCTGACCACAGGAAGCTAATCAGAACATCACGGGATGTGATGGGGGTAGCAGAGGGCCACACAGGCAGACCCATGGCAGCTCCTCCAGGACACTCCCCTTCCCGTTTACCAATGTCCCTGTCAGCTAAATCTTCGAAAGAGGAAGTCATGACCTTGCCTTCCTCCAGGCACGTCAGGCCTGGCCTCAACTCTTTGGATGATGATATATTGTAGTTCAAGCTTCAATCCTGAAACATAACTGTAGCGGGTTATTGAAAGATGCAAATAAGTTACAAGTTCAGGATTAAAATGAAACATTCTTTCTGAGTCAGCAAAAGGTTTGAAATATATACATGCAAAATATCCTCTTTATTACAATAGTAAAGTATGCTCATTGAAAAAAAAAATGTGTATCCAAACAACATAGGAGGAAATAAAGTAAAAGGTAAAAAAATATCCCCTTTTCCCAAGACCTCTAAACTTCCTCCAGAGTTTAAGGTCTATGCTTCTGGACTTCACAGTGTCTCCCCACACATGTATCCATTGAGCTTTAAATGCCTAGAAGTCATATGATGCATTCATTCCATGCTAAGTAGACCAAATTAATATTTACTGATTCCTATGTGTGCACAGCCCCTTGATCCTTTGCATGTGTTAGTTCCTGGCCATCAGAGACGGTAGGGGTTGGCCAACTTCAGCTGAAGACCAAATCCAGGCCTCTGCCTATATTTGCAAAAAGAAGTCTTATTGGAACACAGCTACTCCACTCAGTCTGTGTGGCGGATGGCTGCTTTGGGGCCACAGTGACTGAGTACATGTGCACAGCCTTCTGAGTCCTCAGGTTCCCAACCTTGGGCTTAACCAACAATGAATCAAAAATATTTGAAAAAAAAATTGTATGTGTACTAAACATATACAGACTTTTTATGTTGTCATTATTCCCTAACTGACACAGTGTAACAAGCATGTGCATAGCACTGACATTGTATTGGGTATTGTAAATAACCTGGAGGTGACTTGAAGGACATAGCAGCAACAGCCAGCTGCAAATATACCATTCTGGAGCATCCCTGGATTTCGATAACTGAAAGGGGTCCTGGAACCTGGCCTTCAAGCATTCTGAGGGCTGACTGCTGCTCAAACAGGTGGTACAGCCTGCAAAGCCCCAAAACATTTATTGTCTGTCCCTTCACAGAAAAGTTTCTGACCCCTGGCATAGTAAATAATTTTATGTGGAGGGAAAGAATGAGATGGATATTAACAAGCTATTAAAACACCCAAATTAAGAGAAGCTTCACATTTCCTCTTGTCCATAGCTGTATTGTCTAAATTTTCAATAACGATGCACAGATTACTTTTGTGCCTTAATTATATATGCAATTTAAAGGGAATCTCATATTAACATGAATAACTCTGATGAACTATTACCAAGGAACCACCCAGAGATTAAGACAATTTATAACTGGAACTTCCACTGTTTGCATGCAAATACAATACTCTAAAAGGAATTAAAAAAAAAAAAGCAGATTTCTTGACACTACACAAGATGACATGCCTGCAATAATGTTTGCCCTGTAATTTTCACAGGAGATTATATATACACACACATTATGTATTATATACTTATATATGTGTGTATGTATATATGAATATATGATTTGAGAGATATGGCAGACACTGTTAGTTTATCTTCTGATTTGCTGCTGCTTCTATCTGCTAGCTACAATTCGTTTCTCAGTTTCTTTGCATGGTCCTGCCACTGAGCCCTCGCCAATAGGATGTGGGAGAATTTAAGGCACTTCCCCTCCAGACCTGGTGCATTCAGTGTCTCCTCCAGCTGGCTACGATGGAGGTTGGACCTCTGGTATCTCTTGGAAACCCCAGAATGCAGAGCCACAGATGGAAAGAACCTGTGCCCCAGAGTCAACATTTGCAGAGCCACCAGGAGAGCTTCCTGTCATGAGAGCATGAAATAAATTTTTTGAGGTGGAGGTTTGCCCCTTACCTTTCCTTATAAGAGCATTTATGGAGCTAGCTACTGACAGATGGCTTTGGGGTAAGGAATGATATACAAGTCCTTTCTCCAGGTAATGTCATTCAATGGTTTCTTCTCAAAGCTTCCGCCTAGATACACTTTCCAGACCCCTGTAATTAACTGGCACTCCATCTCAGGAGCACGTGGCAAGTGCAGCTCACCAAGCTGTTATCTGCCCCTGCTGAATTCTCCACTCTCAGTTACTGTGCCCTTGGGGACCACCCCAGTCATGATGCCAGCATCCTGTTCACTGTGCTTCCCAGTCACACTCTTCCCTCTCTGCCACATGGTATTGGGTTCCATGTAACTTAAGATGGCATCCGGAAACAATTTTTGAATTTATCAACCAGGATACTTTCTCACCTACTGACTCCTATACATCTTGATTGACGATAGACAACCATCCTGCCATCAGCAAGGAAGCAATGTAGATAAATTCCATGCCATATATAATTCATTCCGCCTTCATTAAGTATTCATACACTACTTATTGGCACATCACCTAAGCATTCTATGTAATAAAAAACAGAATAGCTAGGAGAGAAACTGGTGGAGGCTGGTTTTATTAGGAGACTGGGGAGAAGAGAATATTGGATTTGCTGTATTCCTTGCCCCAAACTCTTCTTGCAGGCAGGATTTCTGGGCAGGGCACTTGCAGGTGAATTTGGGAGCTTCCTTGAGGGCAAACTGACCAGTGTCAATGATACATTACTCTATTCTTACCCCTTCATTTAGTTGGTATTCAGAGGAGACCTGCTTTGCCAGGCCCTAAGGATGAAACATGCTCTCTTCTTCAAGACTTAAAAAGGTATAGATGAGTTAAACATAGAATCTGGGCTGCAGGTGTTTAGTTACTAGGCTTCCTGTTCAAGGCTTCTTCCTCTGATTATCATTAGTAATAGTAATCATGACATCAAGTCACAACAACTCATCATAATTAGAATAGCCAAAATGTAGCAAGATGGCACCACGGGCCAACCCCAGACTGAAAAAAAAGCCCGGTGTGCCTTTTGATTGAGTTTTCACAGAAGTCCTGAGATTCGGAGCTTTTGCTCAGCGTTTCTTTTATTCCCATTCTATATACAAAGACACAGAGAGTCTGAGAAGTTAAATAACTGCTCAAGGAAGGACAGGCAGGCACTGGTCATGGAGATGCTGAAGTTCCTGTCTCTTTGAATCCTGAGGCATGACTTCAGAAATTTCAGGGGCACTGTTCTTTAAGATACGATGAGTTCCTCCAGGGAAGACACAGAAGGGGTACACCATCAAGGTGAAAGATGGGAACAGGAGGACCCTGCAGAGTCGAGGAAAGATGTGGAAAGAGATGACCACCAGAGACCTGCTGTGTCTGCACCAGGGTTGGTCAATACTGGCCTTGATGATGGTCACAGATAGCACCCAAGCCCACCCAATTTAGTAGTATTAGAGAAGAAGTGAAACTAGAAGAGGAAAATGAAGAGCCCCAGTATATATGTGAACTTGCAGTCAATGTCAAAGCTATCCTTTCACACTAATAAAATAATTATTCAACAGTCCCCTTCTAAGGAAGATGCTCTTGGATTTTGCAGTTATTCTTTCCAGCATGCACCTCTCCAGAAGTTGATCCTCTGAGTTTGGTCAACTCAGCATAATGGGCCATCTTTGTGTCAATATCATTTGTGAAACATAGCTCTAAAAATCTCAATCTTGTTCTTCCCCTGCAGCGCTGATTGGGTAGAATTTCCACCACTCTGTTCCCATGTCTTTTATTTCGCCTTATGCTCAGACCATCAATGTTTCCTAGAGAATTTTCTCTAGATAGTTATTTCAAAGTGGAATAACCACTTTGAAATAATAAACCAGAAGGGTAGTATGTACACAACTTGATAGACCAGTAGACATACAACCTGGAAGACCAGTACACACATAATCTGATAGACCAGAGTACACATAATCCAGTAGGTTAGCATACACATATGGCCATGACACATTATGTCAGTTTAGGAGACTAAGAAATGCACAGATGCAAGGCACAGAGTTCCTTGAATTCCTCTAGAACTTTACCCAACAAACCTCAAGAGGATGCTTTTCGCATAGACCATAAAAGAGCTTTTTTTTTTCTTTCAGCTTACTGAGGTGACTTTTATTTCCATCTGTTATAAACAAGTGACATCAGATATGTTTACCTTATAAATTGATTTCAAATCAAATGAGTGAGGATAGTTCCTGTTAGCCTTGTAAGCACCATGTGTTTAGCAATAAAAACATATTAGTATGGGTGTTTCTTTGGTGAGCAAAAGAAATCTTACAGGGAAAACAGAGTTAAATGCTCTGCATGTCCCCAGTCATCTGCAATTTACTTACCTATTGTCCTGCACAGGGCACATCTGGGTTCATGCTACACAGAGCCTGTGTGCTAACATCTGGAAAGGTGTAAGACTAGCCGATTCATGGAGAACCATCTCATTATCAGCTCCATCCCATCTAGTCCCATTCCTGCCCTATTTAAAGCCTCTATGGAAAAGAACATTTATGAGACAAATGGTCAAAACAGTCTCTTATTGATAGAAATGCAATGTTGACAGCAACTCAGCAGAAGATAACTATGTCTCCTTCTTGACAAACCCAAGGAATTGGGGGCCTATGGGGTCCACATATTTCCGAAGAATCCCAAAGACCTCAAGAAATGCTCCCTGGAGAACCCTGTAGCTTTGCTGAACAGACATTGATTATTCCAGAATCTTCAACTTCAAATTGTGTTCAGAGATCAGGGAAGAACATCAATTGCTAAGTCGATTCAACTAGAGAAAGCTGGATATTTTTTTATAATTTTTTATTTTTAAAAATCTTTTAGTGTGTTATATATAATAGCAGGGTTCATTTTGACATATCGATAAACACATATAGCATAGTTTTCTCCATTTCATCCCTGACACTACCTCTTCCCTCCCCCTGATCCCCTTCCTTCTCTTTATGTATTTACTGATGCATGATAGTCACACCTAAAACTGGAATGCACTGTGACATATCCGTACACCTACCTAGTGTGATTGGGGTCTACTTCATTCCTCAGTTCTTCTCATTTCCCACCTCTTACCCTCCCACTTCATCCTCTACTTTTACATTAGTGTTGTTGATTCTTTCCTACAAGTCCTAGTTGGTGCTCTCTCTCTCTCTCTCTCTCTCTCTCTCTCTCTCTCTCTCTCTCTCTCTCTCTCTCTCACACACACACACACACACACACACACACACACCTTGGAGTCTATGCATTTGCTTTGGTGATTCTGTGAGGGCTTCTAAGAAATTGGAGTCACATGCAAACTTGCAGGGATTTAGCAAGGACTGATGGATATGGTGGTTTTTGCTGTTGGAGAGAAAACCCACTTGGAATCCTGAATATCCAATGTTAATTAGGATGAGGTTGAAAAGGGCCATTCTCTCTGTGAAAAGATCTCTCCTGGAAACAATTGCCAAATTAGCTCTGCAGGAATTTTCTGTGCAACAGGTGTCACATGCAATTTGCACATGGGTTGACATGGCTTCCCTCCCGCCTTCACGGACGGACGGTGTAGAAGGACAGCTTCAGGAAGCCAGGCTCCTCTTTAGACTTTAGAATTAAGTAGCAGTTGTTTTTTTTTTTTTTTTAAGTGCCATCCCATTCGGACAATGATACTACATGGAATGAAATGACTAATAATAATACTAAAAATGTCAAGTGCAATACTGAAAAATGTCAGTATTTTTTCATTCAACCATGTCAGCAGCAAATCCAATCTGAAATATGCTGACAATAGAGGAGCTATGAAAACCAATATACTTGATGAGCCAGCCGTCCAATAAATTATATATGTGTACATAGACATTTGTATGTACTTCCCCCAGAATTAAGAGATACAGGCCACGAGGGTCCAGGATGGCGTGGCACAGCACGGAATCACTTAGTTTACGCCCGACATCTGTCCTCCTTAAATGAGGATTAAGCTTAATATGGAGTGATGGATCAGGCCCCCCAGCATGATCAAGGCCCCCCTTCCCAGAAGGTCATGGTGTCTTTCATCAGGCCTGAAATGGCGCTACAATTGGAAATCGCGGCCAGCATTTGCCATGGCAGCCTCCCTTTGCATGAGGAAGAGGGACTCTGGGGTGCCACAGAAGTGTCTTATCTCAGTGTCCCAAAATATTTACTGCCATTTATTTTTATAGTTTTAAAGAAACTCACAATCATTCTTATCTTTCCTCTGATTGCTAAGATTTTTTTTTTTTAATGTGGAGATGAAAAGGAAGGGGATAGGCTTACCACCCAGAGAAGATTGCTCGGATCTCCATGTGTGTCATTGCTGTGCCTGAGACTCTTTAGCATGCGACGTTCCAGCTAACTATCAGGGACAAAGAGCTCTTAACGCACCTCACTTCTTACCCTAAAACTCATCACAAAGCCGTTAGATTAGGTGGGACGGGACACCTGAGTTTTCTCATCGGTTCTTCGGTTCGGGGAGCACCCATCTCTGGACATCTTTGGGAAAAAGTACAAATGGATTCTTTGTCCCACTCCGTTGCCAAGACTGCGTTGACCATCATAGACACTCTGCCCTCAGAGGGTCTGCAGTGTGCATCTACATGTCACGAGTGACCATGTTTTCTAATGACTTAGGAAAACATTTACAACTTAAGATGATAAGACAAATGTGCCTACGAAGCAGAAACTGGTTTGACTTCAACACGTTGACCAAGGTGCAAACTGTGGTGTGCTCAGGAACTGAAACTCTGCTCTGTTCTTCTCTAGTTTCCCAACTAAAACAATAAGCATAAATTGCCTTTTTAATAAAGAAAAATGATGTTGATGGCAGAAACAACAGTTATAGGTTTTTCTTTGCTATTGTTGTCATTATTAGGTTATTTGTCATTATGGTATTTTTAGTGAGCTGGTTGTAAAAAAAGAATAGAATGAAGGATAATGTGTGACCCTGCGCACCAGCCAGAGATCAAAGGGGACGATTCAGCCCTCTCCTTTCTTGGGGACTCATCCTGTGTCCCAGTCACTGGGAAATGCTCCCCCGGGTTGGTCTCACTATCCAGAGATTTTGCCAAAACACTAAAGAAGCTGCAGTAAAAGGGTTTTGTTTTGTTTCCTTTTTTTTTTAACTTAAACATACAAATTACTTTTTTTCTTTTCTTTTCCAGACTTACTGTGAAGGAACCAAGGTGTAGGGAATTTGAAACAAAGGTTGACATTTATTAAGCTAAGTGCTTCATGTGCACCATCTCATTTCTCTCCATTACTCACGAAGTTAGGGACCCTTGTGCCTTCAAATGTTTAGAAGAGGAGACTGAGATCAGTTGAGGAGAGGCTGGCCTGGGTCAACCCCAGATCTGTCTGGAACAAGAGTCCATTCTCTAAACCAGGATGACATTCATACATGCTTAGAAGGCAGCCACGCAGCCTGCAAGATATCCCAGTAGCACTTGGGCACGAGTCCTTGCAGAACTTTCCCACCTGCCACGTGCGGGGCTTTGCCACAGGGCTGGGGCTGCTGCAGGAGACGGATATTAAATGCACTGCCCTTGTACAGCCTGTGTTTCCTAGGATGGTCATATTGTGTCCCACATGCCATTTCTGCCTTGTCTCTTTTGTTCAATTATCTAGTCCCCCATCGTTACCAGACTGCTTCCTGGCCCTGAGCTTCGTAACACAGTTCAACACCTGAAGGGAGAGTCACTTCTCATTACTCTTCATTGAAACAAGTTCTTGATTATCGCACTCCACCCAAACATCCCGTTACATTTGTATCTGTGTGCTTGAGTGGGCTGGATCCTTAGCATCGACCAGGCACTGACTCACAGATATGCACATTTCCGATGCTAGACTTTTTTTCCGTGTTAGCCTCTAAAAAGCTCATTATGCCTTGGGGCCATTTTAACATAGATTTTAATCTTTTCTTTAGTATCTAAAAGTGAATGTTCATCTATGGTGATCAGTAACACTTAGATGATTAAAAGTATTGCAAATATTTTCTGTTATTTTCATTTGAAACTTGGTCTATATGCTCTTAACTCGGTGAAAGTTTTACAGTAAAAAACCAACCACATCAATTTATTCCTGTATTTTTTCTAACATTTTGCTTAAAAAGATCTTCCACTGAGCTTGAAAAGATTTTTTTGTACCTTTTTTTTTGTCCCAGAAAATTTATGTGGGAGACATGGAGAAGATAGTCACTGTCCCAAGGCGGAGTGTTCAATCATCTGCCTGTCTCCTCCCAATTTGACACACTCCCTTCTGCATACACTATGCATGCTATACAAAACCCAACCCAGAACTTCATCCTCTGTGCCACGTCTGTCCATTCCTATACTATTATCAAATTTTTAATGAATATGTTCTTATATCAGATAGATTAGATCCATAATCTCTTTCTTCTCCATATCAATTAGGGTTTCTTTTCTAACCCCCTCTCCCTATCAATTAGATTTTTATTGGTTCTTCTGCTTATTAATTCTTTCAGATGATTTTTAGATTCAACTTGTCATTTTAAAAGAGTCAATTAGGCTCTTGATTGAAATTCTTTTACATGTACAGTTTAATGTGGGACATGTTGAATCTACCATGCAAGACCTTGAAATGTGTCCCCAAGGCTTCTTCAGAAACTTGAAAACACTGTAATAAAATTTCTCCTATGTTCCTTGTTGACTTCATCCCAAGGCATTCCCAAGGCTTCATTTTTCTTGTGAATGGCTTTTCTCCCTTTCCCACAACATTTTCCCAACTCTTTATTGTTGATATTTAGAGGGCTAATTTTAAAATGTATAGAACATTTTTCTTCCTTTTTACTTTCCTTCAGCTCTCCCAATCTGCTGTAATGCACGTCTCCCTCGACGCCCATTCCAGCCCCACTTGCAGGCAGAGTGGAAAGAACGTGGCATTTGGTGCAGATGACATGGGCCCCAATGTATATTTGTGAACCTTAGTAACATCTGCTGCTTTGTCTATAAGATAGGCCTAGTGTTAATGACTGTAGCCCTCGTAAGAATTAAAACTCATATATGCTTTGTTTGTTCTAAATGTCATCCATCATTCTTTGAATGTAGATAGCTACAGTATATTGTGACAGGCACTCGTGTAACACTTTCTTAAGGGTGATATATTGAGTTAGGGTAGGTTAGTTGCTATAACAAACAGGCCCCACATGTGGCTTAACACACACACAAATCATTTCTTGCTCCTATGACAGTCAAGTGTGGGTGTTTCTGACCAGCTGTCTCTCTTGGATGAAGACTTCTTTAGGTCCTTGGAACCATTACAGTTGAACCAGTAGATGGGAAAGAGAAATCACTAAAGAATACATAGGAGGTTCTTGTGCACCAAGCTAGAAAGCCCCTTTGCCACCCCATCCTCTTTTTAGTAGCCTGAAGCACCTTACAGCAAAGGATGCTAGAAAATGCGGTCTAGGAGCAAGTGTTAGGTTTGTTGAGCATGTCAACATCTCTGCCACAGGTACTATTTGGAGGAAGGGGAGCGGCCCGTGTGCCAATGTGGTTGCTATTTGGGGAAAGGAGAGAGAGCACTTGTGCCTATGTGGTTAGTCTGAAAATAGTCCTGGAGAGTGGAGATTGTTCCTAGCTAAGCAAACTCCTTGTCTCCCAGCTTTCCACCCTCTTTCCCCCATAAACTATATGATCATGATTTTCAGCAAAGTCAGCCATACTTGTTTTTAAGCCCTGTCTGATAGAAGGTTAGAGGACACAGGGACAGGAGCCCACTTTGTTGTTCTGGTTTATGAGAAGGCACCTGTCACTGCCTCCATGAGACCTCACTCCAAATGTGGCCTCTACTTTCTGCACAACAGGAGAGCAACTGGCTCTCCCCGCCCACTCCTCCACCTTCCCCGCGGGCTCAGGCCTCTCCCCAGCTCCTCCCCACACACATTCTCTGGCAAACCTCAGTTTTGGAAGAGCGATTACGATAATAATAGAAATGATGGCTGAGCTTGGTGGATACTTTACTCCATCAGGCACTGTACAATTGACTGCTCCTCTCCTTACTCCCTAACAAGTCCGCAGGGAAGGGAAGACCCTTTATCATTCCCTTTTGGTGACAAACTGAGGTGCTACTGAATGGGGTAAGAAACATTCACACTCACAAATTGAGAGTAGAGAGAACTCAAACGTCAGCAGCTACCTGCCTGCAGAGCCTTCAGTGGGGATCACCGTGCTGAGTTCAAAAGTGCTCCCCTTTGCTCTGAGCTTACAGTCAAAACTTCCTGCTTCAGTTCACAGCTGTCTGCTGGTATGCCCTCCGATTTCCTCTCCAAACTCACCTCTTGTCAAGAGTGTGCAGACAAACATACACATGTACGTGGGCACACACACATTCAGACATGCACAAACGTACCAACACACACACACACAGAGACTCTCACACCAGAACAAGGTGAATTTCACCACTTGGGCCATGCTAGCTTTTCACTCCCTCCTGTGGCCATGTCCACTGGCCTTTGGACCCATACATTGAGTACCCAATTAAGGGTCAGGCACTATGCTAGGGGCTAGGGATATAAAAAACAAAGAAAAGAGACCTAAACCTTGCCTCTATTAAGTTCTATTCTATAGGGAAGAGAGATAGCAAACAAGCCAAGCAGAAGTCTGTGTTGGGGGGTATTGCTAGTGTCACAAAGTCACCAGAATCCAGGTAAGGCCTAAGGGTGTGGTAGAGGGGCTACTTTAGTTAGGATGCTCTCAGGGAAGACCTTTCTGGAGAAGGGATTTTTTTTTGGCCAATGGTGGCCCTACCAAGCTAGAAGAAAACCATCACAGGCAGAAGGAAGAGTTAGTGCAAAGCCCAGGATAGAGAGCCTGCTGGGCCTGATTGAGGAACAAAGATTGAGTCCCAGTCACAGGAAAGAAAAGAGCAACGCAGAGTGGGTGTCACAGATGTGGCCCATCTACAGGCCGCAAAGACAGTGGTCGGGTCGGGCCTGACTCCACAGTCAGTCACCTGGTGCTGTTTGGTTTTAAACTAAGTAATGACATGGTGGGATTTACATTTTAATAAGATCACTCTCACTGCTCTTGTTAAAGGCCAACTTGATGCCCTGAAACACTTCCTCCCAGTGCTGTTTAAAGGCAGCAGGAGTGGACATCATTAACATCCAATGACCATTTGATTTGAAAATTCTGCCTTATGCAAATTATGGAGAATCAGCACAGCGGAAAATATCAGTATTAACCAGTTACCACATCAAGTGCACCAAATTCTTATGACACGGAAGCTGGGCTTGTTTTTGTGTGGTTGTGTTTAGAACTAAGCTTGGCGTCTGGACTCTAGGTAGAGTCTGACCCTGCCTAGACCTGCTGTAAGTAGGATCAGTGGCCCATGTGATGCCCAGGTTGGCATTGGAAGTGTAAATATGTGATTTTCTCAAAATCTTCAATACTCTTTTTTTTTTTTTAAATCTCTTTGAAAATTTTTAAGAAGATTTTTTTTTTTTCTAAATGGGACTAACACTTTTGTCCCCGATGTAGTAGATCCTGCTGTGAACTTTGAAACGGAGCTGTTTCTAATGGAGCTGTTTTTGCAGGTGTGTTGTTCTGTGGTGTCCCATCCCACCCTCCAACAAATGCAGACTGACATTGCTTCTGAAGGAGGAGCACATTAGTAGACAGAACCCTAGAAAGAGCTGAGACTTGCAAAATAATGCAAAGGGTGATAAAAATGGGGTTTTGAGCTAAGTTTGGATCAAGAAAGAAAAGGAAGGGATTGGGAGCGGATGGTGCAACTCGAACAGATGACACAGAGAAAGCAGAAGTCCCCCGCTCCTGTTTTGCTTCTACCTTCTCCCCCAAGGAACAAGATTTGAGGGCTGGAAGGGATCAGTGCGCACTGTTCATACCAAGTAAGCATTAATTTTGGAATCAGAGCTCAGGGTTCCGCACACACCAGGGTGATGGCTCACTTACCTGCAAAGACCAAGAGTAGAGTGTGTGCAGATGTTGCTGTGTGGAGCCAAGCGTTGGGCCCAGGGGCAGGGAGATGGGGGGACCCCAACAGCTGCCCAGTGTAGCTCCTTCTAGCCACAGGGGCATGCAGAGCCACACTGCTCATCCTGAAAAACCAGAATCCTGGATGATTTTGTATCTGAGTTGCCAGACTTTTAAATGCTGGTAAAGGAGTCAGAAAATTCAGAATTTTCCAAAATGCTATGGGAATCCAAAGAATACCCATCTGAAGACTAGGCTGAGCTCAAGGCTGCCATTTTGGAAAATCTGATCTAAATTAACTCAGTTCTCCAGAGAACCTGGTAAATGACTCAATCCCTCATCAGCCAGTAGGAAAGGAGATACAAGAGGGGCCACAGAGAACTGCTATCTAAGATTTCTCCAAGGGTCAGTGTGGATTCCCACAGTAGATGACTGCCTGACCCTGACCGTTAGGAAATTGTAGACAAGGTTACTGGGGAGAATAAATGCTCCAAGAAAAAAAGGCACGGGTCCTGCTCTTAATCTTGGCTCAAGGAAGATCAAGGAGTTTTAAAAAAGCTGCTCGGTGGGAATTGAAGGAAATTATGCAGAGATGGCATGAAAGGAAGGCGGCATTGTCAACAGGGAGAAATGTGGTTGAGTTTATAGGAATTTTAGGTGAATCTGTGCCTAGATAATCACTCAAATCCCAAAGATATTGATTAACTGGTCAATAGGCCCCAGAGAAAACGTTCTGAGCAATCATTCCACAGGGATCTAACATGTTTTACATATTTTCATTAACTAGATAAAGAACTATCTGATGGCAGAATAGGTCTTAAAAGCATATTGGAAAATGTGCACTGTGCATTTGTATTAATTTTTGAATCAGACTGATATATGTTGAACTTTCAGCTTCATCATCACTAGTGACATTGCCTCTGCCAAATTGTGGAATATCTCTGACTTTTTATTCCCTCCTTAGCAACAGGGAGCTATGGCAGGCTCTATCTTCAATAGGTACTGTAAGGATGAACAGGGAGAATACAGGTAATGAGCTTGATACGTACCTCCCCGGGGAAAGGCCCAATGCATGCTGGCAGCCCAACCGATCACTATCGCTACCGTGATTGATACATTTGCAAAAGCTGAATCTTTTTGTAGTTCTCCTGGGCTCAACAAACTTATACCCCTCTGTGATTCCTTCACTGTTGAATAAAGGCATGAGTGAGTGAATGAACTAATAAATCTGCTATTCAAAATAAAAATTCCAAGTTTGGAAGTTAAAGTAAAAGGGAAGAAGCGCTTTCTTGCTGTTAGGAACTTTGAAGTCAGTCCAGTCCTCCTGCCCGAGGGTTCTACCATCAGAGGAGACACCGGTTGTAATTCTTGGATACTGAGGGTTGTAATCCTCTAGACTTTGCTCCCTAAAGATTCAGCATCTTTCACCCGTTTGGGGGCAGGTAACTGAGAAGTGCCCAGCAGGGTGCTGATTGACAAATGTTCTCCAGGTAAATACTGTGTGTGGTGTTCCACAGCAAAAGCCTCAAGAGCAGACTCTATGCTCAAATCCTCTAGAGTCTTCAAAGACCACGTAAGGTGGAACAAAACTAGTCACCTCACCTCACAGGGACAGGGCATTTAAGATCCATCTGTACCTTCTCCAAAGTCAGCTGCTGTGTTCTACATGGACACAGACCTGGGCTTTTACAGCGTGGGAGAGGGATCGTAGGGGCACCAGGTTTCCAGAGGGGAACAGACTCTCCGAGCTCCGGGTGTGACTGAGTCCGTCTAAGTCATTGCTACAACCATCCTCGTGCCCTCCGGCTAATTCCCTAAACTCCAGGTGGAAAGATCCTTTCATTTTCAGATATGGTTCTCCTGCCTCCACACTTTAAAAAAATCCTGCTGTCTTCCAATCAGGCCTAGAGTACTGATCAAACCCAATACAATGGCCTTCAACCATTACAGACCTGGCCTCTCAGACACATCACTGCCTGGTTACTTCCTACTCCCTCCTTTGAGTTCAGCACCAATTTATCAAGACGTCCTCTCTGACCTCCTGATCAGATCTAATACCCTTACTATAGACTTCCATTGCTTGGTCATCATGCCAACCTTACATACATACAGCCTGACACCCTTCCAGGGTGTCAGGGAGGCTGTAGGCAGGCAAGAGCCCAGTTCCCCATTATAGGAAGAGATAACATGGATTGAGTGTTCATTGCATACCGGGCTTTGTGCTGGGTGTTTGCAGGCCTTCAGAATCTCCCTGATTGCCTGTTGCAATCCTGTGAATTAAGAAATGAAGGCATAGAGAAATCAAGCAATTGCCCAAAGCGTGTCTATAATTTCCATGTGGGATCTGAACTCAGGTGGTTCCGGAGCTCATCCCTTCAACATGAACTCAGAGATTCTCAGAGTGGGGTTCAATGGACCAGTGCATCAGCATTGCCTGGACCTTGCAAATTCTCAGGCCCTACCCAAAAACTAGTGATTCAGAAACTCTGATGCCTGGCCCTGGCCCTGCAACCTGGATCTCAACCAAGACTCCCACTGATGCTCACGTTCACTCTGGCTTCCCAACTGCTGTTTGAAGCCATATTTCCCTATGATCATAGCGCCACATCTTAGGCACTTAATAAATGCTTAAGTGTGGAAGGCAGAAAGGGAGAGGAGGGAGGGAGGAAGAAGGCAAGCAAGCAAGCCTCCTCCCAAAGAACATTCTGAAGTAAGTGGATGGGGGTTTGCCGTGGCTGGACCATACTTTAATCTTCAAATTGCAAAAACATTAACATTATTGATTGATCAGACATCAATCCAACAGAAATTTAATTAAATTAGAATGTGTCACCGAGCAGACCTGGCTGCGTCATGCATAAATCTCAGGTAATAAGTTGACAAAGAGACAGCAACCATTGATGGCCAGCCCTGGCTGAACTGAGGGTCCGCCATTTTCTCTTCCCCAGCTGCAGAGGCCCTGTGTGCGTGCCCACACAGACACACACACACACACACACACACAAAACACACACACACACACAGAGAAGGTACAGGTAAAATGGGGTGAGCTCCTGATTTATGATACCCATGGAGTCCCCAGCAGCCATGACGTCCAAGAAATGCCCTCCCTGTGTGATTTACTGCTGTCCTGGTCTGGCTACACCATGTTGGGGGAATGCCCCAGCCTGGGTCCAGCCCTCGGCTAAAATGCTGACCCACGCTTACATCTACTGGGTGAGAGGATTAGCACTTGGGGTGTCCTCACGGCAAATGTGTCCTTTGGAGGAAGTCAAACCCTCGGAGGGCGGGAGACCTGCTCTTGCTTGGCCGGACAAAGAATGTATTTTGGTGTCAGTGAGAAGATGCACCTGCTGCCCCGCCCCCGCGGGCTCCAGCCCTCTCCTTAACTGGCTCAGTCTGGCTCACCCTGGGCAGGCCAGGGGCGTTGGCACTGAGGGGCTGGCAGAGCATGTCGGGAGGAGCAGACATGCCCTGGAGAGGCCACCATACCGGGAGAGGTCTGAATTCTTTGGGGTAGGGGACAGGGGTGCCTGAGGACAAGATAATCCAAGGGGGAGCAGAAAAGAAACCAGAGAAGCAATGCTCCGTGACGCATGATAAATCACCCCGCTATTCTGGTCCCGGGTCAGGAAGGCTCCCAGAGGAGACCCTCGGATCGGTGATCTCTGGAACTTAACCCCCCACTTTCATTGCTTGCTCTCAATCAATTGCAGGCCTGCCTTTCCTTTTTAATAGCTATGTTCCGCAGAAAGAAAGGACACCATGTGACAAGCAGATGTTCTGGAGAGGCCACCGGCTGCCCCCCTGCTGGCAGCATTTATTCCTGAACCCCCTCTGGGCGTATCCCAGGCCTTGCTCTCAAGCCCGAGGTCTGCAAAACTGCAACCCAGCCAGGCCCAGGCCTGCTTTTGTAAATAGGGTTTTATTGGAACACAAATTTGTTTATACTCTCGGTGGTTGCCTTCCTGCTGCAAAGGCAGAGTGGAGTCGTCGGGACAGACACAGTCTGGACCACAAGGCCAAAAATATTTAATATCTGTCCCTTTATAGAAAAAGTTTGCTGATCCTCAGGCTAAAGAAGTGGCGAGTGGCTGGGGACCTGGGCTCAGGATGCGGACTGTTCTGGGCTCAGAGCCTGCTGCCTAAGAGCCATGTGACCGTCCGGCGAGTAGGGATATCTCTGTGGGCTTCCATTTCCTCCCCTGGAAGTGAGGATAATAATAAAGTCACCTCCATCACAGAACATTAGGAAGATGAAATAGGTTGCAGCATTAAAAAGTGGTTGTGATAGAACCAGGAATTTCACATACGGGGCTCTCCTTTAAGCACATAAACTGCTTCTAAGCAAAGATTCACATTGCTCCCATTCATAGGTAAAAGGTGTCTCAAGTGTGCAAAAGTGAGTCCAGGCAGGAATAGACCATCTCAACCCTGGTCAGAGGCATGGAGTCGGCCTCTTCCTCTCCCCCTCCCCCAGGCTCTGAGGCAACCTCGGTAAATTTTATAAAGAAACACATTTCATCACAAGACCTACGCTGGCATTTTTTGGGGGATGTGCTAACACTTGGAACGTGAAGGATGTCCCAACAGATCATGTGAGCGAGGGAGATAGGAACACTGCTGAGGAAGTGGGAACTTCCTTGAATGTCCCTTTCCTTTGTCCTCTGAACCCCAACACTTGCCCTGGTTGGATCCTTGCCAGCAGGGACGCCCATCCGCCCTTTCCTGGCAGGGCTGGCCAGGTTACTGGACCCCTAGGAGTTCACAGGGACCAAGGGACCAGGGCTGCAGCTGGGGGCTTGGTAACAAGGGCCTCCCACTCCTCTGGGGCTAGAGGAAGGGTTAGGGACACTGTGCATTCTTGGATGGTAGGACCCATGTCTTCAGATGCAACTAAAAAATACCATTTCTGGTCACAATAACCAGCATCCACTAATTCAGGTGCTATGCTAAGCACATTTTATTTAATCTTCACAAACACCCAGTGGGACAGATAACTATTTTTCTTCCCACTTACTAAGAAAACAAAGACTTAAAGAGGTTAGATCATTTTCTATTTAATATACTATGGGAAAGAGAGCCAGGATTCCATCTCCAATATGGCGCCCAGCCCACAGAAGTTACCCAATGTGTATCTGGACGTATGAGTGAGTGGGTGAATGATGGCGCCGTCATGATGGCGCCGTCCTGTACGATTCTAGACCCTGTGTGTTTTACACCACGCACCACTGTCTCCTGTTTGTCTCTGTATTCCAAGAACCAGAGCAGACGAGAGGCACTCAAATGGTTTCGTTAACTTGGAAAGGACAACAGGTTGGAATTACAAAAATCAGGGTTTCCTCCAAATCTTTTGCCAACGGGGCAACATACCGCCTCTGTAGCTTGGAATAAAGAGGAGAGGGGCTGCGGGGTGGTGGTGGATGAAGTGTACAGGTTGGTGCCTGGGAGATGGCGAGTCTCAGTAAAGGGCAGCTCAACTCCTCACAGGTTTTGTTCACATTGCATTATCTCCACACGAATCACCACCCTCATTCTGTGGGTGTTTGTTGAACAAATTGGAAGGTGTGTGCCATCTGACAGCTACCCATCCGTTGGGCTTTGCAACCTGAACTTCCTCTAGGGAAAGAAGGTGACGAGGACAGGTGGTGAGCTAGGAGAGGCAGCTTTGTGCTTCACAGCGGAGCCTCTCTGCCCACCAATCTACATTTTCTCCCTTCCTCTTATCTTGCAGTTCTTCATAGACCCAAGTTCAGCACAGAGAGTTTGGCAGACTCTGGTGCTGGACCCTCAGAATACTCTGCTATTATTTCCCACCTGGAGATATAAAACAAACAAAAACCCAAATAAACTGAGGCCTGGAGATATCATAGGGTTGGCGCAGGACAGCTGCTGGGTGGCTGTGTTAGGACTGTGGTGTTCTAGGGGGTCTGTTTCCTCCTTAATCTTTCTCTGTCATCCAAATTTCCATAATGGGTCTAATTTATGTTTCTTTCCAGAGGAGGAAAGCCCTAAAAAGAGATAAGAGCAAAGTCACTGCAACTTTGGAGAAAGCAGCGCTGCTGACTATGGACATGCACTCTCCCTGGCCCATAAGACAGAGCGCAGTTCCCTGCAGCACTGACCCACAGCCGTCTTCCCTGCCTTCGCTGACTCAGGCTTTCCCGCAGCTTCACTCCTTTCCCAGGGCTCTGGGCTCACCTACAGGGAGGTCCCCGAGTCCTCATCTGAGCTAAGTCCTAGGGGAAAACTCAGAGGGTGGAGATCCCAGCGGGACTTCAAGCAGCTCCAAGGCCAGCAGTGGAGAGAAGAGTGAAGATCTTACCCGGAGAAAGGGACAAACAGCCATGAGACAGCCAGCAATTCCTCTCCCAGGCATCTACCCAAGAGGAATGCGAATGGGCACACAGAGACTGTGTGGTTTCACTCACAGGAACATCATTCCTCATGGTCCCAAAGTGGAAATAACCGGAACATCCATCAGCTGGTGGCGGGTGGAACAGTGTGCTGTACCTGCACACCAAGACACTAAGAACGAGAGGCGCACGCCTGCTCCGTCAGGATGGACCTCAGGACGGTAGACTAAGGGAGCGAGAGGGCACGTGTTGTAAGATCCCGTTATGTGAAGCGTCCAAAAAAGGCAAATCTACAAACAGGAAGTAGATAGGTGACTGCCAGGGGCTTGGAGGTGGGAAGAAATAAGGCGTGACAGTAAGGGGCACGGGGCTTCCTTCTGGGGTGGTAAAGGTGTCCGTAAACTAGAGTAGGGTAATGGTTGCACCACTCTGTAAACATACAGAAGCCCGTGACGGTTCACATTTTAAAGGATGAGTTTTATGTAACACATGTGTAAATGATATCTCATTGTTGTAGAAAAGGAGAGAAACTGGCCTTGGAGGGGAGAGTCCTGAAGGAGCAATGGGGCCTGTGCCCACGGAGGCCAGCCCTGCAGGGCGCCCAGCCAGGGGCACTGACCCAGCTCCCGCCCTGCTGCAGCACCCATTCTGATGGGAAGGACAGGCCCCAGCGAGAGACATCCCTGCTAGAGGCTGTGCTGAGGGCCAAACTGTGGACGCGTCTCTTGTTGCAGGACCGAGGAGCAGAGGTCTGGACAGAGCACAGCTTTGCTCTGTGCCCCATCCATGCCCTGGGCTCAGAGTGAGTGTCCTGGGGAAAAACCCTACAACAGTCTTGTCCTCTCTGGAGGGGGAAGTGCCCGTTTCTCTTTGTAAGCCCTGGATCTCTGGGTGCTCCCCAGGTGGAAGAGTATAGGGACAGTCCCAGGGTGCTGAGACCCAACAGGCAGCAGGGACATGGGGTGTGACTGACATGTTCCATGAGCGTCTCTCCTAGCAGCCCAGGGCAAGCGCTGAGGGATGGAGCCCCTGCCGGGCCTCCCAGGACCCACTGGCAGGACATGGTCACATCTTCTCCCTGGTCCCTCTTGCACTGATGCAAATGGCCAGTGGATATTCCCGACACAGAGGTGGGAAACCCCTGGAAAGAGCTCACAGCTGTTTCCTAAAACAGCAGAGAAAATAAGGAGAGAAGCTGCCTCGGCTTCTCACAGCCGAGATCCAGGGCGCACGGAGCTTGGCGGCTCCCCTGAGCTTGGGCCCTACAGAGGGCGGTGGAAAGGGCACCGGGTGAGCTGTCTTTATGACATTATTGATTTATTCTCCACCTGCAGCTGAAAACTATGCCCGGACAGACAATAAAAATAAGTACTTAACCATATCGCCAGCTCCGCCGTCAAAAATGGATTTTACACTTAAAGATACAGCTGATCTGGGCGAGGGTTTTAATGACATTTTTGAGTTTTAAATTAAAAAAAAAAAAATCAAATCTTTAAAAAAATTAAATGAGAAATCACCCACGTGGCTCTTTGTGGGCTGCCTCGCCTCACGCCTCCAGGCATGGGGGTTGGGGGCTTGCATATGTAACAGGGGAGTGGGGAGGCCTGGGGGATGTGGCTTCCTTGGTGGAGATGAGCAGACCCGGTCCACGGAAAGGGGTAACTGAGCAGGATGCAGGGAGCAGGAGAGGGAGGTGGGGAAGAAATGGGAGCCCCAGGAACGGATGGGGTGGGGGCTGGGCTGGTTATTTACAGTCTTTAAATTAGAGCTCAGGGCCACCCCCTCCCTCATCCAGGTCTTTCCAGATGGCAGTGAAGAAGAGTCGCCCATGGGCAGCCTTCGTGCATCCTGGATTTACCTCTTTGGAGGCAGTTACCCCTGCCTGTTTTATACTATTGCTATTTCTAAAAATGCCAGTCTCCTCGGGCAGGAGTTACGTCTGGTTAATCCATAGGTTTCGATCGCTCAGCCTGGACCTGGGCCACCAGAGACTACTGAGCGCACGGCTGGGAGGCGGAAGGGAAGGGAGATGGCAGGATCGGGGTGCAGTGAGCTCAGGGGCTGTCTGTCAAGCAGAGCGCCTTTGCATCAGCCCCCTGGAGAGGCTGATGAGGCTGGGCTGGGAGACAGGGAGAGACTGGGTCCTAAGTGGAAGAGTGCCTTGCTCCTCAGCCCTTATTTTTCCTTCGGTGCCCATGAGGCCTCGGGTTGCTCGTTTCTCTGGTGATTGTAGAAGCCCTGGGTACAGCCCTGCCTGATGGCCCACTCCCAGGAAATCAAAGTTAAAAGATCTGCTCACCGCAGTCTGAGAGGTGTCCGGAGCATGTTGCTGAATTAGGAGGGATCTGAGCACCATGGCCTGGGATCGCTGACTTCAAACACTGACACAAGCCAAGCAATGAGAAATGTGTGGTTTCATCTGCCAGAGACCCTGGCCCCTGCTGCACTTTCTAGACTCCGCTGGTAGCAGGGCGGATGATGGCGGCACCATCTACCCCCTCGGATGAACACAGTGTGCGTGGAGGCTGCTGAGCCTTCTGACTTAGCATTTCTAGAAGTTTCCTTTCAATGGCCATGGGTGGTTCAGCTGTGCCCCTTCTGCTGCCTTTATGACACCTTGGGAAGAACGTGAACTTACACGATCGGAGGGAAGCGGACATTTACTAACGGCTGTCCTGGTGCTGGGCGTGAGACTGAGTGCTTGTTACATGTACTAGCTTTTGAGATTAGTAAATACAGTGATCGTGTCTGACGAGGAAGGATGATGAAGGAACTCTCTGGAGAGATGGGAATGTTCTAAATGGCCTTAAGGGTGGGTACCTCCTTTGGTCTTAATGGAACAGCTAAGGGTCTGTGTATCCAGGTATATTGGTTTGATCTTAATATCTGTAAAAAAAAAAATAATGCTCAAGTGCACAGGGCAGAATGGGAATCATTACCAAAGCCAGGTGATGGTATGTGAGGATTTGAGGCACCTGTTGTAGGCAGAGTTCTAAGATGACCCCAGAGATGCCCCTGTATGATCTCCTCCCCTCCATTGGGGTGAGGACCTGTGAGTGTGCCGGGCTGTTATTCCTGTGACTGTGTCCCCTTCATGGTAAATATGAAGCAATTTCACATCTATGATTAAGGTTCCTAGCCAGCTTGGTTGATTCAAAGGGAGAGTACCCTGGAGGGCCTGGCCTGATCAGATGAGCCATGAGGAGAGAATTTGGGGTTTCCTGAACTCCCAGACTCAGAGCAGCCAAGACTTTCTCTCTCTGACCCTGCAGAAGTGAGCCTCAGATGAGACCCGCTGGCAAGACCCTCGCAGGAGACTTACGAAGCTGTATCCAGAATCCTTACCCACAGAGAGTATGAGGAAAAAACACACAGGTGTTATTCCAAGATATTACCTTTATGGTACTTTGTTACACAGCAGCAGGTAACTAGTAAAATACTTTGCATTTGAAATTTTCTGGGACACAAACAGTTAAATCAAGTGCAATGGACGTTTAAGAGAGTGAAGGACAGTGTTAGGGAGCATGGACATAGACCCAGATTTGCCTCCCAACTCCACGCCTTTCTTGTATTGTGGTCTTGGCAAATTTACTTGTTCTCTCTGACCCTCGGTTTCTTCATCTTCACCATGAGAGGGACAAGAGGGTTCACTCCGAGAGCATTCTAGCAGAGAAGCAAGAGGATCAGGGTATTCAAAGTGCAGAGTGTTGGAGAGGACAGATGTCAGTGTGGTGAGAAGGGTGACAAGATGACAGTGAGTGAGCAGGTTTGTCTCATGACAGAGAGCTGCTGTCACCCGTTTCCTTTGTCACCTTAGGCAATGGAGCCCATCATCTCTGAGCTTTGGTGCCTCTACCACTGACGTTTTTTAAAGATGTGCTTTCCTATTATAAGAGCTCGCGTGTGCAGGCCTGAGAGCTGCCGTGGACACTCACATTATTGTCCATGACCATCTTGAAGATCTTTCCTGGGTGTCTTGTCCCAGAAGGTCAGGTGCCACCCCCCACCTGTCACGGGCAATGAGTCCCACCTCAAGGACATCAAACATTCTTGACAAGGCCGACAGAAGTCCCCAGAACACTCCAGGGCAAGATGGGAACAAGGACTCTAGCAACGGTTGAAAGGACCCAGAGAGGGAACTGCTGTAATTAACTTAATTTGAACTTGGCAGTGGCCACAGCTGTCAATGACACTCCTCCCCCTGGGGAAAAGGTGCCACCGGATCATTTTAATGACCATGAGGGCTTCTGTTGTTCACTGTGGCTGAAAGATGCCACTTCAAGGGCTGCAGGACCTAGGAACTCCAGCCCCAGGAGGGGCAGGGATTTTCTGGACATGGACACGGCAGTGGCCTTCAGTCTCTCAGCTGGAGAGGACCAGCCTGACAGTGTTTGCACGAGGAAGGCCTTGGTGCCTGGCTGTCTTGGGTAGAAAACGCCCTCGGCCTCATCTTCTCTTCCAGCAAAGGGGAAGCATCTCAAAGGCCCATGCTCCCACCAGGTCCAGACGCTGGCCGAGGGTCCCCCTTGCGGGGCTCGGCTCCCAGCACCCCCTCAGCTGGATTTGTTTCCCTGTCCTGCCCTGGTTTCTCCTTCACCTTCAGCTACCTATTTATCTGCATTTTGTTTATTACAGCGATTTTGCAGGCTGCCCCAAATTCACTGTGGAATAGGCGACTTATTTAAAGAAGAATAAACACTGAGATGCAGGCATGATTCCCCTCTTTGATAGATAAGAAGACGAAAGCTGCAGGAGGAGCTGCCCACGGCCTCAGGACGGCTGAGTAGGGAAGTGCACATTTCAGACTAGGTGAAAACCCCCAGCCCTCCCCCCACTCTGCCACCCTGCGGCCAGCGAGGACCTCAGGGGCCTGGAAGGAGGCGCTGCTTTCACATACCAAAGCCCCCCTCGTCTCCAAGCCTGCAAAGAAGCTTCTGAGTTCCCTGTTTACATATCTGAGAACCAGGCCCGGTCTAGGGAGGTTCAGGAAACTGCCAAGGTCACAGGGCCAAGGGCGGTGGGACAGAACTTGAGACAGGGGGACAGCTGCACTCATGCAAGGCTGTGGCTTCCATCAGAAAACAGGATCAACGTCATCAGTCATAGGAACGGGACCTGCATTCCATCAAGCGCTATATCCCTGGGCTCCTAGGTACCATCCAGCACCCTGTGTCACCCCAGAGGAGCTGTAGACCGTCTGTCCTGGTGTAGCTGTGTATCATCCTGTGTCCCGACCCGTGAAGCCTCCATGAAGTCGATAACCCACCATTATTCTTCTGGGTCTGTGTTGCGTGAAATCCCGAATGGTTTACTTCGAATGTCTGAGTAAGCTATGGGTAGAAGACCTGCACTCTACTTTGGAAGTTCTGTGCCTGGATGGAATTTGTCCAGGAGGGGCTGTTAGTCCAGAACTTCCCCTGTTGGTCTCTCCCCAGGGTCTAGCAAACTCGCCCGAATCTGGGGGAGCTGGTGGTCAAATCCATCTCCCAGAACTTGGTTCCAAGTCCTTGAAAATGCATCCTGTGCCACACTCTGGGCAGGATTGGTGCTTCCTTGCAGGAAGGGAAGGAAGGAAGAGGCCGCCAAGTGCCCAGGCCTGCGTGGCTACTGTACACCAGTGATTTCATTCTCTCGCCTCTTGGCATGGCTGACCTAATTTTAAGATGAAAAAGCTGATGATCTGAGAAATTGTCGCTTGGCTCCAATCACAGGGTTAATTTGTGATGGGGCTAATATTTGGACCAGATCCTGTGGCCCAAATGCCCATACTCCTTTCCACAGATTTTCAGCGGTCACCTGATTTCTACTGATAGGTCACTGATAAGGTGACCAGTAGAAAGAGTCCTGGCGTCCCCACAATAGAAGAATTCATGGAAGCCCACCTACTCGCTGCCCTAGATCAAGGTCCAGGGTGTACGATTCATAAACGCTCTGGCTTGTCCCCAAACATCCTTGACCGTGTCACGCAGTCTGAGATAGCACCTCTCGGAACCTCCGTTTCAGAAAGTCAAACTCCAGGGTCCACAAGCTGCGGCTGGTGGGCTGAGAGCCCTACCACGCAGAAGGGCCTGCTCCAATTCCCCAATTAGTAACATGTTGTCGGGTTCAATTCTCTTCCAGGTGAAATTGGGCAGGCAGAATTCCCAGCTGAGGTAAAAGACACTCTTTAAAAAACTGTTTTACAAAATACATTTTTAATTGGCTTGGATTTTAAGATAAAAACAGCCTAGTCCAACCACAATGTGGCGTGACCCAGATTGGGATCAACTAGGGAGGGAGGAGGCAGGAAGGGGCCGGGTCCTCCTCTAGGACGAGGTCAAAGGCACAGCCATCACCCTGCAGGAGAAGTGTCCGTGGCAGGGGCTTCCTGGTGTCCTGAGGCTCTGCTCTGTTTTGTGCCCGCATCCAGATGTTCTCAGCTTTCACTATGAGGAGAAGGCAGGAGGGGTGGGATGGGCCATAGCTCTCTTGGGGAAGGGATCTCAGAGCCAGGGACAGAGCTGGGCAAGGACAGTCAGCCTGGAGCCAGGTGTGAACCAAAGCCTGTGTCTCATCCAAGGGTGGACAATGACTCCAGACAGAGCAGAGGCCACTATGCACTCACCAAACCCCACTTCCTATTCTTCAGGGAAAACAGCTAGACTACATTTCCCAGCATCCCTTTCAGTTCAGATAGGGCCATGTGATTTGTTCTGGCCAATAGGATGCGAGTGAGTAGCTGAGGCCATTTCCTACCTGGGCCAGGAAAGTTTTCATTCCCTTCCCCTCCTGCATCTGCTAGCACAGGAGAGGGGAGAATGGAGAATTAGAAAAAAATGGCAGAATTGTGCTCTGGAGCCTTTGAGCTACCACTTGGAGGCGATCCTCTCAGCAGGAACACCCTCAGGGAGTGGTGTCTGTGTGACAATTTGATATTTTTTTCTGTTGATGCTTTTAAACATCTGTTACCCTTCCATGACTAATAAACAAGATGGGAAACATAAAGACCAAGGAAGCATTCTGAGCATAAGACGGCCTGGGATAAGAGAAGTGGTAACTAGGAGGGGTAACTAGACAAGCCCCAAGACATGCAGAGTGGAGAGGGGGTGGGTATGGGGCTCCCAGCCACAGCTGTCTTGATGGGGAGGGCGCCCTGTGGACTCATGCGGCCCCCATGGTGGCCTGTCCCGCCTCCTCCTCTCCATCCTCACGAACAGTATTCCTGGATCCTGAGATCTTCTACATTCAGGTCTGGTGATGAGCACCTTCCATGTTTTATCTCACTCCATGTTTCTTCCTTCACAATTACCCTCTGAAGGAGGCTCTGTGACAGTCCCATTGTGCAGGTGAGCAAGTGATTTGCCTGAGGTCACCAATGGACACTGCCCTTCTCTATAGTCCTACTCTTGACCACCCACTGTGAAAGCCTCCGACTCCTATCACAGTCTTGTCTCTCATACCTTTCCTTCCTTCCTTCCTTCCTTCCTTCCTTCCTTCCTTCCTTCCTTCCATCCATCCATCATCTCTCCCCTTCCTCCAGCCCACATTTCCTCCCTCCACCCCCTCCTCATCCATCCAAGGACTGATTCACTCCTGCATGTCTGAGCTTCCTCTGCCTCCTGGACACAATGCAGGCCCTAGCACAGAACCACCTGGGTTCTAGAAGGATCCACCTGGGTGGGGGAGATGGTCCCAGGAAAGTCTACTCAATGATGCATGAGCTGAGCAAAGCCACTTTGACAGCAGGGTGCAGCCTGCTCCAACTTGGGCAGATTCTCCTGACCCCAGCCTGGAAGTCAGCCTGCAACTGGGAAAGACTGCAGCCAGGGTGGCTGGTGCAGCGGAAAGTGCTGGGTCAGGGGACAGGTTGTGGGGAGGAGGGTGACAGGACAAAGGCTGTGAGAGGCATTTGCAGCTGTGGGGAGCTCCTGTGAAGGAGCCCCGACTGGCTTGGGTTTTGAGCTGGTCCTGTCTTGGTTGCTCTCAGCCCATCCTCCCAACGGGGGAGACCACAGTCATGTGACAGTTTCATTTCCCCCAGAACTTTCTTGGCATTTCCCTTCTTCTCCTTTCCCTCTATCTGGGGGTTCGTTTCCTTCCGCAGGGGAAGTGCAGTGTGCAGTTGGCACTTCTGCAGAGTTCCAGGAGGAGCCTCAGCGCTGCCTCCCGCCTCCAGCCCAAATCTCCACCAGGAGGATGGAGAGAAGGGAAATCGACGACCTGGTCTTTTACAAAACCCGAGCTGGCTGCCTGGCTGCCCAGAGATGCTATCAATTGATTAACATGCAGCCTGCCAGCTCCCGCTTGATAAGAGAGCGCGTCCTACAGGGGAGCCTCCAGCCCCTTACAGAGGAGCTCACGCCTCCATCACCACCTGCCCTTCCCACGCCCCCTCCAGTTCCTGTGCTCATCCCTGCACACGGGGTGGCACGGGGCACCTTGGCAGCCTGGCCCCCCAGGACTGGGTGGCAGCTGCAGGAGGTAATCACCAGGCTGCCTGCTCCCTGCAGAACAGAGCCACCTCTCACTGGCACCTGAGGAGGGGTCCGAGGAGAGGGCATGCCAGGACAGGGGGGCGCTCCGCATCGCATCCCTCTTCCCTCCTTCCTTCTTCCCATCAGTAAATGTGCATCGGGGCTTCTGAACAAATGCTGCTGGAGGAAACGGAGCAGGGAACGAAAGGAAAGGAGCAAAGGGAGAGGAAAGGAGGGAGGGAGAAGGGACAGAGCCATCGGCCATCAGCTGCGCATCAGGGGAGCTGGTGCCAGGAGGAACAGGGACTGCGAGACCGGATCATGGGGATCCTCTGAGGAAGTGACAAGAAGAATGAAAATAAGCTTCTCTCTGCTGCCGCAGAGGCCAGGCAGACGGGATCCTGCTCGCCCGAGGCTACGGGCTCACTTAACTCAGAGAAGGTCAGGGTGGCTGAGCAGAGGGACTCAGTGAAGCTGGCGGGCTAGGCAGCCAGGAGGGCGTGGGGACCTGAGATCTCCAGCCTCCCTGGGTTGGGTCTCCATTCTCTGGGCAACGCTCAGGCAGTGACATGACCTGCCGTGATCCTTGCCATCTGTGCTCCCTGGACTGGCTCCCGGTGGCAGGTCAGGAATGGGAGTCACCTCTCATGGAACAGTGGCCGTCCTGATGAGTATCAGCAGTGCCAGGGGCAGAAGGGGTGTGCTGGATGGGGAGGGCTCAGAGCAGACGTAGCAGCTGCAGGTGCCCCGTGCGCCTTCTCTGCATCTTACACTCGCACTGTCTGGGACATCCGACTGCATGGCTATTCCGTTTCTGGGGCAGTGGTGGGGAGGGACAGGGGCTAAGAACCCTTCCCAGCAGTCACTTATCCAAAAGCACCACAACCCAGGTTGGAGTCCAGGTTCCCTAAGACCCAGGCGACCTCCCTTCTCACTAGGCACCGGCTAAGCCAGGGTCGTGCTGGAGATGCCCAAGATGCTGCCACTGTGGGTCCCCACAGTCCCTCTCCCCAACATGGGCTCTGGCTTCTCCCCGCCCAGAAGCAGAGCATTCAGGTGACCCCGGCCCATGGTGGCTGAGAAGGGAGCAGAGCCCAGCTGTCTGCAGATAACCCAGAGGGGTCTCATTCCTTGGGGCCACACACACGTCCACTGGGCGGTCATAGGCCCAGCAGCAGCTCTCGGGCCTCCTGTGTGAGTGGTGAAGGGTTTCCTTCAACAGGAGAATGGACCAGGACAGCCTGCCCTGGGAGACGCCTGGGGCATATTCCAGGTGGCAGCTGAGCCAGGTGCCTGCTGCGAAGGTGGAGCCCTGACCCTCCTGGCAGCTCCAGCCCTGGACTGTGGTCTCTGTTGAGGACCAGGCTGGGAGCTGCTCAGCTAGTCCCTTCCTGCTGGAGCAAACAACTGTGGCCTTGGAAGAGGGGCGTGTGTGTGTGCAAGTGAGCCGGCAGTTGTGTGTGTGCAAAGGCATTTGTATAGAAAGCTGCTCAACAAGAGGAAGAACCCAGAGGTCTGGCCCAAGAGAGTCAGCATCCTGGGTGTGGTGAACAGGACTGAGGGTCACACCAGCTTGTGTCCTGGACCTACCCTTATAGGTCCCAGGACCCCTGGAAAAAGTGCTCAGCTGTCCCAAGCCTCAATTTCATATCTACAAAAACAGATAACTTGCTCTTTTGCTTGATGCGCCTTAGGAAGATGAGACCTGTTGAGAGCCACAGCTGAAGGGGCCCCAGCAAACTTCCAGCTGCCGGCTGATGATTGGCTCACAGCGGCCCCAGCAACATCTAGCTGATTGGCTCCTCTGCGGTGATGCTCATTGGGCTGTTTCCCTGCCCTTTCAGACCATGGAGCTGCTCATTGGGGGACTTTTTTGGCTCCGCCCACGCGACCCAGCCAATCGGCCTCAAGAGCAGGAGGATGGGGGGAGGTGGTGAGGCTTGTGTTGGAGGGAGAGGCTGGTGGGAAGCCGGTGGTGGCAGTTGGGCTCTGAGGGTTTTTCCTGAGGAGCGGTTTTGTTTGGCGTGTGTGGTTCTAAAAATAAAGTTAGTTTCTTTTGACAAGTGGCTCCTGATTGTGCCCAGCCAGACTGCAGCAAGACCTGATGTTATGTGAAAAGATTTAGCATGAGAACTGGTATACAATAAACACTCAATAATGGCCTGTTCCCTCCTGGATCAGCAATCTCTTCTTCAATCCCGTGTTACTACTCACTGAGTGAGAGTGTCTTAACCTTTCTGTGCCACAGGTTTCTCACTTTAGAACAGCGACAATAATAATAATACCTACTTGACAGCGCTGTTTGAAGAGTGAATAAGTGAATACGTTTATGGTGCTAGGACAATTAAGCTCTGTCCTTTGCATGTATGCACCCACTTGTTATTATTTGATCTCATCACACAGAGGCACTGAATCTCCAACGAGGCTGAGTGCTCTCCATGGACCAGGGCTGAGTTGTTCTCCTGAGAACCTAGCACACAGTACATGTGCCATACGTGTGCACTGGTTTGTATGCTGAATTTCGTTGAATTCAGTCCATAGGTACAAGCTAACCGCTGGAGACAGCAAAACTTTGCAAGAAAAAGATGTTTTTGTTTTTATCTTTTTAAATTGCTTTAGAAATTTTTTAGATGAGGTGATTTTAAAGCACCATTGAACTTCCCATGTGTCTTCTCTAAGCATGAAGACCCGCTGGGTCCCTCCTGGACCTACCTTTTCTCCAAAGGACTTACACATCCAAACGCGGGACATAGACATCGTGTCTGGCCAAACAGGAGCTAAGTTGAAAAGGGTCCACGGGTGGCCAGCGTCGGGCAGAGGCACAGAGTGAATTAGCAAATTAGCAGAAATGACTTCTGCAGAAAGACTAATAAAGCATCCATCCAATAATGGGATGGATGTGTCACTTGCAAGGCACCCTGCGCTCCTCACAGACAGAATCTGGGTCCCCGCGGGCCACGGGGGTGGATTTGGGAAGCCTTGTGGGTCATTCCAACGCACCTCAGAGGAAATAAAAGGCCCAAGGCAAAGATGAAGCCTGACCATGGAGCGTGGTGCGTGGCCCTGGGACCATCGCTGCCTCTCGCCCAGGACTTCCCCTGACAGCTCAGGGTCCCTGTCCCATGTGGGGCCTGACCTCTTGAGTTTTGGAGGTAGGGGTGCAGTGGTGGGCAAGGGGAGCATTTATGATGGCCTCGAAACTCAAAATAATTAGTTGGAGAGTCAGGAGAACAAAGTTGTCAAAAAAGGAGTAAAATATATTTTCCAATCAGCCATTTCCACTCATCTTTGGCGGGGGGGGGGGGGGGATTGAAGTGACCATATAGCTACACTGATCACTTGAATGTCTTTGAAAATGTTAGGATAATCTGAATCAATGTCAGTGTAGGCCACGTGTTTATCAGAACTAAAACATGAACATCAAAACCTCACTCAGGGACTGATTTTGTTTCTGCTGGCTTTCGGCACCCAGGTTGCAAAAAAAAAAAACAAAAAAACAATGAGCTTTGCAAGACGGAAAGAAGATTTTCAAGCATAGAGGGATCTGTTCTTGCTCACACGAACGAGCTAAATAGCTACCTTTACAGCAGGACTTATCAGTGCCTTTGATGAGTTAAGTCATAATGGACATTATAAACCTCCAAGATGGAGAGACTGCAGGGAATATTTCTCAAATTCATTTGACCACCAGTTACCCTCTGCAGCATCATTTAGAAGTATCAGTAGCTATCCTAAAATAAATAAATCCTCACTGCTTCTCGCTCTGGGTGGGCCGGACCCTCTTGGGTGAGAACAGCACTTCCTCGCAGATCAGTGTCCGTCACCGCCTCTCCGTCATCTGTCCCTGAGGACGCCCTCCCCCTCCCACCTCCCACAAAGTGTATTTTGAGTAGAATAGTTAGCCTATTTTAAGCAGTCCATCCTAAACGTGCCACTCAGGTTTGGCCCAGGTCACCCCACTGATTTTCACCTGGTGGGGAGGTTGATGGGGAGGAGTTTAAAGTTTCTCTCCCGTTTTGAACGAATATCTATTGAAATCTCCCTCAGAACATTTTTTTCATCTTAACGAGGGATGGTTTAGTTACAGGACCTCCGGCTTTCAAGGCCAAGAACAGCTCAAGTCCATCCTGTGTGACTCCCCTTGGTGAAGTTCACCATCAGGCAGAACCAATCCAAGATGCCAGTGGTCTGCAGGGTGCTTATTTAGGGCAGTGTGCACAGGAACGGGGCCCGCCTGTGGTGGGCGTGTGGGTAGGTGGAAATTCACCTGTAGACTTCACGGCATTGCTTAATCTCCATCAAAAAATGAATCACAAAGAACTAGAATGACCATGAGGAGGCATTTTCCCTGTTTGGGGAAATTGAAAATTTTTTAATGAAGCGAAAGAACAGGAAGAAGCCCTTCAGCTATTGAGACCCATTCCAAAGTAAGGGAACAATCTCAGTGCACCCCTTGGGGAGAAACTCAATTTTATTACCCAGGATGTGAAAGGCAGGCAGAGAGGGCCGTGGTTCAGGGTCTGCAGAGACCCAAGGGCTCTCAGATTCAGGAGATGGTCTTTGGCCAGGACTCTGGGGGCTTCAGAGCACCTGACTCCCTGGAAATCTCCTGGGCCTCCGGGAGCCCCTGTGCTCCTGGAGGTAAATAGTTCAGCTTTCATATTTGCATATGGATGAACTTTCTGCATTTTAAATGAGAATCTCTCCAGAAGGGGATAAGTCTCTGTGTTCTCAGCTTGGGGATCCAGAAGATACTGGGAAATGAGACAGCCTGTCAATCCATTCAATCCGAGAGGGATGTGGTTACAAATCAGTGGGAGAAGCATTTGCATCGAGAATCGAAAAGTCAAAGTCTCAGGACTTAAGAAGTCTGTCCCTGGGGACCCGAGTGGCATATCAGCTGCTTGGTGCTGCCACCGCGGATCTCTCTTGCTGCCCACCCCATTTGGAAAGCAGGCAGGAGAGCTGGCCTCCGCCAGGGTTCTGGTCACTCTCTGGGCAGTGGGAAGCCCCTTCAGCACCTCCTTCTTCTTTTGGGTGATGAGAAAATGAAAACCACTCTAGGGACTTCAGGAGACTGGTGTGGAGGGAAATGCTCTGCACTGGATATCGAGAATCTCAGGCTCTCCTCCCTCCCCTCTTCCCCTTCACGTGCAGTTGGGAGGGCCACTCTGGGTGACGCTGCTTGGGATTGGAGCATGCTCCTGCCACCTAGTATCTGAGTGACATTGGGGCAGGTTCTGAGGTCCCCCAGAATCCTCCCGTGTTTATGGGAGGCTGCAGTGTCACATTGCATGGATCTCCTAGGTGTACCCCGAGGGTTCCACCAACCTGCAGGGAACAGATCAAACTTGGCATCTGGCACAGGGGTCATGCTCCTTATGTCATAGGCAGCTAGTGTTGTGCTATTGTATCATCACCATCATTAGAGAAAGACCGAGAAGCCAGTTTTCAAGTTAGATGAACTCAGGGGGAGAACCCATCTCAGCCACATGTAGGTGAACCCGTCCTGATTCCCCTCTAGCTAAGGCACCCTGGAGCAGCTCACTGATGGAAGCAGCCCCCCCACTTTCTCCAGCCTCCTGGCAGTGAGTCAAGAGGAGCAGGAATCTCTTGGACCTAACAGGTCCTCACCTCCTCATCCGTCCATCCATCCATCCACCCATCCGTCCTGTGTGCACAGAATGTTCTAGGCATCCCCTCCTGTGACCAAAGCCCAGGGAATAAAACTGAGTAATGCAAGTGATTTCCCTTGGGGATTTCAGAGAAAGGACAGCCGGGCAATGTCACAACACAAAGCAAGAGCAACAGCAGAGGGAGGGACAGACCCATCAGAGAACAGAGGTACCCAACTCAGTCTGGGTGATAGGAGGGTTTCTGGAGGGCAGACCTCTCATTTAGAAAACAAGGAGGGAGGATGATTCAGAGAGAATTCACCTGGCCAAAGGAACAGCAGTGAGAAGCCGAGTGTCTGGCTCTTTTTTAGGGAAGACTAGGATGGAAAGTTTTGAACATGGTGCTTCCAAGTGCCCAGACCTGTGCAGGGCAGAGGGAAGGTGTCCAGGAAACAGCTGTTTTTCAACTCCCAGACAGATAGAAGCTGAGGAGTAGATGCAGTCACGTAGCCTGGAGGCCAAAAGGGCCCAGGAGGAGCCTTGAGGAGCCCTCACGCCTGCCTGGCCCTGGAGCTGCCGGGCATCCTCCTGAGCTGCTGTACGACTCACCAGCCTGGACACGGGCACAGCTGGAAACGTGCCTGAGTCTTGATTGAATCGCCAGCCGTTCAAATGAGGCAGGAGTGAAGACGAAACGCCAGGCAGTGGGAGTCACCAGAGCCTCTGTACCCCAGGAAACCAAGGGCTGTGTGGGGAGATCCACGGAGGAGCCTCCTCTGACGGAAAGGAGAGTTGAGCTCTAAGACTCACTGGTTATCACTGGATGAATAAA